>NC_050575.1:41388157-42117532 GCF_011100635.1 Trichosurus vulpecula
GAATTTCTTCCCCAGATGATACCTGGGCTGCTCTGGAAGCAGGACTGGGGAGGCGCTGCCATTATCAGGGCTTTTGTGCCTAAACCTGAATGTCTTTTATCCAAATGATACATTAAAAATTTACTGTCTTACAGAAGATTTTTTTTTCTAGCAGGCTATATAATAGGAAAGGAATAAAGTCAACAAAACTAGAAGGTACATATGGCAGACAAATGACTATATAATATATCTTTCATATTAAATACATCTGTGAGTCTGTGTTCATCTTTTCTGTTATCAGCAAAAAAAAGTGAAAAAGAACTTAAAGATGAAGAAATGGATCTGTTTACAAAATACTACACAGAATGGAAAGGAGGTAGAAAAAATGCAAATGCATTCTACAAATCTATTCCACGGTTTTATTATAGGGTAAGTAATAGAGTTAAGAAATGAAAGAGCCTAGAATCTTTATGTGTTATTTAAGTCTTTAATGTAGATAGAGTAAGGGTATTTTATTTAATATCAGTTAATTGGGATATATTTAGTATAGTAACTATTTTTGTACTTTTGTTCCCATAGAACCTCTGTCATAAAACAAAATAGAGAACCAGAAATTTTTTTCAACCCCCTCATCTTATTTTATTTGTTAAATTTTCTATTTTACAATCAATGAAAATCTGCCTTCTCTCTGTTACAAATATGATAGTTAAAATAGATTCCTGCACTGGACATGTCATATATATATATGTGTGTGTGTGTGTGTGTGTGTGTGTGTGTGTAAGTAAATAAAAATATGTACTCTGAGAACACTACCTTTCTCTCAGGAGATAGGTAGTGTGCTTCATCATGACTCCTCTGGGATTGTTGTTGGTCATTACATTGACTAGAGTCTCCAAGTCTTTCAAAGTTGTTTGACTTTATAATATTGTTGTTATCATATAAATTGGTTCTGCTCACTTCACTTTGCATCAATTCGTATAAGTCTTTTCAGTTTTTTCCTTTCATCTCTTTAGAACATACACCTAGTAGTGATATTTCTGGGTCAGAGGTTATACAAAGTTTAATAGCTTTTTGAGTACAATTCCAAATAGCTTTCTAGAAGGCTAAACCGGTTCACAGCTCAAATGTCCACAGAAATGTTTACTAAGTACCTAGGGAGTACTAGGGGGTGCTAAGTGCCCAGGATATAAAGAAAGGCAAAAAAACCAAACAAACAAAAAAACCTCCCAACTGTCCCTGCTCTCAAAATGTTTACAGTTTAATGGGGGAGGCAACATGCAAACTTTATACAAATAAGATATATATAAGTTGGAGATAATCTTAAAAAGGAGGCACTAAGATTAAAGAAGGGTGAGAAAGCCTCCTTGCAAAAGGTAGGACTAAGATGTGAAAGAAGCCAAGGAAACCAGGAAGCAAGATGAGGAGGAAGGTCATGGGGAGCAGTCAGCCAAAATGACTAGAGTTAGAAGACAGTGTCTTCTTTGCTCTCTGCAAGATGTATAGAGATATAAGAAGACAGGAAAGGTAGGAAGCTTATGAAGACTCTTAAAAGCTAAATATGGGATTTTATATTTGACTCTGGAGGTAATAAGGAGCCACTGGAGCTTACTGAAAGGGTAAGTAGGGGTGGTCAATCTGATGGGTGTGAGCTAGAACTTCAGAGTTGTTTTCATTTGTAATTTCTCTATTAGTGATTTAGAGCCCCCAGATTTAGTTTTTCTTATGGCTTATTATAGTTTGGATTTATTTCTCTGAAAATGACTTTGGTCATTTATCAATTGGAGAATGGCTCCCCAGTTTGAATTATTTTCCTAAATATCTTAGAAATAAAACCTTTGTCAGAGAAACTTGCTGCCAAGATTTTTTTCCCCATTTACCTGCTTCTCATCTAATTTTAACTGCATTAAGTTTTGTTTATGCAAAAACTTTTTAATCTTTTGTAACCAAAATTTGATTGATCAACAAACATTTATTATGTTTATAGTATCTACTATATGCCAGGCACTGTGCTAAACTCCGGTGATATAAAAAGAGGCAAAAGACAGTCCTTGCTTTCAAGGAGCTTGCAATCCAGTCAGAGAGACAACATGCAGGCAAATATATACAAAGCAAGCTACATACAGGATAAATAGGAAATTATTAATACAGGGAAGACACTGGAATTAAGAGGGGCTGGGAAAGGCTTGTAGTAAAAGAAGGGATTTTAGTTAGGACAAAAAGGAAGCCAGGGAGGTCCGTGGGTGGAATGGTGGAGGGAGGAGTGTTCCAGATATAGGAGGCAGAGAAAAAGATTGGAGCTGAGAGATGGAATGTCTTACTTGTAGAATAGCCAGAAAGTCAGTATCTCTGGATCAAAGGCAAGGAGTAAGATGTAAGAAGAATGGAAAAAGTACAAGGTGGCTAATGTTATGAAGGGCTTTGAATGCCAAATAGAGCTTTCGTATATAATCCTGAAAGCAATAGGGAGCCGCTAGAGTTTATTGAAAAGGAGAATAAGATGGTCCAACCTGTGCTTCAGCCAAATGTATTGGAGTGGGCAGAGACTTGCAGCAACAGGGTATTATGATAGTCCAGGTGTGAGGAAATGAGGGCCTCCACTGCCTGGTAGCTAGTCAGAGGAAAGAAGGGGGCATATTTGAGAGATGTTGCAAAGGTGAAATTGACAGACCTTAGCAATAGATTGGTTATGAGGGTGAGAGATAGTGAAGAGCCCAGGATGACTTCTGGGTTGGAAGCCTGAGGGGCCAGGAAGATAGTGTTGCCCTCTGTAGGTCTAACAGGTAATTTTTTCTAAGTCATGTGCCCATTTTGTAGCTTAACTTGGTGCATGGTGTAAAATGTTAGTTTTTATCTAGTTTCTGCCAGTCTGCTTTCCAGTTCAGCTGTTGTCAAATAACGAATTCTTAGTAATAATAGTGAGTATTAACTGCTCTCCTTGGGGAGTGCAGTTTCAGTTCAGTGATGAGATTGGAGGACAGACTGCAAAAGATTGAGGAATGAGTGAGAGAAATGGAAACAAGGAGTTTAGAAAGTTTTTGGCTGGGAAAGGGAGGAAAGATAGAGGATGATAGTTTGAAGGGATGGTGTGATGGCAAAGGTTTTATTTGAAGGTAGTAGGGAAGGAAGCAATAGATAGGGAGATGTTAAAGATGAGAAAGATCCCAGTAGCAGGCATCTTTGGATTTGTTCAGGCCGTAGACTGTTGTGCTCATTTACTTCTGTGAGAAGTATAATTGTTGAAACTTTCCATTTAAATTGCCTTAAGTACAGAGTTGTCATTGACCTTTCATTTGAGGTGTGTGTCTTTCTCATTTCGCAGTGCTAGTCTTGAAATGCTTAGTTGTTTAATGATATAAATACGTAATATAATAAATGTTTTATACATGTAATTTCTGTATGGCTAGAGATTCTCTTTTTTGTGCCAAGATACTTTGGAAAAAAATAAGGGACTGTACAGATGTTAGAAACTTGATTAGCCTGAATATATGGCACCCCTAGGATGAGATTAAAGGGGAAAAAAATCAAACATAAGTGTATAAAAAATTAATAAGGCTCTCCTCAAATTTGATGCAGATCATATTAGGGAGAAAAAAATGTAGCTGATATATAATGGCAAAGTTGGAAAGGAACTCAGAAGCTACCTAGTTCAAGCTATATGATGGAAAGTTAACAGACTGGGGCGGGGGGGAGGATTACAAAGGAAGTGCTGAGCAATTGAGGAGACATGGCAAATAGGTAGAACAGGGAAAAGATGGAAGAACCTCACCAATAAATAATCTAGCTTGCAGCAATCTTTAGCTGTCCTGGTACACGCATAAGAAGTTTGTTAGATAGCAGACTCCAGTTTTACAGTCTGAAAAATGACAAAGCATAGTGCCTGGGACAAAATAGGCACTTATTAAATACTTATTGATTGAACAATGCTGGCAGAAGCTCTGCATAAGAGACAGGATTATGAACGTTTTCTTGATTTTGTCTAACAGGACTGCTCTCAATAATTCTTAAAAGGCTATTCTTCAAATATTTGAAGGCTGCTATTATATTCTCCCCCAGGCTAAACACACCCTATATTTCTTCAGCCTTCTTAATGTCAGTCTCTAAGGCCTTTGCCCTCGTGGGTGCTTTTCTCTGGACATACTCCAGCTTAACAGTATCCTTAGATTGTGGTGCCTAGAATTAAACATAGTATTCCAGATAAGATCTAACAAGGTCAGAGTACAGTGGGACTATGTCCTTCCTATTCCTGAAAGCTATACCTCTCTTAATGAAGCCTAAAATTGAATTAACTTTATTTTTGTCTGCCATGTCACACTATTGACTCATTGAGCTTGTAGTCCACCAAAACCCTCAGATCTTTTTCAGAACAATTAGTAGCTATACATGCTTTTCTCATTTTATACTTTTGTTTATTTAACCCAAGTGTAGGACTAACTTTATCTACATTGAGTCAAGATTCTTATGGATTCTAACTATTATCCAGTGTGTTAGCTGTCCTTCCTAGTTCTGTGTCATCTGCAAATATGATGTGCAGACTATCTGCAATTTAATCCAAGGCATTGATAAAAATGTTAAATATCACAAGGCCAAGTATATTTCTCTGGTATAGTCCACTGAAGACTTTCCGCCATATTGACATTGAACAGCTTGTAGGACATCCAACTAGTTCTGAATCTGTAATGATTGCACTATTGTCTAATCCATATCACTCCCATCTTCTTCCTAAGAATAGTATGAGATACTTTCTCATAAGCTTTGGTAAAACCAGGTAAACATATCTCCAATATTCCTGCATTTACTAAACTAATCCTGTGAAGAAAAAGAAATATGCTTAGTCTGGTATAACCTGTTCTTGATGAAGCCATGTTGGATTTGAATCACTGCTTTTCTTTGCAGAATTTTCCCAGGAATCAAAGTCAAGATTACCATGTCACACCTTCTACTCCTCCCACCCCCTAGCTGGGATCATTGCCTTATACTTTACTTAGAAAATAGAGGCTCTTCAGATTACAGTTTCCTTCATCCCCTTCTCTGTAATCTTCAGTTCTCATATTCTCTCTCTCTTCCCCTCTCCTAGTTCCTTCCCTACATTCTTCAAACGAGCCCAAGTCTCCATGATCCTTTAAAAATATTTGCTAGATCATACCATTCCCTCAAGCAATCATAATATATCTCTCTCCTAGCTAAACTCTTAGAAAAAGCTTTCTAAACTTACTGCTTCCACTTCTTTCTCATTCTGTCACTAAACTGAAACTGCTGTCTCCAGTGTTACCTGTGATCTCTTAATTGCCAGATCTTATGCTCCTATCATCCTTTCAGTCCTCTACAGCATTTGACATTGGTGACAACCCATTCTTCTTGGATATATTCTCTTTCCCTCTCTCCCTCTCCTCTTCCCCTCTCATAGGTTTTCATGACGTAACTGTCTCCTGATTTTTCTCCTATCTGTATAACCTTTCTTAGTTTCCATATGTACCTGTGTTTTCTAGGCTGTCTTGTCTTAATAGTCTCTTCCTTGGTGACCTTGGTTAATTAGCTCAATGTAGATTAATCTCAGATCTATCTATCCAGCCCTAGACTGTTTCCTGAACTCCTGTTCCTTATTATCATCTACTTATTGGACATTTCAAACTGGATAGCTAGTCTAAAATAAAACTCATCTCTTCCTCTCCTGCCTCCAGCCTACACTTTTCCCAACCTATTTCTTTTGATGACATCACCATTCTCTCAGTGTCTTGGATTCTTAGGCTCTTAACATCTCACTGTCTTCTTCATCCCACGTATCCAATTATTTTTGAAGTACTGCCATTTCTGTCGCCACAATATCTCCTATGTCTGTCTTCACACTGTTCATACAACTACCACCTTAGTTTGGGTCTTCATCAGCTTTCACTTAGATCATTGCAGTTGCCTCTTAGTTGGTTTTCCTGCCTCAGTTCTCTCTTCTTCCAGTCTACCCTCTCCATAGCCACTTCCTAAAGCTCACATCTAACCATATCACTCCTATATTTGGTACATTCCAGTACTTTCTAATTGCCATTAGGATAAAATACACATTTCTCTATTTGGTTTATTAAAGCCCTTCATAATCTGGCTTCCCTTTCCATACTCCTACATTACTCCCCTTCTTACATTCTCCTGTTTAGACAAACCAGCGTTCTTGCTGTTCCTCACGCGTGATATATCTCTTTGTCTGTGTACCTTTGCAGTGGTTGTCCTGGCTTGTAGGGCTAGAGCAGTAAGGGACTTAAGTCATTTAATTCAACCTCCTCATTTTACAGATGAGGAACTGAGGCCCAGGGAAATTAAATTACTTCCCCAAAGTTACACAGGCAGTAACCATTAAAGTCAAAATTTTAACCCAGGTCTTTACATTTTTCTATGAAATTTTCTCACTCTGTCCCTAAACATCACAGAATCTCTTACTTCCTTCAAGACTCAGCTCAAGTATTAACTTCTTTGTGAAGCTTTTGCTGATTTATCACCTTTCCACAAATGCTGATGCCTTCTTTACCTAACATACCTTGTATTTATTCTATATATGCTTACATATGTAAGTGTATCTCCCAAGAAGATGTAAGGTCCTTGGGGGCAGCAGCTATTTCATTTTGATGCTAGGCCTAGCATCAAGCCTGGTACACAGTACTGAATAAATTCTTGATTGAGTTTGGTATAGTTAGCACAAATATTTATTTACTTTGAAAATGAGGAAACTTGAGTTTCATAGAGTGAAAATGGCCTGCACATATTTACACTAACTAGAACTCAGATCATCTGATTACAAGTTCAGCACACTTTCCATTATATCACACTGGTTCTTCTGCATTAACTTAAAGATGTAATAAGAGCATTCCTCTAGGGGTCCAAAAATAGTATGATAAACTGAAACTAACAACAATCAGAATGTAAGCCAGGAAGAAATTCGATGGGGTTTTTTTGGGCTATTTAAGGTACTAAAATGATTGTTTTAGGGCCAACATATACACTTCCAGTCAATATGACTGAAAATTATTGGTGTAATTTTTGGTAACTCTATTCTTTATACGTTTTAGCTACCAGCTGAAGATGAAGTCTTATTACAGAAATTAAGAGAAGAGTCTAGAGCTGTTTTTCTGCAAAGGAAAAGTAGGGAACTGTTAGACAATGAAGAATTACAGGTGAGAATAGAAAAAAGAATTACTTTAAATGTTAATAATATTGATAGTGCCTAAACCATGAATGTTTGACTTAGAAACATTCTTTAATAAGGGCCTAAGGAAATGCTCTTAAACTAATGGTGGGAAAGGAGGATTAAAAAGTTCAATATCAAGACTCTTTTAAAGGAAATTAACTTGTTTTGTCAAAATTTGTGAGGGTTTTTTTGATTTGTTTTTGTCTTACCATATATTTGTCTTTCTGTGTCACTCTTAAGAATTTATGGTTTTTACTGGACAAACACCAGACACCACCTATGATTGGGGAGGAAGCAATGATCAATTATGAAAACTTTTTGAAAGTTGGAGAAAAAGCTGGACCAAAGTGCAAGTATGAATCATTTAAACTAGTATTGTGCTTATGTTAAACATTTCAAACCTTCAGATGAAAAAATATTAAGAATTGTTAAAAATTAACTTAAAACTCTCTGATTTTTTAAAACAAAATATTAGTCATAGAGACTTAGAATTTGAGAGCTAGAAAGGACCTTAGAAATGTAGACCATAAATTCCTGGCCGATACTCAAAGGGCAAAGCAACCCACATTTTATATGGTTTTAAAATTTTAAATTTCTGAAGAATAAGGTGGCATAGGGAGAGGGTTGAGGGAAAGGGAAGTGCTTTGAAGAAAAGAGCCTCAGTAAAATATTTTTTAAAATACAGAGAAGAAAAGTTATTCAAATCAGTAAATCTTAAAACACTATACAATAGTACTTTACTAATATACATGAGTAATTTTGTTAGTACTGTGTTAAATTTAATACACTTTTAAAAAGCCAAATAGAACAGGTCACGTTTCAGGCACAATTCCGTTGAGGGGGTACTGTGTTATTTTTTTTGTCTTTCTATCTACAGAGCCTAGCACAGTACTGTATTTAGTAGGCTCTTAAATGGTTGCTGTTTATTAAATGTTTGTGGATGATTAAGTTCATAATAAAAGTTTTTTTAAAAGGAATAAATATTCCCTATGGTTTTTAACTTTGTTCTAAAATTACTTCATTTATGATACTACATTGATAATTCATCTCTTAAATAATTTCTGTCATGTTTGCAAATTATTTAATTTCTCTTTCTTAGGCAGTTCTTTATGGCAAAAGTCTTTGCTAAACTTATTCATGCAGATCCTTATGGAAGAATCTCTATCATGCAGTTCTTTAATTATGTTATGAGAAAAGGTAGGTATAAGAGTGGTAATACCTTCTTCTCCCTAAGTTGCGGAAAAACAATCATATGATTAGATTATGGTTATGTATTTATTAAATAATAATAACTTCTATTTGCATATTACTTTAGAGTTTATAAATCCCTCAAAAATTTTGTAAAGTGGGTAATACAAGGATCCCCATTTTATAGATTAGAAAATTGAAGCTTACAGAGGTTTAGGGGACATTGGACAGGACGTTTGATTTAGTTAAGAGAGACCTAGGTTCCATCCAATTCTACCTTCTTGCATTGACTAATCTTGTGATCATGAGCAAGTCAGTTAAAGCTCTCTATGTCTTGGTTTTCTCATATAAAAAGCAGCTAAGATAGTAGCTATAGTGCTTAACCTTACAGAGTGGTTGTGAGGAGGTCTTCAACTGCTGCCTGACATTGATGAATGGAGTGTGTCATGCTGGGGATTCCTTTTCAGGGTGAGGGGAGTACTGGGGTGGAGTGACCATTGGGATTCCTTCAGCTTTAAAATTCTGAGATGCTGTGTATTTGTGAATTGAGATAATATCTGTAAAGAACTTTGTAAACTTTAAAGTGTAATATAAATGTCAGTTAAAATTTAAGTGATTTGACCACAGTAATACAGCTAATAAATGGTGAACTTAAGTCTTTTGACTTCAGATTTAATGCTTTTCATATTCTTTTTCCACATTACTTCTCCTAAAATAGCACACTATTCTAAGTGCCTTAGCAACATAGTAATTCAGATCAATTTAAAATGTGATAATGAAGATGTCTGGGTTTGGCGTCAGAAGACTTTGGCTCAACACCTGCTGTGACCATCGTACCCTTGTAATCTTGTACAAGTCACTTAATCTTTCGGGGCCTCAGTTTCCTCATCTTTAAAAATGAGGGAATTTTACTGGGTATTATCTAGGTTCCTTCCAGGTCTAAATTTAATGATCTTTTTATATTGACAATCTGATCCATAGAGTGTCCATGTATTTTTCCTTACTTAGGATCATTTACAACTTGAAAAGGCTAGTTAACAAATAATTTAAATACTTTGTTAAGATGATGACTAAATAGAATGGGTCATGAACATGTGATTTAAGAATTTAAATATATAATATTGAAATATGCCAATTATGCTAAAGGATAAAAAGGTTAATTCATTCTGGCTCCGGAGTTTTAATATGTGGGCATTATAAAAAAATATTTAATTTATTTATTTTCAGTTCTCAACATTCATTTCGATAAGTTTTAAATTTTCTCCCCCTCCCTCCCCAAGGTGGCATGCAATCCAATATGTGCTCTGTACATATAGTTCTATTAAACACATTTTCACATTAGTCATGTTACATAGAAGAATTACAACAAATGGGAGAAACCATCAGAAGGAAAACAACAAAAGAAAAAAGAGTCTGCTTCACTCTGCATTCCAACTCCATAGTTCTTTCTCTGGATGTGGATGGCATTTTCCATCATGAGTCCTTTGGAAAAGTAGTAAGTGGGCATTTTGGAGTTTGACGTTAACTCAGGTTCACTCCTTTACCCCACAATGTGGTTGTCAGATCCTGCTGATTCTGCCTTCATAGTATCTCTCAAATACATCTCCCCTTTTTACTAATATGGCCACTACCTTAGTTTAAGTCCACAATATCTTTTTCTTTCATTTGTTCATTCATTCATTCATTTATTTATTTTGGCAAGGCCATTGAGGTTAAGTGACTTGCTCAGGGTCACACAGCTGGTAGGTATCAGTGTTTGAGGCTGGATCTGACCTCATCATCCTGACTCCAGGGCCGGTGCTCTGTCCACTTTGCCACCTAGCTGTCCCACTACACATTACCTTTCACATGGACTATTTTGATATGTTCCTGTTTGGTCTCTTTGCTTCTAGTCTTTTCTTTCTCCAATTCATCCTCTGTACTGCTGCCAAATTAATATTTGTAAAGCATGAATCTGAACGTTTTGCTCCCTTGTTCAAAAATCATCTATGCCTCTCAGTTTTATCCCAGTAGGATAAAATACAAAAGTCTTTTCTGGAGGTCTCTTGCCAATATGCCTCCAGCCTACTTTTTCCAGGATTATTGCACATTGTATCCTTTCTTTCCCTTTGCAATCCAGCCAAGGTGGCCTACTTAACTTCTTAGCAAACAACCATTTATTAAACACCTACTATATGCTATGCCCTGTGCTAAGTTCTGGGGATACAAAGAAAGGCAAGGAGCTCATATTCTAAATTGGGGAGACAACATGCAAACAGCTGTGTACAGACAGGTTATATACAGGATAAATTGGAAATGATCAACGGAGAGGAGATTCTAGAATTGAGAGGGATCAGGAAAGGCTTCCTGTAGAAGATGGGATTTTAACCTGGGACTTGAAGGAAGTCAAGAAAGTCAGGAGAAAGGAGAGCTTTCCTTCCTATTGGGGTTGCCAGTGAAAATGCTTAGTCAGGAGATCAAGTGACTTCTTTGAGGAACCAAAAAAAAGGCAAGGAGGCCAGTGTCACTGGATCATAGAGTAAGTAGGCACAATAAATTCCCTCTCCGGACCCCATGTGTGAAATGTACTCTTTTCCCCTCTTCACCTTTTAAGATTCAACTTTATGCTTCCTCCTGCATGAAACCCATCCTGATATCCATATATTTATTTGTATGTAGTTAATATTAACTGTATATATTGTTACCCTTCAGTAAAAGGGACTATTTTAATTTTGGCTTTGTATTCACAATGATAGACAGAATATGCACTTAAAAATGCTTGCTGAATGAATGACCTTATTTAGAATTAAAGCAATTAATTTATGACACCAAATAGCCTTCCATCTGAATTATGGTTTACTATTTGTTCTGGGCTTTATTTTAGTTGGAAGTATCCTGCAGCTAAAAGCCAGTTAATGTATGTGTAAATTGCATTCTTGGGTTTGGAAGTTTGCATCTATCACTAAGCACGTTACATTCATTATGTGTGCTCAAGTATATTGAAGGATTTATCTCACATATTTCTGAATTTTCTTTTGTAGTGTGGCTCCACCAAACAAGAATAGGACTTAGTTTATATGATGTGGCTGGCCAAGGTTACCTTCGGGAATCAGTAAGTATGAGTTTGCTAACAACACTCTAAATGTTATATTTTAAATAAATCCTTAAAAAGATTTACTTGCCTTTGCTCCTGCCTCAGAGCAAGATATAAGTCAAAATTAGGAAATATCATTCAGACATTAAAAATGTTCAATTCATACTAGAAAAAGATTTTTCTCAAGAAATAATGAAAAAAAGGAAGGAAACACGGAAAAAATTTAAGTACTTACTATGTGCTAAATAATCTACAAATATCTCATTTGATCCCCAGAACAGCCTTTGGAGATAGGTGCTATTATTCCCATTTTACAATAGAGGAAGCTGAGGCAGATTAAGTGACTTGCCTAGTTAAGTACCTGAAGCTAGATTTGAACTCAAGTGGTCCTGACTTCAGGCCCAGTACTCTATCCACTGTACCACCCAACTACTACCTCAGTACTTTCTTGTAGAACATAAGTAGTAGTTTAAAAAAATTAAAGTTTTGGCAATCTATAGGACTGGTATGTGAGATTTTGAAATATTATAATAAATTTTAAGGTGCCTAAAAGATGAGAAAGAGACTAATCTGACATTTACCGTCACTTTATAGGTTTACAAATTAAGCTTTCAAGAGGCTTATTTATTTTCTTTAGCCGCTTGGACTGCATTTAGTATAAGCTGCAACAACTTGGGGGTAGTATTGTTATTTTGTTGTGTTGTTATGGCTTCATGTTCTAAACATGAAAATTTCTAGCTAATGTATCAGATTCTTCCAGTCTTGCTTTTTTTTTTTAAGAAACCTAGAACAATATTAAAATAGCTAAGCATAAACATTAATTAGTATTATAAATTACTATTTTAATAAGATGACAAGGACTTAGATTTAAAACATTGAAGTACCTTACTCAGCAATCATTTACTATCAGTCAGGCAAGAAAGACTTTTTTTTTTAAATCCTTGGATTTGAATAAACCATATCTTTTCAGATCTTATTTATACTTGGCTTCAAAATCTGCCTAAAGTGGATCCATTGCTCAAGTTTCTTTAAGACTTCAGGCTATTTGAACAAAAGAAGCATTTGCCTTTGGTTCTTGTTCTCTCTATACCTCTCTCTCTCTCTCTCTCTCCCTCTCTCTCCCTCTCCCATTATCTACTTGCTTATGCTTTATCATAATGTAGGTGTTATGGTGCTGTAGAGCCATTAGGTAGGGCCTCAATTCCAGGTGTGTTGCCCAGGCCCTATGTTAATCTATCTTCAAGTCTAGATCTGCTCATGGCCCTAGTTTTTTTCATTACTGTCGTCATCTCCTTTCTTTCTGGAGTCCTCTATCTCATTCCACAGACATTTATTAAATATTTACAAGATGCAAGGAGCTCACATTCTAATGGGAAGAGATAACATATATACCGGTAAACAAGTATAAGACAACTTTAGAAGGGAGAGAGCACTAATGATTAAGGAATTCAGAAAAGGCTTCCTGTGGGAGGTGACACCTGATTTGAACTTGAGGGAAGCAAAGATACTAAGAAATGGAGATGATGGAGAGAGAAGAGGAGGGGGTAGAGAAAGAGAGGGAATTGGGTTGGGTAGATAGAAAGGGCGAGAAAGACAGAGAGAGAGCTTTCTCAACTTTAGCTTAGTCCTCTTTAAAAAGCCCAGTCTCATTTTATTCTTAATTTTAAAAGCGGTGGGTCTCTTTAGTCATTTTTTTCTAAAGCTCAGAATTAATTACAAATTAGTGCCCTGCAATGAGTAACAAAATTCTTTGCTACACCAGAATATAATATTTTAAGCAATAAGTAGAACATTTTAACAAAGCTTTAAACATTTAGACTTGGTTTCTCATAATGGTTGTGAGCTTATTTCAGTAATTAAAGAGATTCATGCAGAGGATTTTAATCATGGAAAATTACGTACCATTATTATTTAAATAGGGATCAGGAATGGGAAGACTGTATATTGAAGCTTTAAAAACATTGTTTTTCAGGATTTAGAAAACTACATATTAGAACTTATCCCTACTCTGCCACAGTTAGATGGACTAGAAAAATCCTTTTACTCCTTTTATGTCTGCACTGCAGTTAGAAAGTTCTTCTTCTTCTTAGATCCTCTGAGAACAGGTAAAAATAAACTTTAGAATTCTTATGGTAATGTTTGCTTATAAATTGTGATAAGTAGAAATATGTCTTGAAAATGTTTCTCTGAAATGCTGCTGTAGCTAGTACATTTCAAAAGGTAGAAAAGAAAGAATAGCAGCAGTGATTTACAGATTGAGGAGCTCTCTTGGAATAGTAACTAACTGCTACTAACTACCACTCACTTGGCTCTGTGAATTTCAATAAGTCACTTAATCTCAGGGCCTCAGTTGTATCATTTGCAAAATGGAATTGAATGAGACATATTCCTTAGCATATTCCTTTGTGCTCTAAAAAATTCTTTTACTTTTAATGTGCTTTGTACTTGGTTATGATGAAGACACTGTTAAAGATATCCACTCTATCTGTTCTCACCCAATCCCTTCTGTGATCAAAATGATCCTATATACATTTGTAAAATAGTTGGCTAGGAAGCATAATTATTTTTCCCTCCATAAAGTTAATTGTTCCATGCAAGCAGAAATTAGGATAACAGTTTTGGTCTCATTTGGTCTCATTACCATACTGTAATCAAGTGACTTCACCTCCCCAGACTTAGAAATCCAGTTATAGTGCCTCCACAGGAAGATTCTGAGGGTCATATTTGAAATGATTTATCCTTTTCTTTTGAACCTATTCCTGTTTTAGAAACAAATGAAATATATTACAGGTTTTTAGAATGGCAGTTCTTTATGTGAATATGTACTGGGATTTAAGATGAAACTAAGTAATTGTATTAATGTTATTTTAGGAAAGATAAAAATACAAGATATTTTAGCATGCAGCTTCTTAGATGATTTATTAGAGGTAAGTAAATTATTTTTTAAAAATGTTATATGTATTATTCAAGTTTATAGTTACGATATTCTAATTGTGTGTCTGTCATGTATATTAGCTTAGGGATGAAGAACTTTCCAAGGAAAGTCAAGAAACAAATTGGTTTTCTGCTCCTTCTGCTTTGCGGGTTTATGGTATGTTGCTAAATTATGCTACAATTTGTATAATCCTAAGTGACTTATCCTTAATATTGTAACATTTCAGTGATTGAGAATGTTGTGGGTTGGGAGCATATCCAAGATTTATTAAAGTACCTTCTTAGCACCAAAAATTGATTTAAAAAAAAGCTTTCCAAAATGTATGACACTTTTCAGTTATTTTTTAGTAGGTTATAGTGAATGATCCTAGTAATATAATTTAACCATTTTCTTACTCAGAATTATTACGAATTTTTACAATGCTATAACATAATGCAGACCATAACAACAATTGAATAGTATAGGGCTTAGCTCAATCCTCCACTGAATTTCTCCAGATCAATGTACTCTTCTAGAATAGATGACGATCATGCTGTCTCCCCATTGGTACCATCAGAATGAACATTATTTATAAAACTGTTAGCCCCTACACCAAAAACCAAACTACTGCCTTAGTCTAATAAGTCATTCACCAAGCATTATTAAGCATGTCCTTAGCCAGGTGCTGATGAAATTATGCATTATGTCAGTTATTATTAGTATTATTACTGTAACTATAACATCATTTGAAAATATAAAATGTTGGATAATTAAAATAACTACTAATGGCTG
Organism: Trichosurus vulpecula; assembly: GCF_011100635.1. NCBI lineage: Eukaryota > Metazoa > Chordata > Mammalia > Diprotodontia > Phalangeridae > Trichosurus > Trichosurus vulpecula. The sequence continues at coordinate 41,403,272 of NC_050575.1, forward strand.
TTGATAGAAACATTTGTGTAAGTAATGGTTTCTAACCTACTTGTGATACTGGAAAATTTTGTTTGTTTCCATTTCTGTTCCCTAGGCCAATATTTGAATCTTGATAAGGACCACAATGGAATGCTCAGTAAGGAAGAACTCTCCCGATATGGAACAGCAACTATGACCAATGTCTTCTTGGATCGTGTCTTCCAAGAGTGCCTTACCTATGATGGAGAAATGGTGCTAGATTAATTTTAATAATTTATATATACATAATATATATAATTTAATAATTTCCAAAAGTTCTTAGCATCTTTTCTCTTAAATCCTAATATCCTCTCAGTCCTATCAGTGATTTCCTGAAGAACTATAGCCAGTTCTTTTTTGGGTACTCAAAATTTATTTGAGGTTCAGAGCCTTTTCATTGTACTGATTGCCTACTTGTTGTACAAGCTAGGAAATAGCTATTAACCTATGTCAGGTAAAAATTGATGATTTTATCCCATGTTGTACCTTTTGTAGAACAGTGTATGCCGATTGGCCAAAAAAAATTGTAAATTACCAAATCTTGTGGACTTTTTAAAAGGTGGTATTATAAGGTTAGTTATAGTATAATATCTACCATTTGGTTCAACATGTATTTATTAACTGCCAACTGCGTGCAAATTCCTGTGCTAGGAACTGGGAAACAGACAAAGATGAAAATCCTTGTCCTCAAGGGAATTTACTGTAATTTCTTACCCACTTAGGATTAAGTTTTTGTTTGGTTGATTGATAGGAAATTGCTTAAGTGCTTTATAAAATTACTAACTTAGTTAATATTACTTTTGAGCTCAGCAGGAAGTCTAGTCCATTAAGAATTTATTAATCACCTACCAGGAACTATGCTATTTACTGGACACAGACAAAAAGGGAGCAGGCAGTGCTTTCAAGAATCAGATTTCTATATTATTTCCTAATTTGGCAATAATTGACCTCTAATAGAGTTCTAGTTTTTAAAAATAAATTAAGGACCATATATGTCTAGGGAAAAAAGAAACTGTTCCACTCAAACAGAATTTACACAAACTAATGAAGTTTATTGAAGAATATATATATTTTTTTTAGCCGGTGAAAGTCTAAGAAGGCTGGAGAGATTATTTTTCTCAGATCTCTGTCTCCAGTGAGATCTCCACCAAACCATCTCAAATCAATTCATAGGAGTGAGGGGACAGATGGGCAACTCCCAAATGACTAGTGGGGTGTTGTAGCTCCACAGGTTGGATGGTAACGCCAAAACCAGCTATCTGGGTGGCACAGAGACCCAGCTAGTAAGACTGGTAACTAACAGAGATCTTAGGAGGGCTGTAGTTGAGATGGTTTAACTAAAGATATTCATAGAAATGATCCGATCTCTGAAGCATTTCAGTAGTGTTTTGTTTCAGTTCCTTGAGATTCAAGGGTAGTGGTTGACTACATGGGATGTTAGTCATAGTATCTGAAGACTCATCTTTCTACTTTCTCTTTAAAGATGTGGAAATCTGTTATAGGAACAAGGGCACTCCAAAAATGCACATCATTTGTATCATCATCTTATAGATGAGCTTGATGAAAATTTAGAAAATAAAGAGACATTTCCTCATTAGTTTAGGGAGATAATAAGACAAAGTACTGAGAGTTCAATGAATTGCAGTTAGGGAGGAAACGCATCAAAGTCACTTAAGGAATGTTCTTTTATATTCTAAATAGTTTTTTCAGCTGCCAACGGAAATCACCCTCTTTTGAGAAGAATATAAAATCTTTCATCAGCAGGGCTTACAACTTTCTCTAGGGATTCTATATAAAAATGTTGGATGCCCACACTTAGGGGCAAGATATAGATGATGATCCATCCTACAAATGAGGCTCTGAAGAAGGGTCAGAATACTCTTTAGGAGTATGGAAGAGGCCTAGGAGAGAGCAGTGTCCAAGGCAGGAAATCTTATTTAGGAGGGCTTTGTCAGTCGTGTCAGAAGTATCAGGAAGCTCAAGAAGGATGAGGACTGAGACAAGGCCTTTGGATTTAACCCTTCTCCTGCTAACATTAAGGAGGAAAAGGTCTCAATTTACTAGCATAAATCTTTAGCAAGCAATAGCGATATGTTTACATTCATAGGACAGCATTTGAAGTTATAAAAATTCTAAATATGTATATGCAGACTGAAGGCCAGTCTTTAAGGAATATATTACAGCATAATTTTATTGATACCCAAAAAGGAATACAATATGTAAATATATAACAGTACAAGATAATTTTAGAAGGAAGAGAATACAAATAATTAGAGATGTCAAGGAAAAGTTCTAATAGGATGTGCCTGTGCTGATCATTAAAGGAAGGAGAAGATCCTTAGAGGCAGAGATGAGGATGGAGTATATTCCAGACACAGTGGACAGCCTTGCAATGACATGAAGGTAGCAAATGAAATTGTCTGTTCAGGTGGCCTGTGTAAGACTTTAGATAGCTTAGCTGAGGAGTTTTTATCTTATCCTAGTGGTATATACTTCAGGAAAATAGTTTTGTGCACTGTTAGAACTGTGAGTTGGTACGACTATTCAATCTAGAGCTCTACCTGAACTATGACCTTTAATCTCAACATGCCTTTTGATCCAGTAGGCCTGGATATTTATTTCAGAAAGGTCAAAGAAAAAGGGAAATGCCTGTATACAACAATAGTAGCAGTTTTTGTGGTATGGAAGTAAGATTGTGAAAACCGTAGTGGATAGGAAGACAGCTTCATAACTGGAAATATCTGAGTTCAAATCCTGGCTCTGATACATATTAGCTTTGTGACCTTAGGTAGGTTATTTAATCTCACAGTTCTCTAGACACCTCCTTAAGGCTTTTAATTGGCAAGAGAAGGTACAGACCTGCATTGGTAAAAGGAGTTTCCTCACTTTATCTATTCGATGAAATCACCAGTTCAGTCTCTCTTCATAAAGGAAGATTTTTTTTTTATCAACTTTGTAGATGGATTGGCCTAGGAAGAAAGACTAGAAGCAGGGAGACTTAATTAGGAGGATGTTAGAATAGTTCAGGTGAGAGGTGATGAGAGCTTTAACTAGAATGATGGCCCCTTGAATAGGGGACTAACTCCAAGAGATGTTAAGAGGAATTGGTAAAATTTATTGGCTTATTAGTTATGAGGGTGGGTTTGGAGGAAGCATGGATTTAGATAGGGAGATGAAGATTTTGGTTTTGTATAAGCTGAATTTGAGGTTTCTGTGATATGTACAGGTAGAAATGTATATTATTCAGTGGGCAGTGCAAGAGTGAAACCCAGGAAATGAGGGGTAGATGTTTAGATTTGGGAGTCATCTCTGCAAGGTTATTGAATTTAGCTAATGAGACCACCAAGACAGCAAGTATTAGAGAAAAAGGCTTAGGAAACAGCACTGGTAGATGTCTATATTGAGGGGGCAAAACATGGATGGTAATCCAACAAAAGAGATTCACAAGGAGTGGCCAAAATTTTAGAGAGTATTGTCACTAACTTGGAGACCATATCCTGGAATAGGGGTTCTGCCATGTCAGAAGCAGCAGAGAGTTCAAAAAAGAGTGAGAAAAGACCATTGATTGAATTTACCTGTCAGAGTCAGGTGTCAGAGCAGTGGGGAAGTATACAGAAGATGTCTTTTTTAGGAGCTGCACTGTGAAAGAGAGAAGAGATCTAGGACAAGATAGTCTGAAAAAATGACCTTCATTCAAACCAAAGAAAATTAAATAGAGTAACTCTTGACGTTACTAAGTTTTGGGGGCTGTATTCTCCCTTTAGCACAGTCGAGATTTCAGGGACGTCAAAAATGAAAATTCTAATTGTGTAAAAAAAAATTAACTCACATTCCTTAGGGCAAGAATTGGAGGGGCCTGAAAAATATTCCAATGTAGTAGTAGTTGAGGAACAACATGAACATTTTTAAAAGTAAGGGAATAAGGCCTTCCTTATCTTACAGCTGAAACAGCTCTTGGCTAAATAATAGGCTTCATTGTGGGGACTGAAAAGGGATGAGGGAAAAGGCAGTGATAGCTTTTGCTGTGCAACTCCCACAACCACAACAATTTGATAGTATAGAGTTTATAGTTTACTGATAAGTTAGAGTGAACAAACCGGAGACCATGGATTGAGTTAAGGTAACAATGATAGTCTAATTTGACTCTTTTTACTGTGATTTTACAGGTCTGAATTTTTAATAGTTTGTTTTATTTTTCAAAAACTTTTGCATATAGAATTCTTTATTAGTTTTATTTTCACTAAGGAGCTCTCATGTATTTCATCTTCCTTTACCATGCCAAGACAGTATTCTAATAATCACTCTTATAAAAAGAGGATTCAGATCCTACTACTATATCTGTACTTTTTTTGTGAGGGTGGGAGATCAGTTCTTGCTGGGATCAGAAAAGGGTTAGTTCTCACCATGGAAAATTTTGTAGGTTCTATATGGTTATTTAACAGACTAAGTTTTCAAACTGTTCAAAGGGATTAATTAATCCAAGTTTTCCAGTGTGTTTTTTCAGCTTACTCTAACAGACTTTTTGGTTAGTTTAATTTGATTCAGAAGTAGTATGCAGTAGAGATTCAGACCAAGAAATTTAAATCTATTGACTATTTCAGTGTGAGAGTTTAGTCACTAATTTATTTTCCATTTTTTAATGAAAGGCAGATAGGATTATTTAAGGTAGTCAGACCAGTCTAATTGGGGATTGTTAAGTCTCCAGAATTAAATTTACAACTATAATAGTTATTATTTCTCACTGACTTCTTAACTCCACTGATTGCAAAATATTTTCAACATGTGGTCACTTGGGAAGTTAGTCCTGAATTCGATCAATCAAATATTTATTAAGCAACTGTTATGTGTAAAGCATTGAGCTAGGCACTAGTGGTGCAAAGACAAAACCAAATAGTCCCTGTCTTCAAGGTGCTTAAACTCCACTGTGCAGCATATTTTAATATTTCTTTTTCTTACAGGATTATAAGACCTATCTAGACTTTGTGCTTGCATTAGAAAATCGAAAAGAACCTGCAGCACTGCAATATATTTTCAAATTGCTTGATATAGAGAACAGAGGATACCTGAATGTCTTTTCTCTTAATTATTTCTTCAGGGTAAGTCTCTCTTGTAGATGTGTATTGTGAGTATGTCAGCTTAGATTATAGTTTTATAAATGTTTACTTAAGTACTTTGCTGTTTAACATTTTATATTTAATTTGTTAACCAATGTAATTTTGGTCAAACTTGTGTTTTTTTTTAATGGAAAGATAAAGGATCCATATAAACTGAGGTGGACACTGCAGTCCTGGTGGGGACCATCAGCTTTGGTTGACATTGATCAAGCCACATGCCCACACTACTTTTTGTTCTCTAGGCAACCTTCAAATAAAGGAATATGTAGAAATACTGTGATCAGTTTGGATTCATTACTATAAAGGACTAAGCCTTGTATCTATCTTTGGACCTTTATTAAAGCATTGTTATCCCTGATGCTTCTTTAGAAATAGGATTTTTCTTTGCCTTCTAGTTGTATCAGACTTGGAATTGGTTTTGATTTTCAGTAGTTAGGATATTACTTTTCAGATGGATTAACTATGAACTATAAATACATAACCTCTTCAGAGAACCCTTAGCCAGCATTCCATCACAGTCTTTGAGCATGGGTACTTTTCCCACTGCTGCCATGAGGACCACACTCATTCCACAGCTAGTCGTAGACAACATAACCTGTCATGTTTAGGGTGGAGTGAGTGCTCAGACATTCTCTTTATATTTTAAAATGAAAGGCGCATTGAATCATACTACACATTATGTTAATTTTTCTCTTTTTTTCCAATCAGATTTGTTTTTAATTTATACTTTTAAAAAAATTTTTACACATTTATTTCCTCTAATGCAGGCTATTCAGGAATTAATGAAAATCCATGGACAAGATCCTGTCTCATTTCAAGATGTCAAGGTTACTTTTTCTTTTCAATTTATGTAGTGCCAGGTTATGAAAATGAATTGATCATCATATATGAATCCCACAGAAAGAGTAAGAATATTTGAATTGAGGTTAAATTTATTTTGGATTATGATAGGATATTTTTAATAGTGTATTTTTTGGAAGCTAAATTGTGTTATGTGGGAGCTGTTCAAATAAGGAACTTTTTCTGTCAATAAGAGACTGATTAATAATTGGATGGATCTGTCTACCATGCTACCAGATTTACTCGGACCCCGGTAGTTTAAGAACTAAGTATCTTAAAGAAACTGAGTTCCTTTCTCTTATATTCATTGTCACTTTATCAGACTTTCAGTAACTGTCAAAAGTAACTATCTTTTTTATGAAATGGAGCAAAATTACAGGATACTTTCAACTGACTTTAATGATTAAAGGGTCTTATTGTTGGTTCTTACTTTCAGCAATTGATGTATTTTTTTCCAGAATAATTTAGCTACATGGGCTACATGATATTTTCAGAACATTACTCTTCAAAACAGTATTCTCAATAAACCAGATTATTTTCTGGGTCAAAACCTAGTTTAACCACTAGAAATTTGAAGTTTTGTTACAAGTACTTCAAGATCTGGCAATTTTTTTTTAAAGCTGTTGCAGTCCAAAACTAGGGATGTGGTTTCACAAATCTACACACACCCAGAATTAAAAAGTAATACGTTTAACTTGTCTAAATCCAGTACCAATCTTTTGTGTTAAGGTTGTACTTTTTTCTGTGATGCTGCTGAGGATTCTTTAACTGTTTTTGATTAGTAAAAACTACTTAAGTATACTTATGAATCGTATATTTAAATTGTTTTGAAAATATAGTCTTGCCTTCACCCCATTTAATTTAAATAATTGTTTGATTACCACTTATGGTTTGGTCCCATGTCTTTCTTATAACTTGTGGAAGGATAAAGCTAACACTTTAATATTAATCTTGGCCCCTTTCTCATTCAGTTTAAATGATTGCCGTTTGTTGAAAACCATGTTTTGTATTGATCTTTATTGGGTCAAATGTATATTAATGTTTTGGTGAGCCGAGCTTTTAATTTGCTTGACCAAAAAGCTTAACGATTCACTAGTTGAATTTCTAGTAGACTAGAATTTCAACCTGAAATCTAGTCTTGGCTTTGCTAGTCACTTAACTGTAATGGTCCTCATTCATAGGTGTGTTGTGTCTTCCCCCTCAAAGGAAACTTAATCAGCTTATTTGTTAAATGCAGTAAAATAAGCAGAAGAAACTGCTAAGGGCAAGGATAATTTGCAATCCAAAGTAATACTATTTTTTCTTTATTAGTCACACAAATTGAGTGAAATGAATCCAGTGGTTGTGTTTTATTCTCTTTCTACATTTACAGGATGAAATTTTTGACATGGTGAAACCTAAGGACCCTTTGAAAATATCCCTTCAGGATTTAATCAACAGTAATCAAGGAGACACAGTCACTACCATTCTAATTGATCTGAATGGCTTCTGGACGTATGAGAACAGAGAGGCTCTTGTAGCAAATGATAATGAAAACACTGCAGACCTAGAGGACACATGATCTTTAACAAACTAAACTATTTCCATTGAGACATGCTTGAATGCTGTATGATCATACAAAAATGAATTGTAAGGGCGCAATTAAAATATTCATGTACCTGTAGAAAGTCGCAAGAGCCTGGTTTATTGGGATTTGCAGGTTAAATAAATCTGAAGCCAGTGGGGTGAAATACTATTTTTTTAGGAGGTAAAATTAAAATATTATCTGGTTATGTTTAGTGCATATATGACAGTCATGTACCATGTCATAATGTTTTGCTGACTGTGCAAAGTGCCTATTTTAAATTTCTGTAATTTGTAACAAGTAATTCTAATGACAAAATATGACTTCAGAAACTCTGGGTTTGTAATATATGTATTTTGAAACTTTATATTTGTAAAGTTCAGTTTTACTATACATCAGTCACATAAAGAGATTATACTAATAACTGATAATTAATGGCACTTCATAAAGTATTTTATATTGTCATTTGACCCTAATACAAACCCTGTATGGTATTATAAGAAAAATCATCCCGTTTTACAGATGAGGAAACTGAGGCTCAGAGTAGTTACGTGACATGCCCAAGTCCATTCTGTTAGTGATAAAGCCTCAGTGCAGATCTAATCCCAAAGTCATTTATATTATACTATCTTCTAGATTTGTAGACAGTTCTCTTTATACATCAGCACCTGAAAGATACAAAAAGGCAAATTAATATTTATGGGTTTTTTTTCCTAATTTCAAGTGGAAAAAAAAATGAAACTTGTTCTAGCCACTGGTTTCCCTATAGTGTCAACAGAAACTGCAAATATTTGGATACAAGCTTTATTTGAGATGACTGGCATTGGGCTTTTTACAGTAGTTGAAGAAACCAAGCATATCTAATTTATCTTATTGCCTAACAGAACCACTTGAGTTTTACTCTAGTTATTACTACAAGCATGTGAGCGATAAGAGCACTGGTTTTGTACTCAAAACTTACTAGCTGAGTAGGTAAATAATTTTCCTCTTCTACAACATAGGGATAATAATGGTTGCACTAGTTGTACCTTACTTCAGCAGGGTTTTTTTTTTTTTTTTGAGGCAGAAGCCCTGGGCATGTTTCTAGGCACCACAAAAAGGAGCCAGTGGATAAGGAGAGATTTCAGATGAGAGAGGAGATAATTGAAGGGGCATGCTCCCAAAGGGAGTAAGTGGGAATGGAATCGAGGGCAGAATCTAGATTGGAACAGAAGAGAATAGGGAAGATGATGAGGGGATTGAAGGTTGTTTTTAGGGAGAAGATGGTGATGCAAAGTCTTTGCCCAGCAGGAGAAGAGGAGTGGAACACTCTGTAGTGCATATATATAATAAGCAATAAATACTCAGAAGTCAGTTTGTGGGGCATGCAATAGTCAGGGAAGTATAAAAAGATTTAGGTTCAGCACTGAGGGCCCAATGGAGATTAGGAAAAAAAAATGTTCAGTGGACCAAGTCAGCATAGTTGTGAATCTTTCAGAAGGTAGTTGTTGGAGTAATCTAGGGTTGGGGTTGTAAAAGGGGGAAGGGATTCAAGGGTAGAGCACAGTCTAAAATCAAACTGGTTTAAGATTTCAAAGCGAGGAAAATCAGGCCAGAGCACAAGTGCCTGAAAAATGGAGTATCAAGTTGTAGGGAGAATGGAGAACAGATTTAGGAGGGAGAGATAGGAGAGTGTGGTCAGAGAGGAATTTCACAGTTCCAGATCATGCAAGTGGAACATTTGTGGGTAATACATGCTTGGCTCCTTGGGGAGGGGTCTCCGGCCAGCAGGGACCCTGAGCAGGAACAATGAAGAGACAGGGAGACTGAGGTAGAGAAGTCTCATTTATTCAGGGAGGCAGCAAGGCTTTTATAGGAGTTTTAGCCAATGCTAGCTCGGCACCTGCAAGGAGGCTTATCACCAATCATGTAAAAGGTTTAGTGGTGTGTATGCCCTCGTGGATCCCCTGCGCACGGTCTCATGCTCAGGTGTTGCTGAGGAGACCTGACCCAGCCTGTTTGGCCTTGATTGGGAATGGAGGCAGCTCTCTTTTCCCACAGGACCGGCTGTGAGCCTTCAACAGCACTTAAATACAGCTAAAGGGTAATGTGTATGGCTGGTGTGGAGTAAAGATAGAAATTATGGATGTTCAGTAAAGCTAATGAACTGGGAAGGAAGGATGTTTGAAGGGACATTAGCATTTTATACTGACATCCTCCAAGTAAGGGTTGGAAGGAAAGACTATAAGCCCCTCCAGAGCTGAACTTTTTCAGAAGGTGTAGAGAATAACCTGGAGGCTATAGATGACAGCCACCAGGATCTGGATAGGGTTATGCCTGAATAAAGTGAACTTTGAAGAAGGTTCCTGGATGATCATGGGTAGGAAGGTCTGGAATTGGCAGTGAGGAACATAAAAATATTCTGAGTATACTTCTATTTTGTACCAGTTAAAGAAAAGAATGATTGCTTTAAGACTGAACGAGGGATAGAGCACCAATAAGATTATTGTAAAAAAGATGTATTTAATTATGGATAGGAACAAATGAGGAACTTAAGATGATCATGTAAAGCAAGTAATTTAATGAATTAACAGATAATCATTTTAACCATTTTATACAATTTGCATAAACTATTATTACATATTAAGGCACAGTAAACATATTGTATACAGTTAGAAAAGGGCCTGCCTGATCATGGTGAAGGTAGTACAAAAAGACAGTTCTGGACATTCCAAATCTTAACATTAAAAGCTAACAGATACATAATTTTAAAGTCAACAGTTCAGTTGCTGGCTTTAGCCAATGGGGTAAACACTTGAAGAGTTCTAGTATAAAGTCTTAAGTTTAAGGGGTAGGGAAAGTGGGTGGGGTAGATGAAATGCAGAAATGACTAGAAGGAATTATTTAGGTAGGTCAGGTGGTACTTTAGAAGAAATCACTACACTACAACCAGGACTTCATTGGAAAATTTATTTTTGAAAGAAAGCAATTGTTAAATACAAAGTTAATGCTTTTAAGTAATGAACTATCGACTGGAAAAGTACCACTTATCTGCTGTCAGCATGCTTTTTGAAAATTATTTTGCTTATAAAAGAAGCTTTTTAGAGGTTTATAAATTATAAAATGGTAAAAGGATATGGGAGACAGGGTTAGATATCAAATCTTGATTTTCTCCTTTATTAAAATCTGCTTTAAAAAGATGAGGATAATTTGAAAATAGGGATAAAAATTTGATTCCTTTTTCAGATTTCTTTTTCAAATCTTAACTCAAGTATATACTTTGTGCCAACTGATCAGGAAAGGGGCAGCTAGGTTGGTTGGAATGGAGAAGGTGCCAGGCCTGGAGTCAGACTGAATTCCTGAATTCAAATGTGGCCTCAGACACTTAACCTGTGTGACCCTGGGCAAGTCACTTGATCCTGTTTGCCTGAGTTTCCTCAACTGTAAAATGAGCTGGAGAAGGAAATGGTAAACCACTCCAGTATCTTTGCCAAGAAAACCCTAAGTGGGGTCACAAAGTGTCAGACACAACTGAAAAACTGAACAACAAAGATAAGGAAGATCAGGTTTTCACAGCAGATTTAAGAGATCTATATTAAAGCTGTTTTCAAGTGTATACACTTATTTAAATGGAAGACTGAATGTTTGGTTTAATTTTGTTTAGACATCTTTTTAATAACTATCCCACAATTCTGAAAGCTTTGGTCAGTTTTACTGGGTTTCAAAAGCAGCATTTCTAAAACATACCACTCATTCTTTCCTGCCCCTGCAATACCTAAAGTTACAAATGACCAGCAAATCTCATAGCCATACTGATTATGTACATTGGAGCACATCTTAAAAAGTGACTTCTTATATCTGTAGGGTTTGCAAATAACATGGAGGGTGATGGAACCAGCTTGCTAGTTATGGATCCCTTAATTTTATCAGCTGGAAAACCAAGAACGATAAAGGCAAAAACTTCACTGCCAAAAATAGGAATCTTTCTGAGGAATTTTATATGCTTTTAATTTGATCAAATGCCCGTAAATTCAGTCGCTAAATGGATCTTTACAGCTTGTACAAGAAGTATTTTTAAAACTGAAAATGAGTCAAAATTTGGTTTGGTCCCTAATTCCACTACTAAGAGAAAGTCATGATTAAAGAGGTTTAAACAAGCTGAAGTCACTCTATCTTAAAAGCTAATTTGGGAAAAATGGAATTGAACAGCTCCACTCAAACCAAAACATTATTTTCCATGACTAATGAATATGAATTTTTCTAAACTAACAGGGAAAAAAATGGTTTCTATCTTGTTCTAAGATCAAATTTTAGGTGTGAGGAAATTCATTCATAGTATGTAGCCAAGAGTCAATGTAAATATGGCAGCAAATTAGAAAATAATATTTTTTTAAAATCCTGTTTTGTTTAAAAAATTTAGAAATATTTCAATTCACCATATACCTTGCCCAGTGTCATAAACATAAAATGATGTTTTCATTTTGACAATTGGACAAAAGATCTTTGACTGCTTTTACATGAGATTTAAGCTTTAGCCCAGTTTTCTCATGCCTGTAGTCAGTCACCTGTTCGAACGAAAACTACTGTTCACTAGATAGACTTTGGATTCTTTAAGAGACGCCTTAGAGCTACTGAAGGGTAATTACCCCTTTTCAACAAAATTTTAAATATAAATAAGTTTCACTGTAAATTTCCTTAAGTTAAAAAAAATACCTTGGAGTTTGAAATTTGCTAAGTCTTTTTATTCTAAGTTGTGGCTAACAGCAGTTAAGCTTTGTTTATTTTCCACAGTTATTTCACAGTCTCCATCCATTTCAAAATTGAGGTTAACAAAAGAGCTTGATGCCACTGCTTCTGGCTGGTCTGTCTGAACAGTGGAGTCAGCCTGGAGTTTCTTCTGCTGCTCCTGATACTGTCTTTCTGCCTCTTCAGACATTCGATTTTCTTCTTCTTCCTCTTCCTCCTAAAAAGAGACGAAATTAAATGCACGGTGAGATGTTTTCTCTTAATCAACTAGGTCAAGAATAAAAACTGTCATATGGATTAGAAAAAGAAATTCCTTCAGTTGAGGTTATCTAGGAAGGTATTTTAGGGCAGGGAATATTTAAAATGGGCCTAGGATTCATTCAACAATCCTTTATTACATACTTACATGCAAAGCATTGGGCCAGGCAACACAGACCCTGCCCTCATGGAGTATATAATCCTAGTCTAGGAGACAAGACACACGTTCACATGGTCACATTTTGTGTAAGATAAAAAAATGTTGCGTGAGGTCAAAGGACCTCCAAGATTTTACCGTGTGACCCTGGGCAAGTTACTTACCTTTTGTCTTCCTCAGTTTCCCTCAACTGTAAAACATGGATAATAATAGCACCTACCTCCAGAATTGTCAGGATCAGATGAGATAATATTTCTAAGTGTAGCCCAGTGCTCAGCACACAGCAGTTGATTAATAAATGTCTGTTGCTTTCCCTCGAAGGGAAATTCTCAGCTTGGTTCTAGGAAAGTTTCAGTGCAGTCCAGCGGCTGCTATTGCTTCTAGTTTCAAATATAAATTTCTGTTTAGCTTGTAAAGCTTCTTCACAACCTGGGCTCAACCTTTTCTAGCCTCACTAGACATTATTCATCCTTCTACACACTTTGATCTCGCCAAACTGACATCTATTTTTCTAACAGAGGACCATAAATACCTTCCCTTCTCACCTCTGCTTTGGAGCATTCCTTTCTTCAAGACACAGCCCCAGCACTACCCTACATGAAGCTTTTCTTCCTGATTCTCACCCTAAATGCTACTGCCCTGCCTCCCAAACTACTTTGTAGTTAACCACTTTCTCTGTTTCTTTGTGCGTATTCTGTGTATTGTCTCTTCATGAGCATGTAAAGTCTTTGTATCCCTAGAGCTTACATAGTGCCTAGCACATAGTAGGTGCTTAATCCTTGCTGAGTGAGGCCAAATTTGAATCATATGTTGAATGATGTATACCATTTCAGAGAGAATGACAAGAACAGATATGAAAAACAATGATGGAATCTAGGCTGACTGAGCAAAGTGAATATGAACAGCAGTAGGAGGAGAAATGACTAGAAAGACATGTAGTACTAGACTGCGAAGCGCCTTCAAAGCCAGGTGAAGGACACCGGACTTCATCTGCTGTGTGAGAGGGGGCTGTATCAGTAAGGCAGTAACAGCAATGTAGATGACAACTGTCCAAATGCCTGTGAGCCTCTGTATCGCAAAGTATACCAGACTGTCCGCGTGGAAGGCAGGAGAGGTAAAGCGTTTATTCAGACACCAGAGAGCCATTTACCCAATCTGTCAGAGCAGTAAAACATTCAGTACATAATACCACAACATGGAGCTCCGTCACCCCAAAACCCCTCCCATGCCCCGCTGGGGTCTTCCCCCAATCAAACTCCCAGTACAGCTAACGCAGTCTGCTCAGTTCTAATGGGTGGCCGTTAGCAGCATAACTGCTGTCTCTGTCTGTCTGTCTTTTCCTGTCAGTAAGCTCCTCCCACCACACGTGACTTAGGTTTCCTGTGACATAAGCAGGTCGCATGGCCTATTAATGGGTGGGAAAGATCTTCAGATCTAAGTTGCTACTACAGGTGCCACTGACAAGTTTTGAACATAGTAAAATAATCAGATTTATACACAAGGAAAAATAATCTAGCGATAATTGAGGAGTATATGCACTCCAGGGCAGCAAGAGGAAGTAGGAAGGGGACAGATTCCACAGTTAAAAATGGATCAGCGGCACTTGGTAAATGGCTAAGTGAGAGGGTGAGGGAGAGAAACGGGTAACTTGGAGACATTAAAAAAAACGCAAGAACTCTTGGGTTTATATAATGTACTACAAGACAAGTTCCATGTCAGGTGCTGGAATTAAAGGGGATTCAGTTTTGTGGGAAAAATTTTGAACATACTTTTGATGTTCTCATGTGAGTGGCAGTAGCAACACTAGACAAGATGATGATAAAAGACGAGCTAGGAAGAGGGGTCAGCAGCACTGGCAATACAGAATAAGGAATCATCAACTGTCAAGTTGTGTTACTTTATAGGAATATGAGATTGTAAAATCAAGAATACAGAGACTGCAGAAAGTCAGGGAGAGAACCTTGTGGGATAAGAAGAGGCACCAACTGAGGAGACTGAAAGAGCAGCTAGAGAAGTAGAACAGCAACTATGAGAGTACCAAGCACATCCTGGAGATCAAGGAGGATAGAACATGAAGGAGGAGAAAGTGATCGACTTCAATACCACACACAACTGCCTGAGAAGTACTGGGAAAAGGCCTAGGGGTGCTGGGAACCCTGAAATTCAAGGGCCAAAGATGCGGATCTGCCTGGAAAGCATTCCACTTAAGCCTTATTTCAGTCAGAGACAAGGTTTCTGGGGTGGGTTAGAGGTAACTGAGAATTGAAGGTTGGGGCTGGGTCAAAACTGTAAAGAAGGGACAGTTGAAAGGATTATTCTGGAATGAGCGGATGCCTAGGGACGGAGCCACGTGGGCAAGTGCAGGGGCTGGCCTGAAAGCTGAAAGGACGGTGGGGTCCACAGCCCATACCCCAACATCATTTTCTGTAGAATGGTGGAGATGTTTGGAAGTCAACTGAGTGAAGGAAGTAGAGGTACTCAGTGTAATTTTTGAAGAAGTCTGATGGAGGATGGTAAGAATAAATTAATAAGCATTTACTACGTGTTAGGCCCTGTGTGAAGCACTGGGAATACATAGAAAAATCAAAAAGTCTCTACCTTCAAGGAGCTTACATTTCCAATAGAGGAGAATTGATTGTATGTGTGTGTGCGCGCGCACATAATCAGTAAATAAAACATAAATGGAAAGTAGCCCTAACAGAATTCAATGAGATATGAAATGTTTTTTGATTTTTTTTATGATTGGGAAGGCTTAGAGACAGAGGGAAAAGAACCAGTGAAAAGAAAAATATTACTGGAACCATGGGTACAAGGTAAGGTAATAAGGGGGTATGATACCCAGCTTCAAGTATTTGAAAGGCTGCCATATGGAAGAGTATTAGATGTCTACTTGGCCCCAGGAAGCAGAATGTTGGAGCCACAGGTGGAGATTACAAAGAAGCAAATTCAAGCACCAGATAAGAACAAATTCCCAATAAACAGAGTAGGAGTAGGCTGAGGCTCTTCTACTCTGGAAGTCTTCAAACAAAAAGTGCAGCAATCAGAACATTTAATTCTGTGCCTGCCAAGAATAACCATAACTGGCATTTAAAGAGTGCTTTAAGACCAACAGAGCACCATCCACGTGATCTCATTTGATCCCCACGGCAGCCCTGTGCAGTGGGTGCTGCTATCATCATCTTTTTTTTGGTGGTTCAGTTTTTCAGTTGTGTCCAACTCTTTTTGACCCCTTTGGGGTTTTCTTGGCAAAGATACTGGAGTGATTTACCATTTCATTCTCCAATTCATTTTACAGATGAGGAAACTGAGGCAAACAGGTTAAGTGAGTTGCCTAGGGTTACACAGCTATTAAGTACCTGACATCATATTTGAACTCAGGGAGATGGGTCTTCCGGACCCCAGGCTTGGCACTCTATCCATTGTGCCACCTCGCTGTCCCATCTTCATTTTACAACTTTTTTAAAAAGTAATTTTATTAAGCTGTCACTTATGTTTTTAATGTGATAGGGAAAATTTTCTTCTTGGTTCTATGGTGATGTTCCCTAGTAGCCTTTTCTTCCTCCTCATTTGTCTGACACGCTATTCTCTCTGCTTTGAAGAGGTACATTTCCTCATGTTTTGGCCTCCTAAATTCCCTGCAGGCAGGTCAAAATCATCCATGGTGTATATTCAGGTTTGAGGAGACCAGATGAGGACTTTGCGGAAACTGAGGTTAAGTGATATGCCCTGGGTCAACAAGATAGTAGTAAGCATCTGAAACAGAATTTTAACATAAGTCCTCCTGTTTCCAAATCTACCTAGTGTGCCTTGTAGCAGCCATTATATTCAAAGACAGAAGTGAAACTCCCTTTCTACAAGTGCTTCCGCTATAAATCAAAGAAACATGCATATAGAAAGAATATCAAATATGCTAGGCACTACTCCTGCCCTTCAGCCAAAGCCAACAGGCAAGACCAGACCACAGTGAGAACACTGTACCCACCGAGCTCCATTAACAAAGCTCCTCAGGAGTCATTCCTGAATGTTAGCAATCTCCCTACTCTCCCAATTTCTGCTGAGGAACACACTCCTGCTCTTGCTCTCATAGCCATTTACCTCACCCCTACTACACTGCACTGTCACTGTATGTGAGCTGCCCCTTCCACTGGGACCTCTGAACTCTCAGTCTATAATTAAGAGATTCCCGTCATTTTTTACCTCTTCCATGCTCCTTCCATCTTCTGCATCTCACAGAAACCTGGCTCCCCCACCCACCACAGTACTGCACTCTTGTCATCTTTTTCCAATAGCAAAAGTACCTTTCATACCGCTCCCTGAATAGTTCCAGATGGGGAGCTGGAATAAACTTTGTTCCCCACTGAATCAGTAATTAAGGTGGGACTTTTTGCTGTTCTCTTAAGCGCCTTTAATGATTCTGGCCTTTGTTTGAATGGGGCAGGTAAAATGGGATCTTTTTGTCTTGGAATGTTTCTCAGCACTAAGACAATCAGGAATCAGACTTGTATCCCTGAGATGGGTAGATAAGGTCCAAGGTTGGCATTTTACTTTTGGGGTTCTCACTGGAAGAGTGGTGTGTGACTCTGGGCAGCCATTGTTAAGAGCCCCCCAGCTTTGAAGAAACCCAGATGTTTTGTTTGGGGGCTCTCAGTCACTGGAGGAGTGGTGTGGGACTCTAGGCAAGCTGCTGTAACTGCCCCCGGGCTCTGCTAACCCAGACCCATTGGTTCTTTGGTTAACTGAATTATGATTTGGTCTGTTTATATTGTGTATTTTGTGTTTGCTCTGAAGTTCAGGTTGTTGGCTTTTCCTCCTGAACTAAGCGAATGATATTCGTATGTTGGACTGAAGTGGGATTGTTAACCCCTCAAAGTTACTTTCCTTAGTAAAGCAGATCAAAGAACCTGTGCTGGTAGCTCTTGTTACTGGTCTTGTTGGGTTTTACACCCCACAACAGCTGCTAGCCAAATTCTAGTTATACCCATTGTCACTTCCAGACTACCCCAAGAATTATTATTCAGCAGTCTCTCCTCTCCTTTAAAGTTCACTCTGTCCAAATTTATTACTCAACCTGGATCCTGGTGGCTGCTATATATGCTTGGTGCCTGGCTCAGTTTCCCTTTTTCCACTGTAACTCCTACCTTTATTCTAAGGGACTCCTTCACTATTACCCAAAAGTTTTCTACTTCCTTGATGAATACATTCTCCTGACCATAATCACCTATCCATAACTCCTATGCCTTACTACTTCTACACCGATGTTTTCATCTTCATTGTGACTTTCAGTTCTACCCTCCAGTACTTTGCTAGGCCACAACCCCCAATGACTATACTTGTCCCTCTTCCAAATCTTGACCTCTTAGTGAACCAATTCATCTTGAAACTGTCCTCCACTCTGGAATCCCTTGCACCCTGGCCTTATGCCTTGACAAACTCCAACCCTGGATTATACCAACCATCTACTTTCTCTCCTCTTCATCATATGCTGCTGAAGTGGAGGATCTCACACAACTCTTTGGACTGAATTCATGATAAATGTGTTCATCCTAACCAGGCCCTCACTGTAGCAATCCTTTTACTCTTAATTTTCTACCTCACTCTCCACAACAGATGTTTCCAAATTTTGTCTTCTCTGTGTCTTCCACAACACTCCCTCCCCACCCCTTCTCAACTGAGGAACTAAAATATTTCACCAAAAAAAAATGGAAACCATTCAGTATACCTTTCTTCCTCTATGCCTAATTTCACAAACCCTTGAGATCACCCCCAATTTTCCTCCTTTAGTCTGATGAAAAGGTGACCCTTCTCATCAAGGTCTAACACTCCACATGTGCCTTGGATTCCATTCCTTCCCTCCCCCTACCCGGCCCCAACCTCTCTAATCTTCAATCTTTCTCTTCTACTGAATTCTTTCATGCTATCTAAAAATCCAGTCTCCTCATCCTTAAAAAACCCTGACTATCTAGATAGCATTATCCCTGATTACTATCATCCTATGTCTATCTCCTTTTCTTAGTAAAATTCTGAGAGAAAGAGAGAAAAAAGAGGAAGGGAAGGAGAGGGGAAGAGACAGAAGGGGGGGTGGGAGAGAGATAAGAGAGCTTTTCCATTAAAGGGCTTACTATGGATCCAGACTGTACTGAACACTTGGGACACAGATCCAGGCAAGCAAGACATTCTCTTTTCCCAAAGAGCTCACATTTTAATGGGAGAAGACAACACATAAAGAGGAACTGAAAAGGCCTGGGAGCTGCGTGGAGAGGGAAATGGCATGTCTTAGGGATGGTTGGGAACAGGCATGGAGGCCTAATTCTGGGCAAGATAAGAGGAAACCTCACTATCAGAGGCCATTGTCCCAGGGGTAGAATACAAAATTCTAGTGGCAAGGAGATAGGGATCACGGGGATAGAGATGACTGAAGGATTTGGTGACTAGAAGTGAACTGAAAGCTTGTTCTGAGCAAGGCAAAGTGAAAGTTCACCTGAGTCCAGGATGGTTCTAAGGATTCAAGATTCTGGTGGGGAAGAGATGGGAATGATGGCTGGAATGGAGGTGGCATGGTTTGGAATTGTTGGAAGTCATCTTCAATTAGTGCTCCCCCTTCCTTTTCTTTGTCTTCTAAACCCATCTCCTCACTCAATTGAAATTGCTTTCCTTGAAGCTGCCAATGACTTAATGACCACTTTTAAATTCTCATTCTTCTTAAATTCTCTGCAGCATTTGACAGTATTGAGCACCACCTTCTCCTGGATCTTTCTCCTCTCTGGGTTTTCATAGCACCAATTTCTCTTGGTTCTCCTCATTTTCTGAGTTTCCTTTTTTGGCTCAGCACTCATGTCATGCCCACTAACTGTAGGTGTACCTAGTGGTGTGCTAGTAAATATTTAACAATTAGCTCTCCAAGAAAAAGGGGGGGGGAACACAATATACTTTTAAATTTAATCTGCATTATTAACATTTCCTCCACCACTCTTAAGCCAAGGTAATCAGCAAAACAAATCAAGTCCTTAATTCTAGCCTTTATCTATTTCCCAGGTGTAAATATTCACACTGAAAATTTAACACTCAGTAGCTGGCAGAAGCTGGTTCCTAGCTATGTCCCAAGCCCTTTTCTTTTTTCCCCTCTACATTCTCTTTTTTGATGATGTCATCAGCTCCAACGGATTCAATTATCATTTCTGTGTAGATGACTCCCAGATTATATATCCAGCGGAGTCTTTCTCCTGAATTCTTGTCCTACATGTGAATTTATTCTCTTTATATTTATTTTACATACATATACATATATATCTCTGTGTGTGTGCGTGTGTGTGTGTGTGTGTGTAGTATGTATGTGTCTCCCCAACAAACTGTTAAGCATCTTGCAAGTAAAGATTATTAGATTTTTGTATTTATATCTGCACTGTCTAGCACAGTGCCTGGCACATAGTAGGTGCTTAATAAGTCCTTGTGTATGACTGATCAATCACCAACTGCCTTTGGGATTTTTCAAACCAGATGTCCCTGAGATAGCTCCAACTTAACACATCCAAAAAAGAATTACATTTTTTCTCCAAACCCATACCTCTTCCAAACTTCTCTATTACTGGTAAGGATACTACCATTCTTCCAGCCTCCTACAGGCATTATCCCCAAATCTTCTTTTTTTTTTTTTTCACCTTATATGGCTTATCAGTTGCTAAATCCTCCTGTTTCTATCTCCACATCTCTCATGTTCTCTCCACTATCTAAATGAGGCCCTTAATCTTTTTAGCCTGAACTAATGTAATAATCTATTTGCTGTACCTATCACAAGCCTATCTCACTGGAGGGCCATTTTCCATGTAACTACCAAAGTGATTTTCTTAACACACAGATCTAATCATGTCACCTCCTTATTATCTGATCATGTCACCTCCTTCATTCAATAAGTGGCTTCTTTCTATCTCTGGGATAAATTCCTCTGTTTGGCATTTACAGCTTTTTTTTTTTAAACAACTCTTTACCTTTCCAGGCTTCCTAGACATATTAATACTTTCTGCATACTCTACGGTCCTGTTATACTGGTCTACATGCTGTTCAAACAATGTTCTATATTTTGCATCTCATGCCTTTTGCACTGGCTGTTACTCATGCTAGGAAATCAATCAACAACATTTATTAAGCACCTGCTCCACATTAGATACCAGGAACACAAAGAAAAAAAAATAAACAATCCTTTCTGCTGTGGGGGAGGCATGTACATATATAAATATATCCAAAATAAATACAAGGTGATTAGAGAGAGAGAGAATGCAAGCAGTTGAGCTGAGTGAAGGCTCTGTGTAGACAGTGGTCCATTGCCTGAGTCTTGCAGGAGGGTGAGGGGTTCTATGAGGTTGCAGTGGGGAGGGTGTGCATTCTAAGCATTTGGGCATGGCCAGAGCAAAGGCACCAAAGTAGGAAATGTACAGGTGTGCATGAGAAAGAGAGAAAAGGTAAGTTTGGCCAGACTGGAGAATAAGAAAAGCAGAATCATGTGTAGAGGACAGAGCCAGATTGTAAGCTACATGAGGCAATGGGGATCACTGTAATTTACTGACTAGTGGAGTGACATTGTCAGCTCTAGGTTTTGGCAGCTATGTGGAGGATAGACTTGTGCAGAGCAAGGAACAACCTGAGGAAGGGTGATCAACGTGGGGTGAATTCAATCACTTAGGCCAGAGGTGTGAAGGCGGTGAGAAGAGAAAATGAAATGTTGTAGACATAGAAACAGCAGATGGGTGGGGGAAAGTGAGGAGTCAAGAAGGATGGCAATTTGCTCGAGTGGTAATCTTGACAAGAATGGAGGTGCCCTTGAAAGTCTGGGGGCGGGGATGAGTAGGTTTGGTGGGGGACTTTTGTACAGCGAATAAGAGGAAATAAGAACTTTATGGATGAACATGTTGAATTTGAAATGTCTCCAGTTCATCTAGTCTGAAACATGCAAAAGACAACTGTGATGCAATAGAGAATTTGGAAGAAAGACTAGGGCTGGATATATAATTTAATCTGTGAGTAATCTGCACAGTGGTGATTAAATCCATAGAATTTAGAGAGGTCACCAATAAAGAAAGTGTAAAGAAGGAAGAAGGCCCAAGACAGCTTGGGGAGTGCTCACAATTATGGTAGGTATGAATGATAAGCCAACAACAACAACAAAATCTGAAAAAGAACAGTCCTACAGGTAGGAGAACCACGAGAGAGTAGAAAGACACAAAGGAGAGAGTATCCAAGTCAACAAACATTTGCTAAAAGCAAGGGATACAAAGAAAGGCAAAAATAGTCCCTGCCCTCAAAAACATCACAATCTAGTGACAGACAACGTGAAAACAACTATGGATAAGCAAGTTATATAAAGGATAATTCAGAGGTAATCTCAGAGCAGGCACTAACATTAAGGAGGATCACCTTCCTGCAGGTGATATTTTAGCTGAGATTTCAAGGAAGCCAGGAGGCAGAAATGAAGGACTGATTTCCTGACATGGGAGACAACTAGTAAAGATGCATAAAATTGGGAGGAGTGTAATATTTCTTTGAGAAAGAGCAAAGAGGGCAGTGTCATCAGAGGGGAGTAAAGTGGGAAGACTGGAAAGGTAAAAAGGGGCCAAGTTATAAAGGGCTACAAGCAAACCAGAGAATTTTATATTTCATCAGGGAGGTGATAAGAGAGCCACTGGAATTTACTGAGGGGGAGGAGAGTAACATGGTTAGACCTGCAGTATAAGAAAATCAGTTTGGTGGGTAAGTGGAGGATCTAGGAGAAGAAAGCAGTCAGAAATGACAAAGGTGACAAAAGAAAAGATTTGGCAGTTATCTGATAATTTCTGTTGGTTGATGAGGTTGGAAATCAGATTGTAGAAAATTTAGAAGAGAGTGAGAGAAGTGGAAACAATGGGTAGAGATAGCTTTTTCAAGGGGTTTAGCTAAAAACAGGAGAGATACAAGGCAATAACTTGAGGAGATGGTCTTGAGGGTCTAGGGAATTTATTTAAGAATGGGGAGATGTCAACATTTTTGACAGCAGTGGGGAAGGCACCATAAGATGGTAAAGATTAAGAGAGGGTTGAGTGGGAGGGAAGAATGTCAGAGAAGAATCTCTTGAAGAAAGCAAGGGAAAGGATCCAAAGGAACATGTAGAGAGTTTGGCCTTGACAAGAACTCATCTCATTAACATGACTGGAAGAAGGAAAAAATCAAGCATTTATTAAGCATCTACTAAGTGCCTGGCACTGTGCTAAGCACTTTGTAATCATTTGATCCTCATAGCAACCCTGACAGGTAGGTGCTATCATCATCTTCAATTTACAATTGAGGAAATGGAGGCAGATAGTGATTTGCCCAGGGTCACACAGCTATTAAATGTCTGAGGCTAGATTTTAATTCAGATTTTCCAAACTCCTGGCCCAGTGCACTGATGGAGAGATTAGAGGATGATATCAATTTCAAGAAAACAGAAAGGGAAATGAGTGAGCTCAAATGGCCTCAATTGTCTAATTTTTTGGAATCCTTGGTTTGCCTCAACTCAGTCTTGCCACTCACTACATGAAACTTTTCTTGATCTCCACCTCCCTCAGCTGCTTGTACTTTCTCTCAAAACTACCTTGTATTCATTTTGAATATATTCTATACCTACTTATATACATAAATGTTGTATCCTTTGCACTTAGCAAAGCACCTGGCAAATTGTAGGCAATTAACAAATGCTCGATGATTGACTGAAAATAAATACAAGATTGAGTTTGAGGGGGAAAGGATTAACAGCTAGGAGATCAAAGTAATACCTGAATGGGGTTTTGAAGGAAACAAAAGACTAAGAAGTAGAAGTGAGAAAGGAGTATATTCCAGGCATTGGGGATAGCCAGTACAAAGGGACAGATGGTAGATGAAATGTCATATGTGAAGAACTATAAGAAAGCTAGTTATGTTTTAAGAGGATTAACGTATTTTAATTTAATAAATCTAGAAGGATGATGGACTGTATATGTATATGTACAATGCAGGAATACATAATTGATCCTATAGGTATTAGAAAACATTGGAATTTATTAGGTAATATTGTCAGATCTGTACTTTAGAAAAATCACTAATTAAACTAATTAGGGGGCTAATGATGAGAGATGATGATGGCCTTTTTGGCTGCATGAGTATAGAGAAACAGAAAGATACAAGAGATGTTATGTAGTTCTAGATGATAAGATCTGACAACTAACTGGAAATGTGTGATGACAGAAAATGAAGAATCATCAAGGATGACATCAAAATTGAGAACCGTAAGTAATGACAGTGGTGTTTTCCCAAGAAATAGCAAAGTTTGGAACTATGAAACATTGTGAGGAAAAGTCATGAGGCTATGTTAAACGATAATATGGGGAATTTGGATATGTTGAGCTTGAGATGCCTAAGAAATATCTACTTCAAAATGTCTAAAAGTTTTTCCATAATGTAGTACTGGAGCTTAGATATGTATTCATTTTCAGAAATGTGTCTGACAAAATAGATCTCAGAGATTCCTTCCAGCTCTAAAATTCTAGCTGATGTGGTAAGGAGTTCAATGATTAGTATGAAGTTGGGCAATCTTACAACACATTTCCTTGATCTTCTCTTAGTAAAGCAAATACAAGGCGATCAGTTTTGAGTGTAAAAGGAGGAACTGCTGGTGCCTATAGGGAAAGGAAAAGATCTGCATGAATTACCGTGGGTAATGACACAGGATAAGATAGGATAAGGCAACGGGAAGAGCTTGGTTAGGTTAAACTGAATTATATTTATTGTAAATGAAATGTACTTCATGGATTTCTCCTGTAACATTCACCAATACGGAACCATGTAGAGAAGGGTAAAGGGGAAGAGGGGGCAGGGCAGTTATCCAGGACTGAGCATAGGCAGGTGAAAGGCAGAGGTGGATTTCAGAATAGCAATAACGGGGGCAGCGAGGGAGTGCAGTGAATTGAGTGCCAGGCCTAGAGTCAGGAAGACCTGAAATTAGAAATTTCCTAGGTGTGACCTTGAACAAGTCACTTCACCCTGTTTGCTTTGGTTTCCTCATCTGTTAAATGAACTGGAGAAGTGAACAGCAAAGCAACAACAAAGGCATCGTCCTTACAATACTTCTGCAAGGTACACAGGAAAAAGTACTATTCTTTTTTATATTTTATATATTTCAGATGTTGTTCAATTGTTTTTAGTCATGTCTGATTCCATGACCCCATTTGGGGTTTTCTTGGTGGAGATACTGAAGTATTCCTTCTCCAGCTCATTTTACAGACGAGGAAACTGAGTCAAGGAGGGTTAGGTGACTTGCCCATGGTCGCAAAGGTAGTAAGTGTGTGATTCAGTATTTGAACCCCAGAAGATGAGTCTTCCTGACTCCAGGCGCAGTACTCTATCCACTGGGCCACCCAGCTGCCCCAATCTGACATATAGAGAAACCACAGCAAGTAACACTAGAGCTGAGATTCAGATTTTCTGGCAGCAAGTGAATCAGTGAAGTGGCTGTGACCCATTGTCTCAAGAGTAAGTAAGGAAACAAGAAGTTAGGGTGAGGAAGACAGATTAGAGGAACACAGAGGTTCAAATTCTCAATATGGGTGAAGAATAAGTTTGTCAGTGAATGACTAAACAGAAGAAATATAAAAGCAGGGATGGAATTATGGCTTAAGAATTCAAAATTGGAGAGGTGGAATAATTTTATACAATAATGGGATCAGAGGTATCCATGTCAGCTTCCGGACTCAACAGGAAAAAGACAGAAATGTAGACTTTGAAGAGCCATAAGATAATTTACTTAAATCAAGCATTTATTAAGGACTCAACAGAGCAAGATACCATGATATGTGCTAGGAATACAAAACTCCCTTCGCATCCCCCCAAAAGTCTGATCTACTCTCAAACTGGTTAAGATAAGTGGTTGTTTGTAAGGTCATCAACATGAATACTGCAGTCCCTGAAAATGACAGCAGGAGCAAGTTAGGTAGAAAATAATATTAAATTGAAAAGATTAGTTAGTATTCTGAAAAAAAGATATGAGAAAAGAATATCGCTCACAAAGGGAAAAAAGGAAAAAGCATTTTTATGAAATGGAAACTAGTCCAATTTGAATACAGCAGCATATGATCAGTGAAGTAAGGCTGGAAATAGAGACTGGGACGGATTTATGGAGGGCAATGAATATCATGCTAAAGAATTTGAGGATTCATTGTAATGATGATGGAGAGTGACATGATCAGAAGTGCACCTTAAGAAAAACGATCTGGTGACTACATGCAAAATATGAAGAACACAAGGAAAGACAAGAGGCAAGGAAACTAGTTATTGCAATAATCCAGGGAAGAGGTAACAAGAACCTGCACAAAAGCACTGACGGTATTATCTTTTTGTCTTCAACCCCCACCTCCAACATAATTAAGGTTTAAAAAATCCCCAATTTAAATTAACAATCAATTCATATATAGGTTGGTGAGCCCTCCTCACCCTAGTTCTTAGGAATTAATTACAAAGTAAATGTACTCCAACCAGCTGCAAAGGAAGTTGTTTACATGCAACAAAAGAGACTCAAACTGGGGCAAAAATGTTCTATTGGTATCTGCTGTAACATTTATATGAAGTTAACCTGTATACAGCATGTCAGAGTAGAAAGAGTACTGGACTTGCAGTTAGGAAAGAAATGGATTGAAGTCCTAGTTCCAACACTTGTTATAACTCTTGATGTCTTTTAAGTTTCCATCTCCTCATTTACAGATGGGAGTACTGCTACTTATCTCACCTACCAGGGCTGGCGAATCTGTGGCCTTAAGGCCACATGTGGCCCTCTAGGTCCTCAAGTGCAGCTCTCTGAATCCCAACTTCACAGAATAAATACCTCTAATAAAAAGATTTGCTCTGTAAAACTTGGACTCAGTGAAAAGACCACACCCAAGGACGAGAAACCAGAGGTTTCCCATGCCTGAGTCCTATCTCATAAGGCTGTCACAAGCAAATGATTTCTAAACCCTAAAGTGCAATATAAATACGAGCAGGTAGGGCAGCTAGGTGTCGAAGTAGACAGAGGAGGCAGGAAGACTTGAGTTCAAATCTGCATTCAAACACTTGCTAGCTGTGTGACCCTGGGCAAGTCACTTAGCCTTCTTTGCCTCAGTTTCCTCATCTACAAAATGAGTTGGAGAAGGAAATGGCAAATCACTTTAGTATCTTTGCCAAGAAAACCAAACTACTGGACAAGTTATAGGACAAGTGTAGGTCCAAATCTGAATTTTTATGTAGAAAACTTCTACTTTCATAACAATTAAACTCAAATGCCATAATATATAAGAATTATTACCATAGAATTTGTCCTTATCTTAGTGAAATAAAGATAAGTCAAAAAGATTGATTCTTTATGGATGAAGATAACAGATGGACCAATCTCAGTATCACTAATCTCCATTAAATGTGAGAAGCACACTTCCACTATATTTAGGCACTCTGTGGATTTGCAGACATAAACAGTACTGGAGAAGAAGGAGGAAAAGGATGGCAAAGTGGGTATTTATGTAGTGCTTTAAGGTCTGCAAAGCCTAGTACATGTTATCTCACTTGGTTCTTTCAATAATCCTGTCAGGTAGGTGCTAGTATCCCCATTTTAGAGAAGGGAAAACTGAAGCTGATAAATGACCTGCCCACAGTCACACGGTTGGTAAGTGTCTGAGGCTAGATCTGAACTATGGTCTTCCTGAATTCAAGTCTAACTGTTTATCCCTTGTCACTTCGCTGCCTCTAAGATGGACAAGAAGGCCCAGAAAGTTTACTATCTCCAAAAACAGAAGGCATATGAATAGCTATGATATCATATATCCAAAGTATTAAAGAATGGAGAAACTGAGTCAGAAAAAAGTTACATAACTTGCTCATGATTGGACTCACTTCTGGAGCTAGGTCCCCTGACTCCATCAAGTGTTCCCTATCTTATAGCATCTCATAAACAAAACTGGTAACTTTTTTGAAATGACACTCACCCCTTGGTGCTAGCCATACTGTATTTCAGACTCACCGAATAATAAAAATACAACGTAAACTAATAACAAATGGCATTAATATAACACTTCAAGGTTTGCAAAGCATTTTGCATATCTTTATTTAAGCCTCACAACAATCCTGTGAGAGAAATAAAGATATTTTTATCCCCATTTTACAGATGAAGAGAATGAGCTCCAGAGGGGTCAATCGACAGAGCACTTACCATGTGCCAGGAACCATGAT
Organism: Trichosurus vulpecula; assembly: GCF_011100635.1. Taxonomy (NCBI): domain Eukaryota; kingdom Metazoa; phylum Chordata; class Mammalia; order Diprotodontia; family Phalangeridae; genus Trichosurus; species Trichosurus vulpecula. Next base: position 41,431,170 of record NC_050575.1, read on the forward strand.
AGTTGCTAATGACACAAATACAAACATGAAGCCGTTTCTCCCCTAAAATTGCTTCCATTTCATCAGAGGAGACAATATATACACATATAATTACATACGATATAAATTACAGAGTAACTGGGGGGGACGCTAGCAGCCTGGGAATGGGGATCATTAAAGGCTTCATATGTAAGATGACATCTAAGCTGAGTTTGAAAGAAACAAGGGTTGCAAAAAGCAGAGGTGGAGAGGGCATTCCAGGCGGGAGGGGACAGCCAGTACAAACACATAGTATCCTGTGTAAGGAATAGCAAAAAGAAAAGCATCAAGTGTGGCAAAGTCAAGTGACTTGTCTCTGGTTCCATAACTAGTAAGTATCAGAGACAGAATTCAAAGCCACATCTTTGACTTCAATGCCAGTGCTCTTCTCTTCTATGTTATGCTGCTTCCTTACATGTATATCAGAGAAAGGCAAACTTTAGAACATTCAGATACCAGTTCCAGAGAGGAAATGGTCCCTAGAAAGCCTGGAGCTTTATGTAAACATCCTCCAAGCTCCTGTGATGTCTATAAATCACAGAATAGATTCTGAATAGTTTGGAGTGAAATTCTGGTCAAAGCATGAAAATACAGGTCTGAGTCTGAAAGAGAAATAAGTAACTCTAGGATGAAATTCCTAGTGCAAGTGTAACCTTTTCGTAATATATAGGTTAAAGAGGCAAGTTAATTTATGTCCATATAAACCTTGAATTAAACAAAAATGTAAGCAGTAAAGAGAGACACACCTCTTTCTTCATCCGGTAATATTCATCAATGGCATATTGGTACTTTGGGGTGCTGATACCCAGAAGTGATGCAATCTTCTCTCCAAGAAAGTCACACACTGAGGGTACAAAGTTGAAACAATAGAGAATTCTGAATGAAAACTTGAATTCACAGCATTTAAATTTAATTCAACATTTATTAATTATTTACTGTGCAGAGTAGTAGATTAGGCAGGAAGGGAGGTAAGAAGTTTAAATAGGACAACTCCATCCATGTGGAATTTATTTTCTAGCATGTATAACCTTAATACCAGGTAAGTGGAAGAGGTAGCATTTGAGTTTTTATTTAGAGGATGGGTAGGGATTCAGTAAGTGGAGGGATGAGGAAGGAATACTAGGTAGGGAAAACAAAATAATAAAAGGTACCAACATGGGAAAATGTTCCAGGGACAACTAGCACTGCTTGGCAGCAATGTTCCCTATGCAATAGGGTACAGGTTTGAGCAGAGAAATAGCATGGATCACAGTATTTCAAGCTAAAACAAACCTTCAATCATTTAGCTTATCATCTTCATTTTATAGGTTAGGAGACTGAGGCCCAGGCAAGATTAGATTTATATTTAAGGAAAATTTATTTGGCAGCAGTGTGAAGGATAGGTGGAATGTAGAGACTATTGCTAGAGTCTAGCTGGGTGGTAATAAGGACCTATACTGGGCTGATATCAGTACCGAACAGAAAGGAGGGAGTATATGGGGATCAAATCCTTGGGACCCTGCAACTAGAAATGAGAGGTGGAAGAAGAATAAAAGATAAGAGGAGTTTTGAACACTGGAGACCAGGTGGCACCGCTGATTAAACAAGAAGGAAAAGTAGGTTTGAGGTATGCTGAAGTTAAGATGTTAATAGGATATCCAGGGGAACATGTTGGAAATGTAAACCTCCATGAAGCTTGGGAAAGAGGTTACTCCTAGATATTTAGGTGTCATCTGCTTGGAAGAGTTGTTACATGAAGTCATTAGAATGAATGAGATTACTAAGGAAGAGAATATAGTGAGACTACAGAAAAGGGCCAGAATATAACCTTGGAGAAACCTCACTTTAAGGAGTAGGAAAAAGGTTGAAGAATCAATGAAAGGGGAAAAAAAGGAACAGATGGAGAACTATGAATAGAACCAGAAAAACGTGTTATCTTGGAAGTCAAGGGAAAAGGCAGTATCCAAAAGGAAGGGGTAATCATCAGTTGTCAAATGCTGCAGAGAAATCAAAGAAGACATTTCAAAATTATCACTTTTCTAACCATATCTTGATTTAAATGTAATGTCAATGAAATATAACAGCAGTTAAGCAATTATAAAGAGAATGTAAATCAAATCCAGGAAGAGAAAAACACAGTCAGAAGAGCAACAGAGTTAAAATCCAACAAAAAGCGGGTATGGTTCATAAATGGAATGCCATGTGGATATTACAGTTCTTTATTGATTCTATAGGTCAACTTAAAAAATACAATAAAACAAGCACTTATTAAATACATAATATGTGCATGGCAAGATGCTGGAAATACAAAGAGAAAACAAAGCCATTCCTGCCCTCAAATGACTTTGCATCCAATGGGAGATTGGGGGAGGGGACATAGAAAGTATACAGAAAGCAATATAAAATAATTAGAAGGAGATAGGGAACACTAATAGCCAAATTATCTCTAGCACATTTAGATCCTTATGTGAGGAAAAAGTATATTCCTGGCATGGGGACCAGTTCATGTAAAGGCTCCAAGATTAAAGATGGACTGCTGTATGTGGGAAGAGTAAGGAGGCCAGGACAGTTAGAATGTAGATTGCTTGAAGGACAGCTTGATGGAGAGATTGCTTTTTCTGAAAAAAGTTTGGAAAAGAAGGCTGGAACCATATTGTGAAGGGCTTTAAATGCTAAGATAGACATTTTTAATTTTACTCTAGTGGAAATATGTCACTGAAGATTCTTAGGGAGGAGCAGGTTTTAGGAATACTAGCTGGCAATTGTATGGATGATGGACTACAGCAGGGCTGTCCAACCTTAGGTTTTTATTGAAACAACCGACAACATATTTTGATTTGCCATTTTAGTGAGAGCTCTAGGATAGCTTGGCTTCATTTACTAAAGCATTTATCTAAATTTCTATGCTTGTAAATGGGCCACATGAATCGCACTGCGGGCTGCTGCATTTTGAACAGCCCTGGACTAGAGAGAGGAGAGATCAGAACCAGGGGAACCAAACAATCAATAAACATTTACTAATTGCCTACTATGTGCCAAGTACTGTGCTAGGTGCTGGAAATACAAATACAAAAGTGAAATAGTCTCTGCCCTCCAGGAACTTACATTCTACTGGACCAATTAAAAGGAATACCCCAGCTGAGGTCAAAAAAACAGAAAAACAGATCAGCAGGTCAGGTTAGATAAGCAAAAAACACAGGAAATATAGAACAGAAGCCTAGTTTTTGGTGAAACCAAGAGCCTCAATTAATAAAAGGACTGCCTGATAAGAGCTCTTAGGAAAACAGAAAAGCAGGTTGGCAGAAATTAAACTTAGACCAATAACACCGTATGCCACAATATGTATCAAAATGGTTATGTGACCTAAATGTAATAATATATCATACCATAAAAACCTCAGAAAAGAAAACAATCATGTAACTTTCATAATTTGGCTAGGGGTAGAATTCTTAAACCAATTAGGGATAGAAGAGATCATAAAAGCTAAAATACATAATTTTGGCTACATAAAATTAATTAAAAAGATTTTAATATAAAGGTGGAATCAGAAGAGAAATGAAAAGAGTACAAAAAATATCTGCAATCAGATATAGCTGAGGAAACTGATATCCAAACTATACAGAAAACTGACACGAAAACATATCAAGACATTCCCCCAATAGTTAAGTGGTTAAAGGATATGAACAGTTTTCAAAATAAGTGCAAACTATAAATGCCCACATGAAAACAAGTCACAAATCACTAATAGGAAGATAAATGTAAAATGAACCAACTCTGAAGTCTTACCTCACAGCAAGCAAACTGGCAAAGATGACCAAAAAATAGCAATAGTCACTACAGGAGAGGCTATGGGAGGTGAGGAACATGAATGCACTGTTGGTAGAGCTATGAAACAGATTTGGACAATAGTTTGAAATTATACAAAGTGATTAAAACAATTTTACTATTCTATTGGGGAAATGTCCCAAAGAAATAAACAACAGAAACAAAGACCTAATACATATGAAAGTATTAATAGTAGCACTATATGGTAGCAAAGAACTGTATAAAAAGTGGGTGCCAATCATCAGGAAATTACTAAAAAGCTACGAGATAATAAATGAAATGGAATATCATTATGCAGTAAGAAATGATGAATAATATAAATTCAGAGAAACATGGGAAGATTTTTTAAAAACTTATTTCCTCATTAGTCATGTTGTGAAAGAAGAATCAGAACAAAAGCGAAAAACTATGACAAAAAACCAAAAAAAGAGAAAGAAAATAGTATGCTTTGATCTGCATGGAAAATTTTTTTAAATGACACAAAGTAATATATAGAACTACCAGAATAATGTAAATGAAAATATCTGTAAATCTAATTGAACTCTGAATAACTGAAAAAGTCAGATAATGAGATATAGCTCCCTCAATCCCCCATTATGGCAAAGAGGTGGTAAGTTACCAAGACATAATATTGTATAAATTTCTAGATACGGTCATTATATTGGGTTTATTTGCTTAATTGTTTTTCTTGTCACAAGAAAGAGTTGACAGGTGGTATGTAAGACATAGGGCAGCAATAAAACATTCCAATGAATCCAAGCAAGAGGTGATAAGGATCTGCATGAGAGTGGTACCCACATGAGTTGAGAGACGAAGATAGATGCAAGAAATTATTGTAGGCACAGATTTAACAAGATGTGGGAACTGATTACATGGAGAGAAGCGTGGAAATGTGAAGAATGACTCTAATGATGTGAAACTGAGTAAATAGAAGAAAACAAGAGAAGTCTGTAGGAAGGACAGGTTTAGAGAGTAAGGAAGATGTTGATTTTGAGATGCCTACGGGGTCATCTAGGTAGAGAGGTCAATCAATCAACAAGCATTTATTAATTGTTTACTATGTTCTAGGCACTGGAGATTCAAAGACAAAATGAAACAATCCTTGTCTTCAGAGAATAGTTGGCAGTTGATGATGCACGACTGGAATTCAGGAAAGGGATGGATATTGTATACATAATTTGGGGAGTCATCTTCATAGATATAGTAACTGAAAACATGAGAGTTAATGAGATTGCCAAAATGGGGAGTTTAGAAAGAAAAGTCAAGAGGGCCCTGAGCAGAGTCTGATTCTTTCTACGAATACTTGAGATTAAAGAACAGAATATAGATGATGATTTAGCAAATCGGACTGAGAAGGAACATTCAGAAAGGTAGGAAGGAGGACCAAGGGGATAACAATGTCATGAAAGTCAGTTGATTGTGGCAAAAGTAGCTCAGAGGACAAAAAGAGTAAGGATTAAGAGAAAGTAACCAGGTTTAGCCATTAAAACATCATTGGAAAATGAGGAAGTGATAAAAGAAACAGAGGTATAGTTTAGCAGTTTAAAGCTGTGAAAACAATAGGCAGGAGCTAGAGAAGGGTTGTTTCGATTCCACTCCCTTCCTTCCTTCCCTCTACCTGTATTGTACTTTACTGAACCAATTCTGCTAAGTCACCTGCTATTCACAGTACTCAAATATTGAAGCAATACCTGAAAGTGTTGAGGTGGCAGCACGAAGCATGTAAAACCATAAGTAAGGGCCCCAGGTAAGTGTTGTCTGCAACAGCAAGAAGTCAAAATAATTTGTAGCAACATTCAACATTGGAACATTGTTACTGTGTATACAGCTGACAATCCCAAATTAACAATACTTGTTAAGTAGACAGAATACAGAACCACAATGTCTAAAATTTAAGCAAGTTCCTAAAAGCTTTTTGGGGAGAACTCCAAAGAAAACGTTTCACAACTACAAGCACTTGAAAGGAACTCAATAAATAAACTATTATTTGTACAGCAGAATCCCAAAATGTCAGAGTGGGAAAAAAACCCCACCCCTTCCTTTAAATTCACTAGTAGTTTTTTTTTTCAAATATACACCCCACTCAATTATTCAGTGACTAAAAGTTAGAATTATTTATTATCTAGACCAGGGTTTCTTAAATTTCTTTCTACTGGCAGCCCCTTAAGTGCTTCTTAAACCGTGGGTCTCGACAATCCTTCTCTCTCTTGTACCTGCTGCCTTTCGGTCATTTCTTTGTTTTTAGGTAGCTAAATAAGCACAAGTTTAGAAATGGAAGGTACCTTGAAAGCCAAGTCAAATCAAGTCAACATTTATTAAATGCCTACTACATGCTGGGCATTAAGCTAAACTCTGAATTTACAAAGAAAGGCAAAAATAGCTCCTACTCTCAAAAGGAGCTCACAGTCTAATGGTAGAGATAACACGCAAACAACTGTGCACAAAAAAGACACATACAGAATAAATTAGAGATTACGTCCAGAGGGAAGGCACAAACGTTACAGAGGATGCAAAAAAACTTTTTTGCAAAACATGGAACTTTAGTTAAGACTTGAAGGAAGTCAAGGAAAGCAGGAGATAGAGGTAAGGGAGGGAAAGAATTCCAGGCATGTTATCAGGTCTCATTATATAGATTAGAAAAACTGAGGCCCAGAGGGATTAGATGGCTTGTGTAGGGGACTAGGCCAGGTAAAAAGCAGTCAACCAATCAACAAACATAATTAACGATTTATGTCTGTAGAACTCTATTAAGGATAAAGAGATACAAATCTTAGATAAGACCCAGTCCCTGCCCTCAAGGACTTACAGACTTAATGTCTGGTACAGAGACAAGGCACAAACACTGATAGCTGTAACTTACACAATAAGCAAATTATAGAATTATAGAACAAAGTACTATGCCTAATCACTGCCAACTAGAGATACTAGGAAAGGGGAACGTGGAATTTAAAGTGGTCTGTTGGTCCATCTATCCTTTCTTCCTCTCCATTGATAACTTGTTTCTTACATCATCATAACTCTCCCCACTCCTTTCCCTTTCAGAAGGCCATCTCACATAACAAAAAGTGTTTTCAGAGAGGAAGAAACAATCAGCATAACTGATCAATACATTGGAAAATTCTGGAAAACATACACAACGAGTAACATCTGCTTTTGTTACATTTACTTTTGATTCTTTGGTGTTTAGTTTCCATTTACTGCTGGTAACTACAACAGTGTGCATGTTGTTTTCTTGGCTCTACTTATTTTATTCTGCATCAATTCACTTAGCTCTTTTCATGCTTTTCTGTATTCATCACAGTGATTTCTTATAGCCCAGTGTTTCTTATAGAACAGCAATATTCTATTACATTGCTGTACCACAATTTGTTTAGCCATTCCCTAACTGATGGGCATCTATTCTGTTTCCAATTCTTAGCTATTACAAGGACAAACAGCAAAAGCAACAAAAAATTACCACTATAAATATCTCGGAGTATATGACAGACTTTCTTATCACTGACTTCTTTGGAATATCAGCCCCGTAATGGAATCTCTGGTTCAAAGGGTACAAACATTTTAGTCATCTCATTTGCATAATTCCAAACTGTTTTCCAAAATGGTTGGACCATTTTGCAGCTCCACCAACAATGTATTAGTTTACCTATCATTCCACAACCCTCCCAATATTACAATTTTTCCTATTTGCAGGGTGTGAAGTGAAACCTCAGGTTGTTTTTATTTGTATTTCTCTATTAGTGATTTGAAGCATTGTTTCATGTGGTTGCGAATACTGTGCAGTTCTTTTGAGAACCATTTGTTTGCATTCTTTGACCATTTATCGATTGGCAAATTATTAGTCATATATTTTTACTGTTTACATATATTGGTTAACATGAACTTAAGAGAAATTTGATACAAAGATTTTTCCCATTTGACCATTTTTCTAATGTACCTACATACATTAATATTGTCTATGCACAAGCTCTTCAGTTTTAAGTAATCAAAGTCATCTTTTTTCTTTTGCCTCTAATTTGGTTAAAAATACATCTCTTACCTATAGCTATGAGAAGTACATGATCTGTTTCTCTTCTAATTTTTTTTAGTATGATCTTTAATATTAAGGTCACATAACCATTTAGAATGTATTGTGGAATATGATATAAGATGGGTTAAGCCTAAATTTCTTCCAGACTGCTTTCCAGTTTTCATAAGTTTTTTTTTTCCCCCAAGGTAGCCACTGAGATACCTAGTTGCTAATGTTTGTAACATCAAGGTTTTAAAACCTTGATGGCTGCAATGATGGCATCAGGTTCAAGAGAAATAGGAAAATCTGGGAAAAGGGATAGGTTCAGGGAAAAAGATCAGTTCTATTGTAGATGGGAGGACCTGTGAGATGTGAGATGTCCACAGGATATCCAGTTCTAAATATCCATTAGATAGTTGGTAATAGAGGACTGGCACTCAGAAGCTAGAAGAGATATAGATATATAGGTCTGGGAGTCATATGCACAGAGATAATTGAACCCACAGGTTCCAATGAGATTACAGATTCTAGGGAGATGAAAAAAGAACCCAAGACAGAGAAGCCCATGATTAAAAGATAATGGGAGCATGTGTATGCATACACACACATATACACATATCAGAAATATGATGTTGAAAAGCTAGGTCTTTTTTTCAATAAGTTTGGAGTCATTATAATAACTTCACAGTTTCCTAAAGATGAACCAGACTGCTCTCCTCTTCACTTTTGGACTCACCTCATTGTCCATGTATAGTATATTTAAGAAAAATATGCTGATGGATGAACTCTCTACACTGTCAATCCAACTTCATATCATTATTTGGACATTAGCCATTCTTCATCCACTCGGTTTTTCCTCTGAAAATAGGCCAAATTCTTTTGAGTGATTATGAATTTCATTTAGAAGGCTCTGCGATATTTAAGGCTTTATACAATCAATACAATATCTTACATAAACAAGAACATCAGGAGGACTTCACCATCTATAGGAAATCCCTCTTTGACTTGGACTCTGTTCTTCAGTTCCACAGCAGTGGTAAACACTTATGCCAGACATTTATTTCTCTTTTATGCCTCATTTGATGTTAATAATCCTAGGGCTGAGCAAGGCTTTCTCTGTTATATAGTTCAAAGAACCTTGCATAATTGATATGTGTGTGAGGGAGACTTTAAGGCAGCATTTCATTCTAAATCAACTGCTCTTTTATAATCAACAAATTACAAATAATGGGGGAAATTATATTCCCTGTATCTTTCAATTGACTTAGTGTACTATGGAATATTGCTCACGAAAGTGTCTTCTAATACACTCACCAAAAATGCCTTTATATGTTTTGATTATCTTCATGAAAAAATTAGTGCAAAGTAGGCACAGATAGGTAATTACTGATGTTTTCTCAAGCACCTTTGTTCAGCAATACTGTAATAATGTACAAGATTCCCCCCCCATACCTTTGATAGATACCTCTTTATATATCTTGAAACGTCTCTTTTAATATTGAGAAGCAATCCCTCAACGCCCTCACAATTGTGTCACTGCCAGCTATACATTTGCTCTAGTTCAGTTTTTACTCAGTTCTTCAGTGCCAAATCAATTTCCTCAAGAAGAAAATCAAGGACTGATGTTAAGAGTTCAAACAGGGAGTGGAGAGTTTCCCCATGTCTAATGGCGAGAAAAATTTGTTACAAAAGTCCTTACAAATATTTTCCATTTCTTATCTGTTAGCTGTATTCCCTTCCAATATCATCCTTAAAGGACCATGGGATGACTTGACTTAGTTGAGTGTCTTATTTAAAACTTTTCCTAACACCTAAAGGACCATAATTTTAAAATAACTCAAAGCACCAAGCTACATCAATTGATGCAGTATTATTTTTTATCTGTAAGGCAAAGAAATAGAGATAATAGGAGGAAAATTTTTATTTCAAAGTAAAATTGAAGTTATTTTGCTTCTGTTAACACACCTAGTTTAACACTCTTTTTAGTGTTAAACTTATTTTCCCTCTCATTGCTTTTTGCTGTGATGAAAGGCAATGCTACCTGTCACTGTCTACCATTCTTTTTCATACAATTTCATAAAAACAAAATTGTATTCCAAACCAGTGTTGTTCTTGGTTACTATCTCTGTTTGGGAATATCATTGCTCATTGAATAAGGTGGCTTTTAGGCTCTTTTGGTCTCCTTAAGGCAACTGATTTGTATTAGGTAGACTTCTGATTTGTTATGACTGATGTGACAGGCCTTTTTGTTTACTTAATTAATTTTAGTTAATTTGTTTAATTAGGTTAAATCAGTAGACCAGCCAAAAATACTAGAAGGCTGATGGTAAAACTTGTGATCCAACATCAGAGAGCTTAAAGATGCAGAATAAGACATACGTTTTCAGACAAAATCAGTGTGTACATTTGTTTTGCTCGACTATGTGTGTTACAGGTTTTTTTTTTTCCTTTTTCCAACAGAGTGGTAGTGAGTTGGTGGAGGAAAAAGAGAGGCTACATTTAGGGTAGCCAAAACAAAACAAAATGAAAACAGAGGCTCACTGAAGCATTTTTAAATGCACAGAAAAGAACAGAAGGAAGTCTAGAAAGAATCACAGACAAGAAGCACAGTTTTTAAAGTAATATATTGAATTTATTACATATTTAAAAAGAAAAGCAAGCTCTCTGTAACAGGGAACTGCAATTTCATGCATAACCCACAAATGCCTATTTTATTTGGTGTCAACTGTTAAGTTTAAATATTAAAAATCAAGCAGATCAGGTTGGAGTTATTTTAAATGCACTCCGCATCTTTTTTCATTTTTGTTCTCTTCTAGTTTCATATTAATATCTTCTCTATAAAAAAATTGGTTGCCTTATTCTACAGACAGTACAGATGACTCAGTTATTATTTCCACATCTATAAAATTATGTCCTGTGTGTTAAAATACAATCTATTTCAGTTTTTAGATGTTAGTATTCACCATATCTAGTATTTTCTAATTCTTGTTTTTGTGATATTTAGGCCTGAGGTAACTATGTAGTAGATAAGACCTTGGCTTTTCTCCCATTCTTTACTACTGAGCCATAGTTCCATAACCTATGTCAACTTTACACTGAAGACTTCAAGGAACAAAGTGTATGTTGATTTAATTGTAGTCTTACAATGATGCTCTAGACTTTATTTTTTTAAACTTCTGTTGCTTCCCACTTACTTTCCCTGTCCCCACCCAATTAAGGTGGTCTATGTAAAATAGCTATATTCAATCAAAACAAATTAACACTAATCATGTCCGAAAACTCATGTATCATTCCACACCTCTGCCAAGAGGCAGGAGGCATACTTCATCAATCTTCAGAAGTCAAGACTGAACACTGCAATGACAAGAACTTAACAAGGTCTTCATAAAATTTCTCTACTTCCTCATCATCTGCAACAGAAATAGTATGCAAGCTGCAATTATTTTCACAGTGGTTTTTTGAGAAATACTTATAAGCAACTGTAGCAACTGTTCTGGGGTGAGCATGAGTGAGGCCAGCCTCCTAAGGGTTTAGGATCAATAATGGGACAAAATGAGACATTCTTAGGTCACTCAACGATTAACAGAGAGAGATGTACTTCATGACAGCACGTGGATATTCAACAAAGACAGGCATTAAGGATACCTAGAGCTGATTCAGCTATTCAAAGTTTCCTTGAGTGGCCCATTCAGATTAAATGAGGGGAGAATCAGAGAAGCCTGGAGTTCCTTGAGATTATTTTGTAATCAGGTAATTAGGAAGTGATATCAACAGCCTGAACCTTTAGCCTCATGAGCCAACCAAATCTCAAAGATTTTAGCCTAAATCGAAGCTAGCCTAACTTATTTGAGGAAAAGGGTTAGGCTCTGCTCTTATCAAAGCAATGCAATACAGGCTAAATGTCCCATGAAATGATGGTTTCAGTTGCTTCTGGATATATCATACAACCAATTCTTTCAACTCCTTTATCTACCTCTACAAGGAAAACCTGTAAACCCATATTTCACTTAGCTAGTCTAAAAAATGGTCCATGAAGTCCTTGGCATTTGCTCCTCTCTTTCCTGCCACTGTCACAGCAGAACACAGAAGCGGCGGGTCACATAAAACTGAGGAGGCATTTCGTACTTTTGGCTCATCTATCTGATATTTCATATCAGGTTCATCTCCTGAGTTGTACGTCTGTGAAAAAAAAATTACCTCTTACTAGCTAAAAGTATTCAGATGAGAAAAGCAACATAAAAACCCTATTCTTCTTAAACTAAAAGGTTTAGAACTTGTAATAATAAAGAAATGAAGGAATACCATTATAGGCAGAAGGCACTGTTGTTGTTCAGTTTTAGTCATGTCTGATTCTTTGTGCCCCTATCTGGAGTTTTCTTGGCAAAGATAGTGGAATGGCTTGCAGTTTCCTTCTCCAGCTCATTTTACAGATCAGCAAACTGAGGCAAACAGAGTTAAGTGATTTGCCTGAGGTCACATAGCTAAGTAAGTGTCTGAGGCCAGATCTGAATTCTGGAAGATGAGTCTTCCAGACTCCGGGCCCAGAACTCTCTCCACTGGGCCACCTAGCTGCCCCAGGTGGGAGGCATAGGTAGCTTTTTACAAAGATCTTTAAAGCCTTTTGGAATAGAAAGTACACAGTAGATTAATTCTAGTTAAAATGTATCCTCAGCACTTAGTACAGTGACTGGCACATAGTACACACATAACAAATGTTTAAGGAATTACTTAGTGACAAAATGTCAGTCACTGAAGACATAATATACCTTTCTCCTTTGCAGAGATGGGAATTAAGGGTGTGGAACAAGAACTATACTGTCAAACTAAATCAATGTGTTGGTTAATTCTGCTAAAGTATTGGTTTTTTCCTCCTTTTTTTTATTCTTTGATTACAAGGAATGGTTTGGTGGGGAGGCAGGAGGTATATATTTAGAAACAAATCAAAGGTACTAATAAAATTTCTAAAATGAGTAAAATTCCACTTATTAAACAAAATTATTTGAGTAACTGGTATTAAACCTTGAAGTGATGTTTAAAACTAAGCATTATCTTTAAAACAACCAAGAAGAGCAGCATTTTTAAAGTTACCATAATCCCAATCCCAAAGTCTACATTCAAAACAGCATACTTCTAAAACCATTTAGTGTATACATACTATTTCAAATTAAATGAAGTCATCTGCTACTCAAGAGGGCCCTGAAAAAGAAATGTGAAGGGATGAATTTGGGATCTTTTAGCAAAAACATTTTTAAGTAATTGATTAAGGGAAGGCAATTCTTTTTAAACATATAAAATGTTAACACTCCACTAGAGGGGCTCAACGAGTTCAGAAAAAATATAAACTTTTTCTTGGTAGTAAGCAACTTCTTATTTGAATTCTGGAAACAACTGGAATTCTGCAAACTACTTAAAGCTTGTTCTCCAAGGTAAACCCTAGGTATTTTAACATCTTATAACAATCATTTAAAGAGTCTGCTGATTTTATAAATATCAGTTCATATAAAGTATGAAAAAAAGCTAAAGGCAAATAAAGTTGTGGAATTTGCATAAAAATGTTTATTTATAAAAATTACATTTTTATTTATATTTATAAAGCAATTAAGGGCTGGTAAAGCACTTTCTTCAGAACCATCCTATAAAGTGGACTCCTTTGGGAGATTCGTTTTTGTTTCTTTTTTCCGTTCCTCTCATCAACAACACAAGCAAAGGAAATAGGAAGAGCAGAGACATATTCTTCTGGTCTAGTAATTCACCATCCTATCAGTTGGGCTGAAAAAATCAAGAAGGGACATATTTGGGACATATCAAAAAAGCCTCTCAAATGGTCTCCCTTCAACAATCTGTTATCCTCCTTCTGACCCATAACTATGGAAGGTCCCCCCGCAAATTTTGTTGCGCACCCTTTTCTTTCTTTGTCAAATGCCTTGATTTTAAAACCTAAATGTAGCTTTACCCATATATATTGACTATCTACTCTGTCAAAAAAGAAAATTAAATTACCTTATAGGATCAATTCTTCAAAAAAAATTTTATTTATGACTTTACAAAAGGAAAACACAATCACAACAACCAACAGACAAGAATGGCCACAATTAGCAATGTATGCAACATCCTATTCCCACAGCTCACAACTCACCATTGAGACAGTGTTTCTTCACCTGTGACTCAGGACTAAAACTGGTCAGTGCAATCAATCTGAGTTTGGCAGTTAGTACTGTTCTTCATCTGTGCATAGCTAAACATAACACTCCCCTGACAAATAAACTCCATGGGTTTCCTATCACCTCTAGGAACAAAAATAAACCCGTTTAGAATCAAAAGTTCTTTACCACCTGGTCCCATCTTTCCAGACTTCTTATTAACATATTATTCACCTTTATGCACTCTGCAATGGCTGTTCCCTGTGCCTAGAATGTTTTCCCTCCTAGCTTCTGCCCTTAAGTCTTCCTAGTCTCCTTCAAGTCTTAACCTGAATATCACCTTTTCCAAGAAGGGGCTTTTCCTGGTCCCTCCAGCTGCTTGTGTCTTTCTCCTCAAGAAGGTGGTGTTTCATAAGCGTTTTGCATAAATCTTTATGTGTCTATGGTTATCTCCTCTGTTACAACATAAGCTCTGGGAGGGCAGGGGTTAGTTTGTTTTTGTCTTTGAATTCCTCAGCATCCAGCACAGTGCCTGGAGAGAGATCTTGCAAGAAGATGGAAGCACAGAAGCAGGACTGAAACTAGCACCCATGTTGGACCACTAGGAAATCGAAGCAAAATCCAGGAAATGGATTAGAGATCCTAGTTGAATTCTGTTTGCTCCACTCTTTCAGGGAGTTCACTACTTGAATAATGTTTTCTACCTTCTGTTCTAAGCCATTTTGTTCTCCTGCAAATTTTTTTCCTGAAGAGTTCCAATTTCATTTTTTCCTTTTTCTTCATGTCTTCTTTTCTAAACCTGCTGTACTTCTTTACTGTATTCAGAGCTCTCTTTCATTTACTCACTCCTCCAGTTCCTGGATTGGGACTTTGTACCAAGGCCAGGCTCTGCCCCTTCCACTCTTAGATGGTATGGGCAAGTCCTGACTGTCCCTGCCCCTACTTCTGCCACAGACTCACTACAGTTCTGGATGGGGTAGCTGGTTTTTGGCTCTATGCTTCAGCCCTGGATTAGAATAGGAAACTAGTTTTAGAGCTGGAATTGGGTCTCACCATCTGCTCAAATTCCCAGCGGCCCAATACAGTGCTGGTTTTGGCCTTTTCTTTGCCTCCTCAACACAGTCACTAAACCAGGAATTGGACTTGTCCCTAACAGGGGCCTTGAGAAGAGGCTTCAGGCATCTTGGAGGGTGATGAGGAGTTTCTACCTCAGCTTTTTATCCTCAATACGTGAACCTGGCCACTGAATACAGAAATCCCCAAAATTTGAGGCCTCATGGTGGGTAATTCTCACACCCCTGTCTCCACCTTGCCTACAGGTTATGAAGGTACTATGCTGATGAAACCTGGCTCTAGTCTCTTGGAAGGCTCCAAAACATGCACACAAGGCTGCGGTTGGAGTCCTCTCTATCTCCCGAACAGTGATTTCTTAGGAACCAACTTTGTCTTGCTTTGGGTCTCCCCAAGCCAGCAATATGCAGTTTGCTTCAGGTCCCCTTAGTAAATTCCCTCTAGCCATTCTCTTATGAAGTCCTGGAATAGATGGAGGAGCTCTGGTTTTACATACTCATTACTGTTTCATCCGGTACCTTTTTAAAACTTTCCTACAGAATTTATTAGGGGAGGCGAGTCTACAATCTTTTCCATTATCTTTATCAAAAGTCAAGTTATGGTTTTAAAAGCATACTCTAGGCAAATTACTTTTGCTAAAGTGTATAATGTACTATTTTCCAATATAATTCTGTGTGTTGGATATTTGACAGTGGTGGTTATTTTCAGGTATAGGTTGGATTAGATGCAAATAGGTCCCTTCCAAATCTACAATTCTAGGATTCTATGAATGTTGTTTTTTTTAGATGTTTGTATCCCCAGGACCTAGTACAATAACTTGCATATGTGCTGAATTTTAATTCAGGAGAATTCTCCAGGATAAATTTTCTTCTGTAACTGCTTTTACTGACTACCTTTGTTACCAACTTAGGTGATTTTGTGATAATGTGATTACATGATTTGGAGGTAATCCCTGCCCTGCAGCCTCGGGGAAGCACAAATTTCCTGAGTCTCCTGGTCAAAATAAGAACAGAAGAGACATAACCAGTCTAAGTACTAATTACCTGCCAGTTCCCCAGACATCCTCTCTATCCTTTTAGGCCTTCCCCTACCCAGTAAGATTCAGATCCAATTCTCACTCTCTTCCCATAATGTCTGGTCTTGCTCGACTCAGAGAGGAACCCAATAAAAACCTACTGAACTTTACTGGTTTTGGGGCCATTCCTTCCACCAAAACCCAGTAGACCTGACCAGTTTCCATTCTCTCTGACTGCCTGTCTTTTTGTGAGTATGTCCCCTCAATAAAGCTGACTGGCTTGCTTTACTTTTTCTGTCTAGTTGTGTGCTCCGTGTTTCCCTGTGCTCTACTTTGGGATCCCTAACCTTACTGAACCTACATTAGGACAGGCTGGCTCTCTTGTGTTTGCTGTAAACTAGTCTCCCAAAATGATACTTTGAAAGACAATACTTACATGTACAAGTTCTAATGTGTTTGGTTTGTTGATTATTTGATTTTTTTAAAAAGTTGCTGTATAAGTACATTTTAACTTGGTAAAAAAAAAAATCGAATTCAGCTTTGAGAAATAAACAGATCTGAAAACTGTATATTCTAATAAAAATTCTCTTTTCCCCTAAAAATTGGGTATGACAATCACAATCATATGTAATAAACAGGTATGATATTCATACCCAATATAAGCACTCATTTCCACAGGAAATTTTTCTAACTTGTTCTAGCTTTCTTCCTGCCCTCTCATTTCTTTAGTTTCATTTATATCAAAATATATTCTTAAGACATTATATCCTTCCCTACACAATGCTACTTTTTCTTTTTTTTTCTCCAGCACCTATAATTACTTGCTAAATCAGAATAACCAATGCTTAGGATATCCCTACAAAATACTCTTTGCCTTGACCCCATTTTCCTACTTCCTTCAAGATCCTGAACCATCCATCATCCCTTCTCTCTCTTCCAGCTTCAATCTCTCCTCCTCTACCTACAAACTGAAATAAATTAGAGAGGATTCTAGGAAGATGGCACAGTAGGTCAAGAAAATTCTAAGCTCTCCAGATTTCCCTCACAAACAAGATAAAATAGTGCCTCAGGGTGAATGTAGAGTAGTTAAAATAAACAAGAGTTGGGGCAGAATAGTGGTACTCCTGGGAGGATCTGAACCCTGAGGTTTGGTCCCCGTGAAACCCCTCCAGGCTACTTTTGCTGAAACTGCAAGTGCCAAGTCCTGGGGCTAGCTGGGTTGGGAGGTAGCTTCAGCCCAGCCACAGGAACTTTTACCTCCTGGACAGTATGGGGAGTCAGGCATCTGAGCAGGGGAAGATTGAGGGCTGCTGATGAGGGACACCAGACCCAGCTGTGCAGTCAAGACATGGTCTTGGGTGAGAAGGAACCAGGACATACCCAGTGAGTATAGAAGCAGTGGGGCAGGGGCGCCACTGGCTGTGGGCACATATAAGATGGTGAAGTTCTTTCAGTTCCAGGCCAGAGGGGAGAACTGAAGGAGAATGTGAGGCCAGAGGTACCATCCCTCACACCTCAAGACATACTCCAGGTAATTACAATGATAAGCTGCTACTAATAAATTTTAAAACGTGCAGGCAAAGGAGAAAGAACCCAACTATAGAAAGTTACTATGGAAATCAAGACTGTTGTTCATTCTCAGAAGAGGATACTAAAGCAAAAAAAAAGTCTCTCCTACCCCAAAGAGTAATGTCAAATAGTCACCTGTCCAAAAAGATTCACAGAAGAACTTAAAAAAGACATTAAAATTAAACGAGAGAGATTGAGGGAAAAAAAAATAATAACCCAAGAAAAGCAAGAAGATTATGGAAAGACAGTTAACCAACTGGAAAAAGAGATCCAGGATCTTAAGGAAAAAAAAAACAACTCCATGAAAATTAGAATTGGGCAAGGGGAAGCCACCAAAGTTACAAGAGACCAAGAAAAATAAAATAAAATATAAAGAATGAAAAAAATAGAAGAGAATGTGAAATAGCTCATAAGAAAAGCAACTGGTCTAGATAACAGATCAAGAAGTCAAAACATAAGAGTAACTAGACTACCTGTAAGCTATGATGAGAAAAAAATCTTGATACAATAATACAAGAAACAATTAAAGAAAATTGTCCTGGGATTTTTAGAAGGGAAGGGTGTGAGAGTAAGATAAGGGAAGGGTATAGAAGGATGTTTAGATTAACAGGAATGGGAAGATAAGAGATGGATTGGGGGGGTAGGTTAAGTAATAGGAGGGGCAAGGTAGTGGTCAGAAGTAAAGTAGAGGAATCAGGAAGAATAGGAAATAAGAGACACAAACATAAAACAGAGGACAAATAATTATAGGTGCAGTCTTACATAGATGTATACACATGTGTATATGTAGACATATGGCTATGATTATAGATCTTTAACTATATGTATGTGTATGTAAATGTGTATATACATGTATATAACTTTGTGTGTATATGTATACGTGTATGTGTATATGTATGCATGTATGTGTATATATAAAAAATATATTCAAGCTTAATTGTAGCCGTCTTGGGGGAGAGGAGGGAAAAAAGAACAAAGTAAAATGTGCACAGCAGAAAATAAAAGAAAACTTACAAAGAAGCAAAAAAAAAAAAAAAGATGGACAGCTCTGCACACAATGGGTATTTATTATATATAGGCTTTCTTGAAATGGAAATTTATAGCTGTATATTTTGAATCCTCTTACATTATGCTGTGCACATGGCAATACTTTTTTTCTTTTCATATTCTGTATTTAAGTTTAAAACAATTTTAAAAAAGAAAAAAATAAATGTGTAAAGGCTAAAATTCTTTAAAAAAAGAAAGAAATTAAATTCAACAAACATTTATTAAGAACCTACTATTTTTGCAAGGAACCATGCTAGGGACTGCAGATAAAAAGACAAAAATAAAACTGTCTCTGCCCTTAACTTAAAATCTACTGGAGTTTACAAACATATTCCACTCTTCACATTCTCAAAAATTTTTAATCTACCTTTTTTAAAGATTCTCTACAACTCTACTCATTGCTAAACTTTTAGAAAAAATGACCTATGCAAAATGACTTCATTAATAGCTTATTCATTCTTTAACCCCTTACAATCAGTAGGCTTTTTGAGAGAAGAGACTGTCTTATCTTTTTATCTCCTTTCAGTGCCTAACATTAATACATAATTATTAATTAAATAATTAAGACATAATACTTTCAGTGCCTAACATTAATACAACAGAAATTTAATTATTGTTGTATTGTACTGCAACTGGCTTCTTTCATAGTAACAAAATAGCCAGACACTTCCCAGGATCACCAAATGCAATGGTTTTTTTCCTTTTACTTATCTTGCTTCATTTCTCTAAGGCTACTGCTAATCACACCCTCTCCTTCCTCAGGGGTCTATGCTCTACCCCTGATTTTTTCAAGTCTCTATACCTAGCTTCTTCCTTCAGTCTCTCAAATGTAGGCATTCTCTTACAGGTTAATTCTTGGCCCTTTTCTCTCATTTCACAGTCTCATATACTGCCAAAGCTTCAAATGATCACCTCAACACACATGACTTCCAAATCTATATCTCCATCTAATATTTCTCTCAAACCTCATTTGCAAATGCCCAAAGATACTGAGATGTCCCATCTCAAAACTGATGTCTAAGATAAACTTATTTTTCCTTTAAAACCTAACCTACTTCTAACTACCTTATTTCTGTTAAGTTCAAAATCATTTTCCCATCACTAACAAAGGCCTTTCTCCTCTCTCATCCCATGTTACTAAATCCTATTGGCTCTACTTATAAACAACTTAGTTAAATTCGTAAGTATATTTCATAATTAGGCTGCCTACCTAGATGAAGCTGCAAGGCATTCTGAGGGAACATGGGGCAGGCAAATCAAACTACCACCACCACCACCACCACCATTCCTTCAGATTTCATGGAGATAGCTCAGGACCCTGAACCCAAGGGTCTTAGGAACAGCAGTCCCTCTCAAACCAGACCAGCCCTGTTTGGCAACATCTGTGGAAACAACCACAGTGGAGATGCCACCTGGCAACTGTTTCTGCTGGTGCTTTTGCAATCATAATTACTGGAGATGCAGATAAGAAAATTCTTATCCCCAGAGGCTTTGGCGCAGTCAAATGGTTCGACATCAGAAACTGGTAAGATTTTATCAGTGGAAATGACATTTAAAAAGATGCATTTTCAGCTTCTCTGCCACTACACCCACATGGGACCTTTCCACTTGATTTAAAGCTAAAGCCTTCTATATGTGTTGTCTCCCCATTAGAATTGTGTGTTTCTGGAGAGGAGGAGTTGATTTTATTTTCTATTTATTTCCACAGCACTCTAGCAATTAATAAGTTTTACATTCATTCCTTCACTCACAATTATAATAGAAAACAAATATTCCTAACTCAGGAAGAAAAATTATAAGGATTTCCAATAGTCTGAAATTCTTGATTATAAGAGGCGAATAAAATTTCTAAACTTTACAGAAACTACTTTACTGTATAGTTCACATCTGTAATTGGAAGACACATTAGAGACCACCTACTTGAATGTTTCCCTACCCAAACTATGGTGGACCAGTAAAATAGAGAAAAATCTCTACTTGTGAGCACTCTGCCCTCTGTAGTCTTATCACGGAGGCTCTCTCCACCTCAAAGGGTGGGAGGACAGATCTATTTTTAAGTTTATAAATTTTAAGTACTAAGAATGTTTGGTAGTAAAGGTAAAAATGTGCCACAGATGAGAACCGGTCCACCATAGCATATACAATTTTATTGTTTGGAAACAGCAGTGTAGTTGAAGGTGTGCTGGATTTGAAGTCAAATCCATTTTGCTATTTATCAGCTGTGTGACCTTGGGCAAGTCATGTAGACTCTAGTCACATGGAGTCTCTGGGCCTCAGTTTTCTCATCTAGCTGGACTAGATGGCCTTTATGGACCCTTACAGCTCTCATTCTATGGTCCAAATGATCCTAAAGGCTACTTAATTGTGATAAATTCAGCAATTAATGAAAAGAAAGAAGTTAATCCTAATTCATTCGGTAACATTCTCTTTTCATATTAATTACTCCTTCAGCTCATTTGGAAAAGGCTAAGAAAAGTTCTAGACTCTTCCTCATAGTGCATAAAGGTGGAACAGAGACTTGTCTATTCAGGCTGGTTTACACTTATATAGAGAGGTTATAGCTTCAGATGGTACAGTGGATAGAACCGTCGGCCTGAAGTCAGGAGGATCAGCCTCAGACACTATTGGCCTCAATTTCCTCAAACGTAAAACAGGGATAATAATAACGCCTACTTTCCAGCATTTTTGTGAGAATCAAACAAGATATTTGTAAAGTGCTTAGCACAGTGTCCAGCACACAGTAGGCCCTATATAAGTGAATTATTTATTCATCATCATTATTACATACACTATTATTACATACTCACTATTATTACTATTACATACAAACTTGCAGAGACCAAAGGACTGTGTGACCTATTATCTCACTTCAAAATAGTTACAAACTAAGGAACGTAAAGTTTACCATACTTGTTAGCAGAGGGTTTTGTATTAATCAAACCACTACTTATTTGATTTTCCAGTAAGACACTTGAAAAAGAAACTTTGATATTAATATTGCCACTTATAAAGTCTAAAGGAAGCATATAAACCAACCTCTCAAACAGGTAAGATAGCATCGATAACTGACTCTGCAAAATGCTTTCTCATTTGAGCCTCATAGCAACCTTAAAAACTAAATCAAAGAGGTATTATTACCCCCATTTTTCAAAGAAGGAAACCAAAGCTTAAAGAGGTTACATTACTTTGCCCATGATTATGTAGCTACTAAATGTCAGAGCAGGCACTCCAAGTACAGCACTCTACTTACTGTACCAAGCTGTCTCTCAAAATTCCACGTACACAGACCTAAGAATATTAACAATGTCATGAACAGTAAAATAAATATGAAAATGGGCTAGTTCTTCTTTCAAAGACCCTCCTGCGATATTTATCTGGGCAAAAAAAAGGTAATAAAAAAGTAAAAGTAAAAAACCTACCGGATCAATGGTAGGTAAAAGGTCTCTTTTCTCTTGACCATTGTTTTCATCTTCATCAGTGCTATATTCTTCCATGGTTTCACCACTGACAAAGTGAATGACTCGTCTTGGAATTTTCTTTTTTTTCCCTATGACACCCAGCTCTACATTTTCAAAGTTTCCATCACAACTCATTTGTACCTGTAACACATTGCAGGGAAAAAAAGGTAATTTTATGTGGGTTTGCTTTTCCCCCCTCATTTTTGGAACACACACAAAAAATTTTGTTCTAAGAAATTAGAGCTGAAAGGGGCCAAGTCCTCAATTAACCTCCCTGGACCCCAGGTTCCTCTTCTGTAAAATTAAGGGACTGAGCTAGATGACCTATGAGAAAAGACAGTATGAGCTCTAAATCAATGATCCCACATCATTTCACAGACTTAAACCTAGAAAGATTTTGTGGTTTGCTCAAGGTAATGAAGTCAGTTACTGGAAAAGGAAAAAGTCAGTACTGGAAAAGGAAATCAGTTCCCCTGACTCTTAGTCTTAGGGCTTCTCCTATTCTCTGATTCCTTTTCTCTCAATCACAGGGAAAAAAGAAAAAGACAAGAGAAAACCAGAAACTAACTTATTTCAACTAATATTGTAATTTTCATGTTTTTTAGAATTAAGAGTAAACATAATTTTAAAAAATCAACTAGAAGACAATAGGGAAAAAAACATGAATTTGAGATCCTCGCCAATCGGCATTTATTAAACACTATACACACACACACACACACACACACACACATACACACACACACACACATATATACACACGCATATATATATATATATATATATATATATATATACTCACACACACATACATATGCTAGGCGGTAGAGATGCAAAAGGTAAGAAGAAAAACAACCCCAATTTTCAAAAAACTTACTTTCTACTGGGCATGGGAGGATGAGGGGAGAGGACAACATATAAACAAATATAGACATGGTAATTTGAGGAGATCATCCCCAGAAGGTAAGTCTCAAGAGGCAAGAAGGGAGACTAAATGCTGTTGCATTATGGAGGTGTTGGCATGGTTAGCAGTAGAGGCCATTAATTAATTAGGCCAAGTTCTCAACAGATTGCAATTCATATCGTAGCTCAGTTATATCTAATCAATGTGTAATTTTAAGCCATAGGCTCCTCATCTGTAAAATGAGGGGTTGGACTTATAACACATCATCCTATATATGAACGTGGTCAGCAGCATAGATTCAATGGAAGTATACTATACTTTAAAAAGAAACTCTTTTTTTGAAAGTTATGCAGAAATCTAGTTTTTTTAAAAACTATTATATAGTTCTTAAGCTATAAAATTAAATATGTTAGGGGTATTCAATAAAGGAAATTTTTTCAAATGCAGAGAGGTTGAGGAGAATGAAAAAAAGGCCTTTGAGGATTCGGCAACCAGGAATTCACTGATAACTTTAGAGAGCAAAAAGGTGCTGTTGGACTGAGTTAACTTTGGATTCTCAGGAGTTGGCAAAGATCAGGTCTAATCCACTGGGGATGTTTTCTCTTTAGTTAATCTCATTAGAATATCCTGGTGGAGCTAGAAATCTCAATGATAGTGGAGGCCTCCTTCAAGCCAGAAATCAGTAAGGCTCATTCTGTTCCTGCCAGGCTGAGGCTCTCTATTTTTAAAATTCTTTTTCTTTCTTTTTTTTTTCTTAGCAATTTCTTTAATTTCAAAGGTTACTTCTGGAGGAGATGTTTACTCAGCACTTACAATTTACTCCTTCCACAATTCCGACCTGTGATACTTCCTCAGAAATATCAACAAAATTGGTCTATGCAATGTATAGCAAGTTAGTTACACAGCAAAATAGGAACCTTAGTTCAAAGAGGTTTATGGTGGTGATGAAACAAAAATATGGTGAACAAATCATATAAAATCCAGAACAGACTTTTAAACATTGACCAAGCAGCAAACAAATGTTACTCCAATAAGTCTGGGAGGAATAAGATATAGCTTGAACAACCTTGGTATAAACCTTCCAAAAGGATTAGGACATTATTAAGAGAAAAGGGACAATAAACATAACTGTAATCAGGAAGGCAAAAAAAGAAACAGGGATGAACATTAATGTCCATTTAGGCATTAGGTTTCTTGTGGTTAGCTGAGAAACATTTTCCCTTGGAAATTCTATGTTAAAGGGGTCTGTTGTAGACCACTATTCACAAATTGTCCAGTGTTATCTGCTTACACTGGGACAGGCCTTTCTTTCTAGGGCAGATTTTCACAAGTGTTATTTCCAATTGTCATGCATTGTCCCTTTGGAAAGGTAATGCTCCTCAAACCTGCTAGCTAAAAAGACAATATAATTTAGGAGGGCCTGACAAAACACTGGCCTTCCAGTAGCTAGTGTTTGGGTGAAAGCCAGTGCAACAAAGCCAGTGCAAACCTTATGGAGTTAAACTTGTAAAATTTAGCGCTATAAGATATCAAACCAGTGTACACATGCAACTCATGTGAAAGTTTTGAGTTGCAATATTTACATTTCATTTTTTCTTTCCACCTTGCCCAAGTCCCATACATATTATGGATAATACTGTCTAAAGGTAAAATAATTTTTCTCTTGATACTCATTTTTTTTACATTTTGAGTTCAAAATTCTTTCGATCCCTCCCCACCCCCCAAATATCTATTATATATGTGAAATCATGCAAAACAGATTTCCATATAAGATATGTCATTTTTTAGAAAGGCCAAGAAAAATAAAATAAAAAAGTATGCTTCAATCTTCACTCAGTTTATCAGTTCTCTCTCTGGAGGTGGATAGCATTTTTTCATTGTAACTCCTTTGGAACTATTATGGATCATTGTATTAATCACAGTAGCTAAGTCTTTCAGTTGGTCATCTTTTTTTTATTTTTTAGATGCTGTTCAGTCCTGCCCAGCACTTCGTGCTATAAACCACTGCATGCCAGGCCCTTATATCCTCCATTATCTCTTAAAGTCTATCCAAGTTCATGTTTATTGTTTACCATTACTGTGTAAAATGTTCTGTTCTGCTCACTTCACTTAGCATCAGTTCATATAAATCTTCCGAGGCTTTTCTGAAACCAATCCTGCTCATCATTTCTTATACCACAATAGTATTCCATCATATCATATACCACAACTTGTTCAACCATTACCCAACTGATGGGCATTCCCTCAATTTCCAATTCTTTGCCACCACAAAAAAGAATTGCTATAATGTTTTTGCACATATAGGTCTTTTACTTTGACCTCCTTGGAATATGGACCCAGTAGTGGTATTGCTGGATCAAAGAGTATTGCAGTTTTATAGCCCTTGTGGTGCAGTTCCAGATTGTTCTATAGAATGGTTAGACCAGTTCACAACTTGATCACCGATGCATTAATGTCCCTATTTTTCCACATCCCCTCCAGCAAGTTATTTTCTTTTTTGGTCATATTAGTCAATTTGATAGGTGTGAGGTAGTATCTCAAAGTTGTTTTAATTTGTATTTCTCTAACAAGCAGTGATTTAGAGCATTTTATATGACCATATCTTTTTATTTTTTCCCCAATTACATGTAAAAACAATTAACATTCTTTAAAAAAAAATTGAGTTCTGGATTCTTTTCCCCTCTCCCCTCCTCCACCTCACTGAGAAAACAAGCAATTTGATATATAGGTTATACATAAGCAATGACTATTGATATCTTCGATTTCTTCTTCTGAAAGGTTCATAGTCTTTACCATTTATCAACCGGGTATTGGCTTGTATTTTTAAAATTAATTAATTTATTTTTAATTTTCAACTTGTATTTTTAGAAATTTGAGTCAGTTCCCTATAAATTTGAGAAATGAGGCCTTTATCAAAGTTTTCTCTCCAAATTCCAGCTTTCTCCCAATTTTGGCTGCATTGATTTTATTTGTGCAAAACCTTTTTAATTTCACGTAACTGAAATTATCTATTTTATTTCCCACGATCCTCTCTGTTTGGTCATAAACTTAGATTTGACAGGTACGTTCTTCCATGCTCCCCTAATTTACTTAATGATATCATCCTTTATTACAAATCCTGTAGTCATTCTGACCTCATTTTGGTATACAGCGCAAGCTGTTTTGCTCTCCAGTTTTCCCAGCAATTTAGCATAGAGGATATGGAAGACTTTGAACCTGGAAGGCCTGAGTAATCTGTATTGGTAAATGGAATTTCTTTCTTTTTTTTTTTTGAGGGGAGAAGGAAAGGCAATTGGGATTAAGTGACTCGCCCAAGGTCACACAGCTAGTAAGTGTGTCAAGTGACTGAGGCTGGATTTGAACTCAGGTCCTCCTGACTCCAGGGCCAATACTCTATTCACTGCGCCACCTAGCTGCCCCTTTCCTAGCAATTTAGGCAAATCGTGAGCTTTTGCTTCCAAAGTTTGGATCTTAGGGTTTATCAAGCACTAGATTACTATGGTCATTTACTACAATGTATTGTGTATTCCACTGATCCACCACCACTTCTTTTCTGTAGCCAGCACCAGATTATTTTGATGATTACTGCTTGGTGAAAAATTTTGAAATCTGGTACTAAAGATCTTTGAATGGATCCCTGAGGACCTGATATCTAATCCAACTTGAAGATGTATAGACAATTATTGAAAGAATTCAAAACAAATGTATTTAGGTATTTGTATGAAATTCGCCTGTGGATATTTGAATGGATCTGGAGGAATTTCATTAGTTCCCTCTGGGATAACAATTTAAAATATGTCATTTAGGATCATCCTCTATACTTGGCCTTTTATCACTGTTTTCACTAGCACAAATGCAAAAGTTCTAAGGCAGGGCTGGGGAACCTGTGGCCTGAAGCCACATGTGGCTTTTTAGGTCCTGGGGGCGGCCTTTTGATTGAGTCGAAGTTTTACAGAACAAATTCTTTTTTTAAGGGGATTTGTTCTGTGAAGTTTAGATTCAGTCCAAGGGCTGCACTTGAGGACCTAGAGGGCTACAGGTGGCCTCAAGGTTCCCCACCCATTGAGGCTACCAGTACAACTGCAGCTATCAGTATATTCTTTTACCCACTGAAAAACACATGAAAGCCAGTCCTCAAGTAGAAATGATCCAATCTTGTCTTTTTCAAAAAGATTTGCTATTCCATTAAGAATCAGAACTTAGCTTACATATAGTATAATGATATAATTTTATTAAACCAATGAGCAAGGAGAAGGCAAATATAAGGACTGATTTGTCCTATTTACCTGGGTTAGGCTTTTGACTTTGTTCTAACATTTCTGGTTGTCTCACTGGAATTGCTGGATTGTTTCTTCCATTCTATTTTTTTTTAGTGATTTTACTACTAGGTTGACGTACAAAATATCATCCTAGAACCTTGTTACTGCTAAATGTATTTTTGCTTAAAGGGAAGATCTTTCCCATCCATTAACAGGCCCATGTGACCTGCTTAGGTCACATGGAAGCCTAAGTCACGTAAGTTTGAGTCACATGAGCCTGGGTCACGAGGGTTGTGATGCCCTCTGACCCTGAAGAAGTGTATATATACTCTGAGGTTAGCTTTTTGCTTTCGGGTTCACTCACAGGAAGAGAATTGGTGTGATGTAGCCATATGAGACTCTGGGCAGCTGTTAAGTAGCCCCCAGCTTTGAAAAACCCAGATGTTGGTGTTTTTCTCTCTCTGGTAACTACGTACGTATTGCTTTTGGTCAGACAGTTGGAAGCCCTGTCTGTTGGTCTTTGCTGTTTTTATTTGCTCTTTTTATATAATTTATGCTTGTATTTTCTCTGAAGTTCTGGGTGCTGGCTTTTCCCTTGAACTAAGCAAATGATATGTGTGTGTGTGTGTGTGTGTGTGTGTGTGTGTTTATGTTTGATTAAAGTACGACTGTTGACTCCTTTAAAGTTGCTTTCCTTTAGTAAAGCAGATAGTTTTACACTTCCACAGCAGCTGCAAGTAACATTTGTTGCTACAAACTTAACTTTTCTATTTTATTCTCCTCCTAATTTTTTCCTATTTCCTACCTCATTTCTTCCAGATACTCTTTTAGTCCTAATAGTTAAGCCATTCCCTACCCCACAACCCCTTCTGAATTCTACCTGACCTTGTGGTGTTATTCTCTTCTCATATTTTCCTCTTGGTCTTAAATCAGCCCATAATAGGTCCTTCTTGGCTGTGGCATTTTCTTTTGTTTACTCAGATCTCTATCTTCATTTTCTGTATTAGGACTTTAAAGTTGAGTTAGACTCTGTCTTCTCTACTCTTGGAACGCTGGTCAGGTCTTGCTTGGTTCTTTTTGTTCTATTATTTGGATGCCAAGGTTTGTGATGTTCTAGATGTTGTGGCTAAAGCTAGGCACCATCCCGGGCATTCGTAATCTCTGGTTTCTGCCAGGGCTCCAGTAAAGGCTATGTGAAACACTTTCTGGGCAATGTTTTGGCTATTCTTCCTACTGTGACTCCAGGTCTGGATGCCGGATGTGGCTCCAGTATAGCTTACCTGGTCACTGTGGTTTCCACTTCTCTGGCCCACCTCTACTCAAGAGACTTCTGGCAATTTTCTCGTGAAGTCCTAGACTGGATGCAAGAGCCTCTAGTATAGCTACTTCTCTTTGGTTTTACTTATCATTCTTCCACATGGTAAATTTTTAGAACTGGTCCTCTATGTCCTATCACATTGACAGCTTAATTCCAAGTCCCAGAACTGCAATTTTTTAATTGACCCAAGAGATTAGAGTAGCCTAAAGGTTACAGAATTGAGGAAGGAATCATGGGTTCAATAATCATTCCTATGCAGATATCTTACAAATCTGTATATCTATCTGTCACCTCCCTCTTGAATTCCAATTCCAAGCATCACCAATAAATTACCGGAAAGTTTACTTGGGTACTCCATAGACATCTCAAATTCAACATGTTCAAAATTATCATCTCATTATTCCCCTCACAAGATTCACTCTTCTTTCTAAATTCCTTATTATTATCAATGGTACCACTACCATTCTGTCCTTCTAGTTACCCTGATTCCCAACTTGAAGTCATTTTCATTTTTCCTCATCCCTCTTTATCCAATGAGTTGACAAATTTCATCAATTTTACCTCCACATGTTCACATCTCTATTTAAGGACCTCACCACCTCTTGCCTAAATAACCTTCAAACTGGTCTTCCTATCACCACTCTCTCTCTTCCCCAAACCATTCTCCAGACAGCTGTACAGGTAATACTCTCAAGGCACAGATCCAACCATGTCATATCCCTCCCTCAGGAAGCTTTAGTGGTTCTCTACTATCTCTATTCTATTTTATTCTTCTCCCAATTTTTTCACACTCTACTTCAGCCAAACTGACCACTTTGCTATTCCTTGTAAAAGACATTCTATCCCCTACCTTTGTGTCTTTCTATGGGCCTGGAATGCTTTCTTCTCCTCTCCCATCTGCCTCTTGGAATCTATTACTTCTTTTAAAGTAATATATAAGTTCCATCTTCTACACATGATCTTTCCTAATTCTCCCAGGATGGCTTCTAGGATAAAATGTTAATGCCTTGGATTGGTATTTAAAGCCCTTTAAAACCTGGCTCCAATCTCCTTCCAGAAACATTTCTCATTACTCTCCTTCATACTTTCCTATTTCTAAATTTCCTACTGCTGTCAAGGGTATCACCACCCTATCAATCACCCAGGCTCACAACCAAAGTGCCATCCTGAACCCCACCTCCTTCCCACATACAACCTTGTTGTAAATCCAGGTGATTCTACCTTTGCAACATCTGTCACATACAACTCCTCTCCTTTGACATTGCAGCCACTTTGATGTAGATCCTCATCACCTCATACCTGGACTACTCTAATAGCTTGCTAGTTGGTCTACTTGCCTCAGGTTTCTCCTCACTGCAGTCTATCTTCCACTCAACTGTCAAATTAATCTTCCTAAAGTGAAGGTTTGAACATGTTATTCTTCCTACTCAGTAAGCTCGAGTGGCTCCCTATCACCTCCAGGATCAAATAATGCATGGCATTCAAAACCCTGGCCCTCTTCTACATTTCCAGGCTTCTTACACTTTACTCACTCCTATGTACTCTTTAATCCAGTGACACTGGCCTCTCCTTGTTGTTCCTCAAATGTCCAAAATTAGCATTATCACATTATCTTTTCCCTGCTCCCACTCTGTGCGTTATTACTGGCTATGTTCCAGTCCTCGAATCCTTTATGGACTCTCCGTGGCTTCTTTCAAGTCCCAGCTAATATCCTACCTTCTATGTGAAATTTTTCTTAACAATTTATTGCTTTCTCTCTGAGATTATCTCCAATTTAACCTGCTTAAGTCATGTCTTTTTTGTTGTTTATATGTTGTCTCTCCTGAGAAAAGATCTGTTTTTGCCTTACAATGTGCTTAGCACAGCAACAGTCACATGGTAGACTAGACTCACACACTCTTACTTCAGCCAAACTGACCACTTTGCTATTTCTTGCAAAAGATATTCTATCCCCTGCCTTTGTGCCTTTCTATGGGCCTGGAACGCTTTCTTCTCCTCTCCTATCTGCCTCCTGGAATCCATTACTTCTTTTAAAGTAAAATGTAGGTTCCATCTTCTACACATGCTCCTTCCCACCTGCCCAGTAACTGATGCTCTCTTAATCCTCCTCCCTCCAACCCCCTTTAAAAAAATTACTTTGTATTTATCTATGTTCATGTTGTTTCTCTAGACAGAATGCAAGCTCTTTGAGAACAGAGACTCTCTTGGTTTCCTGTTTGTACCTCTAGTGTCTTGACAATGCTTGGCATATAGCAGACCTTTAATAAATTCTTGTTGAATGAAAATGAATTGAAATTATTTGATCTGAATTGAAATTTGATCTGAAAAGAACTTTTCAAAGAAATCAGAAGATGCATTTGTGTGAAACTACTTTTTCTAATATTATATGATACATACACAATATAACTATTATACATAGTATATAATTTTACACACACACACACACACACACAAACTGGGCATGCTGGCCTGGTTAGAGGCGCAGATCTAATTTTATTTCCTATCTTGTTTCTGGTGCTCTTAACCAGACTGGCATTTAGAGTTTACTTTAAAAGCTATCAGTATCCTGTGCTCAATACCATTCTTAGTGAAACTAGGTTGAGACATACTCTTTTGTCTGAAATGAGAGAATCACTTCAGAAGAAGCTAACTCACTCTATATTTTGAAATATATTTTATATCTTTTGTTTTAAAAAGTCATTGTTCTCCCCCACCCTAGAATTGAACCCTCCCTCTTAACAAAGAAAAATTGCTGAGCAAAAATAACTAATACTGTGACAGGGTTACCAAATTGGCAGATAAGAGATGCAGGCACAGTAAAAAGGAAATGAGTACCGACTGTGGTCAAATCCTAGGGGATCAAATTCTGCCTCTGAATTTTACTGCCTCTGACTGTATGGCAAATTCCTCTTCTATAAAATGGGGTTGGGTTGGATGAAATGGCCTCTGAGGTCTCTTCTAGCTCTAGATTAATGATCCTAAGAATAATATAGTTAACTTAAACTTCAGAAATGTCTGATGCTATACTTACAGAAAAGATGGGTAGAGGCAGTAAATTTAGAAGAATTCTGAACTAGATGAATGGTTAGACCTCAAAGAGTAGTCATTAATTGTTTAATTTGTATATATTCTCTTTAAATTTATTCTGTATATACTTATACATATACTTGTCTCCCCCCATGAATGCAAGCTCCTTGCCAGTAGGGACTGTTTTATTCACTAGCACCTAAGTAGGTACTTTATAAAATGCTTGTTGATTCATGTCAAGCTAGCAGGAGGTCTCCAGGGAGACCTCTGTGCTTGGCTCTGTGCTGTTCAATATTTTTTATCAATGACTTAGATAAAGTAATAGTTACCATGTTAATTAGATTTGCAGATGACACAGAGCAGGAGGGACCAGACAACACACTAGATTACAGAGTCTGAACTCAAAAAGTTCTTAACAGACTAGAGCACTGGGCTGAAATGAATGAAATGAAATTCAAATAAATATAAGTATCATGCTTGGGGTTAAAAAAAAATTGACCTCAAAAATACAAGATGGAAGAGGCGTGATTAGATAGTTTTTCTAAAAAAAATAAAAAAGTTCCAGGAGTTCAATAAGTCAACTGGCCTCCAAATGTTAATGTAAACAAGTCACCTCTAAGCCTTTAGGTAGTATTGAGAGAAGCATAGCTTCCAAGTTCCAGGTGTCACTAAATTGTTGATCTCTGGTCAAATTACAACTGGAGTATTGTGTTCAGTTCTGGGCACTTCAGTTAGATAAGACACTGATAAGGCAGAGATTGTTTGGTTGTGTCCAATTCTTTGTGGCCCTATTTGGGGTTTTGGGGGGGGGGCAGGGAAGCAAAGATACTGGAGAGGTCATTTCCTTCTCCAGCTCACTTTACAGATAAGGAAACTGAGGCAAACAGGGTTAAGTGACTTCCTAGGGTCACGGCTAGTAACTGAGGCCAAATTTGAACTCCGGAAGATGAGTCTTCCTGACCCCAGGCCTGGCACTATCTACTGCTCCACCTAGCTGCCCCAATAAGGCAGAGATGGTGAAGGGCAATCTATGATACATGAGCATCAAATGGAGAGCCTGGGAACGTTTAGCCTGGAGAAGAGAAGATCCTTCCAAGGAGGATATGATAACTGTCTTGAAGTATTTGAAGGATTGTCAGGTAGAAGAGTGATTAGACTTTTAGCTACAGATAGCACAATCAGAAACACTGGGTAAAAACTGAAAAGAGGAAAACCTAAGCTTGCCATCAGGAAAAACTTCCTAACAATGAGTAGTATCCAAAAGAAGAACTGGTTGCCCGGGGATTTGGTGGATTTCCCCTAAATGGAGGTCTTCAAACCAACATTGGATGGTCACTTCTAGGGGATGCTTTAATGGACATTTTCTTACATAGGATTGGACTAGATAGCTGTTCAGGTTCATCTAACCCTAAAATTCCATGATTCTGTGGGAACAGGTATTATGTTGACATTTAGACAGAGAAAATAAGACACAAATTCTAATTTTTCTGGTAATAGAATTCATTTGAAAGTCTACTATTTAAAAAATAAAAAGCAACTTCTGAATATTTGTCACACAAAAGGTGGTAGCTGCTATTTCATTCTCAAACTAAGCAGATTTCTAGGAGTCATATTTTCACATATAGCCTCTTTGTTTATGGACAACAAATGCCTTTTTTTAAGCTATAAGAGAACATCAGAAGTCAATTACTAAAAACACTGTGCATCTAAGTAGCAAAGTGAATTAGGATAGGCAAATGAGAGTAAAGAGAAAAACAAATTCGTTTAAAAACTGAAATAATCACATATTACGTCTTGACAAAAAGTGACGATTGTGACAATATGGAAAATATAATTAAGTATATATAGTAACAAGCACGACAAAGAGCTATACTGAGATTTATCAAGAAAGGTTCTCCTTTTTTAGCTTAATGGTTCAAGGTATTAGCACAAAAGTAAACAATGCCTATGAACTTAAAGAAAAACTTTAATATAAGGAAAAATTTCTAAACAATTAAGAGTAGTCCAAATTTGAACTGGACAGCCTTAGAAAGTGCTGGATTAGGAAAGACCTTCATTACAGGTTTTGAAGCAGGGGCTCAACTGATCTTTCTTTTGTCGGGTCGTATAAAGATTTCTTTATCAAGTATAAATTGGACTAAATGGCCACTGAGATGATTCTCCAAATTCTAAAATTGTGTGAGTCTGAATAACCTATGTTGGACAAAGTAAATTTATGTAAATCTACAACAACCATCCTAAAAAGCAAAAAGTAACATATGGAAACTTTAAAAAACTTACATATTAAAGACATCAGTGATGATTCCTATTTCAAAAATTATCCTTTCCTTTATGAAAATATGAACATAAGTATGTTCTTTAAAATACTTATTACATCATTTAAAATAACTGAATGATTTTTTTTTAAACTTGTGTCTTTCCAGAAACTCAT
This sequence comes from Trichosurus vulpecula, assembly GCF_011100635.1. NCBI lineage: Eukaryota > Metazoa > Chordata > Mammalia > Diprotodontia > Phalangeridae > Trichosurus > Trichosurus vulpecula. The sequence continues at coordinate 41,465,237 of NC_050575.1, forward strand.
TGTTCAAAGCAATGTAACAGAATAACTTCAGGTTACTACGGTGGTAAATCAAAGCAGAGGCACTCCCCAGTACCAAACGGGGAAAATGAGCAGGTTCAATTAAAAAATTTCTATTTCAAAAATGATTCTTCCCTTTGTAAAAATATGCACAGATGTGTTTTTTTAAAATACTTTAACCACAAAATCATTTAGTCCCAGTCGAAGCGTCTATCCCCAGGGGAAAACCTCAAAAACAGTCCACAGAAACAGGGGTAGAACTGTAACCAGCACTAGGAGCGTGGCTACTCGCTCAACCAACAAAGATCACAACCCATCTACGTTTTACTAGAATTGGTCACAATTAGTTGCTTGAAGAGAAAAAAAAGCCAAACAGCCACCAAAGGTCAGAGGTCACTGGATGCCAGGTGCGCCTGGTTTCGAGCCCCGCGCTGCATCCACAGCGACCTGCGGTCATTTAAGTCTTTTGGCTATGACTCAATTCTGCTACAATTTATAAGGAGTTTCTAGTTTTGGGGGGGAACCCCCAAAACCTCACTAAGTAAAGGCAGGCACCAAGGCTCTGAGGCCATCTTCCATCTACCTGGCTGTCAGGAAATGAATGCCAATGTTTCTCACAGAAAATGGATATAAGATTCCTTAACGGGGAGGGGAAGGGGGGGGGGGGCATCTGCGGATTTTAATGACAACGGGCACATAATCCCAGGATAATTTTCAGCGACTATTCCACGCAACCTAATTTCCCCGGTGGGCTGGCTGGGTGAAAAGCCTCTCGGGTTCGGGACCAAGCCCCCTCTCTCTACTCGACTGCAGTCAAAGCAGCCGAGCCCCGGGGCACAAGGCAGCCGGCAGGAGCGCAGAAGCGGCCGGCCTCCCTTCCCACCAGAGCCGCGCTTCAGGAGGCGGGACGGGGCCGGCTGCTAGGCCGGGATTCGCCGGCTCGCCTCACCTACCTGTCCCGCCGGCTCCCCGAGTCGTGCCGCGGCGGCCGCCGCTCCCAGGGCTGCATCTTCCCTCGAAAGATCCTTGTTCATGGCTTGACACGCGGCGGCGGCGGCACTGGCACTGCTGGCGCAGGTGAAATGGACCGTAATTGCCGATAAATCCGCATCCATTCTCTGCCTCCCGGAGGAGTCAGAGCAGGACGGCTGCGGCCCCTAGCAGCTTCAGCAGGGGCGGGGAGCAGACGCCCCTCGGGCCCTCCCGGGCGTGGTCAAAGGCGTGGGCGCAGGCGTAGGGGAGAGAGGGCGGAAGCCACCCTTCTCGGCGTCGCGCCGGAGGAGGCCGAGTTTTAGCCCCGCCTCTTCCGGCGCGTGTGGTGGGGCGTCCTACCCCGCCTCATGCCACGGTCTTGTGCTTCTTTGTGTACGATGCCAAGTGCCACGATGTGTTTCTAATGTGAATGGTGTCAGTATTCGGCCCAAAAACTTTTCGTGGGTCTTTTAGGCGGAGCAAAAAGGGAATTAACTTTTGCCATAAATCCAGGCATTGTGGGACTTTTAACTGCATGACATTACTTTTTAGTTTAATTTTTTTAATCAATTTAACAATTCATAGAGTAATAGGAAATGCACATTAAGCCCACGACAACCCCTTCTCAGTCATGCAAAAAGTGGCTACTATTTCATTCCCTTTACCTTCTGCCTAATTTTTTTTCCCGTAGGAGTCATATTTTCCACATTTTTATGAACGTTGAATGGTTAATTTTTAGAAGCTATAAGAGGAATTAGATGAAAAATGACTGAAAAATAGGTGTATCTAAATAGCAAATTTGAAGGGAATTTGGTGGTAGAGACAAAGCAGAGCAAGAAAACTCAAAATCCATAAGTATCAAAGCAAAATATTTTTTAAAAAATCAGCATAGAAACAACAAAACATAAAAATACATAGCCAAGTTGAATTTATAACAAGAAAGTAGATATGCTTAATGAGAAAAATATAAACATGGTAGACCATATGAATAAAGGAAAATAAAGATCGCATGATAACAAATTTTGAAAAATGGACAAAGTTCAAGTCACTTGTTATAACAACACTAAAAAGCACTGGAATAAATGGGCCTTTCTTTAAGTGGTAACTGCTTTCTAAAACCAAGAGAGTCCTTTCCAATTAGATTAGTGATATTCATCATTACCATTATTATTTAATATAGTGCTAGAAATAAGAGAGAGGGAAAAACAGGTAAAAAGGAAAGAATTTTTTTTTGTTTGCTTTTTTTTTTCTTTTGGTTCAGAGAGGGGAAGGCAGGGCAATTGGGATTAAGTGACTTGCCCAAGGTCACACAGCTAGTAAGTGTGTTAAGTGTCTGAGGCTGGATTTCGAACTCAGGTCCTCCTGACTTAAGTTGCCCCTAGTAATTTTTTTTTTGTAGGTGAGAAAGTAGTATAAAAATTCCAAGAATCAATAAATATTAATTAAAACTTCAGCAAAGTTGCAAGATATAAAATCAATTATTAGCATTTTTGTATTTTATTAACAAATCCAATAGGAAAAGAGAGAAAAAGAAACACCATTCAAAATAATTGCAGACTAAATAAAACATATAGGAGTCTACTACCAAGACACACTAAAAATACCATAAAACATGCTGTAGAGAAATAAACCTAAATAAGTGGAGAAATATTAACTGCTCACGAGAAGTCTATGCCAATAAAGTAAAAATTGCAATATTACCTAAACCAATTTACTTATTTGGTGCCAATCCAACTACCAAGGACTACTTTACATAAGTTCCTAACTTTTTTTTGTGTCATGGACCCCTTGGTGAAGCCTATGGACCCTTTCTCAGAATACTTTTTTTAAATGCATAAAATAAAAATACATAGGGTTACAAAAGAAATCAGTTATATTGAAATAGTTATCAAAATTTAAAAAAAAATTCACAGACCCCAAGTTAAGAATCCATGATTTGGACGAATAAGAGATCAAGAATGTCAAAGAAATAGTAAAAAGAAAAGTAGGAAGGGATTAAGCATTTATATAGTACCCACTAGGTGCCAGGCAATGTGCTAAGTGTTTTACAAATATTATCTCATTTGAGCCTCACAATAACCCTGACATGTAGGTGCTGCTGTTATCCCATTTCATAGTTTTGAATACTGAAGCAAAGAGGTGCTGAGGGTCACATACCTAATAAGTGTCTGAGACCAATTTTGAACTCAGATCTGGTATTCTATCCACTGCACTGCCACCAAGCTGTCTCAACACTTAGGAATTACAAAAATACAACAAAACATGCTTTACAGAAATACAGACCTAATTGGAGAAATATTATATGCTCATGAGTAAGAAGGGGGCCTAATGGTAATAGATCGCAAAGCAGTAATCATCAAAACTATTTGGAAAAGGTTAAAAGAGAAAGATCCCTCAGTGGAACAAATGTAGATATACAACACACAGACCTGAAGGGCAAACAAACCTAGTAGTCTAATAATTGTCTGACAAACTTAAAGACCTCAGCTACTGGGGTAAGATAGGAAAGTTAGAAAGCATTCAGGCAGAAATCTGATATACATCAACACCTCATACCATATGACAAGTTAAGTTCTAAACAGATATACAACCTAGATATAAAAGGTTACATCACAAACTGGAGGAACAAGGAATGACCTTTTGGATCTATGGATAGGGAAATCATTAGTGACTAAACAATAGGATCGCATAAGAGAAATAATTTTGATTATATACATTTTAAAAGGTTTTTTTAAAACATTCTCAATGTTCTTAGGGGAGCAAATGTATTAGTATTCAGAAAATTAAGTAACTAACCCACGGTCATGCATGAGATGGATATGCTTGTTTGTTTTTATATAAAGAATTAAATCTTGGTGGACTATCTGATACCGCAGGATGTAGAATAGAGCATCTTCAATGTTTTTCAGAATTGATCAATATTTTGATTTTATAATGATCAGTGCTGAGAATGCCATTTTGCAGTAGTACAAAATGGTAAAAGTATGTTTAGCACCATTTTAGAAATTCTGTCCAAATCCCAAGCCAAAATTCATTTAACAATTTTGAATGTACAATAAAAACACTGCAATTCATAACATTCAACAGTCTCCAATTTGAGCTGAGGTGTTTATGGCAGCGTTTGTTGTTGTGTGGTATGGCGGCATGCACAGTGCAAAGTGTGCACGTTGTGTGTTCAGAACCAAGGTTGCAGTGAAGTTGTGCAATGCAACATGGGCAAGAGCTGCCAGAAACCCCTCAGATTCATTGTTTGATTTTGAATTAATTTTTGGTTGTTGCATGTTCAGAAACCTTTTACAGTTGCCAAATTTTTTGCCACTCCCACATTTAGTTACATGACCCCATATGGGGTCGTGACCCACAATTTAAGAAGCATTAATTTAGATAGATGGTGACACTGTATTAACTATAAAGACATTCAAGGAGACTTAATAGCTGTCTTTAGATTATATACAACCTATATATGTCTGTAGATTGTATACAAAAACATAAGCAAATGTCCTCAGTTAATGGGACATTTAGAGTTTCAATATTGGTTAGAGAGAGTTAAATTTTCATTTAAGCATTATGCTAGTCTCCTTGGATCCAACAATTTTTTTCTAGCTCCAATATATCCCTATTATTTTGAATTTTAATCTTTTTTATAGATTTTCTTAGCTAAAATCAAAACCAGTATGTGGCACAGGGTAAGGAAGTTAATGCTTAAATAATTATTTCTATGAAAAAAGGACTTTTGCACAAGTTCTATTTCCCTATCAAAGAATGGTATCAATTAGTCAACATCACCATATCATAAAATTTTATTACTGACAACATATTACTGCCAGAATTCCTGTATGGTATCAGATTTAAGTCCTTAATTTTCTTTCAGATATTAAGCCTAAAATTAGAAATATCAGTATTATGCTAAAGCTTGACTTTTGGTCCATTTATAAACTTTGAATTAAACAGGTTGATAGCTAAGGAATCAAGTATATTTAAGATACTACAGTTAAAAGGAAAATTTACCTAAATATTGACAAAGTACTTAACAGTTCAATAGCATTTTCTACTTTCAAATGACATTAGAGAATTGTCAAATTAACATCGGTTTAAAAAAAACAACCATAAACATCTCAAAGGAACATCGGAGCTTGATAAAACTTTTGAAATAATTCCCAAACTTTACATAGTTTTCCAACATTTTTTGGTCCCCATATCCTTTGGCTTTCAGAAACCTTTCCTGTACCCTTATTCAATATGAAAGGCAACATATTCTAGAGTTTATCATGCATATAAGAAATAAAGAGATTAATTTTTCATAAATAAAATTTTATTGAATACATACTATTTTAGCAGCATAAAGTTTATGAGAACAGAATAATTAGTGAAATGCTTGACTCTATTTCAGGTCAATTAAAAGTTTTATTCTCTGTAGAGACAGATACAGATACATCAAATTCAGTCTCCAGTTTGTTTCTTGTTTTAGTCTTATTGAGTACGAGACTGAGAATCCTACTTCACAGAGATAAATTATTATTAATGGAATTAAAGCCTTATAAGCATGTTTAGTAAGAATGGGATATACTTTTCCAAGAATATGCCAAAAATGTCACAATTTCACTACTTGAAATTAATTTGGAATTTCTAGTTATTTTGGGAATCAGTTAATCTCTTACTGGGTTGTTGTTCATTTTTTTCAAGCTCAACATCAAAAGGGGTTGGGTTCAAATCCAAAGATTCATTCGTTTAGTTTAGGTCAGTAAGAATTATATTCATTCCTTCAATTGTTTTTCAAATTTTTTTTCACATTTTTTCAGAGGTAATATAAAGCTTTCTTTACCATATTCTCTCCAATCTACAAATTTTTTCTTCACTAACAGTACTCTGGAATATTTCAATGGGATAATACAGTTATTTAGAGAGGCCACAGGAAGTAGTGGTTAGAGAGTTGCCATCAAAACCTAGAAAACCTGAATTCAAATCCCATCTCTGACACACACTGTTATGGGACCTTGGGCATATGACAAACTCTCTAAGACTATAGAATTTGCAGATAATGTACCAATGCATGCATTTCCTCACCCGGGATTTACCTCTGCCAAAGAAATCACAGGTCTAGTCTCTTTCCTGTACCTTTCTCCCCTTGATAATTTTCATATGCCCCATGGTGGTTTGGGAACTCAGGCTAGGAGCCCTTGATCTAGTTCAACCCTGACATTTTATAAAAATTGAGAAAAACGAGGCCTGTAAGTTAAATGATTTATACATGATCACAGAGTAAGTAATATGGCCAGGATTCCAAGCTTCATCTCACTCTTGGGGGTGCCATGCCTTTTCCCACAACTATTGTTCTTTTCCTTTACAAATCCAGTTCTGCCCCCCTTGATATTAAAAAAAAAAACTGGAACAATTTTCATTATGCCCAACAATGGAGAAAAGGGAAGCTGGGCAGTTCTCCTTAGTCAATGTTTGATAATTTAAGGACAAAAAAAACTTCACAAAAATGCATACGAAGAAAGGGGCGATACACCTTAAACATATTTTCTTGACCTAGTTCTTTTCTTCAACTTATGTGTTGTTGCTACTTCAGTACATCATTTCTGTTTAAAATATAGAGAGTAGAGTGACTTTTGAAAGAATCTAATCCTTAGTGACATTGCATAGATTAATCAGCCAAAATATGTTTCCTTGATCCTACCATAACAAATTGAGGCTTTGTTGAGGATAAGTTTGTCTTAGTTTGTAGCTCACCAACAAAAATATGTTCAAGATCTCCATGCTATCAGTAATGAATAAGCAGGGAGGAGTAAACAGTTGCACAGTGATACCAAAAAAACGATTTTAAAAAAATTTTAAAGGATTTTAAGAATGTATTGTTTTTAAAATATACAAAAGAGAACAGGAGAAAGTTTAGAAAAGTAAACAGTAAGCTGTAAGAGATTCATGGCTTCGTATACAATACCCTTTCTGTTCTTTGTAAATGAAAACGTTCATGTTTGTTAAGCTCATAATAATTTAAAAAAATAATTAATAGATAAAGAAGAATTTTTCTGCTAGCCTTGTCTTCACAACTGACCAGGTAGCAATTCCACTATGATAATCAAAGAACCAGTCAACTATACTGACTTCTGATCAATGTTTTGAGGACATATGTATAATTTGAACTTAATATTTTACAAACATTCTCACACTGTAAAGCATATTTTAGCTATTTACCATCAACAACTTTTCTTTAAGAACTTATTGTAGTTTAAAAAAGAAATTATGGTTAAGGTTTAAAAGTTGGGAAGAAAACTTAGTTTACGATCTTCTGTCTAACCTGATAAGTGGTCATCTAGTCTTTTTTTTTTTAAATACTTCCACATCAGAGCTGGCCTTAAAAAGTTAAAAGCAGGTGACACTTATGTATACTGCTTTATGATTTCATAACAACCAACAACTTTATGTTGTGAAGCAATTTACTGGATAAAGCTCCAATTTCCTCGGGCAGAATATCTTAATTATAATGTGTTACATGCAACTTTAGAAATTCATGGTTAAGGCACTAACCATATTTTCCACAAACAGATGCATTCCTGAGGCATGGTATCAGCTCTACATTTTGCCTTTCTGCATGCCATTTTTGAAAATTAAGATTTCAAACTACAAAGAAAGTTAACAAACCCCTTTGATTACAACCACTTTAAAGTTTATTTACAGGATTTTTCTTGTGACATCATGTAACAATTGACTTAGACTGTTTACAAATATAATGGTTACCTTTTGAGACAAATAATTAAAAACTAAGTACTAAATTTTACATCATGATTTGTTTCACTTAACAAGTGAAATTTTGAGACAGAAATTAATGAAAGCTGTTCTCTTAAGCAAAAATATGTGATTTCCAGAAAACCCCAGAAACTCAGAAGCCTAAAAAGAAGTCTGAAGAGATCAAATTCCCAAATATTCTTCAACCCCCTCAAAAAAAGGGGGAAGGAAGAGAAAAGGGAAGGGAGAATACACCTCTTTTGCCTTACAAAAAGGGGAGGGGAAAAAATCTGAAATCTCAGCAAAAAGTATCACCAACTGAGTCAGTTTATATTAAGGAATCTTCTTTACATATTATTGAATCCCATCATGCCTTTCATATTTCCAGCAGCTCCTTGTTGAAACTGCCTCATCATTGACTGCAGTCCTGCCATACCTCCTAAAAAAAAGGGAGAGATAAATCAGTAAGGGAGAGATAAATCAGTAAAGACAAGCAGAAATAGAAACCAGAGACAGTATTTTAAGTAAGAAACAGAGAATATGCAGGGGATATGAATACCCATATTTTATAAATGTACATTTTAAATAAAATTATATTTGCAACTCTCTATAGGTATTTGTGAAAAGTCAAGTCACATGTATTAGAATGATGGTTCAAAGACTCCAGATCATTGTAACAAAGGGGAAGCACAACACTGAAAACTTGTCTCGTGTATAAAAATATCTTTACTTATCTCTGCTACGAATTCATTCATTAGCAACTACTTAGGTACCTTGGAACAAGAAGGGCCCTCAGAGCAACACTTTTAAAAACTTGAATTTAAAAGTTCTCCCTCTGTCTAAACCAATTCTTCATTCTCATAGCCTTTATTCCATCACTGATTCCACTTCATCAACTTTGCTCTGGTCTTGCTTTTCATACACTGTCCTCTATCCTCGAATCTCTTGCCTACCAATACCATCACCAACAAGACAACAAGCATTTATTAAATGCCCACTATGTGCCAGGCACTGTGCCAAGTTCTGGGGATACAAAGAAAGGCCAAAACCAGTATCTGTTCTCAAAGAACTCATAGTCTAAGACAAAGCTGTCCAACCTTAGGTTTTCATTGAAACAACAGACAATATATTTTGATTTGCCATTTTAGTGACAGCTCTACAGTAGCTCAGCTTCTTTTACTAAAGCATTTATGTAAATTTCTATGCTTGTAGGCTGGCCGCATAAATTGCACTGCAGCTGCATGGGGCCCGTAAGCCACATTTTGGACAGCCTCGGTCTAAGAGTTCCAATTCTATGTTCATGAACTCCAAAATGCATTTATATGAATATAATCTTTTATCATTTTGTCTCTGACATACACCACCTAAGCCTATTCTTCATCCTCACCAGGACCTCTAATCTCTTCCCCATCCAGTTCTTTCACAGGCCCTAAACCCTGTAATTGGTATACTTTGCTCTCTTCCTTATCTTACCTCCCCATAAAATAATTTCAAATCAATACTATCCTCTATACTCAAATCCCTTGTCCACTTATTCTTTTGTTGATCATGCCTTACCAAATCCCAATCTTCAATTATTCCCATCATCCACTGCCTTGATTCACTTGATTCATACTGCCTTGTGTTACTGAATAAAACGAAATCACAAAACTGAACACCTGTACTTGTATGTTCCCACAGGCATCTTAAAGCCAACACAGCCAAAACAGAACTCCCCCACTAAATCTGTCACCTCAAACTACCCTATTTTTAAGGACAGTGTCCACTACAAATTTATATCACATAAACTCAACTGGGCCCAAGGAAATCTTTTGACACCTTCCTAATAAATCGGCCTTTTCACTCACCACAGGAGTTATTCAAAACTCTTTTTAATCCCTCCTCAAGTTTTGTATGGCATCCCTTCAGCTGAGGACCTTACCTCATACTTCACTGAAAAAACAGATAATTTTCTGAAAGCTCCCTCTTCTCCACTCTGTATTACACAAAGAGGTGAGGTAACTTTTGCCCTGGCCAAGGTAAACCTCCTCTATGTGCACCCTTGATCCCATCTTATCCCATCTTCGCCAGTAAATTTACTGGATCCTTCCTTGCTTACTGCAATGAATATATATCTCCTCCATCCTTAAGAACCTTCATTTGATCCTACTTATATCTCTCCTCTCCATCACAGCTAAACTCCAGAAAGTCTTCTACACTCATTGCCTCTACTCCCTGTCCTCTCATTGGATTCTAGTCCCTCTTACACAATCACTGTCTTAATTTGGATCTCATTACCTCTCCCCTGAACTACAGTGATAGATTGCTCTGCTTCTAGTCTTTCCCCATGCCAAACCATCTTCCATATGGCTGTCACAATAATCTTCTTCTGGCACATGTCAGACTACGCTACTTTGTTCAAAAATCTTTTCCCTCCTGTCTCAAGGATAAAGCACAAAAACCCTTCAGTTTGGCATTTACAGGCATACACAAGCCCAATCTTACCTAATTTTTTCCTTTAAGGTTCATTTATGTCTTTTGTTTTTTCAACCATAGATATCTCTTGATCTCTTTCCTCACACTGCTAACTCTCACAAACGTACTTTACAAAAAGAAAAAAAAGTAAGCAAAACCAACTGACTTTCTGACTAAATCTGACAGCATAAAACACTCATAGCTGCCTACTTCACTACTGAGAGGAGGGAAGGTTGTTTCATTATTTGTCTTCTGAAGCCAATACTGGTCATTACAATTACTCTGAGTTCAACGTCTATTAGTGTTGTTTACAGTTACATTATTAGAGCTGTTGTATATAACATGCTACTGGTTCAACTTTCTTTCCTCTGCATCAATTCATGCAAATCTCTCTATACTTTTCTGGTTTTTTTTTTGGAGGGGGTAACGCAGGGCAATTGGAGTTAGGTGACTTGCCCAAGGTCACATAGCTAGTGAGTGTGTCAAGTGTATGAGATGAGATTTGAACTCAGGTCCTCCTGACTCCAGGGCTGGTGCTGTACTCACTTTGCCACCTAGCTGCCCCTTTCTAAATACTTTTCTGAATTCCATATATGCAACACTTCTCAGAGTGCATTTATTCCACTATATTTATGTGCTACAATTTAGGCATTCTCAATCAACAGACATCTATTTTCTTTCAGAATTTTGCTACTGCAATGCTTGCTGCTATGAATATTTTGGAATATATGGGATCTACTTTGGTTTGTGACTTCATGTTTACACCCAGTAACAGGAAGTGCTAGGTCAGAAGGTTTGAACAATGTCATTAATTTTTTTCAGACAATTCTAATTTGTTTTCCAAAATGGTTACAACAACCAACAGTTCTAGCAACACTACATTGATCCCACATACTTTTCTAGAATTACTTTTTATTACTCCCCTTCACTGCATTCTACCTTTAGTTAAAATTGACTATTAGCTATTTCAAAAACTCATTATTCCATATCCTACCTCCATGCCTTTGTCTCCCCATTCCTAGAATGTACCACCTCCTCACCTCTAAAAGAAACCTAGCTTCCTTCAAAGCACAGATAGTACTTCATACACAATACATTTCTTAATACTTAACCCTCAATTATTAGTACTTTTCTTCCCTCTTGTAATAACTTTGTATTACTTTATACACTGCATTTATTAACTTGTATACATGTTATATTCCTCTCTACTAAAAGCCTTGAAGACAGGAATTGTTTTAATTTTTGATTTTTTATCTCTAGTATTTAGCAAAGTATTTGCACATAATATATATTTAATTAATGTGTACTAAGATGAATTAATGTATTTTGGTCATCTCCCAGTTTTTCAGATTAGGAAGCTGAAGTTGGGAGTGGTTAATCAACTTGCCCAATTACAGAACTGGGTAGTAGCAGAATCCTGGTAGGAAATGAAATTTCCTAATTGATAGTTTAGTATTCTTTCTACTTCCTATGATCTCTCTATATCAGAAGCCGCTTTTCTGATTAGTGAAGTTATATTAGACTAACAATGTAAAGTCAAAATGTGTCACCAATGTCAACATTATTAACTTCATGTAGGTAACTGGAAACAAATTTAAAAATTACCCATGTGATGAAGAACTCTTGGATCCATCATTTTGGCCATTTGTTGGTTCAGTTTCGCCATCTGGGATTGGCTTACATTCTTTGACATGTCACCTCCTTAAAAAAGAATAAATATTAAGTGTCTGTCAGTATGTTATATTTCTTTTCAGGTTAGATACATTTAGGATTCATCTATATTATGGTTCTAAACAACTCCTAAAAACTTTTTCCTTAATTGCTTCAGGTGGTATCCCAATTTAATTCTATCCCTCTTAGAGGGACAGAGATCCACAGTAATGGCCGTCCTGTAAACGGAATCAGTCTCATTCTGATAGAACCAATACCAACAGAACTGAATGTCTACCTATAAGAGCAAGAAATGTCAGGAAGTTGAGCCTCACTTTACAAAAACTTAGAAAAGGAAAAAATAGAAACTAAGAAAAAAAAAAGATGCTAGGGTAAGAAGAGAATAAAGTAAGCAAGATAATCATGGAAAGAACCTTTGCACATCGATAAGACATGCAAAAAACTCTTTTAGATTTCTGACAGAGTATATAAAATAATTTTGTGTGTTTTCACAAATAAAGCTACTCTTCCAATCATGATTTTTTTTTAATGAAAAATTAATTTCATAACGGCTTCCCATTAGCTTGAACTGGAAATCAGATTGTCCTCATAAATCACAATATGTACTCTTGGGTTTCTAATGGATTGGAAATTCAACTTTTCCATGTTGAAGGCGCATTCTCTTCTGAAACTTTTGATTTTCTTTCTCTCTTCTAAACTGCACCTCCCACCCAAACTTATGATTAAAAATCCAATGATTATGTTATTTTTCTTACCTTTGAAAAGTCCTTTGATACCACCCATCTTTTTCACCATCTGGGCAAACTTAGTATATTGTGTCAAAAGCTCCTGAACATCTCTTGTTGAGACACCTGATCCTCTTGCTACTCTTTGGATTCTTCCTGGTTGCTTACTGAAAACCTTTGCACCATCTGTACTGTCAAGTTCTGCAGAAAAAGAGTCATATAATTCTACTATCTTTTCCTATATATAATAAATATCACTCAGAAAGGAACAAAAAGGGTTATATTCTTTCACAGAGTTTATTTCTCAACATGTTAAAAAATTTTTTAAAATGGCACTACTTGCTCTTCCCTATAATTTACTTCTAATTCATTTCTTTTGTCAATATAGCCAAAAAGAAAGAGGTAGGTCTTATTTATATATTATGACTAGAGTGCCACTAATCAAGTCATTATGATTAAAATGCATTTATCACAATGCTATAATTATATGTCATGCCAAGAAAACCAGAACCACCCTCAATTCTCTGCCTCTGTTTTGATTAATATGTAATTCTTAGGAACTTATGGAAATTTTTAAACCAATTCTTTTTTCTAGTTATTCAATCAACAAGGATTTCATTAAACACATACTATATACAAGGCATTGTACTAAGCACTGGGGACACAAACGCAGGCAAAAACAGTTCTTGCCCTCAAAGACCTTACATCCTAAGGGGGGGGAAGTCACATGTAAATAAATAGGTACCTAACATGATATATGAAGAGCAGATAGACGGTTCAGTGGTGGGATTCAAATGAACTAACAAGCGGTTCTCCATGGAATTGAGCCGAGGTGCTGCCCCCGCTGCTAACGTGGAGGGTGCAGGCCCCGCTAACAACCGGTTCACCGAACTCATCTTAAAACTAGGTTACCGGTTCTACTGAACCAGTGTGAACCAGCTGAATCTCACCACTGAAGGCAATCTTAAGAGGGGAAGGCTCTAGTAGTTGAGGAGACCACGTAAGGCATTTAGCAGAAGGAGGCATTTAAACTGAGTATTGAAGGAAATCAAGAACTCTAAGAGGTGGAGGTGAGAAGGGAGAGCACTCTAGACGTGAAGGACAATCAAAGGCAGAGAGACAGGAAATGGGGGGTAATGTGCATGGGATAGCAAGTAGGCCAGTATGACTGAATCACAGACTATGTGCAAGTAGACTGGAAAGGTAGGAAGCGGGACGAGCTGTGAAGAGCTTTAAATGCCAACTAGAACATTTTATACTGATCTGGAAAGTAAGCGGCAACAACTAGAGTCTACTGAATAAAAGGAGTGACATAGTCAGAGCTATACTTATTCAAAGTGAAAATATGGACTGCCTGTGATTGTCTATCTTACCTTGATCGTTCATACTGTCCATTATTGTCATTAGTTTTTTTAGCCTTGCCATTGACTCTTGTTCATTGCCTTTGCTCATAAAATCTGTTCCAAAACCAGGGATCATACCCTAAAATTGAAATATCAATTGCTTTAATCTCATATGACATAAAGCAGAGTATAACATTTAAATACACAGTGTCTAGCTTAGAATGTTAGCTTTTACCTTTTGTCAAAAGGAGCTACAGCAAAGAGGTACAGTATTAAAAACATTTCTGTGCATCTCAAATCAACAAAGCTAAAGAGTCTTAAGATAACTTACCAATATTTGACTGAATGGGCCCATTTTCATGATGTTTTGGAATTGTTCATACATATCTCTCAACGTAAACTGACCTGAAATAAAATAAAAACAAGTCAGGTACAATAAAGAAATATTTGATAAAAATCTAAACCATAAATATGGACTTTTCTTAAGAAGAACTCAAGCTCATAATGATTTATCCATTTGATTAATATTAAGCATCTGCTATGTGCACGACATTGTGCTAGATGCCACAGGAGATATAACAAATGAGAACAGCCTCTCTACGTTACATGAGCTCAAGGAGATGAAGTATAAGGCTGTGTGCCAAATAAAACTGTCCCATGAGCCTGCCTGCCTGCTATGGGAGAAGATAATACCATGATGATCAAGGGGAGGAAAAGGTCAGAAGGGTTAGTAAAAGAGAAGCAGAGTAAGAATGGGCCTTGGCACCTTGGCATATCTTGAAGTAGAGGAATGAGAGAGGCCAAGAAACTAGAAGGAAGAGGGCCAAGCCCATACATCCTGCCTTCTCCACTGCCCCAGCTGAGAAGACACTTCAGGACTAGGCCTGAAAAATTTAGAATAATATAAGGGGTAAATAAACCAACTGCTTACTATTCTACCCTACCCCAACCCTTAACAAAAAAAATTCTCTCACTTGTTCTTTATAGCCTGAAATACTTTTAATAGGTGATAAAGTCTTTCTTTCCATAAACAAACATAAAAGGACTTATAAGCTGGCTTCATTTATTACTTCCTAACCATGGACAAAAAGAAGATATGCAAAAAATTACTTCATATTCTATTTTAGCAGAATTTCTGGCTGGAAAGGATTCAAGATTAGGTATTATGTGAGATGTACCAAGTTCGTAAGTAGGTTTTTGATAGGTGAATACTGGGACAGTAGCATTTCAGGCAGGGAAGAGAGAAAGAAGAAAAGCAGAGGCATTAAGCCATAGGCTTAGTGTCAAGGGATGATGACTAAACCAGTTTGGCCAATGAGAAAAAGTTCACATGGGAGAGTAGAGTAGCAAGGCTGGAAAAGTAGGTAGGGGCTAGAATACCAGATTATCTTGCAGGCTATTCAAAGTATTAAACAACTGTTAAGCAAGAAAGAGATATGGCCAACTTCTTCTGGAATGATTAATCTGACAGGGAAACCCAGGAAAGAATGGAAGTGAGACAGAACAGAAAACTACCGCAATAGTGCCTCATGAAGGAATAATAGTCTGAACTACAGTGGCTGTAAGAAAAATAGAAATGTATCGGGTACATAACGAAGAAAAGAAATAGTCAAATATGAAGTCAAGGCTTTGTGGCTGGGTAACTGGAAGAATAGAAGAACTAATGACAGAAATAAGTTAGTCAAGAAGAACTGGCTTTGTGAGAAGGGAAGGCAAGGAGTTTAGTCCCACACAATATATTCCATTTGGGATGACAGTGGGTCCTCCAAGTAAAAATATTCATTGGGAGGTTGGAAGTATAAGAATATAGGTCAAGGTTGGGGAAAAAAAATTCCACAAACACACACACACACTCTCTCTCTCTCAAAAGTCTTAAGAGTGCAATAAGACTTTTGAGATTGTGTGTGTGTGCGTGTGCGTGTGTGTGTGTGTGTGTGTGTGTATGAGGTATCCTCATAGAAATAATAATTCATACCACAAGGCTGGAAAGATCTCTAAAGAATGCTCACCGTTTAGGGAGTAGAAAGACGAAGAGAAGCAAGTTAGGGAGATAAAAACTTCAGTAACTCCCTAAAGGCTCATGGATAACATGAAAACCTGGCATACTTAACCTGGCATTTAAAGCCCTCCACAGTCTGATTCTAACTTATCTTTCCACTCTTATTTAACAATATATTTACTCACACACTCAATCACAAAGCCAAACAAGCCTTCTAGCTCTTCCCTAAATGTGGCATTTGTATTACACCAAATAGGAATAATGTCTATCAGAAATCCTTTCTTAGTCAAGAGACCTTATCCCAGTAAAACTTAGTTCCTTCTACAAATGACTTATCTGCGTAAATAGGATACTTAAATCCTCTAACTCCCTAACATGTAGAATATAAGCTCCTAAAGGGTAGGGTCACCAAGCAAAGTCCTTTAAACAATGTCAAATGCAGTAGAAAAATCAAGGAGAGTTTGACTAGGGATGATTTAGACCTTTACGCTCAATGGTGGTGGAGGCAAACACTAATTTGAGGAATGTTATATAGCTGAAAAGATAAAAACAGCTGGCATAGACTTTAGTAGCTAGAGTCAGGACATCAGGATCAAGTGAAGATTCCTGTCCCCTGTCCCCACTCCGCCCCCCCCCTCCATAACTGTGTATGTCAAAAGGCAGAGGAAAATGGAGCCAGAATTTACCCAAAAATTAAAATAAAAAAAAAAAAGAAAGAAAACTCCCCTATTCAGCAAGACCTCCTGGGGAAAGTGGAGAGCAGTCTAATTTTTTTTAAAAAAGGTTTAAACTAGCATCTTATATTAAATGTCACAATAAGATCCAAAAATAATAATTGACCCAAAAGAAATAGTCTTATCATTTAAAAATAAAGGAAAACAAGTGGTAGTATCTTTAACAGCTATGACCACATGGAGAATTCTTACTAAATAAGGGATAAAGGTAATCATAAAAAGTAAAATAGACAATTTGATTAGATGAAACAAGAGAGGTGTTTGCACAAACAAAATTAATACATCTATGATGAGAACGAAAATCTTTACATCAAATATCTCATAAAAGTTGAAAGATATATTGGAAAATGGCACAAATGTATAATACCAATAGTCATTCCTTAATAAATAAGTGGCCAAAAGATAGGAAGAGTTCTCAAAAGAGTAACTCCAAACTAATAACAATCATATGAGCAATTATTCTAAATCAGGGCTTCTTAATCTTTTTACACTTGTGACCCCTTTTTGCCAGAGAAATATTTACGTGACTCCAGGTATATGGGTATATAAAACAGGTATACAACTCAAACATTTTACTGATAGTAAATCATAAAGAAATTTTTTTTTTATTTTCTCCCCATTTCTACCCTCCCCCCCCACTCCAAGATGGCGTATATTCTGGTTGCCCTGTTCCCCAGTCAGCCCTCCCTTCTGTCACCCCACTCCCCTCCCATCCCCTTTTCCCTTCCTTTCTTGTAGGGCAAGATAAATTTCTACGCCCCACTGCCTGTGTATCTTATTTTCTAGTTGCATGTAAAAACTTTTTAAGAAATTTATTTTAAAACAATTATTTGGTATACATATAACTTCATCATTTATTAAAGATGAAAGCAAATTTGCATATTAATTAGATGGATGTGCTTGTTTATTTTTACATAAAGAATTAAATCATGATGGAGTATTTGATACTAATATTTTAGTCATTGTGTGTTCAGAAACCTTTTGCTGCTGCCAAATTTTTCACGACCCCCACATTCAGTTACTTGACCCCATATGGAGTCTCGACCCACAATTTAAAAAGTGCTGTTTTAAATCACTAACTAGAAAAATTCAGATTAAAACAACTCTCATGTCACATCACATATCCCTCAAATTAGCAAAGATATCAAAAGATGGAAATAGTGTTAGAAGGGCTGGGGAAACACAAAAACACTGATAAACCGTTGGTGGAGGTATGAAATGGTCCAACCACCCTGGAAAACAATTTGAAATGATGTGAGAAAAATGACCTAACTGTTCATATCCTGTGATCCAAAGATCCCACTGTTAGGATCATGTCACAAAAAAATTCAATAGGAAATAGAAAGATCCTGTATTTATCAGAGTCTTCATTGGAGCACTTTTTGTAGTGGGCAAAGAATTAGAAACAAAGCAAGTTCCCACACTGCAGAATAGCCAGGCATGTGATACTAATAGAATATTACTGATTTACATGTAAGAAACAGAGAATATGAGTAATTTATAGAAACACAGGAAGACTTATATGAACTGATGCAAAATAAAATAAGTAGGACCAGAAAAAAATGTATGCAATGTCTACAATGATGTAAAGAATCAATGAAATGAAGTCAAATGTTATGAAAGATGAAGAAACAAAAATCACTGTACTTTCATTGGAGAAGTTGGAAAACAGGGGTGTGGAATGTCTTATATAGTGCCAAACTCAGTTTCATTGCTGAAAGGTTCTACTTAATTGGGGACAGGGAGAAAATAACTGGGAATGGCTGTCATATAAAAACAAAAGACATCAATAAAACTTAAAAAAAAAAGAAAATACTCAGTTGTTTTAAGAACTCAAGGGAAAATTAAATTTTATATTTTTATCTTGAGGAAAATAAATTGCAAATAATTGTTTTAGTTGGAAGAATAAAAACAATTTATAATTTCAAATTGCCCATAGATTTAAGAATACAAGTGACTCCAAAATAATGTTATTTAAGATTAATTTTTCATAATAGTATATAACTCTGTAAAACATTCAATAAACTAGATAAATGTCAAATTAATTTTTGAAACTGGCATACCATGTTTCAACTTTTCTATAAGTGCTTCATTGTCATCCAACTTCAATTCATTGACTTTATCTATTAGTCCTTCAATATCACCCATACCTAGAAAAAAAAAACAAACTAGATTTAAATTCATTAAGACAAACACTAGGCTTATTTATTTTCCACAGCACAGAAAGCATCCTTTTATACTAACAAAAGTAAGGCTTTTAAACTTTAAAAGTGCTTTCACTTCAGACTTTTACTGAGAAGCAGCTCAAGTGGCTACTATTATTCATCATTTTACAGGAGAAAAAACTGAAGCAAAGAAATTGAATAATTTGCTTGAGAGATATCTATATAATGTCAAAGCTGGAACTAGAACCCAGGTCTCCTGACTCTCAGTTCTGTGCTGTTTCCATGTTGCTTCCCCCCAGTGACCCTGCCTGCCCCCTGCCCCCCACGCCCCCCAGCCCAGTGACCATACCAAGAAGTTTGCTGATGAAAGGCTGTGTTTTAAAAGGTTCAAAGTCATCTATATGCTCGCCAGTACCAATGAAAATTATCGGACTTTTTGTGGCAGCAACTCTGCAAAGAAACACAAAACATAAGACAACCTCAAAAAAAGGAAACAATATTAGAAATTAAGCAATAATCTCTAGTATACTTCTATTAAAATATACTATTTGATTTCAAGAAAACGAAAGTTATTTATAGATTAAGGTCTATAATAGAAGTTCATGCCTAGGTAAACCATCATATATAATGTCAGCCCTAATATTTCAGCAATTTGATTAAAGGAAAATATAATCCAGCTGGAAAACAGCAAATGAATTTCACCTAACATGTAAAACAGTGTTCTTGTTCTCGAAACTACAGGAAATTGGAACAGGCCACCTCAACTCAATATTCCAACCAGATGACTGGCCATGTTCCCTTATATAAAATGTGTATTGTTTGTCTCATCACATCTCAAAATACTAGATTATAGGTACATAATGAATTTTTGTAAAAGCCTACTCATCAAAGTTTTAATCCAAATCAGAAGTTAAAAGTTCTTTTCATGAAAAGGGGAATAAAAAAATTTCACTCATTTGTGAAGATCATATTTCAATACCTATAATAAATCTAATAGCTCTGTTGTATTCATTGAACAAAACATGAGGATTCCTAGATATAAACTAAGAACAGGAAACTAATATAACATGTCGATAAACTTTCAATATACTTAATAGAATACTGTATTTTCTTGGTTGTAAAAAAAGAGTATAAGAAATTTATGAGGAATAATATCCCTAAAACACAAAAATTTTATGTTTGAAAAACAAATGATGAAGGGACAAAAAATTACAAGTGGTTATAGTTACTAAAATTAATGGTTTTGTGTCATCTAAACTATGGCAATATCATTATTCTAGTAAGTAAATTCATAAAGTAAACATGTCAAATGAAGCATGTTTCAATTATAGCTTTCCAGTTTGTATATGATTTGATTTTAATTATCCCTTAGTGGTGTATATATACTAATTTTTCAGGAGGAAGGGAGGGAGGGAAAGAGAGAGAGAGGGAAGAAGGAAGGGAGGGAGGAAGGAAAGAAGGAAATCTTGCCTGATTTAAGGCCTAATTTTTTTTGAATAAAAGTATAAAAAGTGATGCCCATGACATTTTGAAAATGCTTTAAAATGTCAACATGATAAAGTTATAAGTAACCCTAACATTAGTATTTCCAATACTTACGCACTAAGTGCACCACCACCTTTTGCATGGCCATCGAGTTTCGTCACAATTACAGAGGCTACATCTACTTTATCTTTGAAAGCCTTAGCTTGTGCTTCACAAGCCTGACCAATGGAGGCATCCATTACATAAACAATGTTATCAGGTTGCTAGAACATTTGAATGGAAAAATTGCAAATTTTTATTAATCTTTTTACAATTAAAAACATTTTAAACAATTTATACAAAAATAATCTTTAACTGAAATAATCAAAACAAAAAACAAACAAAACCATGAAGATACCTTGTGTGATTACCTAGAAGGGGGGTGAGGAACCTGCGGCCTTAAGACCACATGTGACCTTCTAGGTCTACATCTTTATTTGTTTTTTATATTTTTATTTTATTTTTAAAATGAACGTATTTAAAATACCAAAGAATAAAATAAGTATTGATGAAATAAACCACCCAGATTGACTGGTACAATTGAACATTAGTAAGCCATAAGGGCTAAATTGACAGCTGCTATGCTGATTATTTAGTTCTAACTTCCCCCGCCTGACTGGCACTATTACTGCATGAGGCTGGTTGGCAAGAGTTTAGGGAGGTGGAATATGCCAATTTGTTATCAGTTTTTGATAACAGTGCACTGTATTTCTGTTTAAAGTGGAATTTGTGAATAGTTGCACAGCTTGACAGTATTTTTAATTCTGTCTGCTTAACAGCCCACCACGTCAAAGAAGATCAAGAGAACACTGAAGGAAGAAAACAAAATTTTTAATGAGGATTGGATAAGATAATGAGGATAAATATAAGATGATCTGCTTGCTTTCTGATACTGCAATATCAACATTAAATAAATTCAATGCTCATCAGCATTATAACACTCACAAGAACCACAAATACTTTAAATCAGAGGGAGAGCCATGAAAGGTTGTATTATAGAAATTAAAAGATGATAAGCAAAAGCAAAGACAATTTTTTCAAGCAGTAATAAGACCTGGAAATAATGCCACTGAAGCAACTTATAAAGTAGCTTATATACTTGGGGAAAAAAGGAAAGCCATTCAGTGACACAGAAATTGTGAAAGAATGCATTGTTGAAGTTGTAGGATGCTTAGACGCCGTTAACAAAGTACAAACAACTGCCTCTTTCTCTTTTTTTTTTTTTTTGGAGGGGGGAAGGCAGGGCAATTGGGGTTAAGTGACTTGCCTAAGGTCACAGAGCTAGTAAATGTGTCAAGTGTCTGAGGCCGAATTTGAACTCAGGGCCTCCTGACTCCAGGGCCGGTGCTCTACTCACTGCACCACAAGCTGTCCCTCAACAGCCTCTTTCAAGGAGACCCATAACTGATTGGCAGCATGAATTAGCCTTCAACTTACCAGAACAACTTCATGAAATACTTCGTAAGCACCAAATATATATTATTTAATAGCTTTGGATGAATCAACTCATACTGCTGACTCAGTGCAGGTTTATACTTCATTTGGGTCATAATAGAAGATTTTCTTTGCTACAAAGAGTTACTCACTTTGGGCACTCTTGCAAACACAACACAGGGAATAGATATCTTCAACAATTTTCAAGATAAATATTGTGAAGTTGGACTGAATTTAGTAAATTTAGTGAGTATATGTACAGATGGTGCACCTTCCATGACCAGAAAACATGAAGGGTTTATTGTACAGTAAAAAAAAGTATTAACAGATCCAAATACTCTCATTTCTTTCCATTGTATCTTGTGTCAGCAAAATCCCTGTGCTAAAGGTACTATTTTAAGTGACATTTTGCAATAAGTTATAAATACTATTAACTCTATTTGTGCAAATGCAATAGCATTGTCAGTCTCGTAACATGCTAAAGTTGAACGATGAGGTATTCAGTGTGGTTTTGCCATACCATACTAAAGTGCATGGGCTATCACAGGGACAAGTGTTAGCCAAAATTTTATCTCTGCAAGATCGCTAAATTTAATGAAGAACAGCATCAGCAATGTGAATTATTGAAAGAAGATTTCTATAAGAATGTTGTATTTCCGTGTGATATGTCAAATCAAAAGGACTTGAATATTTCTTTGAAAGGTAAAATTAAGTCTATATATGATATGTGACAAAAAATCCAAATATTTGGAAAACAGCTATCTTTTTTCAAAACACTTCTTCTTTAAAAGGAAATTTCGGATGAACATTTTCCCTAGTTAGCAAAGGGTCATTGATGAGCAGTACAATATATGCGAATCATTTGAAGAATATGCAATTGTTATAGACCTATTAACTGGAGAATACAATGACTTTGAGAATCATGACATCACATTCAAATTAGCATTTCAGTCTCACTTAATTGACATCACCAAGGCACCTAAAGAACTAAAGATGGAACTGAATGAGCTCTCAGTAGATGACATTTTAAAGTCATTGTTTGATGCTAAGAAATAACCAATTGAAATATGCAAAAAATGCAGAACAGCCACACCTTTGGCACCATGCCTGTAAAATGCTTTCTTGATTTCAATCACTTATTGCTGTGAATCTACATTGTCCTACCTAACCCAAATCAAGATGCTCTTACGGTCACAAATGACTGAAACTCATCTATATCAACTGAAACTGCGGACCTCCATGCTGCAACCAAATATTCAAATGCTTTCCAACAAAAAGCAGATACAACAAAGTCATTAAAAGGTTAGTTGACTTTAAAATTAACAAATAGTTTTCATCTTCTGAAATCATCAAGTACATAGTAGTTAGACTTTTACAAAATAATGTACATTTTTAAGTGTATCTAATTGAAGTGTCTTGAATGCGGCCTTATTTGGTTACAGCTAGATATTAATGTGGCCTTTCAACATGAAAAGGTTCCCTACACTGACACAGGACATATTCCCCACATGTATGTCAACTAGATAAAATATAAGTATGGGCAGATAAGATTCTGAGCTCCCATAAGCACCAAACCAAAATAAAGACTGCAGTAATACAGTGCCAATCTCATAATAGTGATGCTTAACAGGTGTTGACGTATGCCAATATATTATATGTAGAAAATAATCCAATAAAATTGATTTAAGCAGATGTACTATGTTCATCTCCACCTTCTTAATCATAATTTAAATGCAAAGATCTGTTTTGAAAAGCTTTAAAAATTTACTAATAGGTAAATTCCTCTAAATGTGTTCAAATAATTCACAAGTTAAAAACTAAATATTAAGCCCAAATAGTCAACAACTTAATACAAAAGTGTTGTGGCTATGTCTTTGATTTTCCCATATGTACATATGAATAAAAATGCTATGAAGGAGAAAGATAAATAATGGTCACAAAAATTACATGCACTTCAAAATTATGTATTTGACAGAGAACAAAATGAATGAAAAGATAAGCCTTTACCAAATAGTAAAAGGGTATGCATTAAAAAAATTACCTGATTTCATTTTTATTGAAGACTAGGTAGGTAAAATACTGGGCATATCATAATCAGTATCACACTATACCACAACAGTAAATTAAATAACTTAAAGAAAGGGACTTACTATAGCATTAGCTACTTGGAGCATTTCTTCAAACAAAGAATCTTCTTGTTTATGACGGCCACTTGTATCAACAATAATAATTTCAAAGTTCTCATTTTTGAATTTTTCCACACCTTCAGAGGCAATGATCACAGGGTCCATTTCGGTATAGCTATTCAACAGAAACAAGTGAGCGCAAACAAACAAAAATCATTTTGAAATAATAAACTTAGAAATCTTTACCTTGTAAATCGTACTTTATAAGCTTCAATTGTGAACAAATTTACTAATTACAGGAATCTCTTTGCAAGAAACATGATCTAAATTTTTAAAAATTTTGCAATGTGGTTCTTGAAATCTGTGAGTTGTCTAGTTTTCCAATGGTAAGATTTTTATTTTTAAATTCAATTTTATTTTATTTTCAGTTTCTGAAATTCTCTTATTACCACATTCCTTCTGCCCCACATTGAGAAAGCAATAAAAACAAAGTTCTAATATGTATATTCAAGCAAAAAAAAAATTCTAGCATTAGCCATATCCTCAAAACAACAAAAAAGTCTCAGTCTGCACTATGAATCCATCGCCTTTTTAAGTAGGTACCCTGTTTCATCAAAACATCAAAAGTACTTAATAAATGCTTGATACCGGTGACTGCCTGTTTATATACAAACACACACATACAAATGAGCTAATGTTTCTAAGGCACTTTGAAAACTTTACAGCCTTACTTAAATATTAACTTTTTCATGTTGTATAGGTGTATATGCTGGGGGCAGCTAGGTGGCGCAGTGAGTACAGCACCAGCCCTGGAGTCAGGAGGACCTGAGTTCAAATACTGCCCCAGACACTTGACACATGCACTAGCTGTGTGACCTTGGTCAAGTCACTTAACCCCAACTGCCCTGTCCCCCCCCCCCAAATAAGTGTGTCTGCTTCCCTAAAAGGTTTTTGGGGCTCTGCAATACTTTGATTGTATCTGTGATTCCCGCTGTTGAAAAAAACAAAACAAAACACAGTTCATCCATACTTTCTCATTCTGTTCTGTCCATGTCCTATCATAAATCAAAGAGGTTCCACCTAATATATACAAAGTGCCTTTCTCTAGATTTTCTGACATAGGACTATCAATTATCTCTGATATTGCTACATGGTCATACATGCCTCTAATGTAGTCATTACATTCCTTCTTTATTTAAATTCTCCTTCACAGTTCTTTATTGGTTATATGCTGTGATTTCCTCAGGTCCACCACGACAATCTCCATTGCCCTTTTGATGGCCTACACCTTTAATTCTTTAGAGACTGTGATATTCTACCATTTGCAATGATATAGTACCACTGCAAGATTATTGATATTAAGGCTAGTGAAGCTAAAAGGTAAGCCTTTCTTCCAGGGAAAGACTTGAATCATTAAAAACAATGGGATTCCAGTCCTTTTCTCCTGCTGTTCAATTCAGGGCCCAGTTTGTCGTTTGTCCAGTGTCCGTCCAAGAGAGTTAATGATGACCAGCTCTATAGGGTATCTAACTACGTATCAATACGGACAACAGGTGTTTGTCAAGCTCTGGATTCTTCCTGTGTAGTTAGGCTGAACTCTCTTGCACAACCACAGGAGGCTCTGTGAAGGCACATGCCATAATAATAACAATAGCTAACATTCATATAGTGCCTCCGTGTCTGGAGCTGTGCTAAAGGCTCTTTTGATTTGATCTTCACAACAACCCTGCAATGTATAGCTGCTATTATTATCCCCATCTTACAGATGAGGAGTCTGAGACAAACAAAGGTTAAGTGACTTGCCTGGAGTCACGCAGCTAACAAGTGTCTGAAACTGGGTTTGAACTCACATCTTCCAAACTCTAGGCCCTATGTTCAATGCACTGCTCCACCTAAAGGAGCATTTTCAAGAATGCACCATCTAGGCAATTCCTCCTGCTATTCAAACTTTGTGCTGCATATGATCTATGATGTCAAACAATAGTAGCGAGTACTGATGTCCCTCTTTTGTGCCTTCCTTGATAATAATCAGAGTTCTCATTGTTATTACATTTTTCAAGGAATCTTGTATGATTCAGACACATGTATTGAAGGGTAGTCTTTAAGGCTACATTTTGCTCTGTCAGATCAAATTTTTTTTTAGTAGTCAATGAAAAAAAATAAATGGGATCATGTATTCTCTTTACCTTTCAATCAACTAAGAAACTAAGGAAGTGGTGGTTTGCTACAGAATATTCTCTGCAAAAGTCTTTCTGTTCTCACATATTCATCAAGAAAGCTCTTGATACGCATGAAATTATCCTCAAAGACTTTGTAGAGATGGGAGAGTAGAGTGAGAGCTATTTGTGTGAGTCAGAGCTATTTATATTTTCCCAACTGTCTTCTTTTCTGGTAAAAATAAGGGATGTGATTCTCTCCCCACCCCCCCTCCCCACCCCCACCATGTTTGCATGCACCCTTCTTTCTGACATCCTGAGAATCAATTGCTGAATACTTGGTCTGGTCTTGCTGCTCTTCTTATCTTTGTTTTTTTTTTAAGTACTATTTCTACTTCCTCACAACATGTTGGGAGCTGTAAAAGAGTCTGAACATGTGTGTACACACAGACACAAACACACAAATATATATACATCCACAAAAAACCTAAAGAAAATAAGCATAAGGCAATGGGGGGAGTGCCCACAGATACTAGCAGCTGGGAGAATTACAAAGCTCATGTAGTGAGCTGAATTCTGAAGGAAACAAGGGATTCTACAAGGTCGAAGTTAAGAGGGAATACATAATGTCAAAATAAAAGAACACATCCTTCCTTCCTAGTAACAATTAGTGAACTGTTTTGTGAAATATTCTTTGTAAGGGGGTTTACTGGAAAATGCTGTATAAAACAAATTACACACACACACACACACACACATATATGAAAAAATAGTCGCATTAAAACAAAACTAAAAGTTTCACTTCCACAGGTTTACTTCCTGAATGAACCAAGCCAATTATATGAAGGCATAAAATTAATTTGTTAATCCCTCAAATAGGGAATTGTTAATAAGTGTTTCTAATGTAATTATAATTCTTCTGTTCACTCATTCAGGAAAAATTACTTATAGTGTGGTTAAGTGTTGTGCACAATATCAAAGAAAACAAAAATCAAGATCTCTTCTTAAATTTACAATCTAGATGTGGATACAATACATGAAATGTTTCATAGAATTCATCCCTTCAAAAAGCATTGTATTAAAATACAAGCAAGTTCATGAGATCACATATTACAAATTTAGACCTGGAAAAGCACTTAGAGATCCATGAAATTGAAGTCCATTGAGGTTAAGTATTTATCCATAGTAAGTCACAGAGCCAGAATTTCAATGAAGTTCTTTAACTCATAAACCCAACAATCTTTGCACTATACTACATTAACTTCTTGTGATTAAATAATACAAATTGTATGTAGCATTATAATACTACTTCCTGATGGAACCTATCAAATGGATAAGATTGAAAATGGAATTAAGAAGGGTGACACCTGGATGAATTCAATAGAGAAGCACTACATGAATAGCTGGGATAAGTAGGTTTGTTTATGGAAATGTAAGGGTTTATAATAATTATTCAGGACTGTACTAATTGCCACCAGAAAGTACAGAATACCTTAAAGAGCCAGACTCAGTGATCAATGTAGATTATGGAGGGTAGTGTTAGAAAATGTTCAGCACATCACTGCGGATATAAAAATTTAACACCTACCAAAAATTTAGTAGTAAGACGTGATCTGGTGGCTAGAATTATACATTGGAAAGCTGATATCTTTCATGAACTTATAGATGACAGTCGAACTAATAAATCATGTTGAAATATAATCATTGTACAAAACTGTTGCCTACGAATGCCTGAACATAAAAGTGACCCATAGAAACTTAAGAATAGCATTTTAAAGAAATATCATTATATCAAATAAACAAAACTCCCAAACTACAGGGAATTAGAAGCTTTCAAGACCTAACAGAGGAGATCAAAATCAAGAAGGATCAGGATGACGGGAACATCATCCCTGCTGAACCATCTACTACTAAGGTTATAGCAATGATGAGCTTACAGTCTAATATTTTAACTGAAGTACAAAAAGCAAGTATTTTGTCCACATAAAATAATTCACAGAACATTAAATATAAAAGAACAATAGCAAGATGACAACTTGTCCCAGCATCATTTGTATCTGAATTTCACCAAAAAAAATGAGAAGAACAAGATGGAGAATAAAAACACTACCACCACTAAAGAAATAGAAAGTAAAGGGAGTAATAATCAGCTAGCCCAGGGGTGGGGAACCTGTGGCCCTCTAGGTCCTCAAGTGCAGCCCTTTGACTGAACCTAAACTTCACAGAACAAATTCCCTTAAGAAAAGGATTTGTTCTATAAAACTTGGACTCAGTCAAAGGGCTGCACTTGAAGACCTAGAGGGCCACATGTGGCCTTGAGGCTGCAGGTTCCCCACCCCTGAACTAGACTCTTAAGACCTGAGCTGGTTCTTAAAGGAAGTTAAAAGAAGGCAGAAAGGAGGCGTAGGAAAACATTCTAGGGAGGAACAATATGAGCAAAAGCCCAAGTAAAACGTGTACATGATAACTCAACAGGCTGTTGAGGAGGGACAACTTTAACCAGGGACAGGGCTTAATAAGTAGAAAAAAGCAAACAAAAAACTAAAACAGAAACATACCTTCCATAGAATGGAATTCTTGCTTTGGTAGCATTCTGTTTTAGCTGGTCAAAAGCTCCTAAGAGATAAAGAATTAATGAATCTTTTGAAATATGTATATATAATTTATAAAAATTAATTTGAAATGGTGACACATTACCTGCTCTGAATGTGTCTGCACATATCAAACAAGTCTTCCAACCTTTTCTCTGGTAATAATAGGCTAACTGTCAAAAGGAGAGTCAAAACATGTAACTACTTTCACCTAGGTTTATATGTTTAAGATCTTTTTACATTACATTTTATTGCTATTATAAAACTAGTAAAGTGAAACCAGTTTAAGGAAACTGCATTTCCTTCCTAAAAATTAATCTTTTTGATAGGTGATTTATGAATATAAGTCATCTCCTAAATAGGTTTCACTATCTATTTATATTATTATCTTAGAGGCAGCTAGATGGAAGAGTGGATAAAAGCAAAAGACTGGGAGTCAGGGAGACTAAAATTTAAATTCTGCCTCGGATACTTGCCAACTGTGTGACTCTGAGCAAGTCACTTAATGTTCATCTGCCTTAGTTTCCACATCCTCATCAACAGGGATAATAATAGCACCTAGCTCTCAGGGTTGTTGTGAACATCAAATGGGTTGACACATGTAAAGTGTTTTGCAAACCTTAAAATGCTACCTATTAATACTAGTATCAATGTCTTTCAAAGGATATAAAATGATGTCACAGCTATACACACATAAGACCTCCAGATATCATGGTCTTGTTTTTAATTTACAATAGCCACGGTCTATTTCAGGTATAAAAGAGATCTGGCGAAAAAGTTAAAGGTTGCTACAAAATAGCTAGAAAATAATACATGCATAAGAAGATTGAGAATACCTAGGGTGTCAAGAAGGAATGAAAGGTCTCTGGGTACAAAGAAAAATCTATATACCCACCCAAAACAATGTTAAAAGGATAAAATCATCTTTTTATATTAATAAGAGTTGGCATATACATAGTACTTTATGCTTACGAAGAACTTTACATACATTATCTCATTTGATTTTTCATAATAATGCAACATTGTAGGTATTATAATAATAGAGAATATTAGAGTTAATAAGAATAGCTAGCATTTGTATAGTGTTTTAAGGGCTGAACTGCACTTTACACATATTATCTTATTTTAACCTCACAACAACCCCTGGAGGTAGGTGCTATTATTATCCCCATTTCACAGATAAGGAAAACTGAGGTAGACAGACATTAAGTGACTTGCCCAGAGCCACACAGTTAATAAATATCTCAAGTCACACTGAATTCAGATCCTCCTGACTCTAGCTCTAGCACTCTGTCCCACTGTCCCTCTAGATACCTTTGAGGATTATGATAATGCACATTTATATATACTGCAATTTTACAAATATTTTCTTCAACTACTCTGTGAGTTATGTATGAATATTATATCCCCATTTTATAGATATATAAACAAAGTATCATGGAAGTCAACTGACTTGGACTATGATCACACTGCTACTGATAGACACTCAAACCCACCCTGTCTTCTAATTCCAAATCCGGTGTTTTTATTCCCCTTCTATATCACAATTGTCCCTTTAAAGGCAAAAAGTGAGGTCCATTTTAGGCAGGACCTCTCATTTTGAAAGTAAAATATTTAACCAGGAAATAGGGAAAATATTTTTTATGTCTAATGTTGATTTGATAGGTTATTTAAGAAAACTGGACTTATAGTAAATTTGAAGTATTATTTTTTGCATAATGCACTTCAATACTTTAAGGATTTGTGATTTTATGGGAGTGGAGAAAAATATCCCTCACTAATACAGCCCATAATCTTTCCAACATTTCAATATCCGTTCTTTAACGAATCGCTTTTTTGGGGGGACACCTTTCGATGGCAAGTTTCTCTCAACTTAGGTGGCCTGCTCACTGGATAGAAAATTAACAGTTAACACAGTTAACATTAAATCCTTCTAGTTTGGCAGATCTTCTAAGCCTTGTTTTATTGGCAAGGCCTTCAAGAAACCAGCGTCAGCTCCACAACCAGAATGAGGCTTCAAAGTGGGAGTAATAGCATCAAAATTATTCACTGTACCTATGACTGACCAGTAGTAACTTACATGATTATTCTAGATGCTAACTTTCAAATGTTATTTAATATCAAAATAGAAATCTCAGGAAAATAATCAAATTTATCATAATCTAGACAAACACTCCCATATAAAGGAAATCATCTGAGAAACAATGAAATTCTTACTTCCTGTACTGTACAAGCTAGAAAAACAGGATCACCACATTGAAGACATACAAGTCAAATAGATGAATTTATAGAAATACAAGTTAATAGGTGAAAATAAGGACTGGCTTTTATAATAGACAATTTTTTAGAACATCTTTCTAGATGGTATTTTTAAAGTATTTGGTATAATTTACCTTGGAACATGTTGTGGTTTTACCACTACCCTGCAACCCAACAAACATAATAACATTTGGTTTCCCTTTGGTTGGTGTCCAGGCTTTAACTCCAGGGTCTACGAGCTGCATAAAGAAAATCAGATTAATACACACTGAAAGAAGCAAATACATTACAATTAAGCTTAGATACCTACCCTTTCTTTAATTTTCTCTATATGAGTCAATTAGCTTTGAGCTCTTCAAAAGAATTTACTAGCTGATTCAACATAGTTATTTCTGAGTTGATAACATTAAGTAGATTATCACTCTATTGCTACTTAAGATTGTAAGACTAAAAGTTGTTCAAACTATTCTATATTCATATAGCATATTTTCAAAAGTTCTATGCTGTAATTATCTAGAATAAAAATATATTCAATATTCAATCAATCAATAAGTATTGAGTATCTTCTATGAGCCAGACAATATTCTAGGTAGTGGCAGCAATTCAAGTACACAGAACAAAATAATCCCTGCTTGCAAAGAGCTTATATTCTAACAGGGGAGGGGTGTGTGTGTGTGTGTGTGTGCATAAAATTACATGAAAGATAATTATAAAATGAGTAAGTACAAAGACATACAAAGTAGTCTGGAAGGATACTAGTAGCCAAGAGGCTCAGGAAAAACTTAATAGAGAAACTGATGCTTGAACTGCAACTTAAAAAAAAGGATTCTACGAAGAAGACCTAAGAAGGGAGTTCATTCCAGGCATGGTAGACAGCTGGTGAAGAGTCACAGAGATAGGAAAGACAGCTTGCTGTGTGAGGAACAAAGGGAAGGCCAGTTTGGATGGATGGAAGTGTCAGAAGAGGACTAATGTTCAATTAGGCTAAAAAGATGGGCTAGGACCATAATGTGCAGGACTATAAAAGCTAAAAGGGGAATTTAAATATGATCCTAGAGGCAACAGGGGCAATAGGAAACTACTAGAATTGACTGAATAGGGGAACCACATGGCCAGATCTGCACTTGAAGAAAATTACTTTGGAAAAAGTGTGTAGGACGAACACAAGTGATAAGAGAATCAAGGTAGTAAAACCAATTAGGAGGCTGCTGTAATAATCTAGGTAAGAGCTGATGAGGGTCTGAACTGAGGTGGTAGCTATGTGAGGAGAGAGAAGCAATCATATGTAAGAAGTGTTTTGAAAGCAGATGTGGCAGGATTTGAGCACTGACTGGATATGTAGGGTAAAGGCAAGTGAGGAGTCAGGTACGTTGCTGAGATTACAAATGTAGGAGGATAGAAGAATGGTGGTGTCCTTGACAGAAATAGGGAAATTTGATAGAGGGTGGGTGTTTTGGGGGGAAAAAATTTAACTTTCTTTTAGACATGCTGGGTTTGAGATATGCCTGAAAAACATCCAAGTCTGAAATGTCCAAGAAATAGCTAGTAGTGCGGGACTAGAAATCTAGAAAGACTAAGGCTAGATATATAATTTTGGAGTCATCTGCATAGAAATAACTAAATCTATAGCAACTGATGAGGTCACAGCTACAGAGAACAGAAAAGGAAGAGAAGAGGCGCCAAGACAGAATGCTGCAGAGAGGTCAAGAAACATGAGGCCTAAGAAAAGACCTTCAGGATTGGTAATTAACTGTAATTTGGTACCAGTAATTTAGCATTACTGGTAATCTTGTAGTAAGCAATTTCATTTGAGTGATTGCAAAGGGTTGAGGAGTTAGTAAAAGGAGAGGAAGTAGAAGCAGAAAACTTTCAAGAACTTACTATATAGAATGACAACTTGAGGGGATGGTACAGTCAAATGATAATTTTTTAAGGCTAGCAGAGACTTGGGCATGTTTGAAGGCAGTGGGCAAGGAATCAGTTAACAGGGAAAGATTAAAAATTCATTAGAGAGTGAAGATGAGTGAAGATATAATCCACTGGAGAAGATGGAAGAGGACAGGGTCAAATGTAAATGAAAAGAAATTGGTCTTGGTAAGGAGAAGGCCTACCTCTTCGACAAAGACGGGGAAAAGAAGAGGCTAGCTAAGGAACATAGTAAACCTATCCAAGCAGACTTTTCTCAGTTCCAGACACTATAGCTCCTCCCTTCAGTCAGTTACATTAAAGCTATTTGGTTATGGTGATTCTACAATCCATTCTGCTCCAGATCCTACCACTGAGGCATGCTGTCCTCCTCAAGTTCCAGCTAGTGACTTAAATCCCTAATAACTTGTTTCAAGGTGGTAAGATCCGAAATCTTGTTTCCTTCACTTATTACTGCTCCCCCTACATTGAAAAATTATATGTTATCTGCCTCCAGAAGAACCTTAGTTCCTTAAGGTCAAGGGCTATTTTATTTATCTTTGCATCTCCAGTTCCTAGCACATAGTAAGTGCTTAAAAAATGCTGGATGAATTGAACAACTCAATTCAACCCACATTTATTAAAATCCCACAAAAGCACATAAGGATATAGGTCCAACAAAAGCCAATCTTCAATTTCATCAGAGTGTTATTCTACCTCTACCACTCACACACATGTGAGTTAATCAGTGTGGAGAACGCCAATTGTGAAGGATGCAGATCAGCAAAACTAATCTGTAACTTGTAGCTTACTGAGCTGCCTGAGGAACTAACAAAGTGACTTCATACATGGTCAAATACATAGTGCATATCAGAAGCATCACTTGAACTCAGTTCTTCCTCACTCTATCACACTACCTCTCTTTATGAAGGTTAGTGAGGAAATAAGGTCCAACAACTTACAAAATAAGTTATATTCCAAAAATGTGTTTTCAAGTTGGATGTTTGGAATTAAAAATGCATTTTCTCAAAGAAACACCACTATGGATGATGACTAAGTTCTAGTATGACCCACAAAATTTCATTTAACTCACGATGCCTGTGAACTATGGTGTTAGCCTTAGTTCTGGAACCTGGAATTAGGGAGCCAAGCAGTGGGAGAGAAAAGGAAGAAGAAAAGAATTTCCACCTCTTCTGGACGAGGCAGAGGGCCAACCGTAGGCAAAACTTAGAAAGAGGTAATTTGTCTTTGATATGCTTTAACCAGCACTTTTAAGCAGCTCTCTTCCACATCCTTTTATCTCCCAGGCCTCCCAAGGTGATTAACTTACTCAGACCCCATCACAGAACTTCTAAATCTGTCCCACTCTCACCTCCAAAATTCACCAATATGAATGAATAGCAAGTACCTGAGTGTTAACTATCTCCCCCCAAAACTCCCATTACTTTGTACAGCTGATTTCAGGTGGGTGGCAGAAGGAAAACAATCTAAACTCCAGCGGCTCTTATTCCTTCCAGGATCAAATATAAAATTCTGTTTTCCCTTCACAACCTGGCTCCTTCATATCTTTCCAGTCTTCAATTTTACACTTTACTAGGTTCTAGCTATTCTGACTTCTTTGTTATTCCTCCCACATGTCATGCCATCTATTGAACCTGTGTTTTTTCAATAGCTAACCTCAATTCCTATAATGCTCTTCCTCCTCATTGCCATCTCCTGGCTTCCTTCAAATTTCAACTATAATCTCATCTTCTGCAAGAACCGTTCCCAGTCTCTCTCAGTGTTAATCCCTTCCCTTTGAAATTACCTAAAATTTACCCCATAAGTACTTTATATGCATACAATTATCTACATATTATCTCCCCCATAGAATGTTAGTTCCTTAAAAACAGAGACTGCTTTTTTGCCTTTTTTTGTATCCCCAGCACTTAGCACAATGTCCAGTACATAATAAACAGTTAATAAATGCTTACTATTGTAATTCAACCAATTCTTATTTATATATGTGTAGCCCTCCACGGCATTTACAAATGAATCTCTATTTGGTGGAATTCTATCAGTTTAACAAAATGATAAATTTCAAGCAGTGCAAAGAAAAATGTTTTTATTCTGAGAAGCTAAAGGGAGGAAATTAGCTCCCTCCAAACTGCTCTTTTCTATTCTTCCTCTACTTCTAAACTTGGTGATTATTTTAAAACTTCAAGTTTTTTCGTAATAGTTCCCATGGAACAGCATCACCAATTTGCAAGTATGGATTTTTTTTTTGTTTTTATAAATCTAGGATAGTCTATATAATACAATTTCACTAATTCAGGTCTCACTGCCAGAATCTAGACAGAGTCTGGGATGAAGTTTTGGCACTCAATGAAAAAAGGCCTTTGCTAAATTAAACTGTAACAAAAATAGAAAAAGGATATTTTCCTACTTAAAAAACTATTTCTAAATACTCTAAATACTAAAAACTCATTTAGAGACAAAAGCAAGATCAGTATTAAGTAGCATCTATTTAATACCCTCCTGGTTACTTTAAGTATACAAAAGGTAAAAAAAATGGAATTTTTCCAATATTGTACAATCCAATTGTACTCTACATCAGTCTGAATTACTGAGGCTTTAATGAACACAATTTGTCCTCAAAGACAACTTCTCAAGACTTTCTTTTCTATAATGTTAAGGAACATGCAGATTCACAATGATCTATAGTGTCTCTGAATATTCCATGGCTAAAATGGTCCTTTCCTTTTAAAGTTTTGATGAAATGTTCTAAATAAACATTTTATACCATATAAGCATTTTTCCTATTTTTAACACTAATCCAGGTTTAGCCATTTAATCTATGCAGAGAATTACAGTATATATTTAGTATAGTTTTACCTTTACAAGTTCCTTAAATACAGCATGCTGAATCATTTTTCTTTTGTTTAGACCAGATGCCATTTCTTCAAGATCAATAGCAGACCTACACAACAGTGGTATTTGAGGTTTTTTAATAAAAGAAAAAACAGCAGTTAAGCCATTTCCACCTTCCCCAAAATGTGTTCCCACCGAAGAATGCCAATGTATTTGAAAGTATAGTTTAAAAATGTTCAGAAAGATTCAATCTTTTGTATGCAAGGCCCTCAATTTGAAAATTGGGTAATTTACAAGAGATAAGTACTTTACAGAAAATGTACCTATTACTTAGCTGCTTTAACTATTAATGATAATAATTCCATTTTACCTGCCTGAAGGGTGCTGGACTATGATTTCTTGAAATCCCTTCCTGTTATAAGAGCTATAATTCTATATCTGAATAGAAATCAAAAAGTTTTATTGAAAGATATTAGAAGAAAATTGTGTGCCACTATTTTTCAAACTTTCTAAACCAAAAAAGTTAAAAATATCTGTTCTGGCTGCATTACAACCACTCTCCTAATATGCAACAGAATCCTGAAAGTTTGTGTCTTTAAATTTTCCATTCAGAGAACAGGATTAAACGCCTTAGATGAGAGAAAAGTACTATATACTATGCCAGCTACTCAAGTCACACATTCTAAACAGTAATGGTTTGAGTATGAAGAGGAACAGAGAAGTTTTGATTAAGGTATAATGATTCTATGTTCTATCTGCTCTGCCACAGCCAGATCTACTTTTTAGGGGAATATTATACTTATCGAGACCAGATGGCTTACTTTACTTCCTCCTTCAACATGTAAGGGAAGGTTGAAGGGAGGCAGAAGAAAGTTATGGGATGCTAGACTCACACTCTTCAGTACAGAAGACGCTTAGCTGGATCTTTTAAATCACCTAGAAAAGGTAACATGCCCTCAAATTTCTAAGTAAACTCTCAAAAGCTGAATAGTAACAAGAAAATTCTGTTAAAAAAGGACCTGCCATTTATACCAGTGGAATGATAATCTGTAGCTTGTTCTTTGAATTATAAAAAAATTAAAATTTACATAGGGCATATATGCATAGTAATCTAAGCCTCAAAACAACCCTGTGAGGAAGGTAGCATGGGTATTACTATTCTTATTTAACCATCAATATAGAAATATACTATGGAACCCAGATTTTGAACATAATACATTTTTTTACCCTAAATTTCTTTGCAAGTAAATAATTTCTGTAGTTTCTAGGTAATTCCTTTCTACAGCACAAGCAAGAATTTTGTTGTACCTGACTTTATTTAACTTACTTGACATTTTCTCGGAGCTGCTTCACCAACTTAATATTAACATCGGCTTCCAATAAGGCCGTGCAGACTTCTTTTAGCATAGCATTTAAAACCTAAAAAAGAAAACTTGCTATTAGAAACCACCACCTTTTCATTTCAATCATAACCATAAAAACAATAGTCACAAAATCACTCTAATTTATTAGTTTAAAAAGGTAAGGCAATACCCTATTTTGTTACAAAGTACAGGAAGATGAAAGAATCAATGCCCTTAGGATTAATTTATTGATACGTTTTAGCATGACACTTACCAAATTTCCAAACAATGCTCCCCTTCACCCCCACAATAAAGCAAATTTCTCAGAGTTTACTCATGTTTGAAAGAGCGATATATCCTTTAACCACGACAATAGTACAAACACTGTACAAACTACAACTAAAGGAGCAACTAGGTGGCGCAGTGAGTAGAGCACTGACCTTGGAGTCAGGAGAACCTGAGTTCAAATCAGACCTCAGACACCTGACACACTTACTAGCTGTGTGACCTTGGGCAAGTCACTTAATCCCAACTGCCCTGCCTTCTCCCCTCCAAAAAAAAAAGGGCAAAAAAACCCAACTAAAAAGTATTTTGTTGCTTCTCAATGTGAACTTTACTTACATTGTATATATTGTTGTTTTAGCTGTTTGCTTTATTTTACATCACTTTATATAAATCTTCACAAACTTCTTTAAATTCTTCATATTTTTCACTCCTTACAGAACAGTGTGGTTCCATTATAGCCATAAAACATAATTTGTTAAGCTATTCTCCTTCCTCAACAATAAATTGTTCCCATCCCTCAATCACTAGGCACATACATATTTTTAAATAACTTTTTAGTCACAAGTACCATTGCAATGAATGTTTCTGTATATGAGAGTCTCTTCCTGACATCAACGACTTCTTTGGGGTACAGTCTCAAAAGCAGGCTCTCTGGACCAAAGGGCATAAACAATTCGATAATTTCTTTTGCACAATTCCAAATTGTTCTATAGAATGACTGTGCTCACCCAAAGCTACATCCATCACTAATTGTGTCTTTCTTCTCACAGGCCCCTTCCAACAGTGAATTTTCTCATCTCTTAACATCTTTCCTAGCTTCATGATTATGAGATAATATTTAAAGGTGACTGAAATTTACTCTTCTCTACTAGCAGCTGTGAACATTTTTTAAACATTTGATTACTGACAGGTTTGTATTTCTTCTTTAGAAAACTGCTCAAATCCTTTAACCTTTTCTCTGTTTGAGAGTTTTGTTTCAATTATCTACTGATTTTGGATGTCTTTAGTAAAAAAGGTTTCCCTCCCAATCTACATGCTTTCTTCCACTTTTAGTTGCACTGTTATAAGAGCAAATGGTTTTTAGTTTTGGATAATCAAGATTGTCTGTTTTGTCTTTTATGATTTTTTCTATCCTAACTTTGGATACGATTTTTTGCCATGTTCATAATGATGAAAAATATCCTTACAAGTTCCTTTAAATTTTTATGATGATTTAAAAAAAATTAGATTGTTTATCCATTTAGAATTTATTGTGGGGTTAAGATGCAGATCTAAATCTATTTTTCTTTCTTTTTTTTTTTTTGAAAGGGGGCAATCGGGGTTAAGTGACTTGCCCAGGATCATGCAACCAGTAAGTATCTCAGGCCAGATTTACACTCAGGTCTTCCTGACTCCAGGGCTAGTGTTTTATCCACTGTGCCCCCTAAATCTATTTTTCACCAGACTGTTTGCCAGTTTTCCCGGCAGTTCTTGTCAGATAACAAATCCAAATTTGTTGGATTTGTTATAAATCCTTAGTTATCTTCTTGGGTTTATGAAATACTAGACTACTATGTGTCTGTATTTCCAGGGCTAACTTATCTAGTTTATTCCACTGAATTGCTTTCCTATTTTTAATGCAGCAGCAAACAGTTTGATAAATACTGCTTAGTAATTAGAGTTAGGATCTAATAGCACCAAGCTCTACCTCTTTCTGCGTTTTTTTATTTTATCAATTGACATCCTTGACCTTTTCTTACAAATGAATTTTTCACTTTGTCAAATTCTATTTAGTAATTCAATTGATACAACACTAAATAATTCATATAGTGTCTTTTTAAAAATATATTGGTATTGCCCAGCTATAAACAAGTCTTTGTGCAATTATTTTTTTTAACCTGTAAAGAATTTGTTGCCATGGTATTTATCTAATTCTCACATGTACCTTAGGAGATTAATTCCCATATACTTAGGTCTTTTGTTATCTTTTATTCAATATCATCATAGTTTTCCTTAGTATCCTTCCCCTTACCTGTTTCAGGGAGCCATCCAATATAACAAGTAGTATTTTAGAAGGGCAGGGTAGGGAAGAGAAGAAGGGAAGAAGGAAGGAAGCAAGGAAGGAAGGAAATAACTGGCACAATTGATCAATGTGAAAAAGTCTAAAAACATCTGCAAAGAGAGCCTCCCACCTATACAAAGGGATGGGTTGGGGGATATCCTCTCACTACTCTTCTTTTGAATCATACTTGATCTATATAATTTTGCTATATTCACTTTTGATTTTTGTGTGTGGTTGTTCTTTTCATTTACATTGTCTGGGATAGCTAGGTGGCACAGTAGATAAGAGTGCCAGGCCTGGAGTCAAGAAGACTCATCTTCCTGAGTTCAAATTTGGCCTCAGACACTTACTAGCTGTGTGACTCTGGGCAAGCCACTTAACACCGTTTGCCTCAGTTCCCTCACCTGTAAATGAGAATGGCAAACCACCTCGGTATCTTTGCCAAGAAAACCCCAAAACTGGGGTCACAGAGTTGGACACAACTGAAAAACAACTGAGCCACAACAAAAGTCATTATCTATATATTTTTTGCTCTGCTTTACTCTTTAGTCAATTCATACAGACATTTTCATGCTTCTTTGTATTCATCATTTCTTGCAACATGGTAATTTTCAATACATTTATGTACCCTAATTTGTTTAGCCCTTCCCCATTCAACGGGCATCTACCTTCTTATTTTGGTGTTTTCTTAAACAGCATTTCTCTGTCCATTTTTTCCTCCTCAGTTTTGTTGGCAACATAAAGAAAGGCTAATGATTTTTGTGGATTTACCTTTTTTCTGCTACTTTATCAGTACGAATGTTTTTGTCGTTGATTTGCAATAACAATATAAAGTCAACATAGAGGGATAACCAATCTTGAGTCAAATACAAATCATTGTTGGTGTAATAAAAGAACAATAACCCTCCTTTTCCTGTTCATTATCAGGAAACTAACTTTTTTTCATGGACTAAATTTTCTGGAGTCTTCTTGACACACTATCATACCATCTGAAAAGAGATTTATTTGCTTCTTCTTTGCCCATTTTTATCCCTTTAATTTTACTTTCTTTTCTTTTTGCTATATATCTAGTACTTTTAGGACCAAAGAATAGGGGTAACAGTAAGTAGCCTTGCTTTACTCCTAATTTTAATGGGAAAGATGTCCTGTAGTTATAAAAAATAGTTTTAGATAGATACTTTTGATCATATTAAGGAAAAGTACTTTTATTTTTAATCATTATCCTTTGCTAGGCCTTCAGATAAGACAATCTTTTTATTCTACAATGAATTAACTACCATCATTTCATGACTCATTTCAATGTAATAGTTTAAAGGGCAAACAAGTTCCAAGTCCTCGGGATTTACACATCACGTTTTTCAATTAAAGAGAACTATATAGGCAATGCTGTGTTATCTAAGAATTATATAAGAAACCCAGGGTGCCGTACGGAAGTCAGCTACACAGCTGCTTCTTTGTAACATTAACACTTTGATGGTTACAGTTACATTTTTTGGGAGCAAGGGAAATGATCAACTATTTTTTTAGTATCTGAATGTACTCAACAGGCATAATCACATTTTCCCCACCAAAAAAAAATTGTAAGATTTGGACTTCTAAAGACAGAAAATAAATGATGAAACAATTTCTCAAAACAAATTATTTGGTTTTATTAGTGAATGTCTTAGTGTAACCATTCAAGAAATCTTTCCATAAACACATCAATGACCAACTGATGGCTCTGGAGGAAAAAGTGAGGCTGGTGACCTTGCGCAGCCCTCCTATATTCAAATCAAAGTCAACTGCAAGTCACATCATCATTTCCCTGATGTCATGGTCCCCTTTGAGAACAAAGGACAAACACAATGGCCAACAAAGAATTCAGAAAAACTATAAAATTAAATAATGCACTAAATATTTATACAAATTAAAAATATGCAGTATTCATTTGGACAAATATTTTCAAACTTTTATAATCATTACAAAAATAATGCATACAACATGGTAAGGCATTAATTAGCCTTTACCATTAGCACTATCTCCATTTTACAAATAAGAAAAATTATCACCAAAAAGGTTAAGCACCATGAGGAAGTTAGCTAATCTGAAATTACTTCAATTTCTCATGACTCATGTTTCGATGATTAAGAATGAAGAAATAAGAGGTTCCAAATTAGAGTATGGAAAACCTTATATTTCTAAGGCCGATGAGGTTTTTTTATTCTAGCACAACAATAAATGTACATTCCCTATTTTTAACTAAGCATGCTCCCTGAAGGCCTATGAAGTTCTACTCACATTCACAAAGAAAAGGCTTTGTGGAAACGGCCCTGCCCTTCTATTCCAGGAGTTCCTTCTTTGGGCTATTAAGAAAGAAGCCCCTACATAAGGTTTGAAAATTGTGTTTCTTGTATGTTACCATCCATGAGAGGCTTTACCATTCCACGTATATAAAACTACATCACGAAGAATAGAACTTTCTGGCGTAGAGTATGCATATTTTTAAAGGTAATACTAACCCTACAGTTTACCTAGGCACTCTACCCTTAGTGTCCAGGCTTTGATACCTATCAATCAGTGAACAATGTATACCACAGAAGGAAAAACAGAGAAGCTGACCACTCAATAGTTACATTGTTTCCTATCAAGTACTCCTCCGGCATCAGTTTTCCTTGTCATTCACACAAAGAAAACAGAAAGTTTTATAGGGTCAGACAGGTTAAATACTACTAGTTTCATATGTTATCTGCCAATATCCACTGAAAGGAAAAATTAGGAAACATTATTCTTTTATTTATACTTAATTCTAAAAATTAAATAAGTTAAATTAATTATATATGTCTTGAGCAGTAATAACATATCAAAGTGTAGAACGAGTCTGGCCCCCTGATGCAAAATTAAATACTCACAAAATTAAAATATACTTGAAAAATTGAACAAATTTTATTTGCTAATAGCTGATCGTAGAATATAGCTAAGGCAGAATGTCAGAAAA
Source organism: Trichosurus vulpecula (assembly GCF_011100635.1). NCBI lineage: Eukaryota > Metazoa > Chordata > Mammalia > Diprotodontia > Phalangeridae > Trichosurus > Trichosurus vulpecula. The sequence goes on from NC_050575.1 coordinate 41,507,514, forward strand.
ACAATTTACTTGCTCGCATGAAGTATATATGTAAAGAATAATTTGTGAAAATGCTAATTACTCTTCCCTTCTCTAGGTATTAGTTATGGATATTCCAATATCCCAAAAGCCAAGAGAGAGTATGTTACAATGAAAATAGTAAAACTAAAAATAAGAACCTTCACAGATCCTAGGTAATATCAGCCTCTGAAAATAAAAAAAAATAAGGGAATTTACATAGGAAATGAAATGTATTTCCATCATCAACAATTAGGAAAAGGGAGAAATGAGATGACAAGGGACTGAGATTAAAGAATGTTCAAAAGAATAAGTTTTAAAGCTTAACGTGTTATTGAAGGAGGAGATGAGGTGTCAAATTTAGGCGAGCCTAGTAGTTAGATCAGAAAGGGAGACAACAACACTAGATCTAAGTTAATGTCAAAAGGGCGTATTATCTACTTTTTTGTGCCAAAGTTTTAATTAATTATTTCTAGGAAAGTGAGGTTAAAAATAAGCTGACAAAATAATCCTACACTCTATACTCAGCTTTTGGATTTTGTCTGACAAGTAAATCTCATAAAAATAAACACAAGCACAAGTAGTACCAGTGCTATTGCTCCCGCTTCACCTCAGGAGAACAAGTACAAGTCTAAGTGGTAGCCTAGACCAGAGGGATCAAACACAGGGCCCACAGGCTTAATGTAGCCTACAACACTCTCTGAAATCAGATGAAAAAGTTGGGAAATGATTTAATAAAATAAATAAAAATGCAATAAAACATAGGTAATGTTAATATATGGTTTTTTAAGTCAATATGTGGTCTACAGGGATCCTTACTATGGTTTAGCAGCCCCTTATTTCTATTTGATTTTGACACCACTATAAAATTTTGTGTCATAACCAATAACATACCTCTTCATTGATAATGGTGGCATTGCTCAATGATCGTAGTGCTGAGGTTATTTTTCTTCCGAGATCTGCTAACACCATCTTGGCAGTTTAATACAACCTTAAAAAGCAACAAACAAAAACAAAAAACATTAAAAAGAAAAACTTGAAGCAAGAAGTATCATAATACAAACAATTTGAATTTGGATTTTCTTTTTTTTTTTGGAGGGGGGAAGGCAAGGCAATTGGGGTTAAGTGACTTGCCCAAGGTCACACAGCTAGTAAGTGTGTCAAGTGAATGAGGCCTGATTTGAACTCAGGTCCTCCTGACTCCAGGGTCAGTGCTCTACTCACTGTGCCACCTAGCTGCCCCAAATTTGGATTTTCTAGCCAATTTTCAATAATTATAAAAACTGGATTTGGTGAGACTGGTTTTGTCACTTGCAATAGATTTTATTTTGGAAAGGCAGCTTACTACAGGGGATACAGTGCTAGACTTGGAGTCAGGAAGCCCTGGGTCTACATACCACTTCAGATATTATTGGCTGTAAGACCCCATGCAAGATACTTAACCTCTTCTTGACCTTAATTTCCTCCTTGACCTTAATTAAATTCCTGTAAAATAAGGAAATGGGACTTGATGGTAGTTAAAGTCCTTTCTAGCTCTAAATCTATGATACTATGATTTTGAAGAGACTACTTAGAGAAGGAAAAAAATTAAGCATTAAGGAAATTATAGGTCCTAATCAAGAATCTCTTTGTTATACCTTGCAAAAAAGAGATACTAAAAATAGGTTCTGGAACAGAAGATATATTTATCCTATCACACCAAGAAAGTATTTATTCTAGATTTTACTTGCCACTGTTGGAAAAGCCACATTCAAAAAAAAACCTAGCAAAAAAGCACACAGCTAACTCCATTAAAAAAAGATCATCCACAGCATTTATTATATGTGACGATTGATGGTGAATGCCTTGTTAGCTCATAGTCTTTCTGTTAACTCACCATGTTGACAATTCTTTATTTACTTTTAGCATCACTGACAAGGAAGGAAGTTTTGAGGTTGCTGCTCATACACTGTAGTTTATATACTAAGAAAGGCCTTTTATTTGATTTTTTTCTCCCGAAGGGTAGGATTTACATTTTGCCTTCATTTATAGTCAAATCTTATTTGAATAACACACTCAATCTGTTATATTTGATCTAAAAATGATAAGCTACAATTTAGAGCAGACAGTTATTAATGTTTCTAGGATCTACCATTAGATCACTTCATTAATGACTGATTGAAGCACTTCCTTGCTGGCTTCAGAAAATTCACATAACTTTGGTCCATATTTTTGTAGAAACTAAATGTAGGCCTGCGTTTCCCTTCACACATCAAAACAACATCCTGAGACATCTACACTCACTTATCCACTACTATGAAGATCATATCTGGGCACTTTTCAAAGCAAATGAAACAAAAGTTTACTGTGCCTAAACTATATCAAGTAGATGAGAAGTCAAGTACTATCAATTTTTCTCTAGCCTTTTTCAATTCTAATCAAAACCTTCCTTGCTTTTTCTTTCACCATTTTGCATCTGACAGAGCTTCGTAGCTCTAGGAGATTAACTAGTGAGTGAGGGAAGAGCAATTAAGAGTCTATCTAGAATTAGGTCTAGTGGAATACTGCTAGCCATTAAGATCAAAGAAATACTGGAGGCTTCACTTTACAATTCTTTTATTTTTTTTTAACCTAGTATTTTATTTTCCCCTAACATGTAAAAACAATTCTTTTTTAAAACTGAGTTCCAAATTCTTTCCTACCTTCTCCACCCCCTTCTTTGAGAAGGTAAGCAAATGAAATAGTTTCCAGTTAAGAAGATAAGAAAAGGAAGTCACAGGTGTCTCTGGTACTCCATTTACAGGAATATTCTCCCTTCATCCATACTTTGTTAGTCTTTTGAGTCGTGACAGTTTCTTTTTTCCCACCTGGTTGCACTACTTTGTACTTCATCATGCCCGGAGAAACATCATCATCCTTCAAGATCAAATCAGCCATGGTACTCATACCTCAGCAGTACCCTTTACCTTGGGACCCCTCTGAATGGGAAGTGGATTGAAGAGCTCCTTCTCAAAACTCCACTTAAGGACCCCCTACCTTCCCAATATGAACTGGATATGACTGAAACAAGTGAACTGCTTCCTACCCTTCACCTACTGGCCCCAGGCTAGCCATTTCTTCATTTCCCATAGGGCTGCTCTACTCTGGAAGGCATCACGCCCCCTGCATCACACCCACCCACCTAACTCCACTTCCCTTTCCCTACCCACCCTTTTCAAATGTCTTTTGTGTTGTCTTGAGAGCAGGGACTGTCTTTTTTTCTCATGTTTGTATCTCAGCACTCAGCACAGTACCAGGTGCTTGGTCAAGAAAACAGTCATCCTACACCTGATATCTACTGCTGTTAAGTTTATCTGAAATATTCATCTTTTGTCAATTTTAAACTCTTATTTTCATCTGCAGTTCCTTCCTCCTCAAATCCTTCCCAACTCACTGAGCATGGTCTCTATCTACTACACTCTCCTCTATAGCACCAGAAAACACAAGTGAATCAAATAACACAATATTTATCAGGGCTGTCCAACCTTAGATTATCTTAGGGCCGCATTAAAATAAAATAATTATTCAAGGACTGCATCCAGAATAAAAAATACAGTACACTAATAGAAAGTGGGGGAACCCACGTCATCAGTATGACAGGCAAAGGCATGAAGCGTGAAAGCAAACACAAAACAACAAAGCGACAACACAACAGTATAAAGGTAGGTGCATACTGAGTAGTCTGCATCATACAGACGGAACGCATCCCTCAGATTGATTGAAAATTCTGTGTGACATACTCCGTCTGTAATACTGCTTAAAAACACCAAAGAAAATTAACATCAACATTAGTGATGGAATTAAAAAATCTAATATGCACTCCACGCAAGTTATTATTTTATTTTTTCACTCGTGAAAATTAAAACCCACAGACAGGCCGCATAAAATCGCACTGTGGGCCCTGACATACATATATATTTATAGATATGTTTATTGCTATGTATGTATATATATACACACATATGTACATATATCATATTACTATACTGTAACATAAAATTAGTACAACAGAATTTTATATGATATTAATAATTACATATATAATTTTACTCTGAAGTAAAAATTTTCATCCCACTCTCTTTTCTTCGCTGTATGAACAAAAATGAAAAAGCATTTTGAAAACTGATGTACCTCCGGCTTTCAAGCAATTTTAAAATTCTAGTCTTTCGAGGTTAATGGTAACTTATCTAATAGTCAACTCTTTCCTAGTTCCTCAGAAATTCTTCCTCAACACATATACACACACTTGCCCAAGTAGAAACAGTGGCCCAGCAAGACACTGCTATTGACTCTTACTTGTTAGCTTCCCTGGCCCAGGACCTTCCTGTTTTGTTTTGTTTTTGCTAATCATCTTAAGAGAAAGATCTTGCTCTCCCAAGTCCCAGGTATGTCACTAGTTAAGTAAGATTTTGTCAGATTTCCTGGGCTTAAATTATTAAATGGAGATTATTATAATATCTATGAAGGTAAACTGTGAGTTGAAAAAAGGATTTTAAAACATCTATAAAAATGAGGTACAAATCCTTCATTACACCGATGGGCAAGCTGAAAGCCCAAAGAAGAGGAATGGATTGCCCAAGTTCATACAAGTTAGCTGCAAAGCAATCAAAACCAGAAGCTAGGTCCCTTCCTATTGTCTGTCATACTCCCTCATATTCTGTAAGGATGAAACAAACATGAAAAATTCTGAAAAGACTGATGACAAAATATAACATTCTAAACAGCGGCAGTATTATCATTGTTCCATTTCCCAAGTACAGTACATGGAAGTAAGGCACCAGAGGATAAGGCTCCTGACAGTGCTCTGAGGTCTCCTTCCTTAGAGAAAAGTCACAGAGAAAACAACCCTGTGGCTTCGAACACAAAGACAAAAGACATAGATCTCAGGGTTTAAAGGGAAGCCTGGTGTTGTAGAAAAGTCCTGGCTAGGAAATCAGAAGACCTGGTTTCTAGCCCCAGTTCTCCTAGTTTCCAGTGCAATGCCTTATACAGACTAACTATAAATACATCTAACCAACAAAAATGTAAGAGATGTATTCCCTTACTTATTCTGTCTGCCAACTAGATATACTATCTATACCTACCAAATCTGGAGACATTGAAAGGTCTCTTTGAGCTCAGTCTGATTTTAAATTACCCTTTAGAGGAGGAAAAAACAACCTTATTGCTCCTCTAATGAGATAAGAAGTGATTTCATACTGGGCTAATTTTAAAAGGGAAATTAGCAGTCAGTGAGCAGTGGACAAGACCACTATGAAACAAGTTTTTGTTTCTTTAGAAATCATGCTTATGTCTCTTTGTTTTTGCCTGTGGAGATGTTTTTTTTAAAAATAAATTCTTGACATTCTTTGATATTACTTTGCCTGTTATTTCCCATTGCATCTCTTTACCATCACAGAGAGCCAGTCCTTATAACAAAGAAAAAGATAAATTGGACAAAACTAACCCTGGCAGTAATGAACCACATTCAGTCTCTGCAAATAAAGCAGGAAGATAATTTCACCTATCTCTTCTTTGGTGTCAAGCCTGGCCTTCACTGTTTCATAGTATTCAATTTTAATTGATGTATTGATATTTCAATTTACAATATTGTGTTCAGTGTGTATTCTTTTTTTCTGGTTCTCCTTCACTCTGCATCAGTTCATGTGTCTTATGTTATTATGCATAATCATCATTTCTTAATACAATATTTGATTACATCATGTACCACAATATGTTTAGACATTTCTCAAATAATGAACTTCAATTTTGTTTCTAGTTCTTTGCTATAGCAAAAGTGTTAATATTAATACTTTGATGTATTGTATATAGATGGGACCTTTTTTGGCCACTGACTTCCTACAGTCATTTTCTTTGCACAATTTCAAATTGTTTTCCAAAATGGTTGGATCAATTCATAGCTTCACCAAATTATTAGTATGTTCCCTTCTGCCACAGTCTTTTCAATGCTATCCCCACCTTTTCTCATCTTTGACTACTGGGCGGCTGGGGGCGGGGGGGATGGACAAAGCAAATCCTCAAAGTTGTTTTTATATGAATTTCTCCTATTAGTAATTATTTGAAGCAATCTTCCAGAAGGTTGCTAATACTTTACAGTTCTTTTGAGAACTATCTGTTCATATCCTTTGACCACTTATCCATCGGGTAACAACTTTTAATGTTAATTTCTTAAATATTGTGGATCTATGTTGCAGAGAAGGTAGTATAGGAAGGTTCTTCATCCTAGAATTTCACATAACAATGAAATCACAGATCCAATTGGTCCCTATCAGATGCTTATCAGAATTTTTGATGCAAAGGCTATTTTCCCCCAATCGACTTCTTTATCCTAGTTGTGTTAATTTTCTTGTGCAAAGGCTTTTCAATTTCATGTAATCAAAATTATTTTTCTGATTGCCTCTATTATCTGTTCGGTTAAGAATTCTTCTATCCACTGCTATAAAAAGTTAACTGGATATTTTGATATACTCTTCTCCTTTTTCTCTTATACTTTAATCTTTAATATTCAGGTTACTTGTTATTGTCTACTATTATCATCTGAGCTTATTGCAGTAGTGTATTATTGTCTTAAGATGTAGGTCTAAACCTAATTTCCAGTTTTCCCAGCAATTCGTATCAAATAGTGATGTTTTGTCTCAAACAATTTATGTTCTTAGGGCTTTTTTTTTTAGTTGATTCTAAACGAGATTTTTTTTGAAATCTTTCTGAAATTCGCCCTCTTAAGGTAAAAGAGAAAAAAATATTCCAGTAGAGTAAAAAAGAATAAAGAAAAACATAGAGGAAAGAAAATAAAAAGCACCTCTGGGAGAGAATGATTAAAATAATCAGGACAAGAAAAGAGGCATTTAAAAAGATATAAAAGACATTTTTTCTTTTTTTTCTGAAAAATTTTTTTCATTTATTTAATATTTAGTTTTCAGCATTGATTTTCACAAGAGTTTGAATTACAAATTTTCTCCCCATTTCTACCCTCCTGCCCACTTCAAGATGGCATATATTCTGGCTGTCCCGTTCCCCAGTCAGCCCTTCCTTCTGTCACCCCACTCCTCTCCCATCCCCTTTTCCCTTACTTTCTTGAAGGGCAAGATAAATTTCTACGCCCCATTGCCTGTGTATCTTATTTCCTAGTTGCATGCAAAAACTTTTCTTTTTTGTTTTTGAACGTCTGTTTTTAAAACTTTGAGTTCCAAATTCTCTCCCCTCTTCCCTCCCCAACCACCCTCCCTAAGAAGGCAAGCAATTCAACATAGGCCACATACGGATCATTATGTAAAACCCTTCCACAATACTCATGTTGTGAAAGACTAACTATATTTTGCTCCTTCCTAACCTATCCCCCTTTACTGAAGTTTATCCCTTGACCCTGTCCCTTTTCAAGTGTTTGTTTTTGATTGCCTCCTCCCCCTGTCTGCCCTCCCTTCTATCATCCCCCCCTTTTTTATCTTCTTCCTCCTTCTTTCCTGTGGGGTAAGATACCCAATTGAGTGTGTATGGTATTCCCACCTCAGGTCAAATCCGATGAGAGCAAGATTCACTCATTTCCCCTCACCTGCACCCTCTTCCCTTCCTACAGAACCACTTTTTCTTGCCACTTTTATGCGAGATAATTCACCCCATTCTATCTCTCCCTTTCTCCCTCTCTCAATATATTCCTCTCTCATCCCTTAATTTGATTTTATTTTTTTAGGTATCATCCCTTCATATTCAACTCATCCTGTGCCCTCTGTCTATACACACACACACACACACACACACACACACATATATGCATATTCCCTTCAGCTACCCTAATACTGAGGTCTCATAAATTATACACATCGTCTTTCCATGTAGGAATGTGAACAAAACAGTTGAACTTTAGTAAGTCCCTTGTGATTTCTCTTTCTTGTTTACCTTTTCATTGCTTCTCTTGATTCTTGTGTTTGAAAGTCAAATTTTCTATTCAGCTCTGGTCTTTTCACTGAGAAAGCTTGAAAGTCCTCTATTTTATTGAAAGTCCATATTTTGCCTTGGAACCCAACATTTTCTAAAATACTTTCTACGTACCAGACACTGCGTTAGGAGTTGGGGATACAAAGACAAAGCAAGCATACACAACTGAATTCATTCCAAATACGAGGTTCATAGACTTAGACTTGGAAAGGGAGCTTATTGGTCCAATCCAACCCCATCATTTTAAAGATGAGGATACTGAGGCCTGGAGAGGTTAACTAAGTTGCCCAAAGGTCACACAGTTTAGAAGGATCTACTTACTGCGAAGTTAAAATACTTGAAAGAGTGGTTACTTCACAGAAAATGAGTGAAACATTGTTACTTGTCCAACTCTATTACTAAACTATCATTGTTCACGTAACTACTCTGCTTCCAAGTATATGGCAGAGATAAATTTATTCTCTAGTTACCTTGTCACAATGCTGTTTGTGACACCACTATTAGCTGTCTTAGAAATCATGTCATAAACATATCATTCTATGTTCTAAAGGAGTCTTGGGTGGTCTTTCTTTTCATGAGTCACTCACTGTCTTATTCTGACTACTGCAATCCATGTCATGGTTTCAATGCTATTAATATAGGAATGTCCACCTGTCTAAGTTGATACTGTGATGGATCAAATCTATGTTGTTACCGTGGTTACTCTTATTCTTGTTATTATTATTTATGGCACGCTATAAATGCAAATGCAACTTCTTTTTGAGAGACTCCTTTCCTCGACTCTTCTCTCCTAGATTACTGCGAGAAACTCCAAATTTGGTCTCTCTGCCTCAAATTTCTCCCTACTCCAGGCTATGCCCCACACAGCTGCCAAAGCGATTTCCTAATGAGCAGATCTGACCATGTCACTCCTATACTGAAACAATTCCACTGACCCTCTATTGCCTCTAGAATAAAACAGAAACTTCGGTTTTTTAAATCCCTTTTGAACCTGGATGTAATCTATTATTGCTCCAGCCTTACTGTTTACTATACAATCCAGCCAAATTGGTCTTCCCTCCATTCCTCAAACAAGATGCAGCACCTCTCATTTATTTCTTTTCACACTCAATAGTGTCTCATGCCTGAAAAGCGTATTCCCTCCTCTCTTCCACATTATAGAATCCCACTCCTCCTTCAAGATAAATAGCTCAAGTACCACTGTCCCTCTATACGTAGCTTTTCCTGATCTCACTCCAACTGCTAGTAGCCTCTCTTGAAAGAGATCATTTTAGAAAAACCTGGGGAGAAGGGCATGAATTGATGCAGAGTAAAGTAAGCTGAACCAGGAGAACAATTTATACAATAACAGCAACACTGTAAAGACAAACTTTGAAACTCTTACATACTTTGATCAATGCAAAGGACAACTACCATCTGACACAGAGTTAAAGATAAAGAATGAAACTAATATTTTTGGACATGCTCAATGTTGGAATGCATTTTGCTTGATGGTATATCTCTTACAAGGATTTTGTGTAGAGGGTTATGAGGAACAGACAGAAGTAGAGTTTGGTTGGATAGCAGAGTGTGGGAAGGAAAGTAATATCCAATGAGGTTGGAAAGATAGGTTAGGACAGGGATCCACTAGAGTTTACTAAATGTGTGATGACGTGGTCAGATCTGTGATTGAGGAAAATCAGTTTGGGAGCTGTGTAATGGATAGCTTGGAGTAGAAAAAGACAAGGTAAGGAAATCAAGTTGGAGACCATTCCAGTAATCTAGGTGAGAGGTGATGAGGGACTGAACTAAGTGGTGGCTGTGTTAACAGACCGAAAGGGAAAGGGAAAGGGGTCAGATGAGAAAAATGTTGTGGAAGTAGAAAAGGCAAAGTTTGGATCCACTGCAAATTCATCTCATCAAATCTAATCCCTATGGGTCATGAAAGCTGCATGGCATCTTTTTATTCTTTCTAAATTGACTCAGTTTTGCCCTCCTCCCACTGGTTGTTCCACACATCTCCTACACCCTCTCCTACCTCCTCTCTCTCAGCAGAGAACCTTGTCCCACTACTTTATAAAGAAAAGAGGGGACTGGCTTTAAGCTCCTTCCCCCCATTTACCTTAAAACCTCTTGACATCATCCCCCATTGTTTTTTCCTTTACTTTTTTACATGTCCCACTTCAGACAAAGAGGTAGTGGCCCTTCTCTTCAATGATGCCAACCCTTTTACTTGTGCCTTTAATATCTAGTCCAAGAACTTGCCTCTTCCATCATTTAATCTTCCATCTTTCTTTATATATTGCATACAAACAGGAACAAGTTTTTCCGTGCTCCCTCCCCTCTCTCATCCTTAAAAAAAAATGAAAAAAAAAAACTTTAATTCAAGCCTGTCATCCCCTGAAGCTATCCTCCTATATATAGCCCTCTTCTTCTTAACAGTCAAACTTCTAGCAAAAGCCATCTTAAAACTCATTGCTTCCAATTTCTTCACCATCCACTTATGTCTAGCTTCCAAACTTCACTCAAGTGAAATTATTTGCTCCAAGGTTACCATGGTTTATGCCCAGTAGAGTGTAAGCCTCTTGAAGGTGGGCAGTATACCATTTTTGTCTGTATCCCCAGTGTCTACCATACCATTAAAAAATGTCTACTGAGCACTGGCTCTGGAGTCAAAGAAGCTGGGCTCAAATTCAATCACAATTTTTACTACGTGAACTTGGGTGGGACATTTAATCCCCTTGGGCCTCTAGTTTCCTCATCTATAAAATGAAAAGAGTTCAATGAAAAGTGTTCAAATTAAAGATACTTGAGGTCTCTTTCAGTTCTAGAATCTTTGGCCCTAAGATCCTACGAAAACTAAAAATCCCCTAATTGCTAAATATGAAAATATTTTTCTCAGACTTAATTCTGCTTAGTCTCTCTTTAGCTTCTGATACTGCCTCCTCCTGGATATTCTGTTCTCTCTTGACTTTTGTGTCACTGCTCTCTCCTAGTTACCTCACATGTCCCTGTAATCAGGGGTTCTTATCCTGGGGCCTATGAATTTAATATTTTAATATCTGTATTTCAATATAATTGGTTGTTTTTGTAATCCAATATATTTTGTTTAAAAACATTACTCTGCTATACCCCAAAGAAATCAAAGGGAAAAGGACCTATATGTACAAAAATCTATAGCAGTTCTATTTGTGTGTAGGCAAAGAACTGGAAACTGAGGAGATGCCTATCAATGGGGCTGAATGAGTTGGGGTATATAATTGTGACAGAATACTATTGTATTGTAATAAATGATAAGCAGGATGGTTTTAGAATAATCTGAGAAGACCTACATAAACTGAGGCAAAGTGCAGTGAGCAGAACCAGGAAAATACTATACATAGTAACTGCAATATTGTAATAATGATCAAATGGGAAAGACTTTACTCTGATCAATATGATGATCCAAGACAATTCTGAAGGACTCATGATGAAAAATTCTATCTACCTTCAGAGACAGGACTTATTAAAGCATACTTTTTTCACTTTTTAATGTTTCTTGCTTTCTTATTTATCTCTTACCTAGCTATCTTTTTATTTATTTGCAGCATGGCTAATATGGAAATATGTTTTGGATGACTTCCCATGTATAACTCATATGGTGTGCCATCTTAAGAGGTTGGAGGGTGGTGGGAGGGAGGGAATTTGAAATTCAAAACATTTTTTAAAAATAAATGTTATAAATAAGTAACTTAATGCTAATAATAATTTTTGAAAAATTACTCTCAGAAGGGGTCCAGAGATTTCACTAGACTGCCAAAGGGGGCCCTGATATAAAAAAAAAAAAAGCTTTAAAAACACTTGCTGCAGATGGTCTGTAGGCTGAAAATACTTTTTGCTTCTGAAAAAAAAAAGTTCTTTTTCAAAATTTAGAAGCATATAGGTTAAAAGTTAGAAGGGGCTTTAGCAATAATCTAGTTATGACCCCTTCCTTTTTAAAGATTTTTAAAGAAAATAAGTCTCAGGTTATATATTTTGACTCACTGCTGTCTTACTAAAAAAAAAAAAATAACATAAATCTTCCACATAATTCCAGTTTGGTGGCTGTGTTTGGTTCAGTTTGTTGGGGCAAGAGCCTCATCTCTCTCCCCACTTCCCCTTTTCCTTCTTGCCTCAACTTAGACCACTGTCTTTCCTACTGGTGAAGCTGCACTGGGTAGTAGTGCTTAAAGTGCTGGAGCTGAAATCATAAAGACTTGCATTCAAATTCTGTCTCAGATGCTTGCTAGCTGTGTGATGCTGGGCACGTCACTTAACCTCTCTTAGCCTCAGGCTCCTCATCTGTAAAATGAGTGGGACTGGATTGGAAGAAAATAACTCCTTGAAAATCAAAACTGAGAAAGGGAAGTCAGTGAAGTTATAAGAGATCAAGAAATAATAAAACAAAATATAAAGAATGAAAAAATAGAAGAGAATGTGAAACATCTCATAAGAAAAATAAATGATCTGGAGAACAGATCAAGAAGAGAAAACATAAGAATAATTGGACTATCTGAAAGCTATGATCAAAAAAAGAATCTTGATATAATGATACAAGAAATAATTAAAGAAAAATTGTCCTGAAGCATCACAACAAGAGGGGCAAGTAAGATAGAAAAAAATTCAACAATCACTACCTCAAAGAGATCCTACAGGGAAAACCCACAGGAACATTTTAGTCAAGTTCCAAAACCCCCAGCTCAAGGATAAAATATTACAAGCAGCAAGAAAAAAAAAACCGATTTAAATATGGTAGTGCCACAATTAGAATCACATATACCTGGCAGTAGAGACACTAAAAGACTGCAGGTCTTAGAACACTATATATCAAAGAGCAAAAGAACTGCGGTTCTGGCCAAAAATATCATACCCAGCAAAGCTAAGCATAATCCTGAATGAAAAAAAATGGACATTTAATGAACTGTCAGACTTTCAGGATTTTGTTAAAATAAAACAAACAAACCTAAACTTAACAGAAAATTTGACATACAAGAGCCAAGAGAAATATAAGGTACATACCAAAGACTAGTTACATGGGACTCAATAAGGACAGACTTTACCTTTTATATATGTAAAATGTAAAACATATGTCTTAAATTGTTTTTAGTAACTGGGTAATTCATAAGAGAGATTGGGATAGACCTCTGTATGATATGATTTCAAAAAGTAAAACCGTCTGGGACAGGAGTGGGGAACCTGTGGCCTTCTTGGTCCTTGGGTGCAGCCTTTTAACTGAGTCCAAGTTATACAGAATAAATCCTTTTATTCAGGGGATTTGTTTGGTGAAGTTTGGATTCAGTCAAAGGGCTGCACTTGAGGACCTACAGGGCCAACCTGTGGCCTTGAGGCTGCAGGTTCCCCACCCCTGGGACTCTAGGAACAAATAAAAACTGTAATTATCTTATACAAATGAGGTGAGAAAGAACTGACACTGAGGAATTAGGTGGGAGAGGAGGGCTGTTAGTTCTGGAAACCTGCTTACAACAGGAATAGATTCAAGAGGGAACAATACATATATATCTAGAAGAGTGTAAAAGTCTTCTCAATTCAGAAATAAATAAAAAACCAAGGAAACAGGGAGGGGGAGAGGATAAGGGAGGGATCTCTAGATGGGAGGGTGAGAGAATAGGTCAAAGCGGGGTATGAAAGTCTTTAGATTTATGGGAATGGGAAGATAAGGGAGAGATCCTGGGTGGGGGGGGGGTAGGTTAATTGGAGGGCGAGGTGGTAGAGGTCAAGTAGAGGAGTTACAGGGATAGGAAACGAGATATGCACCAAACAAATATCCTAAGTAGGATTTGTTAGGGAAGGTATATGTGTATGTGTGTATGTGTGTATGTATATATGTATGTATGTATGTATGTATGTATGTATGTGTTTAGGTATATGTTGTAGCCTTGGGGTGGAGGAAGAGGAGGAAGAGGAGGAGGAGGAGGGGGAAAAAATGAAGAAAGTAAAAAATGCACAGCAGAGAACAAGAGAAAACTTACAAGGAAACAAAGAAAAGATGGACAGCTCTCAATACAACACATAGTACTTATTATATGGGCTTTCTTGAAATGGAAATTTATTGGTACATATTTTGAATCCTCTCTTACATTCTGCTGTGCACATGACATGCTTTTTTTCTTTTCTTATTTTGTATTTAAGTTTCAATATTTAAGTTTATGTTTCTTTTTTGTGTATTTAAGTTTCAGTAATAAAGAAGAAAAAAATACTGACAAAAAACCAGGCAAGGAAAACTTAAAAAAAAAGGCATGTACATAGGTGCGTATATTAAATAATCATAGGTTAATTTGAGAGGAGGATGTCACTAGCTGTTGGGGGAATTTAAAAAGTGGGGCTTAAGTTGAGTTTTGAAGAATTCTAAGGATTACACGTCTCCTCTCCAGCCACATAGCTACCACCCTAAATTGGACCTTTATCACCTCTTACCTAGACTATAGCAACAGCCCCTGATTCCAGCTACCCTCCTCTCTAATCTATCCTCCCCAAGGCTGTCAAAATTGATATTCTTAAAACAGGAGTCTGAATATAACATGCCATATTCAAGAATCTTCAGTGGCTCAATGCCCCTAAACTATAAAGTCATCTGAGCGCTATTTTACATACTTCATAAGACTTTCCTATCTGACAAATATTGTTGAAAAAATTAGAAAGCAATTCAGCAGAAATTAGGTGTAAATATCTTATGTACCATGTAATATAATAATCCTGAAATAGATACATGATCTAAATATTAAAGGTCACTATAGAAAAAAAATGAGGAAGAAAAACAGATAATGTACCTTTGCCAGCTATAGCTAGAGGGAGAGGTATTAACTAAATAAGGGACAAGAGCAATCACAAAGGATGAAATGGCTTATTTCAAATGTATAAAATTTTAAAGCTTCTGAAAAAAACAAAATTAACATAACCAGGCATCAATCACCTTTGGTAAAGATCAGATATTCAGGATATTTAGGAAACTAAAATCAATAAGAACTATTCCCCAGTGGATAACTGTACAAAGGATATGAACAGTTCTCAAATGAAAAGCAAACTACTAACAACCAAACATAAAACTGCTCAGAATAACTACTAAGATAAATGAAATCAAAATAACTCTGAGATTTCACCTCACATCCAAATTGTCAAGGATGACAAAAGGTGGGAAGTAATATAGTAACACACTTTTGGTGGAGCTATGAATTACTACAATATTCTGGAAAGTAATATGGAATTATGTGAAGAAAGTGACTACAGTGCCATACCTTTTGACCCAGATCCCACTATACCCCAAGGAGGTCAACAACAAAAAGCAAGGTCCTATCCATATACACCAAAGTATAGCAGCAGTTTCTGTAGTATGAAAGAATTAGAAATAAAGTAGAAGCCCTTCAAGTGGGAAATGGCTAAGCAGACTGTGGTATATCAATGTGGTATAATCAAAGTAACAGAATATTACTATGCTAATAAGAAATGGTGACTATAAAATAGAGAAGCATGGAAAGACTGATGCAAACTGAGGCAGACAGACCAGGAAACTATTACACACTATGACTACAATAACAATCAAAGCTGAATGATGTGAAATAATGACCAACCTTTGCAAAGGTGGAAAACTATGGGTCCTCCTCTATATGTCAGATTTTTTATGTGGTTAATTTTGCTGACATTTAAAAAAAAATTTAAATTTATTGTTATATAAAAGCTACATAAGAGCCATTTGGCTCTCTGAAAAGAGAAGAAGGGATGTGTGTGATGCAAAAAATCAAACAAACTTTTTTAAAAAGTTTTTTCCCATTTTTCTCAACTGATTTCACACAAATTCTTCCTGTATTCCGTCCAAACTACCCTACTGGCTGCTTGTCATATTCCATCTCCTGTCTCTTCTGACTTTGCAGAGTCTGTCCCCTATACCTGCAATGATCTCCCTTCTCACCTCTACCTCTTGGAATCCCTGTCTTCCTTCAAGGCTCCTACAAGAGGCTTTTCTCACAGTAACTTGTGTTTCTGAAACTCCCCAAAGTACAGATCATTTCTACCTATTAAATGTAAGCAACTTATGAGGGCAGGAGGATCCTTTTTTTGTCCTTGTACCCTTAGGGCCTAGTAGGTCCTTAATAAATGCTTATTGAATATCTGAATGATTGTTAATCTCCTTTGAGTGACCGTGAATGAAAGAATTTATTAAGCATTCACTATGCACCAGGCACTGTAAATACAAAGACTTTTTAAAAAAATGGACACGCTTTGGTTTCAAGGAACTTATATTCTAACATGAGAACACAACACACAAAAGGAAGACAAGACTAAGGGAATTTTGTTCTGGGGAGCTCGGAGGAAAACATATTAGCAAGCAGAAGGTGAGAGAGCCAAGGGGCATGGCTAAATGAGATGTGAAGCTGAAGCAGGTCTGGTGCCTAGGGCACCAGAAGAAAATGACAACCTACTTACTATTCTACATCCAGAATCCCTGTGATTCCAAGTCATTGGCTGCCCAGACCAAAGCTCCCTTAACAATCTCCCTTTCCTCCTATCTATCCATGTCAGTTCCACTCCTGTGACAATCCTTATGTCACTCTACATTAGACGTGTCTTCCTCCTGAAAGTTACAATAACATATATAAAAATACGTCTGTGTACATACGTATATGTGTATATATACATACACACACAAAGTTTTCAACAGACGTTGTGTAGTTACACTCCTTCTCTAGCCCTCTGGAACTCTAAACTCCTTAAGGGCAGGGACTGTTTCAGTTTATACCTCTCTACTGCCAATGCCTAGCCCAGTACCTGACACGCAGTGGATGCTTAATAAATGCTTGTTAGGTGAATGACAGATTGATGCTGAGTTCCAGCTTCAATACTTCCATCCTCCACAGCGTCTCTGATTCCAGGCCAGGTTGGTGGACGCTGGGCACCCTTCGTTTGCCCAGGCCTCCCTTCAGTGGACAGAGGAACGAGGAGAACGGACACTGACCTGGACCGGCAAAGTGAACGCCACAGCCTCCGAAGTCGCCCCGCTCCGCCCGGGAAGAAGAGAGAGGAACGGGCAGAAACGGAACAACAAGTGCCCGGCTTCCTGGCAGCGAATATGGGAACGAGACCCTCCGCCCCTGCGACTAGAGCCCACTCAGGCTGGACCAGCTGGAACCCCAACAACCACTACGGAACCTTCCGGCTAACGAAGGAACGTCATCACTCACCGTAACACCACCCCCCCTTCCGGTAGAGGATTTACTTCCGCTGCCGGCCCAGCACTGTTTCTCCCTCCTTTCCCCCTGTTCGGGGCAAGTCGTGGAAGAGAGCTGGGATGTTTACCTTCCGTGGAGGGATCCCGGATCGTCCGCCGGCTTCTAAAGTTGATGGCGGACTTTTTCTGTATAAATGGAAGACCGGCGAGCAGTTCACCGGATCCCTGAAGGCGACGAATGAGCAAAACCCCAAAGCCTCCTGAAAGAAAGAAATATAAAAGGGGCGGGTTAGGGCCCGGTCCCGGAGCTAACACGTTGGCACCAGCTGTGGCCGAGGTCTCCGGGGCGGAGACTCTGGGACCTTGGGGAAGCCTAATTTACAAGTTGCGGGGCGGGGTTCCGGCGGGGACGAGGGGGGCGGGGTGACGTCCGCCCAGGCCCCGCCTCTTCCTGCTGTGGCTTCACCGCGTGCGCTCTCGCCGCCCACCCCGCTCCCTCAGACTTGCGGACTAGCGGCCTAGCCCGGTCTCGAGATGGATCTGGCCTCTGCCCGGCGCTCGGTGTTGGAGCTTCTCGGAGCCGTGTCTCCTGCGGACCTTCCTGCGCTTCTAGACTGGATGCGAACCACGAGTAAGGGGACGCGCTCTAGCGGTTGGAGATAAAGTGCGCCCCCGAGGGCCTGACGGCGCTCCCCGGGCGCAACTCGCCCTCCTCGGCGCTGACAGATGGGCTGTGCTGGCCGCGGCCCGAGCCCGAGCTCTGGAAAAATACCCTGGATTCGGTGTATAGGTTTTCCCACTCCCTTGGATGAGTCCCTCGAGCTTCCTGTGCCCCCACTTTATTTTTGTCTGTATTCAGTTCTGTAAACCCTTAATGCGGCACCTTGATACTTAGTGTAAAAAAATGGTATTATGAGCACGGAATGGGAACACGGAATAAGTGCAGAGGAGAGGAGGTGCTGGCTGGAGGGGGGAACAGAGTTTAGTGAAGAGCGTGGCAAAGTGTTAGAAGAAGGCTGGAGGACCACAAAAATCGAAGGTGAGGTAGGAGAGATTACTTTTACCAATGGAGCTTAAGAAAAGATTCGTATAAAAGCGAGGCCCGAAGTTGAACCATAACTTGCAGGGAAGAGGGAGACCTTTCTCTGGCTGGAGGTTGTGTGCTGAAGATCCAGGCAGAAAAGTGCCTGGCAGGTCCAAAATAGGAATGATCGGTAGTCTAATGTGCAAGATAGGACAGGATGTCTTTCATATGTGTGACTGAAAGAGGTCCCTGAGATAGAACTGGAAAAATTGGTTGGAACCTATTTATGTGTGTTATTTCAATTTATCCTTATGAAAAACCTGCCGAGTAGGATCTTCTTTACCCCCACTTTACAGAGAGGAACCTGAGGTTAAATGACTTGCCTGGGATCACAAGCTAGTAAGGCTGGGCATGTGGGGTTCAATATGATGAGTGAGTTGAGCAGAGAATTTAGTGAATTAGCATGGCCAGGGTTCCTTTAAAAAAAGTGATCCAGAAGAGGGACTTATCAATCAATTGCCCAGCCTCAATGTGAAGGTTTGATTGATTGGATTGGGGGGAGGGGGCTGAGGGATAGACAAAGAGGGATGAATCAAAGAGGACTCCAAGATGTCAATCTGTGAAGATTGAAGTGGCTTTACTCCTTACCAAGGCTAACCACGTCTACTTGTTCAAACGATCCCATTCCATCCCATTTTCTCCAACAGATTGTCTTTTCTGTCATCTCCACTCTTTCACTTATTTTCAGTCTCAGTCTACTGGCTCATTTCTTGCTGCCTACAAGCATGCCCATGTCTCACCCATCTTCAAAAAACTCTTATTTTATCCTTTTGTCCCTGCTATTGTCCTATATCTCTTCTGCCCTTAACAGCTAAACTTCTTGAAAAGGCTGTCTACAAAAGGTGTCTCCACTTTCTCTTCTCTTGCTCTTCCCTTACAATCAGGCCACCAAAAATGCTTTCTACAGAGTTAGTAGTGTTGCCAAATCCGGAGTCCTTTTCTCAGTCTTCATCCTCCTAGACCTCTCCACAGTCTTTGACACTGTCGATCACTCTCTCCTCCTAAGTTTTTAGAACAACATTCTTTCCTACTTCTTACCTATTTGACTGCTCCTTCTCTGTCTCCTTTGCTGGATCCTCTTGTAGATATTGCCCTCTAACCGTGTATGTCCCTCAAGGTTCTATCCTGGGCCCTCTTCTCCCTCCATACTACTTCACTTGGTAAACTCATCAGCTCCATCCCTATGCTGATGATTCTCAAATATACCTTTCATTCTCCAGTCTCTGCTGACCTTCAGTTTTGCATTTCCAGCTGCCTTTCAGACATGAACTGGATGTCCAGTAGACAGCTTAATATGTCCAAAACTCATTACCTTATTCCCTGAATGCTCTCTTCCTTTCTGCTCCCCCCACGCCCCAGTCTTCCCTGTTACTACAGAGGGTAGGTGATTTATGAAATCACCAGTGTGTCAGAAAATTAAGTCATATGTTAACCTTTTTAAAGTTTTTTTTTTTAACTCTCCCCTCTCCCCCAATTTAGAATAACCTTTTATATGCAAGCTCTCACTCTTAGTCCGGGGGTGGGGAACCTGGGGCTAGAGGCCACATGTGGCCCTCTAGGCCTTCAGATTTGGCCCTTTAGCTGAACCCAAATTTCACAGAACAGATCTCCTTAATAAAAGGTTGAAGGTTCCCCATCCTTGGTAGGCACTGTAGCTATATAAAGCTGTAAAGTCAGTAAGCTATAAGGTTTACTTCAGTTTCCTACTTAGGAGTAACAGCAGAGATACTGGGGGAAGGGGTTGGAAGTGGGGAGGGCAGAGATTCTTACCGTATTGGAGTGTCCTCCTTTGTGGTTAATCTGTGTATATAGGGTATAGTAGAAAGGGTGATTCCTGCGCTTGGTATGAGCAAAGAGGAGACTCAAGATCCTAGTTCTTACCAGTTGGGAAGTTGGGTAAGTCACTTGGCTTGTCTGACTCTCACTTTGTTATCTGAAAAATGAAAATAAGGCCACTAGGTAGAAATTCAAATTTCAACTGCAGTGTGTGGTCTTAGGCAAGTCACTCAATCTTCCTGGGTCTCAATTCACTTAGCTGTGAAATGAAGGAATTGGACTTGAAATGAAATAACTGAATTAGAAATGTTTAGCCTGGAAAAGAGGAGACATAATGCACAAACAACAGAAAGGGAGAGCTCAGGAAGGCTCTTGTATTTAAGAATTATAGCTCTCTGAGAAAAACATGATAAATTTAAAAAGTCCAAACAGATCATTCTGAGGGAAACAGTTGTTTCAACCATTCGGCTAGCAGCTGCTCTGGCTGTGTAAAACCAACAGCAACCAGTTCACAGAACGCTGCAAACCCA
This sequence comes from Trichosurus vulpecula, assembly GCF_011100635.1. Lineage (NCBI taxonomy): Eukaryota > Metazoa > Chordata > Mammalia > Diprotodontia > Phalangeridae > Trichosurus > Trichosurus vulpecula. The sequence continues at coordinate 41,528,029 of NC_050575.1, forward strand.
GGTTCTTTTGATCTGCTTTACTAAGGAAAGCAACGTTAAGGGGTTAACAATCTTACTTTAATCCAGAATGCAGACATCATTCACTTAGTTCAGGGGCAAAAGCCAGCACCCTGAACTTCAGAGCAAATACAAACAAATTAGAAACATCAACAGACCTTGTCTGATTCAGATCTCAATGCATAGTTACCAGAGTTTAACGAAGTCTGAATATCCAGGTTTGCAAGCTGGAGGGCTCTTAACTACAGCTGCCCAGAGTCTCCACATCAACACACCTCCAAGAGTGAGAGCCCTAAGCAAATAGCTCTGTTCTCTCTTTTTATGCACTCTTTAGCTGTCATCAAAGTGACCAAAACTTAAGCTCTTACTATTTGCTCTGGTCTTAGCAACTCCCCTTAGGACCCTGAGGGATTCATGCCCTCATAGGCTTAGCACCTAATAAGACTCGATCAGAGACACCCAACTTAATTGATATTACAACAGTACAAGAAAACTGCCTAGAAGTTTTGAAAAATAGGCAGGTTATGGTTGATAGAATCTGCAGACTGCTAACTATTAGTTAAAAGTAATAAGAATTTTAATTAGAATTAATTAGAAAATTAGACTTAATTAGATTTATTATTAATTTATTTTTCATTTATTTTAATAATCTATCAATTAGATTTATTAAAATTAGGTTCAATTAGAATTTTAATTAGAATTAATTAGAAATCGGTCATCAAGAGCAGGGCAATTTTGTTATTATATGGTTAGATTTTATATATGTTTTTTAAAAATCTCTGTCTTTAAGAATTGGAAGAGCTGGCAGTAACAGATGGGAGGAAAAGAATAAGAGGCTCTGAAGACTGATATAAATGGGTCAAAAGAGCTGTCATTTAAGAAACCAAGGTCCTGTTTTGAGTTAACCTAATGAATGCATACCTTATCTTGGCCTTGTCTTGGGGCAAGGTTTGGGGGGAGCTGGGGCTTCCCCCTTTTCTGTCCCTGCCATCTACCACCTACTGCCCTTGAGAGTACTGCTACTTAGTCTATTATATTATTTTATTTCTTTTTTTTACTCTGAACTTAAAAAAACTAATGAGGATTTTTCCACATTCAGAGTAGAATGCAAAAAGAGAGGTATATCTCCTTTTTAAACCTCTCTTTGGAAGACATAATTCTCCCTTCATTATTGCTTGCCTTTAAAAAATTAGGTAGAAAATGAAACCAGTTACTTTTAAAACTATCCTGCATGTTTGTGCCTCTTTTGAACTTCTCTCTACTTTCCCTTGTGCATTTGAAAAATGTTTCAATGGCTTTTTTTGAGCATCATTACCCCTACCTACCCTTTCCTACCCGAATTTTCTTCTCCCTCTCCCAATTAAAAACTGGAGGGTGGGGAGGAAACCCTTGTAACAAATAAGGACAGCCAAGCAAAATGAATTTGTATAGTGATCATGACCAAAAATGTATCTCTTTTTCTACATAGTGGTGCCAAAGGTGTATCACCTCTTAATCAGGAGGTGGAAAATATACCTCATCAAAATAGGTCTTCTGGTGGAGAGATGCTGTACTTTGATCAAACTTCTCAACTCTTTCATAGTTTTCCCCTCTCCACTTTTGTTACCACTATACAAGTTGCAATATGGTGCCTGACTCAGTCAGCACCCCATCTTACATATAAATTACTCACCTGATTTTGCTCACTTCATTCTATATCAAGTACTATCTCCCAGTTCTAGAACAGATCATTAAAGCAATGCTTAGAAGTTGTCAAGAAAGGGAAGCAGTGATTCCATCATTTTCTACCTGGATGCTCACCTGGCCTTCCCCATAGTCTCAAGAAACTCTCCCTATAATTTCAAAGCAGCTCAGAAACACCTTAGTCCCAATGCTCCTTTCCCTCCTGCTTCCCTCTGATTGAAGAGGATGGGGGAGTGGGGGTGGGGAGCAGGGTAGACATGGAACTCCTGCCCCCAAGTCCCATGGATTGGTCATGATGAAGTCACTCTAACTTAACCTTATTTCCTTTTTGAACAAGGTTACCAAACTAGTAGACCATAGAAATGCTTAGATAGAATTTACTTAGATTTTAGCAGAATAAATGCTAAAAGTATCTTGTCCTGGTTTTGTGGCTAGAGCAGTGTATGCAGGGTGACAGTTTCTGGTTGGCCAGACTTTAAGGATGAAGTTAATAGAGGCAGCAGGTGGTGTTATGGATGGAGAGCGGACCTGGAGTCAGGAGACCCTGGACAAGTCCCTTCACTTTTCTTAGCCTCAGTTTCCGTATCTCTAAAATGGAGATAATATGCCTCGCAGGGTGCTTATGAAAATCATGAGATAATTATTATAAACCTTAGAACACTTTAAATGCTAGCTATTTTTGATAGCTGATATTATTATTAGTGGTTCTGTATTAACATTGCAGGAGGTTTCCAGGGCAGTACTCTGTGGATCTGTTCATGGCCTTATGCTGTTTAACATTTTTATAAATGATCTGGGTAAAAGCATAGATAGCATACTCAGAGGACACCAAACTGGGGGGAGTTAACTATAACATGCTGGATGTCAAAATCAGATTCTAAAAAGAGGAGCACTGAGCTGACTCTAATAAGATGAAATTTTACAGGTATAAATGTAAAGACAGACTTCATTTATTAAGTGTTTAATCTGCAAATTACTTAGCAACAGCTGAGAAGATAAAATTTTAGGTAATGTAATCCTATGTTCTTATGTATTTTGCAGGACAGCAGAAACTAAAGAAATGTAAAAAGCCCTGGAACATGTCTTTTCATGGAAGAAATCCCCTTATTTTTATTCCTTTGTGGGGAGAAAGATGAAACATAATGGTGATCCATAAAGGATTGGGGTGCCAAACCCCATTTTGTTACATGATATTCTGTTTATTTAATCCTGCCTTTCCAAATTGGGTAGTTTGTAGTACTTGTTCTCTCATAGTACCATCAGTTCCCATCCCTCTGCTAAAACAACTCCTTGAGAAGTTGCCAGCAATCCCTTAATCTGCTAAATCCAATATCCTCAGTCTGCATACTTATGGGAAAAAACAATTTAGAGTAGAAATTAGGTTAGAAATCAGACCTCTCAAAGCAAAAATGAATAAGATGAACAGAGCATATATAACTTGTCCATTGTTCAGTCATTTCAGTCATGTCTGACCCAATTCCTTTCACAAAACTGAACCCATTATTTTTCCTCCCAAACCCTTCCCCCTTCCAAATTTCCCTGTTACTGTTGAAGGCACTATCTTGTCACTCACCAAGGTTCACAATCTAGGCATTATCCTTAGCTCCTTGTTCTCCGCCCACACCCCCCCCCCCCGCCCCGGCCTTTGTAATATCTCTCACGTACTACCCCTTTTTTGCTCTGACACTGCCACCATCCTGGTAAAGACTCATATCACCTCATGTCTGGACTATTGCGATAGCTTGTTGCTTCATCTGCCTGCCACAAGTCCCTCTCTATTCCAGTCTGTCCTCTACTCAGCGCTCAGGGATCTAAAGTGGTCTGACTGTCACCCTACTACTACTCAAACTCCAGTGCCTCCCTGTCACTCCCAGAATCAAATATAAAATCCTCTGATTGTCATTCAAAGCCCTTCATAACCTGCCATCCCCACCTTTCCAGCCTTATACTTTATACCCCACTTTTCCACCCCCCACTCTGTGATTTCAGTGCTTCCTGTTCCTCAAACAGGGCACTCCATCTCCTTACTCAGGGCTGTCCCCAGGTTGACTCAGGGTTGACAACTTAGTGGTTGTCCTTAAGCCTGGAACATTTTTTCTCATCTCCATTTCCTGGCCTCCTTGCCTTCAAGTCACAGCTAAATTTTACCCACTGCAGGAAGCTTTGTGTCCTCAGATTCTCAAACTTGGAATGGAGGAAGGCATAGTTGAGTAGGAGCAATGAAGGGAAGAAATGGGGAGGAAAGGAAAGCTAATCATACCCCCCCTCCAAAAAAAAGAAAATTTAAAATGTCATAAAATTCCCATGGTGAAAATAGGAAGATGGAGAGAAGGATGGGGGACAGAATCCCAGAATGGCTTTCATTGGGAATTGGGAGTGGAAGAGGGGCCACCTTAAAAGACAGCCTTCTGTAAGCAGTGGTTGTACTTTCCAGGACTTCATGGTAACTCTGGTATGGTAGTTATATAATCCTAGGCAAATCCTTAATTTAGCCTTTCTGTGCCTCAGTTTCCTTATCTGTAAAATGAGGACTTGGACTCAATGGCCTTTAAGGTCCCTTTGAAATCTAAATGAGTGATCTCCAACAAAGTGGGTATGGGCCCCTGGGGAAGATTAATGTCCAAGCTGGTAGGAGGAGGATATAAACCCAGAGGAGGTATATATTAGAAATGTGATGATTATAAGGATGGGGTAGGAGCAGGCTTCATGAAAATCAAAATCCCCTTCTTTTCCTTCTGTAGGTAGCATAGATAAGTAATAACTAACTCAATACAACTATATTTGGTTTTATTTATCCCCAGCAATTGTTAAATCAACTTCTCTAAAAATTATAAAATTGTTTATTTCCTCTGAAGTAGGAGCACTGCATTAGCCTCTTATTATCATGTAATGGTCTATTGGCAATGCAGTGCTAGGAGTCAGAATAGGTTATATTTGAATCCTGCCTTGGGCAGGTCGCTTACCTTCTGAGCCTTACTTTCCTCATGTCTAAGAAGGGGGTAATTATACCTGTAGTACCTGCCTCAAAGGATTATTGTGATGTTCAAGTCAAGTAATGCTATGTAAAGCACTTCCCAAACTTAAAAAGTTCTCTATGTGCCAATTATTATTTTTACTGACCAAATTTGGCTCTCCAAACAGAATATTTTTGTATTTTATGCCAATTTGAACAATGCAGAAATACAACTCCTGATTGAATTGTGCAGCACAATAACATAATTGTTATAAAGCTTATTATAGCAAATAATAATAGTTAACATTTATATAGAGCTTAAGGTTTGCAGAACCTTACATATATTAACTCATTTGATCCTATGAGGCATAGATACTGTTTTCCTTATATTACATAGGAGAAAACAGGCTGAGAGATTAAACAGTATCACACAGTTACCAAATGTCTTAAGTGGTATTTGAATTTAACTCTTCACAACTCCAAGACCATAACCCATGACTGCCTCCTTGTATAATTTATGCCAACTATTTATTTACCTTATTATTTAATCTTTGAAAATCTTTAATGAGTTATGGATAACTTAAGAGTAGATAATTTGATGGCATCAGTAGGCTACCTTAAAGCTTGAATGCTGTATTGTAGAGAAAAATAATGTTCTCTAGCTAGGAACAGATTTATTGATACTTGTTCCTTTTTGGGTTATTTTACTTCTCTTAGCTAGAACTCAGATTCTATTGGCAATAGGAAAGCTTTTTACACAGGTATGTATGGGTTTCTCTCCATTTGGATATTCAAAACAAAGAGGGGGAGGAGCCCATCTCGTTGTCCTAGAAATATTTCCTGTACCAGATATTAAACTAATATAAGTGGGCACTAGAAGTATGCAGTCTGAGCCGTGGGCCTCATGCAGACTAACCAATGACCACTGAAATAAATGTTCTAGACACCTCTTTGTTTATGCAACTGATAGAGCTAGGCGATAAAAGGGAATTGGAGTGTTTAACCCTCACTGTTATCCTGAATGGTGCAGAGTTCTTTTGGTTGAATGAGCCTGCTGTATTCTATATATGGAATGCTGGAAGCCATTGTAACTGGCTGATGAGACTTAATCCTGGTGTGTCTTTTCTCAAATATCTTCATTAAAATCATTCAAACTTTTACTTGCATATGCCAAGTAGTTCCTTACCTTTAGATCCAGAAAGAACCTAGTCATCTGGATTGTTAGGAAATTCTCAACTGTTTAGCAGTTCTGTCTTATGGTTGCACTCTGAGGTCTAATGTCTAAATCAAAGAAGTTTTTCACCTGTCCATGGGTTTCATTCCCTCTCTATCTAATAGGACTCTCATTCTTGCCAGAAAGAAAGTAATGGAATTATCACATCCTGAATACTAAAATGCCTATGGTACTTTTATGTTTTAATCAAATAGACTGAATTGGTTTAATTATGATGGGGTCAGTAGAATTATGTGTAAGTAACTTGGGATTTTACAAAAAGATTTTAAATGGTATTAGACATAAATCTTTCCTTTTAATACTGCAGGTTGGAAACATTAAAGTAAAAAAAGTCTATAGGTTGTATTTTTTCAGATGAAAGATAAAGAACAGTAATCATTAACCCAGTTATGCCTGCAGATTAAAAGTGATATTTCTACTTCTTTTTTTAGGAGATTTTGATGAATTCATTCACGATAATAATGACATTATATTGAAAAACATTGCAGAAGATCTTCGGAATTGCTTACCCCTAGAAACCATGCTTCCTTCGGAGCAAGTAGCCATTCAAAAAGTAAATTTTTGTTTACTTCAGTTGCTACTTAATGATTCTAGCTAAATTTAAAGTGGTGGGATTGGTTAAATGGTAGCTGTATGCTTGAAAGCAAAGTGTGTGGTTCCTATTTTCGTTGCGTAGAACAATGTGGACTTAGAACTGAAATGGACCTTGGACATGATCTGGTCCTAAACCCTTCATTTTACAGCATATAGGAAGATGAGACCCAAAAATAATTTAAATGACTTGCCCAAGTGTTTAAGCCCTCTCCTTCTAGCTGTAAATTTAGTTCTCTTTCTACTGCACCATCCTGCTTCTCATTTTTTTGGGGTAGCAACAGATATTTATTAAACATTGTCTTTATTGACACAATTTGTCTTTCATCCACATTGCCTCTAAAATAGTTCCCTGAGATCACATTCTCTGATCTATCTCTGCCTATTCAACCTTCTCTTCTGCTGCCTTTTAAAGCTACTTCATCTCATCACTTCAGTGACACTCTTCTAGAGCTCTCCTGACTAGATCCATTGTTCTTTTTCTCCCACACTCTCATTGCAAATTTTGTTGTCTGCAGTAAACTTCTCGCTTTCCTTCGTTTTTCTCACAATTCCTTAACACCATTCATTACTATTTCTCCTTTGGCTCCAGGCTGAAGAGCCTTTTTCCTTTCCAAGATTACCTGTGATCCCATATTTTTCTGTCTTCTTCAGTAGACTGCCCCTACAATCATCCCTTTGGCTACTAATCTTCGTTCTCGTCCTTTCTCTGGATTCCGATTCCTTCACTGCTGCGTATAAAGTTGTCCACCTTTCCCCCAACCTTGAGAATCCTCTCTGGATGCTACCATCCCTGCTAGCTATCATCCTATATCTCTCTCTCCTTTCTCTGCCAAACTTCTTGAGAAAGCCTTCCTCTCCTTTCGCTCTCTACTAAATCCACTGCAGTCAGGCTTCCAACTTCATTATTCAACTGAAACTGCTCTCACCAAAGTTACCAGTATTCTCTTAATTATCAACTCTAATGGCATTTTCTCAGTCTTCATCCTACTTGACCTCTCTGTAATATTTGACAGCATTAAGGATTTAGGACTAATTACTAAGTCCTAAGAAGTGATAAAATCACAGGTCCTGCAGTTATTTGAATATACAGTTTACAAAGCACTTTCCTCATAGCAGCCCCATGAAGTAGAGAGTGCAAGTATTTTTCCAGTTTTACCATTGATAAAAATCTGAGACAGAGAGTTCAAGTGACTTGCCTATGCTTATGGAGCTAATAACTGTCAGAGCCAAGATTTAAACTCAATATTAATGACATTAATAACAGATATGTTTCTTACTCCTTGCCCTTCAGGGATACAATCTTGTTTTAGTTAGGGGGATAGAGTAGGGCTTAGAATTCCTTATATTCTTTTCCTATCTTAACTTGGTTAACAGATTTTGCCACATTTCCTTTTGTACACCACTTACCAAATTAAACGGCCATGGGTTACTTTGTGCTTTGTGATGCATTGACAGAAGTCATAAATTCAGGGTTCCACACTCAAGATCCTAGGCCATTTGGGTGAGGGACAGTCACTGTCAGAGTTTTGACAAAGAAGGAGAATGGCTGTCAATGAAAGTAAAACACAAGTTGGAAAACAGGGTTACAGCATATCTCTCCTAAGATTTTCTCTTACATTCGCTACAGAGTAGTTGGCGGGGAGCAATCGTGTGGAAAGCTGGAGGGAAATGAGGAAGTTGTATTGAAAGGAGCAGATAGCAAGGAGAGGTAATGTCTCTTTTCCCATACTGCATCTTATCCTCAAAAATGCTGGATGCTGTGGACCTGGAATAGGAGTCCAATGTGAAGGTACAGTAGCAGTGAGACCTGTAGCTTGATACTTTTCATTAGCTCTCTGCCATCTCTTAATATGTCAAGTGCTAAAGGACAAAACTCTTACCAGTCAGTCACTAAACACTTATTAAGTGTCTACTATATGGCAGGCACTGTCCTAAGCATTGGGGAATACAAAAAGAGGCCAAAGGCAACTCTTTTCCCCAAGGAGCTCACAATCTAATGAGGAAGGCAACAAACGAGCAAATATATACAAATAGGATAGTTAGAACAGTTAAGAGAGGGAAGGTAAAACCCAGTAATCATTTTGTACACTTACTGTGTTCATTCAGATCAGGCCTTTGAAGGAATCAAACTATTAGATAACTTTTTATGAATGAAAGTTATTTGACAGCACTAATTTTGATAGTAAATTTATATCATTAATTTTACTAGCCTTTAATCATTATATATTCCATTGTGTGAGATCAAGCAGGTTGCCTTTCTGCTATATCAGTTATCCAGGATTGATAAGGAACCGTTGATTGTAGACAAACTATTTTAAAAATAGGTGAATTTTACTTTTAAGGAAAGGAAATAAGGAAACAAATATTTATTAATTAATCACCAACTACGTGCCAAGCATTATACCAAGCACTTTACAGTTCTCACATTTAATGCTTGCAATAACCCTGGGAGGAAGGTGCTGTTATGGTGCCCATTTTATAGATGAACAAACTAAGGCAAATAAGTTAAATGATCTGCACAGGGTCACACAGCTGGTAAATGTATGAGGTTGGATTTGAACTTGGGTCTTCCTGACTCTAGGCCCAGCACTTTATCTACTGTACCACTTAGCTGCCCCTGTGCCTTTAAGAATTACCAATATAGAAATTAAAATTTGCTAAATTTTTGTTACCCATCAAAGTACCCCCCCCCCCCGCCATAGCATGAATTCTTATTGCTGTGTTCAACAGTCTGTCCTCCCTTTTATCACCCCTCCCAAACCCCTTGTTCCTTACTTTCTTGTAGGGCAAGATAGATTTCTACACCCCATTGCCTGTGTATCTTATTTCCCAGTTGCATGTAAAAACAACTTTTTTTTTAAACATTTCTTTTTAAAACTTCGAGTACCAAATTCTCTCCCTTCTTCCCTCCCCACCCAGCCTCCTTAAGAAGACAAGCAATTCAACATAGGCCACATGCGTATCATTATGTAAAACCCTTCCACAATACTGATGTTGTGAAGGATTAACTATGTTTTGCTCCTTCGTAACCTATCCCCCTTTATTGAATTTTCTCCCTTGACCCTGTCCCTTTTTGAAAGTGTTTGTTTTTGATTACCTCCTCCCCTGTCTGCCATCCCTTCTATTGTCCCCCCTTTTTTATCTTCTTCCTCCTTTCCTGTGGGGTAAGATACCCAATTGAGTGTGTATGGTATTCCCTCCTCAGGTCAAACCCGTTGAGAGCAAGATTTACTCATTCCTCCTCACCTGCCCCCTCTTCCCTTCCTAGAGAACCACTTTTTCTTGCCACTTTTATAGGAGATAATTTTCCCCATTCTATCTCTCCCATTCTCCGTCTCTCAGTATATTCCTCTCTCATCCCTTAATTTGATTTTATTTTTTTAGATATCATCCCTTCATATTCAACTCACCCTGTGCCCTCTGTCTATATATATGCATAGACACACACACACACATACATATACATACATATATATATATATGCATATTCCTTTCAGCTACTATGATACTGAGGTCTCATGAATCATATACATCATCTTTCCAGGTAGGGATGTAAACAAAACAGTTCAACTTTAGTAAGTCCCTTATGATTTCTCTTTCTTGTTTACCTTTTCATGCTTCTCTTGATTCTTGTGTTTGAAAGTCAGATTTTCTGTTCAGCTCTGGTCTTTTCACTGAGAAAGCTTGAAAGTCCTCTATTTTATTGAAAGTCCATATTTTGCCTTGGAGCATGATACTCAGTTTTACTGGGTAGGTGATTCTTGGTTTTAATCCTAGCTCCATTGACCTCCGGAATATCATATTCCAAGCCCTTTGATCCCTTAATGTGGAAACTGCTAGGTACTGTGTTAGCCTGATTGTTTTTCCACAATACTCACATTGTTTCTTCCCGGCTGCTTGCAGTATTTTCTCCTTGACCTGGGAGCTCTGGAATTTGGCGACAATATTCCTAGGAGATTTCATTTTGGGATCTATTTGAGGAGGCGATCTGTTGATTCTTTCAATTTCTATTTTGCCCTGTGGCTCTAGAATATCAGGGCAGTTCTCCTTGATAATTTCTTGAAAGATGATATGTAGGCTCCTTTTTTGATCATGGCTTTCAGGTAGTGCAATAATTTTTAAATTCTCTCTCCTGGATCTATTTTCCAGGTCAGTGGTTTTTCCAAGGAGATATTTCACATTGTCTTCCACTTTTTCATTCCCTTGGTTTTGTTTCATAATATCTTGATTTCTCATAAAGTCACTAGCTTCCACTTGCTCGAATCTAGTTTTTAAGGTAGTATTTTCTTCAGTGGTCTTTTGGACCTCCTTTTCCATTTGGCTGATTCTGCCTTTCAAGGCATTCTTCTCCTCATTGGCTTTTTGGAGCTCTTTTGCCATTTGAGTTAGTCTATTTTTTAAAGTATTGTTTTCTTCAGTATATTTTTCAGTGTTTTTTGGGGTCTCCTTTAGCATGTCATTGACTTATTTTTCATGGTTTTCTTGCATCATTCTCATTTCTCTTCCCAATTTTTCCTGTACTTCTCTAACTTGCTTTTCCAAATCCTTTTTGAGCTCTTCAATGGCCTGAGACCAGTTCATGTTTTTCTTGTTGGCTTTTGATGTAGGCTCTTTGACTTTGTTGACTTCTTCTGGCTGTATATTTTGGTCTTCTTTGTCACCAAAGAAAGATTCCAAAGTCTGAGACTGAATCTGAGTCTGTTTTCGCTGCCTGGCCGTGTTCCCAGTCAACTTACTTGACCCTTGAGTTTTTCAGCGGGGTATGAGTGCTTGCAGAGCAAAGAGTACTTTGTTCCAAGCTTAAGGGAATGCACCATTGATTTCAGAACTATTTCTATACAGCCAGCTCTGCCACACCAGCACTCCTCCTTCCCCAAGAACCCCCAACCTGGACAGGACTCAGATCTTAAGCAGGCTCTGCATTCCTGCTCTGATCTGCCACTTAATTCCTCCCACCAGGTGGGCCTGGGGCCAGAAGTAACTGCAGCCGTAGTTCTGTAGCTGCACCATCCCTGCTTCCCCGGGCGGTGGCCGAACCGCGAACGCTGTTGCCGTAGCTTTTCCCACTAACCTTCTCTGTTGTCTTTGGTGTTTGTGGGTTGAGAAGTCTGGTAACTGCCACAGCTCACTGGTTCAGGGCGCTAGGGCCGTTCCGCCCAGCTCCTGGTCTGGTTGGTCCTGCCACCGCCCACTCTGAGCTCTGCTCCCCTCCGCTCCATGCGCGATAGACCTCATCCAGTGACCATCCAGGGTGTCCTGGGCTGGATCCCTGCTTCCCTCTGCTATTTTGTGGGTTCTGTAGTTCTAGAATTTGTTCAGATCCATTTTTTATAGGTTTTTGGAGGGATGTGGTGGGGAGCTCACGCAAGTCCCTGCTTTCCAGCTGCCATCTTGGCGCCACCCCCCCGGCTCTTTTTTTTTTATCATGGCTTTCAGGTAGTCCAATAATTTTTAAATTACCTCTCCTGGATCTATTTTCCAGGTCAGTGATTTTTCCAGTGAGATATTTCACATTGTCTTCCATTTTTTCATTGTTTTCGTTCTGTTTTATAATTTCTTGATTTCTCATGAAGTCACTAGCTTCCACTTGCTCCATTTTAATTTTTAAGGCATTATTTTCTTCAGTGGTCTTTTGGACCTCCTTTTCCATTTGGCTAATTCTGCCTTTTAAGGCATTCTTATCCTCATTGGCTTTTTGGAGCTCTTTCGCCATCTGGGTTAGTGTATTTTTTTTTTGAGATTTTTTTTTTTGGAGGTGGGAAGGCAGGGCAATTGGAGTTAGTGACTTGCCCAAGGCCACACAGCTAGTAGGTATGTTAAGTGTCTGAGACTGGATTTGAACTCAGGTCCTCCTGACTCCAGAGCCAGTGTGCTACTCACTGGGCCACCTAGGTGCTCCTAGTCAATTTTTTTTTTTTCCTAGTCTATTTTTTAAGGGATTATTTCCTTCATTATTTTTTGAGGTTTCCTTTAGCAAGTCATTGACTTGTTTTTCATGCTTCTCTTGCATCACTCTCATTTCTCTTCCCAGTTTTTCCTCTACTTCTCTTACTTGCTTTTCCAAATCCTTTTTGAGCTATCCCATGGCCTGAGACCAATTCATATTTTTCTTGGAGGCTTTGGATATAGGATCTTTGACTTTGTTGACTTTCTGGGTGTATGTTTTGATCTTCTTTGTCAGCAAAGAAAGATTCCATAGTCTGAGTCCTTTTTAACTGCTTGCTCATGTTCCCAGCCAGTTACTTGACTTTGGAGCTTTTTCTCAGGGTGTGACTGCTTTCAGAGTGCAGAGTGCTTTGTCTCAAACTTCAGGGGTTTTCGGTTGCTATTTGCAGAGCTACTTCTGTTCTGAGGTGGTATGGCGCACCACAGATCTCTGCCACACCAGTGCTCCTCCTCCCCCAAGAACTGCCAACCAGGACCACGACCCAGATCCCAGCAGGGCAAAGCAAGAGAACCTTGCCTCAGCACTAGCAAGGCAATGTCTGCACTCCCGCTCTGATCAGCCTCTTGATTCCTCCCACCATGTGGGCCTGGGGCCGGAAGCAGCTGCCACACTGCTGTTGTTGCTGCTGCTGCTGCCACTGCTGCAGCCACCTTTGCTACCCCTGGCTGGGGCCTGGACTGCACAGGTCCCTCACCCAGATCCAGCAGTTTTCCCACTGACCTGCTCAGTTGTCTTTGGCGTTTGAGGGTTGAGAAGTCTGGTTGCTGCCACAATTCAGTGATTCAGGGCCCTGAGGCCTGCTCCCGCACGCCTACTCTGCTCTTGGTCTGTCCTGGCTTGGCCCCCATTGGGCTTTGCCCCGCTCCTAGCACAGTGTGATAGACCCTTTTCAGCGACTGTCCAGGCCATCTTGGGTTGGAGACTTGTTTTCCCTCTGTTATTTCGTGGGTTCTGTAGCTCTAGAATTTGTTTAGAGTCATTGTTCACAGGTGTTTGGAGGGATTTGGGGGAGAGCTTAAGCAAGTCCCTGTTTTTAAGCCATCATCTTGCCCCCTAATTTGCTGTCTTTGGGAAAGAAAATGGTCAAAGAAAATAACAATAAACATGACTGACTAAATAGAACTTATCTTTCAAGAATCAGATTGCTTTATTTTGCAATTAAAATATTTTTCTTTGTACTTTTTTTTTTCTAACCACTCTTCAGATAAAACAGCAACCAGAGGCCATAATTCACATTGATGCATTCCTTTATGATGATGACTTTATTGATTCCTTATGTGAGGAAGGAAAAATGAGTAGAAACTACTGCATGGCGTGTGGGTCACACCAGACTGCACCTTTAGGTACGTAGACACTGAAGTACACAAACTATATTGCTATAATGCATGTTCATTTTTCTTATATGCTCTATGTGTGTGTATACATCTGGTCCATTTTATGTTTATTTTTTAGAAAAGAAATAACTGAGCTTGACAGCATAAGGGCTTCATTTTTAAGCATTGTTTAAATTGAATTCAAAACCAAGGGGAGTGGGGAGAGATGAGAGCAACCCGCTTTCCTTCATTACCTCTTCCTTGATCTGTAAACAGTAAAAGGAAAAAAAGGGAAAAGAGCTAAGGAAGAAAGATGAAAAGAGAATTAATGGCTTGGAAATAGAAGAGGTACAAAACCCTATTACTAGAATTAGAGTTGTCCAGAGGGAAGGCAATGACTCCATAAGAGATCAAGAAATAATAAAGCAAATTTAAAAAACTGAGAAATTAGAAAAAATGTGAAATACCACATAGTAAACACAATTGACTTGGAAAATAGGTCAAGGAGAAGTAATTTAAGAAACACTCAGGACCTGAAAGATGTGACCAAAAAAAACCCCAACAGCAAGAAAATGAAAACTTTCAGGAATATTAATAACCAAAATCCGAAGCTACCAAGTCAAGGAGAAAATACTGCAAGAATCCAGGAAAAAGAATTCAAGTACCAAGGAGCCAAAGTCAAGATCACACACAATTTAGCCCCCACCACTTTAAAAGTGAAGATTGTGAAGTATGATATTCCAGAAGTAAAAGATCTAGTCTTATAGCCAAAAATAAACTAACTGGTCAAACCAAGCATAATTCTTTTTGTTGTTGTTGTTTAAGTTGTTCAAGTTGTGTCCAAGTCTTCATGACCTGTCTTGAAGTCTGTCCAAGTTCGTATTTATTTTTTTCCATGGCACTCTCTATCCCCCTCAATCCTCTGCCTTCACCTTCTTTAGCCTTCAACTTTCCTCAGCATCAGGGTCTTTTCCAGTGAGTCCCGTTTTTTAATGATGTGGCCAAAGTACTTCATCTTAAGTACTTGACCTTCCAATAAATAGCCTGATTTGTATTGACTGATTTTATCTTTTTACTGTCCAGGGAACTTTCAAAAGTCTTTTGCAGCATCATTGTTCAATCACCATTAATTCTTTGACTTTCAGCTTTCCTTATAGTCCCAAATCTTTTTTTTCCCCAATTTATTAATTTTATAGTCCCAACTCTTACAGCCATACATTGCTACTGGAAAAACTGTAGCTGTAACTATAATGGCCTTTATCAGCAAGTTGATTTCTGCTTTTTAGTATGCTGTCCAGATTTGCCATAGCTTTCTTCTCCCCCTGTTTGCCAGGAAGTGATGAGTCCATTGCCAAGATCTGTTTTTTTCATGTTAAGCTTCAAATCAGCTTTTTCACTGTCCTCTCATCAAGAGGCTTCTTAATTCCTCTTCACTTTCTTGCCATCAGAGTAGTGTCATCTGCATATCTGAGATTGTTGATCTTTTTTCCTGCAACCTTAATTCCAGCTTTTGATTCATACAGCCTGGCATTTCATGTGATGTACTCTGCATATAAGTTAAATAAATAAGTTGACAGTGTGCAGACTCATTGTCCTCCTTTTCCAATCTCACGCCAATCAGTTGCTCCATGTTTGGTTCTAACTGTTGCTTCTTGGCCCTCATACAAGTTCCTCAGGGGACAAGTAAGATGTTCTAGCGCTGCCATCTCTTTGATGACTTGCCATGTTTTGTTGTGAACCACACAGTCAAAGGTTTTAGTGTAGTCAGTAAAGTAGAATTAGATATTTTTTTCTGGAACTCCCTGGCTTTCTCCATAGTCCAACAAATCTTGGCAGTTTGGACTCTGGTTTTCTCCTGCATTTCTGGTAGTTCTTGATTTCCATATTGCTAAAGCCTAGCTTGTAGAATCTTAAGCATAACCTTGCTGAAGTATGAAATTCTACAGGGGAAGAAATGGGCCTTTAAGAAGACAGGACTTCTAAGCATTCCTGATGAAAAAATTAGAACTGAGTAGAAACTTTGACAAACACAGGAGTCAAGAGAAGCATAAAAGAGTAAACATGACCAAGCAATTAATTGTAAGGGACTGAACAGGATTAAACTGTTTGTATTATTATGGGGGCGATGATACAGCTAGGGGACACAGTAGATTAAACACCAGACCCAAAGAGGACCTGGATTCAGATCCAGACATGAAGTTACAAAAACCTGAGTTCTAATCCAGCCTCAGATACTATGTGATCTCAGACAAGTCTCAACTCCTGTTTGCCTAATCCTCCTCTGTTAAATGGGGATGATAATAGCATCTACCTCCCAAGATTGTTGTGAAGATTGAATGAGATAATAATTGTAAAGTGCTTAGCATGGTGCCTGGCACATAATAAGTTCTATATATGTGTCAGCTATTCTTATGCTTATTATGTATTTGCTTAGAACTCTATCATCACCATTGGTCATAGAGGGAGGTCCCATAAAGGGCCTGGGAGTGATTTTTTTTTATGTTTTAATGATCTCAAAAGTAAAATAAGGAGAAGAGTGTCAATTGGATCAGAACCTGTCAGTGGCCAGAGCTGAACAAAGCAGGTTAGAGACAGGAGAGTCAGGAATCAAACAGAATAATTCAAAGTGAGGAAAACATTTGCAAGTGGAAGTCCACCTTCCTGAGAAGGAAGTCTTATGGCTTATGGCAGGGATAGGGCTTTTATACATGAAAACCATGAGAAGGTGGGACCCAACACAGTCTTGACTAAAGAGTTACCATGGTCGGCATTTCTTGGGACAGTTGTTTGATCCACTCATTCTTTAGGATTAGATTTTTTAGTTTCCAGTTAATTTTTAGTCTATCTTTCCATGGCCTTTTATTACATATAATTTTTATTGCATCATGATCTGAAAAGGATACATTTAATATTTCTTCCTTTCTGCACTGGATTGTGAGGTTTTTATGCCTTAGTACAAGGTCAGTTTTTGTGTAGGTGCCATGTACCACTGAGAAAAAGGTATATTCATTTCTATCCCCATTCAGTGTTCTCCAGAGGTCTACCATATCTAACTTTTCTAAAATTCTAGTCACCTCCTTAACTTCTTTATTGTTTATTTTGTGGTTAGATTTATCTAGTTCAGAGAAGGGGAAGCAGAGGTCCCCCACTAGTATAATTTTGCTGTCTATTTCTTCCTGTAACTCCCATAACTTCTCTTAAGAATTTGGATGCTATACCACTTGGTGCATTTATGTTCAGTAATGATATTACTTCATTGTGTATGCTGCCTTTTACCAGGATATAGTTTCCTTTCTTATCTCTTTTAATGACATCTGTTTTTGCTTTTTCTTTGTCTGAGATCAGGATTGCTACTCCTGCTTTTTTTTACATCAGCTGAAGCATAATATATTCTATTCTAGCCTTTTACCTTTACCCTGTGTGTATCCCCCTGTTTCAAATGTGTTTCTTGTAACCAGCATATGGTAGGATTATGGCTTTTAATCCATTCTGCTATCCGCCTCCATTTTATGAAAGAATTCATCCCATTCACATTCACAGTTAGGATTACTGTGTTGTTCTCTCCATCCTATTTCCCTCCTGTTTATGTTTTTATTTCTCCTTTCTCCCTTTCGCTCCTCAAAAGAGTTTTGCTTTTGACCATCGCCTCCCTTAATCTTCCCTCCTTTTTATCAGCCCTTTCCCTTTTCTTCCCCTTACCCATACAACTTCTTCCTCCCTTCTCTTTTCTTTCCCTTTTCTTTGCCCTTTCCCTTCCTACTGCCTATAGGGCGAGTTAGATTTCTATACCCGAGTATGTAATTCCCTCCTTGAACCAAATCTGATGAGAGTAAAGTTCAAACAATGTTCATGCCTCATCATGTGATATAATTTACCCTTTTCTGCCTTCTTTCCTCTTCTCCTATTACAATCCCTTTTTACCCCTTAATTAGGTTTTTTTATCATCACTTCAGATAATTTATACCCAGACCCTCTGTCTATGTATATCCTTTTTAAATGTCATAATAAAGATAGAGTTCTCAAGAATTACAATTATCATCTTCCCATGTAGAGATGTAAATAGTTTGCCCCTTATTGAATAACATAGGGGCTTTTTTTTCCCCTTTTCTTTCTTATTTACCCTTTTATGCTTCTCTTTCGTTGGTGGATTTTTTTTTTCCATTTTTTCTTTTACCTCCCTAATTTGGTTTTTAAAATCCTCCTTTAGTTCTTCCAGTAATGCTTTTTGGGCTTGAGACCAGTTCTCATTCCCTTTTGAGGTATCAGATGTGGGTATAGTGTCATTGTCTTCCAAATTGGTATTTTGATCATGCCTGTCTCCATAAAAAGAATTAATGGTCCTCGGTTTTTTTGTGTTCTTCTTCATGTTGGTTAGCCTTTTCCTGGCTTTGCAGTGAATTTCTGCTTTGGGGGCTCAGGGCTCTCTGTCCCAAGTTTCTTCTTCTGGGGATTGTGAGTCTACTTACTGGCTTTGTGTATTATAGCCTTCAGTTTCCTGAGGTGTGGGGGAGGGGTCTGGCTTCCTTCAGTCTCCTCTTCCCCGGCTCTCCAGCACTGTTGCTCTTCAGCAATGGTCTCAGTTGTTTGTTGTTTGTGCTATTGTCTGCCACTTCCCCTGGGGTTGCAAGGGTATGTCTGGGCTCCTGGTGTTGACCCCTGCCGGCTGTGCCCCTCTGGGACTCAGGAACTCCCACTGCTTGGCCACTGAAGCCCTCCTTCTGTCTCCTCTATTTCAGCGTTTTTTTCCCGAGGAATTCCCGGGGTGGGGGGGTTAGAGCCATTTACCTGGCCATTATGTCTCCCAGAACTTGAAGAAGACGTGTTTCATACCTTTGGGCTGCAAGCCTCAGGAGTTGACATCTCATGGCCGGTGGCGTGCTGCTGCCTCTCGTCGCTTCCACAGACTGCTGTCCTGTGTTGGGAGACCTGGGGATCTCTGCCGGTTTGGGGCGTCCAGCTTTCTCCCAGCCTGTCTTGCTGGTTGGTTTCAGCAGCTTCCTGTGTTTCTCTTGACTCTCTTATTTGAAGATCAGATTTTCTGTTGAGCTCTAGTCTCTTCTTCAGGAAGGTCTGGAAGTCCCCTATATCATTGAATGTCCATCTCCTTGCCTGAAATAGCATGTGCTCAGTTTTGCTGGGGAGTTGAGCCTTGGTTGTAATCGAAGCTCCTTTGCCTTATGGAATGTCATATTCCAAGCCCTCCAATCTTTTAATGTAGAAGCTGCAAGGTTCTGCATGATACTGACTGTTGTTCCATGATATTTTTCTTTCTGGCTGCTTGCAGTATTTTCTCCTTGATCCGATAATTCTGGAATTGGCTATAATATTCCTTGGCATTTTCAATTTGGGATCTCTTTCAAGAGGTGATCGGTAGGTTCTTTCAATGAATATTTTACCCTCTGGTTCTAGTATCTCAGGGCAATTTTCCTTGATGATTTCATGAAAGATGCTGTCAGGGCTCTTTTTTTCCATCATGGCTTTCAGGTAGACCAATAATTCTTAAATTATCTCTTTTGGATCTGTTTTCCAGGTCAGATGTTTTTCCAGCGAGATGTTTTATGTTTTCTTCTATTTTTTTCATTCTTTTGATTTTGTTTGACTGATTCTTGGTGTCTCGTAGAGTCCAATTCTAGTTTTTAACAAATTGTTTTCTTTGGTTAGCTTTTGTATCTCCTTTTCCATTTGGCCAATTCTACTTTTTAATGAGTTGTTCTCTTCAGTGTACTTTTTTCCATTTTGTCAATTGTATTTTTAAAGGAATTGTTCAATTCTTCTACCTCTCTAATTTGACTTCTGTAACAACACTGTTACTTGCTGCTACTGTGACTGTGTAAGACCATTAACACCAGCACACAGGAGGCCTGCTAGCACAGGTCCTTTGATATGCTTTTCTAAGGAAAGCAACTTTAAGGTGTTGATGATCTTACTTTAATTAAACATACATATCATTCACTTAGTTCAGGGGAAAAAGTCAGCACCCTGGACTTCAGAGCAAATACATACAAAAATTACAAGCAGAAGTTATAAACAGAGCAAAATAACACAAATCAACAGACAGGCTTCTATTTGTCTGACCATAGCAATACATACACCGGAGAGAGAAGCACCAAAATCTGGGTTTTTAAAGCAGGAGTGGGGGGCTCCAACTGCTACCCAGAGTCTCATCTGGTCAAATCGCACAACACTCTTCTAGTGAGTGAGCCCCAAACAAAATGCTAATCTCAGAGTATATATACCCTTCTTAGGGCCTGAAGGCCCTAATCAGCAAAAGGGTGTGGGCCTGTGCCTTCACACCTAGTTAACAAAAGGATGTGGACCTCCTCCTACAAATAAAGGCAAGGCTCAATCAAAAGCATTTGATTCCCTTAGTGCTAAGAAGCACTCCGAAAGAAAAAACAGTGAAAAGTCCCACTTTGCTTGCCATTACACTTTTAAAATCCTTCTTGAGCTCTTCCAAGAAGGCTTTTTGGACTTGAGACCAGTTCATATTCCCCTTTGAGGTTTCAGATGTGGGTATAGTGACAATGCCATCCTCTTCTGAACTTGTGTTTTGATGTTCCCTGTCTGCATAATAAGAATCTATGCTCTTTGTATTTCTTTGTTGCCTCTTGCTCATGGTATTTGCCTTTTTCCTGGCTTTTAAAGTTGATCTCTGCTTCTGGGGCCCAGGGAACACTATCTCGTGCTTCTTGTGCTGGGGAGTAGGGGCCTTTGTTCTTGAAGAGGACAATGGCATCAGGAAGATGATGCCATGACTTGCAGTTGAATTGAATTTGAGTGAGGGAGGGCTGTACAAAGTCACCAACCTCTTTTTCTCTTCCAGAGCCATCTGTGTCCAGTGGCCAGATATAGATCAAGAAAACTGGAGATGGCTCAGGATGCAGTGGGAGACCTTGGCCTTTTTAAACTAAGGTCTTCCCAAGTTTTCACAATGGCAGTGCCATTCAGTGATTACGGCTGTTGAAGAAGTGAGTCAGGGGATGGCGCCTTTAATCCAAAAAACAAAAAATCAAACTGGAAGAGGAAGACCCTCAGGGTTGCTGGCAAAAGAGAAACAATTACTATTTGCCTTCACTCTGAGCCATTTGGGCCCCAAAAATATAACCATTAAGTAGTGCTTGGGCAGAGTACTGTTGTTGGCCAATCAATGAGAGCCACAGTGCATTGGGTTTAAGTCATAGTCTTTAAGGAAGAAATCTACCCAGTAAACCCCACAGTAGGTTTCAGCCCTCAAAATTTACCTTCCTTTGGGCAGAGCACCCTCAGGTATGGGCATGGTACCCCATGTCGGGGGGAGGGGGAGAGGAGAAGAGAGGAGCATGGAAGAAATTACCAGTAAGGTCTAGGGATAAGGGAAGAGTTAATTACTAAATGAAATAATAGATTCCCAGGAGGTAAAATGTACAGTTTTGTTTACATCAAAATAAAAAGTTTTTACACAAAAGCAGTGCAACTAAAAATTAAAAGAGAAGCAGAGGAAAAAAAGCCCTTCTGCATTTGATAAGTGAACTAAGGTTTCAAGTTAGAGGAAGAAATCTGAGTTGTCAGTAGCCATGTGGAAAAATGTGCTAGCTCACTAATAAGTGGAGAAATACAAAATAAAATAGCTGAAGTACCACCTCATACAAATCCAATTGGCAAAGTTGACCAAAAAGAAAAATGACATGTACGGGGGCAGTGGAAAAAAGGGGACATTAAAACACTGTCGATGGAACTGTGAACTGGTATAACCATTCTGAAAAGCAATTTGGAACTATGTCCAAAAAAAACTATTAAACTGTGTATACATATATCCTTTTACCTAATAATACTACTATTTGGTCTGTACCTCAAAGAGATCTGAGTATCAGAAAAATGGACCCAAATGGACAACAAAGGTAGAGGCTCTTTTTGTAGTGGGAAAAAAAATGAAAACTGAGGGGGTTCTCATCAGTTTGGAAACAGTGAAAAAACTATAAGGATTATCAACTCTGAAAGACTTAGGAACTCTGAGCAATACAGTAACCAACCAGAATTCCAAAGGACTCATAATAAAACATGCTATTCATTTCCAGATAGAGAGCTGATAGATTCAGAATGTAGACTATGTAGGCTGAAACATAATTTCTTTTTTTCTGGACATAGCTAATGAGCCCATTTGTTTTTCATGACTGTATATATTTATAAAAGATTTTGTTTTTCTTACCTCAATGGAGCAGAGAAGAGGATGAGGGAGGAGAATTAAGTATGAAGGTAAAATAGGATTTTTTTTTTAAAAAGAAAGGAAACAGAAAAATTGTTTTTAAAATGAAACTTTTTATTGCAGTATAATTAAATACACAAAGTTGTTATATATTAAGTACTGGTATATTAAAGCTATGTTTCATACGTAGTAAGTAGAAGTACATAGGGCTTCAGCTTTGTTCAGCTCACTGATAGCGCCTGAGTCATTGATATATATTACATTAACAATGATAATAGGTTTCTTTAATTTTTTATAATAGAGTTATCCCTGCAAAATACTGTTTATTTTAGCTTTTTTTTCCCTAGAAATCAAATTTAAATTGACTTATTAGAATTTTAGAAATAACATTATTATTGTCTAATTGATTAAGCTTCATACGGTGTCCCTCCCATTTGAAAGTAGTTGTTGTTCAGTCGTTTTTCAGGCTTGTCTGACTCCATGACTCCATTTAGGGTTTTCTTGGCAATGATACTAGAGTGGTTTGCCATTTCCTTCTGCAGCTCATTTTACAGATGAGGGAACTGAGGCAAACAGGTTAAATGACTTGCCCAGGGTCACACAGCAGTAAGTATCTGAGGCTGGATTTGAACTCAGGAAGATTAGCAGTGCCCTATACACTGTGCTACCTAGCCGCCCTCTTATCTCAAGCAGGGATTGTTTAATTATTTGTATCCTCGGTGCCAAGCCACATATTGAAGCTTAATAAATGTTTGTGGCATGGTTGATTGATAGTTCCCAATATTGGCTATTAGTACTATTCTTTTCTGTCAAATTAATTATCTGTAAACAAGAACTATTATATGGTGGGTTAACTGTTACTTTATAAATTTCTTTATACGTCCGATAATCTTTTTGTAATGTATATCATCACCACCTTCATTTCTCTGTTTTGTAAATTCACATTTTTATATTGAGTGTTCTTAAAGAAGGGCAAACCTTTAATTACTTTTTAGTATCTCATTATTATATAAGGGGAAATGATGTTAAGTGTGTTATATTAAGTTGTTCATTACTTTGAAGTGCTAAATGGGAATAAGATTATACTAAAGTTCTTGACTAGGATCAGAAAATGAATTTATATTTCCCTCCGTTGTTTGCAAAATGCCATTGATTTTTACCAAATTGAATATTCTTAGTTAGATCATGGAGAACCGTAGCTTTAGAGCTGGAAGAAAACTGAGAAGTCATCCAGTTCAGTCCCCTTATTTTACAGGAAGGGGAGCTGAGGCCCAGAGAATTTAAGGGTGAGAGGGGAGGGGGCAAGGCCAAGATTTTGAACCCAGTTTACTTCTACTTCCTGAATTCTAATTCACCATCCATGTCTTTCCATTGAACTGTTTTGAAAAAATCCAAAAATGCTTTCTTCTCCCAAGACTCGAGTAGTAATTAGAGCACTCCAGAATGGTGAACGAAAATGTCCAGACATTTTGCTATCTTGTTAGAATTTCAGTATTGAGAGTCACATTCAGAAAATATGTATATTTGGAGAGGATCAGGATGAGCTCAGAGGTGCTTACTTGGCGTTTTCAGAAAAGGTGTGCTACCACTACGACCACTACTAATAATAGCCGACATTTGTGGAGTGCTCATCTCATCTGATCCTCACAACAGTCCTGGAAGATAGATGCTACTACAGTAGAGAAAACAAAAGTTAAATGACTTGCCTCAGGTCACACAGCTAGTAAGTGCCTGAGGCTGGATTTGAGGTCGGGAGGAACCTGAATTCCTGCCTTCTACACTTAATTGTGTGACCATAGACAATTTGTAAGCCTTAGTTTCCTCATCTGTAAAATGGAAAAGAACAATAATCCCTCCCTGGACTGTGGTGAGGAATAAGTGAGACAATGTAATTAATGCACTTCATGAGCCTTCTGGTGCTATAGAGATGCCAGCTATTATTGTTAATACTATCCCTTCTCCAACAAATGTTTGCGGCTGGAAGTAACGTGAGAAATTAGCCTGATTTTTTTCTTATTAATCTTCACTTGTAGGTACTTAACAGATTAAGAAATACTAAATATAAGTAAAAGAACTGTTCATTCAGTGTCTTCTTGTATCTGAGCAGATACTTTGCAGTAATGCAAAACTTTTGATTTTATTCTGTTCTGATCCTTCAGGGTTTATTTCTCATTCCTTCTCCCCTTTGGAACTGAAGTTCATCTATCAGCACGTGCTCCCGGATCTGTCTGGAAAGGTCTTGGTTGATGTTGGTTCCAGGCTTGGCCCAGTACTTTTTGCGGTAAAGTCTAGTGCAGGAACTTCTTCAATGTTTGTAATGTGCATTTTTTTATGCTAACAGCTGACTTTGCCTGCAGTCATCCAAGGAGATAGATAAATTTAATTTCTTAGACTAACAATACACCAGATTGAGCCACCCAGGTTGTGACATATCAAAGATGTTGCAGATAGGTGAGTTCTAATATGTTCTATAGTAATATTGAGTTCCCTCTTCTTAAGACCAATTCTTATAATCTCTCATAGAATCATGGATCTTGAGAAGGATCCATGGCACCTCAGAGACCATGTAGTCTTAACACCCTTGTTTTACAGTGAGGAAACTCAGGCCTAGTGAAGTTAAGTAACTTGTCCCAGGTCACACAGATAGAAAGTATCATTTATTCCTACAAATTATAAAAGTATTGATGGCATAAAAACATTAAATATAACATACCACATAGCTAGTCTTTTGTAGATTAACTTCTGTGCCGACTTCTTTTTTTCTTACTTGTGCTAATTTTTATTGATCAAAAAAGCTTTGATTTAAGAGGTTTGTTTGTAAAGCTTTTGGTTACACTTGATTTCTTAAATATTTCTTTAACATAATTTTTTTATTCATTACTTATAGTACAATTTAAAAAGTTTTGCCGGATAATTGAAATGAAGCTTCTGATTCTCATGAGCAGACTTGTTTAAACATATGAACAGAAGAAGCAGTAGATTCATATGTATCCGTTTATTCAAATGTTTTTAGAGGAATCATTATCTGCTACAAGTCATAAAAGTTTACTTTTTAATGTTGGGTTTATTTTTAATGGTAAAGTTTCTCCCTGTTAACATACAGTGAAAGCTTCAAGAGAAAATAATAGCATCTCAAAAATAATGGTTTGAGGTTTGTGGATTTTTGTTTTTTGATGGGAGGTGTTTATGGGATGATGAACATCTGTAAATGGACATTAGTACTAGTACCTACCTTCCAGAGTTGTAAGGATAAAATGAGATATTTGTAAAGCACTATATAAATGCTAGCTATTATTTGGTTTAGGTCAGTAGCAATTATTTCTTTTAAAGTGTCTCAAGTTTTTTAGGTACAGCTTCCTTTTTCCTCCCTGCGCCTATGTTCTCATTATTCTTTTTCCAATCCACAAAACTTTTTCACTAACGCTACCATTTTTGGAATATTTTGGTAGGGTAATATAGATATTTGTATTCCCTATGCCTTCTTGACAAAGCTTCTTGTAATTCTTGGGATTACCTTACTACAGGTTGGGAACTTCCACTTTAGTGAATAAAATCTAGGGAGTTATTTGAGACACAGAGAGGTCTTTCTGAGATCATAGCTAGTAAATCCCAGGTGTGAGATTTGAACCTAGTTTTTCCCAACTCCAATTCTAGCCCTCTCTCTACTATCTCAGACTTATTTATTATTATAGAGATTAGTTAATGGCAATAAATTCCCTTTTTCCTCACATAGATTTCTAGGTCATTTTGTTGTTCAGTTGTGTCTGACTTTCATGATCTTGTGGACCTACTGTTCATCGGGTTTTCTTGGCAAAAAAAAAAAAGTAGATATTTAATGGATAGATTAAAACATATAGTCATTAATTATCCTTATTTAGTCTGCTTTGTGACTGATGTGAATAAATTGCCAAATCTTAGGCTTAATTGTCTAAGTCACTCACTACTCTACTCAGTCACCTTCCCCTACAGTTAGCGTGTGCTCAGTTTGATTAATAGAAAACTAATATAATAGTTGGAATGGGAATAAGGACTGGACCTGTGATTTCATTGGTATAAGGAACTCCTAGGTAGGGCCATTCCTTTTACAAATGAAGGTAAGCATCTTTTCTAGGCTTAGCATTATGTAAGGTACCAGAAATTTAAGGGATTTCCAAAGGATCACGTAATATGGGTCAGAGGCAGGACTTGAACCCAGATTTTCTGGCTCTGGGTCCAACTCCCTAATTACTCTGCCATGGTACCTTTTCTTAATAGTTATATAATTAAATATAATTAGGATGGTAAATCTTGGCAAAGAAAAGTCACTTCAAAATCATAATAAAGTAAAGTATAAATTTGCTTTTATTATTTGACATTTAGGGTGATCTATATGTTTAATCAAAGTTTTCTAGGCTTTATTCATCATGTTTTTCCTTATTTTAGGTAAATTTTCCTTTTTCTTTAAAAAGATAATGTCTTCCTTTCTTCTGAAGCTGGGAAAAGTTAATCTATTATAATTATTACATTTCCTTTTATTTTAGGGTTATCTTTATAGTTCAGCATTGCAGCTACATGGAGTGGAAATGAATCAAGACTTTTGCCAGCTGCAAGAAATGATCATTGCCAAATACAAGTTTACTGATAGGATAAAGGTACTCATTGTTATTTTTAGTTAGTAAACATTTATTAATCTCTGAAAGAGTCTCTGCCCTCAAGGATCTTAACATTCTGTAGGAGGACACAGCCATATACACATAATTTGAATAAAAATATTTAAATTAAGTGTATATAAAGATGAAAATACAAGATATTTTGATGGGGAAGGGGCACCATCAACTGAATTCCTCTTGAGCTGAGCTTTGAAGGAGACTAAGGATTCTGAGAAACAGAGGAAAAGAGTACACTCTCAGCATGAGCAATGATAGTCTGTGCAGAGGTAGAGAAATAAGAGATTGATAGCCAAGTAAATGGAACAGAAAGAAAGCCCTTTGGCAGAACCAAAGAAGACGTGGAATGGGGGAAAGGGAAGGGAACAAAGATTCATAAGATAATTACTATATGCCAGGCTCTGTGCTGAGTTCTTTACAAATATTCATTTGATCCTTACATCAACCCTAGGAGATAGGTACTGCTTTTATCTTGTAGTTGAGGAAACTGAGGCAGGCAGAGTTTTAATTACTTGCCCATAGTCACACAGCTATTGAGTGTCGGATTTGAACTGAGGTCTTTTTTCTCCAGGCCCATGGCTCTATCTAACTACCATCTAACTGCCATCAAATGTAGTATATAATAAAAGTGGAAAGGTAGGTTGGAACCAATTTGTGAAGATCTTTAAATGCCAAACAGGCATTTGTATATCCTAATAGTTTTATTTCTAAATATATATGTGTCTGTGTGTGTATATATGTATATATATAGTACCTACACGTATATGTAATTAATATACAGCAACAACAAAGAGATATTAGTGAGCCCCTGGAGTATATCAAGTAGGGAAGTACTAGATCCACAGATACTTTAAGAGCGTCTTTTGGCAGCTTTGTGGAGGATGGATTGGAAAAAGAATAGACTTGAGGTGAGGAGACCAATTAGGTTATTGAGTTACTAAGTTATTGTGTAGGTGTAGAGGTGAACATGGATGATGAGAAAGATGCTGTGGTAGAAGCCTGGACAAGTCTTGACAAGTGAAAGTGAGAAGTCACTTAGGACTCTGAGGTTTCAATTCTAAGTGATTAATTAGAAGGATGGTTTTGCCCTTGACAGTAATAAGAAAGTTTGGCAAAGGGATGATTTTAGGGGAGAAAGGCAGTAAATTGTGTTTTAAACATGTTTAGCTTGAGGGATCTACGGGGTGTCCAGTTTGAAATGAATTGGCAATTGGAAATGTGGGAATGGAGCTCAGGAGAGAAGTTGGGTTTGGGAGCCTTCATCATAAAACTGATAATTAAATGTATAGGAACTAATGAGGTCACTGAAAGAGAGGATAGAGAACTGATGAAGAGGCCCAGGATAGGATCCCAGAGTTCTATTTACAGTTAAGACAAATGCCAAACAGGTAGGAGAACCAAGAAGAGAGCAGTGTCTAGAAAATGCAGAGAGAATATCCAGAGAATGCAGTCAGCACTATCAAATGCTGCAGAGAGGCCCAGAAGGATGAGGATTAAAGAGAAGGCATTAGATACGACAGTTAAGAGAGAACAGTTTCAGTTGAGTGGTGATACCAGAAGCCATATATTTGTTCTAAACCCTAATATAGGAAGTATTTATTATAGCCGTATAACTTAATAAAATATAAATGGTATAGCATTATTTTAAGACACAATTTGGGAAATATTTAATTGGAATTGTGCTCAAAAAATCCATGATCAAAATATAAAATAAACTCAAAGGACAAAAATGTTTTTTCTTTAAATTCAGATATTCTTTCTTAAAATGTTTTTTTAGTTGCTATGTAGTGCCATGGCATCTTCTGAATCTTAGAGTTAAAAAAAATAATCTAAGGATATAAAAGCTTTTTATGAAATTTTTTGTGTTAGATTACTATCTAATATTGTTTTAGGCAGTAGGATGCAGTGAAAAGAATCCTAAACTCAGAGTCAGAGGACTTAGTTCAAATTCTTGGGTTTGCCTGTGTTACCTTGGGAAAGTCACTCTAGGGGAAAGGCCTCTTGGCCTGATTTCTTAGTTGGAAAATGAGATGGTTAGAATAGATGACATCTAAGGTCCCTTCCAGCCCTAAATCTTTCTGTAATCCATGGTGCCTATGACACCAGATATAAGCAGTTTGGTGTAGAGGATAGAGAGCTTACCTCAAGAGTCAGGAAGATCTGGATTCAAGTTCTACCTCTAATATAGACTAACTGTACATAACCCAACTAAAAATTGCAGACCACTTACTTATCTACATTGGTAAGGGAGTCTCCTCATCAGGGATTTCCCCATATCAATAAAATCATTGTCAAAAAATAAAGTGAAACTAGATGTGAAAGTATTTTTAATTTGTTAACCAAATTTCCCCCTGTATTTTTTCTTGCCCAGTTTTTATTAGAGAATTAGAGTTTTATTAGAGGTTGTATAGAGAATATTAGAGGATATACATATACACATATGTGTGTATATGTTTTTTTTTTCCTTCTGCCTACTTTTCCCCTTAGCCATCTATAGTTGTCAGCCTGCATGAACCGCTGCCGGCTTGGTAAGAGCTGTTTTTAAAATGTGAATTGTGCTACTTAAGTCTTGCGATTTAGGATATTATGGCAATAACTTCTTTTCACTTTGATAGTAAAATATACACATAAAAAAGGAAAGGTATTTTGTATATAAATGTGACGGTTACTAGTTAAAAAGGACTATTTCTATGGAAGGTAATAGGGCACTGCTTAAAAAATAGAAAAATAGATCAGTGGAGCAAATTAGACAAGAAATTTTGGAAGCAAATGAATATACTACCCCATTGTGTGATAAACCCAGGAATACAGGCTTGTACAAAGTTGTAGGAGGTCAGCCAAAGAGAACAACACCCTTAGGACTTTCTGGGTAGGTTTAGCATGAAGACTAATGGCCAGAGCCCAGTTGCCAGAGAAAGGGCCTAAGCAAAATCCAGCCAAAGCATTCCCTTAACCCTTTGATGGGATCCTAGTGCACGAATAGTTCCTGAGCCCGATAGCTTGTGGGAAAGACCCTAAGCAAACCCTGCAGTAAGGGTTGGTCCTCCAGTCCAGCGGCAAGAGGGATCCCAGCAGTGGAACAGGGGGTTCCTTGAAGGAAGGGCCTGGTCTGACTCACTATACTCAAGACCAGAACAGGTTCTGCTCACATAATTTGGTTGTGAAACTTAACCCAAATGTAGATCACTTAGCTTAGTTACTAAGGTGGATATAAGATAAGGAAACCCAAGGAAACGCCTTAGTTTGAAAGATGCCCAGGGGTAAATCCCAAGGAAAATAGCAACTCTACAAAACTCCAAGGAAACCCCTGTGTGCCTCAGTTTCTTCTAATGTAAAGTGGAGATAATAACAGCCCCTATCTTGGGGTTAAATGAGATTGTATTTATAAAACATTTAGCACAGTGTCTGGTATACAGTACATGTTTAATAAATGCATATTTCCTTCCTTAAGAAAGAAATGGCTTCTTAAAACTAACAACTTTTGAAGAGTCAAAAAGGATGGTTAAAATGATAGAAGTTCTGTGGATGGTTTTGTTCTGCATTAACAGTCTCAGGATAAAGCAAATGGGAAGCATGTGGGATTATATGTACTGGGAAAGAAAGGATGAAGACATAGAAGGAAGTTACTGTTGCATTATAGAGGTGCTTTAGATAAAGGTTTATAATCATGGAGGAAGGAGTAGGGGGAATATGTATCCCATGAAGCTCATTTTCATCTGAACTGAAAAAAAAATTGAACAAATTTATATCCAGAAATTTCAGCATAGGAATGGCTTAAACTCAAGGGAAATAGGAGGAATAGAGGAGACCGAGAAGACCATAGAGAGGTAAGGCCATAGTCTCAAACTCAAATGTTGGAGTGAGGAACATGAAGAGTTGACTAAAGGAAGAATAAAAACCTGATTTCAGGGATGGAGTCAGGGAAAGAGAAGAACTATGACTGAGGTAAAACAAATTGTTTCATTTATAGAATCAAAGTTTCAGGCAAATCCCTCCCTTCTATGACCTTTCTGTTTGTAAAGAGATGGGTAGGAACAAAGGAAGTTAAAATTACGAGAGTACAAGATAGAGGAAATACACAATTAATCATAACTGAATAAACTTAAACTGTGTAGTAAACTTAAGTATAAAATGAAAAAAATAAAGTAGATCTTAAAACAGTTCAATAATATATTGTTAATAATAGTAGATAGATAAGTATAGGTAGCGTTTATATAGCACTTTAAGATTTATAAAGTACTTTGCGCATGTTATCTCATTTGAATCAACAACCCAGGGAGGTAGATATTTGTTATTATCCCCATTTCATATTTAAGGAAACTGAAGCAGACAGAAGTTAACCTCTGATTTGCCCAGGGTCACACAGCTAGTAAGTGTCTAAGGCCAAATTTGACCTCAGGTTTTCCTCACTCCAAGTCCCATGCCACCTTGATTCAAATAAACTTAAAATATGGGGCTTCAGCTGACCTCAAAAAAGTAGGAGTAGCAATCCTGGTTTCGGTTAAGGCTACAGTAGAGATAGATAGGAGATGAATAGGAAAATTACATTATGCTCAAAGGCACTGTGGATAATATCAGTACTTAACATATATGTAATAGCATCTAAATATTTAAAAGAAAAATCAAATTAGAATGAGGAATAGTAAAACTATAATAGTGGGGGTGGGAAGGACCTTAATGTATACCCTTTCAAATCTAGACAGATCTTACCAAAAGAGAAACAAGAAAGAAGTTAAGGACCTGAATAGAACTTTAGAAAAATTATAAATAACATGTCTGGCAGTAACAGAATTGGAATAGAAAGGACATATAGTAAGTGCTTAATGAATGCCTTTTCATTTATTCAAGCTTGGAAAGGACATGATTAAAAATGACAAAGTAAATGGCTAAATCATTTTCATATCTTGAGAATGTTGGAATACTTAATATTTACGTACTTCACTATCTAGCACTGTAACCTGGCACCTCTTAGGCAATATTTAATAAATACTTGTTGATAGATTGATTCTGAGCATTCTCTATAGAGGTGCAGATTTCAGCCGATCTGCTCCTCATTTTAGGTATCTCTTGTCCAGTCCTTCCATAAATCCTTCACAGGGTGTCCATTCAGTGTGATCCTTCCTCTGTTTCTTAACAAAAGGAGGGCACTAAGTGAGCTGTTCTTCTGCTATTCCTCTTGTCTTTATCCTAACAGGTCCACTTTACTTTCTAGTCATAGATCTTTTTGTTGATCTTGTCTGAGCCATTTTGTCTCAGTACAATTTTGATATCATGGTGCAATTTATTTGTGCCGATCATGAGACAGTCTTTTAAGTGACCCACAATTTTGATTTTTTTTAGGATGTGAAATTCCATTATGCTTAGTCATTTAACATCATTGAAAGAAGTGGTCAATAGATCTGTGATCTCATTAATATAGATACTTTATCCATTAATGCAAATTATAACCCATCCTGCCCATCAATGGGACTATTTCCATATCATACCATAATTCTCCCCAGGGAAGCCATGCTGGAGGTCTTCTAGATCTTTTTCACATTATGTGTGATACTGGTGTAGAATGCAGACCATCTGTTAAACCTCACTCTTGTGATGTGACTAGCCTATCTTTTTTTGCCAAGCATGCATTCCTTTACTCCTAATTATTTCCTCTTTTGTAATGTGTTGAATGAATACTATTAACAAAAGTCATAAAAATTGATTGACTTGTGTTACGTATATGCAGATGAAATAAGTTGGTTTGTCAAATTTTCACCTGTTAAGTTGATACTTTAGCTTCTATACATTTAGTCTTCCCATTTATATTAAAGTTGCTATGCATTTCCATTTGATGCGGTTAACATACTGCCCACTTCCCTCAATCCATCAAACAAATGCCTGTTGCTGTTCCAGTTACTATTTTGTGTGTGATATAGTTGACTGGCTTTTTGTTTCTTACATGAACTCATTCTCATCTTCAGGTGCATCATGCAAATATATGTACTCAAGCCTCACTTCTTCAAAATGCTGATGTTGTTATAATGAATAACGTCTTTGAATATTTTCTGGACAGATCAGAACAGGCCAGGTATGCTATATATTTAAAAAAAAATCAGTTTGTTCTCACAGTATATTTAGTTTCCAGTTTACAAAATATCTACATTCTACATTTCTCTTGGCCTATTACTTTTTTTTAAAGATAACTTGAATTATGAATATGTCTATATTAATAGAATAATGTGTTACATAAAAACAAGAAGAAATCAAAACAATTTATAGTCATATGAAAAATACTTTAAATCTTTATTGATTAGTGAAATGAAAATTAAAACAACCTTAAGATAATCATTTTACACTTATCAGATTGGCTAAAATGATTGAAGGGGAAAGTGTCAAATGTTAGAGGAGATGTGGAAAAATTGGGACACTAATTCACTGTTTGTGGAACTGTGAACTGATCCAACCATTTTGGAGAGCAATCTGGAATTATGTCCAAGGAGTTATAAACTGCCTATACCCTTTGACCCAGCACTACTACTACTACAAAGTCTGTCTCTAAAGATGACTAGGGAAAAAGAAAAAGAGCCTACATGTTCTAAAATATTTATAACAGCTCTGTAGTAGCAGACAACTGGAAATTTCAGGTGTGCCCATCAGGCATTGGGGATAAAAAAAGAGGCAAAAGACTATTTCTGCTTTCAAGTGGCTCATAATCTAATGGGGGAGAAAACATAAAAACAAATATATATAAAGCAGACTATATACAGGATAAAAAAGAGATAATTAACAGAGAGAAGGCACTGGAATTAAGAGATGTTGGGGAAGACTTCTTATGGAAGGTGGGATTTCAGTTGGAACTTAAAGGAAACCAGGAATGTCAGTAGTCAGCAAAGGAGGGAGAACATTCTAGACATGGGGGAAAGCCAGAGAAAATGCTCAGAGCTAAGAGATAAAGTGTCTTGTATGTGGAACAGCCAGGGGAGCCAGTCACTGGATCAAAGAGTACATGTGTAGGAGTAAGATGTAAAAAGAGTGGAGTGGTAGGAGGAGAATGGGTTTTGGAGGGCTTTGAATGCCAAATAGAACGTTTTGTATTTGCCACTGGAGGCTATAGGAAGCCCCTTTAGTTTATTGAATAGGGGGCTAACTGGAGGATAGATTGGAGTGGGGAGGGATTTGAGGAAGGCAGGCCCACCCCATGCTATTGCAATAGTCTAGTGGCAAGGCGATTAAGGCCTGCGCTAAATTGGTGGAAGTTTCAGATGAGAGAAGGGGTCACATTCAGGAGATGTTGCAAAGGTGAAAGCAGCAGGCATAGGGGGTGTGAGATGGTGAAGAGATGGTGAAGAATCCAAGATAATGCCTAGATTTCAAACCTGAGGAACTGGGAAAATGGTGTTGACCCTTACAGCAATAGAGAAAATAGGAGAGGCGGGGGGAGAGGGAGTGTTTAGGGTGAAAAATACTGAGTTCTGTTTGGGGAATGTTGAGTTCAGGATATCTACTTGGCATCCAGTTGGAGAGGTCTGAAAGGCATTTGGAGATGTGAAATTGGAGGTCAGCAGAGAAATTAGGGTGGAATAAGTAGTTTGAGAATCATCAGCAGAGAGATGATAATTAAATCCATGAGAGCTGATAAGATCAACAAGTGAAGTGGTAGAGGGAGAAGAGAAGAGGAGTTAGGACAGAACCCTGAGGGACACCTATAGTTAGAGGGTCTGATCTGGATGAGGATCCAGACAGAGGAGCGGTTAGGTAGATGGGAGGAGAACCAGGAGAGAGAATGGTGTGCTGAAAACCTAGAGAGAAGAGAGTATCAAGGAGGAGAGAATGAACAGCGGTATCAGGCTGCCAAGAGGCCAAGGAGAATGAGGATTGAGAAAAGGCTGTTTTAGAATTTGGCAACTAAGAGAACATTAGTAACTTTGGAGAGAACAGTATTAATGGAATGATAAGGTCAGAAGCCCAATTGTAAGGGGTTAAGAGAGCGAGAGGAGAGAAGTAGAGGTATTTGCTATAGGTGGCCTTTGTGAAGAGTTAAGCTACAAAAGTCAGAAAAGCAAAATGCTGGCTTTCAGAGTCCTTCATAACTTGCTCCCCCTCCAAACCTTTCAAGTTTTCATTGGCTTTCCCCCATTCCTGGAATATTCTTCCTTATCTCTGCTTCCTAGCTTCTCAGGCTTCCTTCAAGTCTTACTTAAAATTCTACCTTCTGTAGGAAGCTTTTCCCAAACCATCTTAATTCTAGTTCCTTCTTTCTGTTGATTATTTCCTTTTGTCCTGTATATAGCATAGTTTTTTGCATGTTGTCTCCATTAGACTGTGAGTTCCCTGAGAACAGGGACTATATTTTGCCACTATTTGTATCCCTAGCACTTAACACAATGTCTAGGACTTAGAAGATCCTTTAAAAATGTTTATTGACCCACTGTCCCAATAGAAAACGTGCATAATAAAGCAAGTAATACAATAATAAAGCAAAAATTTATGTATTTCTTTTTGAAAGAATATAAGGTCTACAGTGGACTTATAAAGTAGTTTGAAAGTCTTGGTCTGTATTTTTACTTTGTGTTGTAATATCATTTTCCAGTGATCACTAACCTAATGACCTTTTTATAGAAAAAAAATTTTTTAATTTATTTCAGAGCCTGGGAATATATCAGCCATAATGTGAGGAAAAAAGGAACATTATTAGTAACAGTCCCAAGTCTTAAAGAATCTCTCTCAAATCTACAGGTTTGTCAACATTTTTGTTTTTTAAATCCCAATTGCTCATTTTTTATATAATAATTATATCAAAATTCTATTTACGTTCAGTCTGAACATGGTGACAACACTGTAATCTTGTGGTTAAAACATTGCCTTGAGGTTGATATGAATCCCAACCTTAACATAAACTTCACCTAGATTTTTAGGCTTTCAGTGATAGAGTTCAAAGTTGACAGCAGTAGTAAGTGATATAAAAAATTTAGAATGTCTACAAATCATAATTTTGCATAGTATCACAGAAGGTACAGGATTACATGTAATTAAAGCAGACTGGACACCTGAATCCTACTTTTAACACAGCCACTTTTAAATCTTACATAAACCATTTAATTTCTTTCTGCCTCAGTTGTACTATGTATAAAACAAGAATGATATTTAACAATAGATTCAACCTATAATAATGATATATTGTTCAATTAATATTTATGAAGACTTTTGAGATCCTTAGATGAAAGGCACTCTTGCACCCTAATGTAGAGAACTATCATCATCATTTACTTTAGCAATGTCTTTCACCATATATATTCACTGCCAGTTTTTAATACCTAATTTTTACATTGAAGTGAAAACACTGAAGCCATATTAACTATTTGAACTCTTAGGTCATTTTATAATCTATAATCTCTTTATGCTATATGGTCCATATTTATTATTTATTCAAAATTAATTGGCAGCAGTGTGGTGTAGGGCAGAGGTGTCAAAGGAACAAAACCAGAACCAGATTAAAATGTAACTGGGAAATGTTTACCAAAACAAAAATATAATACATTATAGATAATGCTCATATGTGGTTTTCTAAGTCACATTGGCTCACAGAGATCTGTTCTATTTGAGTTTGACACCTCTGGGTATGTATTGGATAGAGCTGGCTGATGGCCCTGGGCAAATCACTTAACATCTCAGTGCCTCAGAAAACTCTTTTAAGACTATAAATTTCAGAGAAGATAGAGATCTTCAGTGGTAGAGAGAGTTCCTTAACGTGAACTCCTGATGTAGATGAAATCAAAGTGTCAGGTTAAAATAAAAAGTCATTTAGTGGTCCTATCACATAGGAAAATAATGATTTCCATCAGAAGTCCCTAAACCTGTGTGGTCACACAACACCGCACTCCCCAGCCCCCAGTTAGAGATGATTAGCAAAACAAACTATACACAACTCTGTTTCTTTGCTAGTTAAACAGTTCAATTCGAAAAGAATGTTTTTAGTTCCTACCATGTGCAAGACTATAAGCTGTCACTACAAGGACAAAAAACCAAAATAATTCCTGCAGTCAAGGAGCTTATTAGGATATATATTAAGGGTACACCATATGTACACAAATAAGTAACAAAGAATATTTTCAAGTTTGAGAATGCTAACAACTTGGGAACTTCCCTCCTAGGGCAGATGACTCCTAAGCTTTGTCACACATACATATTTAAACCATTCAAATTTAATTTAATGCACATGGGTTTTTTGGTTTTTTATTCTAGGTGTTTCATTTTTTCTTTGTTCTGATCTCATGATAGTTCTAAAAATTATCTTAATTTAAACTCATTTCTAACAAATACTTTAATCAAGGTAAGTACCTAAGCTCATTCAAGATATTAATGTATGTAAAATCTGATTCTAATTTATAACGTGATATGTTCTTCTCAATTCTCTGTTATTATAAGTTCTTAAAATTCCTAGGAACAAGATTTTTACCTCACAATTTTTACTTACACAGATTCGTCCTTGTTTTTTTTCAGGTGGCTATACCTCTAAATCAGTGGGTTGAAGAAGTACAGTTGAACTATGATGTATATACAGAAAAAGACATCGATAGAGAATCACTTGAACAAATTCATTTGTACAAGATCCTTTAGAATTAAGATTGACTTACTGTTTTATTTAATATATGTGATACCTTAATTAAAATATTTATTTTCACTTTGACTTCTTTTAACCTGATCTCTTTAGCAGCAAATTCTATAGACAAAGTTAAAATGTGAAAAAATGACCATTCTAAACTCAAGTTCCACAATTTTGTAACACCTAGAACATAACAGGGTATCCCAAAAGTCTGAGTGCAGATTAAGTTTATTTGAGCTCCAGTATCCCTTATTAAAGCTTTAACTGTGTTAAGACTGCATTATTTTGAAATATCTTATATGGTTCCTATTAAATTTTAATTAAAAAAAAAACTTTTTCAACAATGTGCCTCATACAGCTAAGTCCCAATCAGTGGTATTAATAATGAACCATGTGAAATTGTCACCTTCAGATTTTTTCAGATTCATTTGTTTTGGATTGGAGAACTGGTTACCATATTTTATATAATTATGATTTTGAAAGGATTCATTCTCACTAATCAGCACTCAGTTTGTATGTTTCTTAAACTGGTATTATATAAGATCATTGTGTGATCCATGACACATGAAATCGAGAAAGAGTTCTGTGGTCTTCAAGCTAAAAAAATAAACCCAAAACCTTAACTGTTTACGAAACATATAGGGGTATGGTGGAGGTTGGACTTGTGATTTTTATCAGTGTTAGGAACTCTTAGTGAGGAAACTGCCATTGGAGATGAAAACGTACTCAGCAACTTGTAGCCAGCGTCAGTGCCTAGGCCACACAGCTAGTATATGTCAGTGTCAGGACTTCAAGACCCCCTCTCTATGATTGCATACTCAAAAGTATTTCATTTAAATTACTTAAAAGGAGTTTACACAATTAGCTACATTTCGGAACTTACCGGGCTTCTCCAATGAGAGAGAATCATCTAGGTTCTGAAAATAAAAGCTCAGAGAAAAAAAGCTGAAATTAGGCGTAGCATTTAGAATGTTGAACTAGATGCTAATTGGCAGTACTCTTGCTGGGCTCTGAACTATTCTAGCATTG
The DNA here is from genome assembly GCF_011100635.1 of Trichosurus vulpecula. Classification (NCBI taxonomy): domain Eukaryota; kingdom Metazoa; phylum Chordata; class Mammalia; order Diprotodontia; family Phalangeridae; genus Trichosurus; species Trichosurus vulpecula. The sequence continues at coordinate 41,566,189 of NC_050575.1, forward strand.
GTGACAGAAGAGTCAGTAGGCGATTGTTGGAAAGGGATCTAAGGAGTCATCTCGTGTACTCCCCCCCCCCCCTTTTTTTTTTTACAGATTGGGAAACTGAGGCCTGGAAAGGTTAGGTAATTTGTCTAAAGTTACATAGTAAGTAGCAGAGTCAGAATCTGAACCAAGGTCCTCTGGTATCAAATCTTAACACTCTACCATAGTGGCCTCATTAATGACCAAAAATAGAGTTTGAACAGAGCAGAAAGGAAGGGCATAGAAAGAAAGCTGTCAGCATAAGCAGGCAATAATATATAGTGATGAAAAAAAGAGAAATTAAGGCTAAGGACACTGCAGAATTCTTGGAGTGGTGGAAAAAAACTGTTTTGACTAAGAGGAAGGAAGATGATGTGTTCTAGTCTTTGCTGTTAGTATAGCTTCTAACTTCTAGGGAAATCTCGCCTCTCAACGACACTGTTTACTGGGCCCCCACCACTGAAGCAGTGGTACTGGGATGAACTCCAGATCTCCAGGCTAGGTAGAACAGCACCTACAGGCAGCACTAAAGCCACCTGACAGTTTGGTCACACCACACTAGAGAAAGAGTTATTTTACTGGCTTGTCCTGCAATTACTTACAGTGGACTAGCTTGTAGAAGCAATGTTTGTGGAATTTTTAGAAATCCTCAGATACAGGTGGTATCTAAATGTAGCTATTATGAGTAGTTAGTGATACAAGGCAGACATTCAAAACCTCAATACTGTGACTGATGACAAAGGTGCTTTCAAAAAAAAATCAGATCTCTCTTGGTAAAAAGAACTGTTTTCAACAATAGGAGAATAATGGGGATGGTCTAAAATGCTATAAAACACTACAATATGACTAGAGAACAATAGTTCTCATCAAAATTTCATGTAAGTGAAATAAATAAAATATTTGAAGGAGACAGGCCCAGCTGTCATAAATCTGCACATGGCATTACTATCCTTTTTTACATGTACTTATGTTAGATCTCGATTGAATTGGTATCATTTGAAAGTTCACTTTCTTGATTTAAAAAGAAGGCATGGTTTAGGAAAACTAGTTCTGATCTCCATCCCCATTAACCTCACTGGGTTCCATTCCCATGTTTATGCCTACCTACTGGACATATCTTTCTAAATTTCCCACCAGTACTTCAGACTTACTATTAGCATGTCCAAAACTGAATTCATCTTCCCTCCAAAATTCATTTCTCCTAATATCCCTATTTTTAATACCACTATTATCTTTCAAAATAGCTTAACATACTTGGCTCTGTACAGTCCTTCATCTAGGTTTTTTTAATAAACTGATATTGATGTCTTATTACATCACTATAATTTCCCCCATTATCTCTCCCCTCCCATTCAGCAATCCCTTATAAACAAATTGTATTTTTAAAGTTAAAAAGGAAAAAAAAAGTCTGCATAATTAATCAATACACAAAGCCTGAAAATACATATTGCAGACCTCACACCTCTGCAAAGGATTTTTTTTTGAGCTATGTTTGTTTATCATTTTGCAGCATTTACTTCTTCATTCAACAACAACCATAGGGATTGCAGCAAGAGTCCCCTTGTGAAAGAATATTGCAAGACACTTGAAGATACTGCTTTATTCTACTCTTTCTCTTAATGGCTCTTCTTGACAGCTTTCTAATACTGGTTAGACAGGCTGCTTATGTGTAAATCACATAGAGTGCAGCATTGCCTTTGGGTCTGTGTTAATCAAAGTGGTTCATTATGTTGCTTTCCTCTACAACTAGATAAACAATTTGCATGCAGACGATCTATCCTAATAAACGCAAACTCCACAGAAATCTAGAACGTCTTGCTGGTTTTGAGGTCACTTCTTGACTTCCTAGATCCTGATGATCCTTTTTGTTCTATTGCTTTTGATAAGGTTCCCGTGAATGTTTTTCCATCCAAAAGATACTGTTTCTCTCTGTCAAAGATTTATCAAAGTAAATCCTTTCTGCCAATTCAGGGAAAGAGAAAAGTCTTAACTGCATCTGCAAATGCAAGCAACTCCACAACCTCTAGCTGTTGTAATGCATGGAATCCAATGAAACAAAATGGGTCCTGAGGAATTGCCATCCTTTTCACTCTCAGTTCTTCCTTCTGAGTGAAGCTTTTGAGATAGGCATTGATAAAACAGAAAAATAGAAAAGGGACATAAATTAAGTTGTTTCATATCATTGTTTGCAGCACTTGTTTAAAATGTCACCTGCTTGTTTCTCAGTGTAATGAAAATGCAACATGCAATTCCATGTCATGCTTCGAATAGGCTTTTCATCTCAAAGAATGTCTTCTTCATTCAGCCTGAATCAGGGGGATTGCAGCAAGAGTCCCTTTGTGAATAATAATGCAAGGTACTAAAGATATTGTTCATTCCACTCTATCCATTATGGGCTCTTTTTGACAGCTTTCCAATACGTTTTAGATGGGCTGCTTGTTGACATCAGTGTCAATCACATAGAGTCCAAAGTTGCATTGGTCTCCATGTAAATCAAAGCAGTTTAGTACCTTTCCTCTATAGCTAGAGAAATACTTTATATGTAGACAGTGTATCCTAACAAATGAACCCAAACTCCACAGAAATCTAGAACCTCCTGCAGTTTCTGAGGGCTTCTTTGACTTCCTAGATCCTGACGATCCTTTTTGTTAGTTCCTGTGGATGTTTTTTGGCCCAAACGTGGCTGTCTTTCAGTCAGGGATTTACCAAAGGAAATTTGTTCTGCCAATTCAGGGAGAGAGAAAAGTCTTAACTGAACCTGCAAATGCAAGAACCTCCACATTCTCCAGGTATTGCAAAGCATTGAATCTAATGAAACAAAACAGGTTTGAGGAATTGCCATCCATTCCACTCAGTTCTTTCTCAGAAAAGTGTTTCTTTTGAGGCAAGTATACTTGAGATAGACATTAATAGACCTACAAAAATAGAAAGGGGACTTAAACATTACAGTTTAGGATTCATACCATTCTTATTCCCAACACAAGTTTCAAATGCCATCTTCCTTAAATGGCAATGCTCTGTTAAATTCAATATCTTTTACTTGATTCTGCTTTTCATTTGAAAGAATAACTTCTTCATTTTAATAAGAACCATAGGGATTGCAGCAAGAGTCCCTTTGTGAAGGTATATTGCAAGGCACTGAAGGCATTTCTTATTCCACCATCTCCAATAGGGGTCTTCTTGACAGCTTTCCAAAGCAGTTTCATTACACTGGTTCTTTTTTTTCTTTTTATTTAGTATTTTATTTTCCCCCAGCTATATGTGAAAACAATTTTTAACATTCCTCTTTTAAAACTTTGAGTTCCAAATTCTCTCCCCTCTTCCCTCCCCACCCACCCTTCCTAAGAAGGCAAGCAACTCAACATAGGCCACATGCGTATCATTATGTAAAACCCTTCCACAATACTCATGTTGTGAAAGACTTAACTATATTTTGCTCCTTCCTATCCTATCCCCCTTTATTCGATTTTCTCCCTTGACCCTGTTCCTTTTCGAAAGTGTTTGTTTTTGATTACTTCCTCCCCCATCTGCTCTTCCGTTCAATGTCCCCCCTTTTTTATCTCCCTCCTCCTTTCCTGTGGGGTAAGATACCCAATTGAGTGTGTATGTTATTCCCTCCTCAGGTCAAATCAGATGAGAGCAAGATTCACTCATTCCCCCTCACCTGCACCCTCTTCCTGCAGAACTGCTTTTTCTTGCCACTTTTATGCGAGATAATTTACCCTATTCTCTCTCTCCCTTTCTCCCTCTCTCGATATATTCCTCTCTTATCCCTTTGATTTTTTTTTTAGATATCATCCCTTCATATTCAACTCACCCTGTGCCCTCTGTGTGTGTGTGTGTGTATGTATATTCCCTTCAGCTACCCTAATCCTGAGGTCTCATGAATTATACACATCATCTTTCCACGTAGGAATGTAAACAAAACAGTTCAACTTAACATAAGTCCCTTATGATTTCTCTTTCTTGTTTACCCTTTCATGATTCTCTTGATTCTTGTGTTTGAAAGTCAAATTTTCTATTCAGCTCTGGTCTTTTCACTGAGAAAGCTTGAGACTCCTCTATTTTATTGAAAGTCCATATTTTGCCTTGGAGCATGATACTCAGTTTTTCTGGGTAGGTAATTCTTGATTTTAATCCTAGCTCCATTGACCTCTGGAATATTATATCATATCATATTCCAAGCCCTTCGATCCCTTAATATAGAAGCTGCTAGATCCATAATACCCAAATTGTTTCTTTCTGGATGCTTGCAGTATTTTCTTCTTGATCTGGGAGCTCTGGAATTTGGCAACAATATTCCTAGGAGTTTTCTTTTGGGGATCTTTTTGAGGAGGCGATCGGTGGATTCTTTCAATTTCTATTTTACCCTCTGGCTCTAGAATATCAGGGCAGTTCTCCTTGATAATTTCTTAAAAGATAATATCTAGGCTCTTTTTTTGATCATGGCTTTCAGGTAGTCCAATAATTTTTAAATTCTCTCTCCTGGATCTGTTCTCCAGGTCAGTGGTTTTTCCAATGAGATATTTCATATTGTCTTCCATTTTTTCATTCCTTTGGTTCTGTTTTATAATATCTTGATTTCTCATCAAGTCACTAGCTTCCACTTGCTCCAATCTAATTTTTAAGGTAGTATTTTCTTCAGTGGTCTTTGGATCTCCTTTTCCATTTGGCTAATTTTACCTTTCAAGACCTTCTTCTCACTGGCTTTTTGGAGCTCTTTTGCCATTTGAGTTAGTCTATTTTTTAAGGTGTTATTTTCTTCAGTATTTTTTTGGGTCTCCTTTAGCAAGTCATTGACTTGTTTTTCATGGTTTTCTCACATCACTCTCATCTCTCTTCCCAATTTTTCCTGTACTTCTCTAACTTGCTTTTCCAAATCCTTTTTGAGCTCTTCCATGGCCTGAGACCAGTTCATGTTTTTCTTGGAGGCTTTTGATGTAGGCTCTTTGACTTTATTGACTTCTTCTGGTTGTATGTTTTGGTCTTCTTTGTCACCAAAGAAAGATTCCAAAGTCTGAGACTGAATCTGAGTCCATTTTCGCTGCCTGGCCATGTTCCCAGCCAACTTACTTGACCCTTGAGTTATTTGTCGGGGTATGACTGCTTGTAGAGTAGAGAGTACTTTGTTCCAAGCTTGAGGGGATGTGCTGTTGTTTTCAGAGCTTTTTCTACACAGCCAGCTCTGCCACACCAGCGCTACTCCTCCCCCAAGAACCGCCAACCCAGACCATGACTCAGATCTAAGCTGGCTCTGCACTCCCACTCAGATCTGCCACTTAATTCTTCCCACAGGGTGGTCCTGGGGCCGGAAGCAATTGCAGCTGTAGCTCTGTAAGCAGCCTCAGAGCTGTGTCACCTCTGCTGCTCCCGGGGTGGTGGCCCAACTGCGAACTCCTTTCACTCTGTCCCAGCAGCTTTTCCCACTAACCTTCTCTGTTGTCTTTGGTGTTTGTGGATTGAGAAGTCTGGTAACTGCCACAGCTTACTGATCCAAGGTGCTAGGGCCTGTTCCTCCTGGCTCCCAGTCTGGTTGGTCCAGGCACGGCTCACATTGGGCTCTGCTCCGCTCTACTCCCAGTTCCATGCGATAGACCTTACCCCACCACCATCCAGGCTGTCCTGGGCTGCAGCCCTGCTTCCCTCTGCTATTTCATGGGTTCTGCAGTTCTAGAATTTGTTCAGAGCCATTTTTATAGGTATTTGGAGAGACCTGGTGGGGAGCTCACGCAAGTCCCTGCTTTCCAGCTGCCATCTTGGCTCCGCCCCTCTCAACTTCCAATTCTTTACCCCCAGAAAAGAGCTGCTATGAATACTTCTGTACGTATAGGTCCTTCTCCTTTTCGTTTTTTATCTCTTTTAGGATACAGACCTAGTAGTGGTATTGCATGTTTTATAGCCCTTTGGGCATAGTTCCAAATTGCTCTACAGAATGGTTGAATCAATTCACAACTCCACTAACAGTGCATTAAAATTTCATTTTTCCCACATCCCCTTCAACATTTGTCATTTACCTTTTCTGTCCTATTAGCCTATCTAATTCCACGTAACTTGGAATTGTTTTCATTTTCATTTCTCAAGCAGTGAGATTATTTTTTCATATTGCTATAGATAGCTTTGATTACTTCATTTGAAAACTGATCATATCTTTTGATCATTTTTCATTTGGGGAATGGCTCATTTTTGTAAATTTGACTCACTTCAATATATGTGTGAGAAATGAGACTTTTATTAGAGAAACTTGCTTCAATTTTTTTTTCATAGTTACTATTGTTAACTGTATTTCTCTCCATCTTATTATGCCCCCCCTTTTATTCTATTCTCTCTCTCCTTTCAACCCTGTCCCTCCTCAAGTGTTTTGCTTCTGACCACCCCCTCCCACATCTGCCCTACCTTCTACAAATGCCTCCTCCCTTCTCTCATCCCCTTCCCCTTCTACTTTCTTATAGGGTTAAGTAAGATAGTTTTCTATACCCAATTGAGTGTGTATGTTATTTCCTCTGAGCCAATTCTGATGAGAGTAAGGTTCATTTCACTCTATCTCACCCCCTTCCCCTCCTCCATGAAAGCTTTTTCTTGCCCCTTTTATATGAGATGATTTACCCCATTCTACCTCTCCCTTTCTCCTCCCAGTACATTCCTCTCTCACCCCTTAATTTTATTTTTTTGGGGTATCATCCCTTCATATTCAGCTCACACCTGTGTCCTCTGTCCATATATACTCCTTCTAACTACCCTAATAATGAGAATGGTCTTATGAGCTACAAATATCATCTTCCCACATAGGAATGTAAACAGTTTAAACTTATTAAGTCCCTTATGATTTCTCTTTCCTGTTTGCCTTTTTATGCTTCTCCTGAGTCTTGTATTTGAAAGTCAAATTTTCTGTTCAGCTCTGGTCTTTTCATCAAGAATGCTTGAAAGAGGGACAACGAGGTGGTGCAGTGAGTAGAGCACCAGCCCTGAAGTCAGGAGGACCTGAGTTCAAATCCAGCCTCAGACACTTGACACACCAGCTGTGTGACCTTGGGCAGGTCACTTAACTTCAATTGCCCTGCCTCCCCCCCTGCAAAAAATGAAAAAAGAAAGAAAAAAAGAAAAAACAAGAATGCTTAAAAGTCCTCTATCTTGTTGAATATCCATTTTTTTCCCTTGAAGGATTAATACTCAGTTCTGCTGGGTAGGGGATTCTTGGTTATAATTCTAGGTCCTTTGCCCTCTGGAATATCATATTCCAAGCCCTCTGATGCTTTAATGTAAAAACTGATAAATCTTGTGTTATTCTGACTGTGGCTCCACCATACTTGAATTGTTTCCTTCTAGATGCTTGCAATATTTTCTCCTGGAATTTGGCTATAATATTCCTGGGAGTTTTCATTTTGAGATCTCTCTTAGGAGGTGATCAATGAGTTCTTTCAATTTCTATCTTACCCTCTGGTTCTCAAATATCAGGGCAGTTTTCTTTTGTAATTTCTTGAAAGATGAAGTCTAGGCTCTTTTTTTTTTGATCATGGCTTTCAAACAGTCCAATAATTTTTAAATTCTCCTGGATTTATTTTCCAGGACAGTTGTTTTTCCAATGAGATATTTCATGTTGTCTTCTATTTTTTCATTGCTTTTGTTTTGTTTTATAATTTCTTGATTTCTCATAGTCATTAGCTTCCATTTCCTCCATTCTAATTTTTAAGGAATAGTTTTCTTCAGTAAGCTTTTGGACCTCCCTTTCCATTTGGCCAATTCTGCTTTTTAAGGAATTCTTCTCATTGGCTTTTTGGACCTCTTTTGCCATTTGGGTTAGTCTATTTTTTAAGGTGTTATTTTCTTCAGTATTTTTTTGGGTCTTCTTTAGCAAGCTGTTGACTCATTTTTCACGATTTTCTTGTATCACTCTCATTTCTCTTCTCAGTTTTTCCTCTACTTCTCTTACTTGATTTTCAAAATCTTTTTTGAGCTCTTCCATGGCCTGAGACCAATTCATATTTTTCTTAGAGGCTTTGGATGTAGGAGCTTTAACTTTGTTGTTTTCTTCTGAGTTTATGTTTTGATCTTCCTTGTCATCATAGTACCTTTCAATAGTCAGAGGTTTTTTGCTCATTTTCCCAGCCTATTAGTTGACTTCTAAGTCTTTGTTAAAGTAGGGCTCTGCTTCCAGAGCGGAGGATACACTGTCCCAAGCTTCAGGGGTTTTGTGCAGCCGTTTTCAAAGATATTTGTAAGGACCTGTGAGTTTTCACTTGTCCCAAGGGGGCCTGTTCTCTGGTCTGTGAGCAACCACAAGCACTCTTTTCTGCCCTGACACTGTGAGGAAGGTCCCTATTCCACTGTGGCCACAAGCTCTACTGTGCTAGTGCTCCTCTTCACCCTGGGAATGCCCCCCAGGACTGTGACTCAGATTCAAGTATAAGCCAAACAACAGAGTCCTGCCTCTGTTAGCAAAAAGACTCCTGTAATCTCCTTCTCACCAGTTGTTCAACCCCCAGAAGATCCAGAAATAGCCCCTGCCATTGCTGATTCAGTAGCTCTCAATGCCTCCTAGTTTACTGTGGCTGGGGCCATGCTGGCTTGGTCTGTGCTGGACTACGCTCCACTCTCACCCAGGTGCAACAGACCTTTCCTTCTAACCTTCTAAGTTGTCTTTGATGTCTGTGGGCTGAGAGGTCTGGAAACCACCACTGCTGCCACTCATTCAGTCACCCTGAGGACTGCTCTGCGTTTGTTGGGGTCTGGTCTGTGCTGCCCTGCACTCCTCTCTCACCCTGCTACAACAGACTTTTCCTGCCAACCTTCCAAGTTGTCTTGGGTTGGAAGTTTGTTTCACTCTGCCTTCTTGTGGGTTCTGCTGCTCTAGAATTTGTTTAAAGTCATTTTTAAAGGTATTTGGAGGAGCTTGGGGAGAGCTCAGGGGAGTCCCTGCCTTTCCTCCATCTTGACTCTGCCCCCCCACACACCCCATTACACAGTTTATTGACATCAGTGTAAATCACAGAGTCTAACGTTGCCTTGGTCTCAATGTTAATCAAAGCAGTTCAACACTTTACTGTTCTCTACGGCTAGATAAACAATTGACATGAAGACAATGTATCTTAACAAATGAATGCAAACTCCACAGAAATCTAGAACCTCTTGCCCTTTTTGTGGGTACTTCTTTGACTTCCTAGATCCTGACTATCTTTTTTATCAATTTTAGTAAGGTTTCTATGGCCTTTTTTTGTTGTTCAAAAGTTGCTATTTTTTCTCAGTCAAGGATTTAGCAAAGCAAATCCATTCTGTGGATTGTGGGAAAAAGAAAAGTCTTAACTGCACCTGCAAATGCAAGAAGCTCCAAAGCCTCTAGCTATTGCAATGCATGTAATACAATGAGACAAAACAGGTTGTGAAAAAGTACCATCCTTTCCACACTCAGTTCTTCCTTCTGAGAAAAGCATTTCTTTTGAGGAAACTAAAGATAGACATTGATAGACCTGCAAAACTAGAAAAGGGACTTAAATTTAACCTAAGTTGTTTTTATCATTCTTCATAAAACTTGTTGAAAATGTTACCTGCTTATTTCTCAGTATGATGAAAATGCAACATGGAATTCCATGTCTTTTACTTGATTCTGCTTTTCATTTGAAAGAATGTCTTCTTCATTCAAGCTGAATCATGGGGATTGCAGCAAGAGTTCCACTGTGAAGGAATATTGCAAGGCAATGGAGACATTGTTCATTCCACTATATCCAAAACAGGCTCTTCACAGCTTTCCAATATGGTTTAGACAGGCTGTTTACTGACATCATTGCAAATTATATAGAGTCCAAAGTTGCCTGGATCTCCATGTAAGTCAAAATAGTTCAGTACCTTAGTTTTCTCTACAACTAGATAATCTACAGGTAGAGAATGTGTCCTAACAAACGAACCCAAACTCCATAGAAATCTAGAATCTCTTTCATTTTTTTGAGAGTGCTTCTTTGACTTCATAGATCCTGACCATCCTTTTGATTTCCTCCTATGGACGTTTTTCTGTCTAGCATGGCTGTTTCTTTCACTCAAGTATTTACCAAAGCAAATCCATTCTGTTGATTCACCTGCAAAGGCAAGAAACTCCACAGTCTCTAGCTATTGCCACACATGGAATCCAATCAAACAAAATAGGTCCTGTGGAATTATCATCCTTTCCATTCTCTCTTCTTCCTTTTGAGGAAAGTGTGCTTTTTGTTTTTGCTTTTAGGCAACTAGAGATAGGCAATGATAGATCCCAAAAAATGGATAAGGGACTTAAACTTTATATGTTAGGCTTCATACCATCCTTGTTCCCCACACAACTTTCAATTGCCATCTTCCTTTAATGGCAATGCTACATTGAATCCAATGTCTTTTACTTGGTTCTGCTTTAAATAGCCTTTATGAATATCTTCTAAATTCAGTGAGAACCATAGGGATTGCATCAAGAGTCCCTTTGTGAAGGAATATTGCAAGGCACTGAAGGCATTGCTTGTTCCACCATATCCTATAGGGATCTTCTTGACAGCTTTCCAGTATGGTTTAATTATACTGGTTATTGACATCAATGTAAATCACACACAGTTCAATGTTGCCTTGGTCTAAGTGTTAATCAGAGCAGTTCAGTACCTTACTGTCCTCTACAGCTAGATAAATAATTGACATGCAGATGATGTATCCTAGTAAATGAACACAAACTCCACAGAAATGTAGAACTTTTTGCTATATTTGAAGGTACTTCTTTGACTTCCTGACTATCCTTTTTATTGATTCCCATGGAAGTGTTTCTGTCCATACATGGCTATTTCTTTCGGTCAAAGATTTACTAAAGTATATTCATCCTGCTGAGTCGGGAAAGAGAAAAGTCTTAATTGCACCTGCAAATGGAAGACACTCCACAGTTTCTAGCTATTGCAATGCACTGAATCAAGTGAAACAAAACAGGTCATGAGAAAGTACCAACCCTTCCCCTCCCAGATGTGTCTTCTGATAAAAGCTTCCCTTTAAACAAAAGATAAGATAGGCATTGATTGACCTGTAAAAGTAGAAGAGGGACTGAACAACATAAATTTTGATTCATATCATTGTGCTCCCCAAAACTAGTTTAAAACGTCATCTACTGCTTTCTCACAATAATGAAAGAGCACCATATAATTCAATGTCTTTCACTTGATTCTGCTTAATTATAGGCCTTTCATTTGAAAGAATATCTTCTTCATTCAACAAGAACCAAGGGGGTTGCAGCAAGAGTCCCTTTGTGAAGGAATATGTCAAGGCACTGAAGACATTGCTTGTTCCACAATATCCAATAGGGGTCTCTTTGAGAGATTTCCAATACTGTTTAGATCTAGTCTGCTTATTGATGTCACATAGAGTCCAATGTTCCCTTGGTCTCCATGTAAATCAAAGAAGTTCAGTACCTTACTTTCCTCTACAACTAGATAAATCTATTTTAGCATTAACTTTGTCTGAGATCATGATTACTACTCCAGTTTTTTTCCCTAATAAATGCTACTTCAGATCTTTATTTTCTTTGTGTTTCTTATTTCCTATTCCCCCCGACTCCTCTACTTTACTTCTATCCCACTGCCTTGCCCTCCTATTACTTAACCTACCCCACTTCCAAAGATCCCTCCCTTCTCCTTTCCCTTCACCCTCTTGTTTCTAACTAAATTTAGAAGACTTTTATAGACTTCCAAATATGTTACTTCTGCTTTATCCCATTCCCGTTAATCTGGATACCTTTCTATCCCCTTTTTATCCTATTCCCTCACCCTCTTATTTCTTTATAAATTTAGAAGACTTTTATTCCTTTCTAAATGTATGTATTGTTTTCTGTTTAGCCCAGTGTAACGACATTGTTGATAGCAGCTACTGTGGCTGTGTAAGACCAATTAACACCAGCACACAGAAGGGCTGCCAACACAGATTCTTTCATCTGCTTTGCTTTTTTTTTTGAGGGGGGAAGGCAGGGCAATTGGGGTTAAGTGTCTTGCCCAAGGTCACACAGCTAGTAAGTGTGTCAAGTGTCTGAGGCCAAATTTGAACTCAGGTCCTCCTGACTCCAGGGCCAGTGCTCTACTCACTGCACCATCTAGCTGCCCCTTGATCTGCTTTTCTAAGGAAAGTAACTTTAAGGGTTTAACAATCTCACTTTAACTAAACATACATATATCATTGACTTAGTTCAGGGGGAAAAGATCAGCCCCCCGAACTTCAGGGTAAGTACAAACAGAAATTACAAACAGATCAAGAAAGACCTTATCTGATCATTCACTTAGTTCAGGGGGAAAAGATCAGCCTCCTGAACTTCAGGGCAAATACAAATAGAAATTACAAGCACACATTATAAACAGAGAAAATAATGCAAACAAGTCTATCCATAGCAATAGTTACCAGAGAAGCATCAACATCTGTCTGGGTTATCAAAGCTGGGCAGGCTGTTTCAATGGCTTTCCCAGAGTCTTGTCACCAACACTCTTTCAATGAGTGTACCCCCAAAAGTCAAATGCTAACCTTCCAGTACATATACGCTATTTAGGACCCTGAGGGCTGGTACCAACTTCGCATTTAGGGTGTGGGAAATCACTAACACCAAGGTGTGGGAAAGTTCTTCACTCATTAGCATCACATCATATACATTGTTTTAAATCAATGACTCCTGATTGCCTTAGTGTTGAAAAACATTCCCCCCAAAAAAGGGGTCCAATTTACCAGCCCCATTCAAACAAAGGTGAGACTCCTTAAAGGCACTTGATAGCCTTAGCATCCCAAAAGACAAGAACAGCAAAAAGTCCTACCCTGATTACCATTACACCCAGGTCTGATGTGAGTAGGATTCCCTCTAAAAATCTCTCCCTTCTCTTCTCCCCCTTCCTTTAGCCTTTTATTTCTTTCTGAATTTAGAAGACTTTTATACCCTACATATATATGTATACATATGTGTGTATGTATGTGTATATATGTGTGTATAGTTCCCTCTTTAAGCCATTCCCCATGAGAGTAGGGTTCTAGGACTACCAGCCCTCCTTCTCCATCTAATTCCCCTGTGTTAGTTCTTCCTCTCACACTTAATTTGTATAAGATAATTATTTTTTTTTACCTTTTCCTAAATGGTTTTCCTTTTTAGAATCACATTATACTCAGCTCTACCCCAATCTTTCTTATGAACTACCCAATTACTAGTAACAAGCTTAGACATATGTTTTACATTTCCTCATATAAAAAGTAAAGTTTGTCTTGATTGAGTACTTTGTAAATAGTCTTTGATGTGTACCTTGTATTTCTCTTGGATATTGTATGTCAAATTTTCTATCAAGTTCAGGTTTTTTTTGCAACAAAATCCTGAAAGTCTGGCAATTTGTTGAATGGCCATTTTTTTTTTCATTCAGGATCATGCTTAACTTTGCTAGGTATGATATTTTTGGCCACATCCCCAGTTCTTTTACTCTTCAATATATCGTGTTCCAAGACCTCCAGTCTTTTAGTGTCTCATGTGATTCTAATTGTGGCTCTGTCCTATTTGAATTGATGTTTTGTGTTTTCTTTTTGCTTCATAGTATTTTCTCCTTGAGCTGGGGATTTTGAATTTTGATATTCCTGTAGGTTGTTGCTATAGGATATCTTTCAGGTAGTCATTGGTGGATCTTTTCTATTTCTACTTTCCCTTCTTGTTCTAATGCTTCAGGGCAATATTCTTTAATTATTTCATATATTATTGTATCAAGATTCTCTTTTTGATTGTAGCTTTCAGGTAGTCCAATTATTCTTATGTTTTCTCTTCTTGATCTATTCTCCAGATCAGCTGTTTTTCTTATGAGATGTTTCACATTCTCGTCTATTTTTTTCATTCTTTATATTTTATTATTTCTTATTTTCCTATAACTTCACTGGCTTCCTCTTGCCCAATTCTAATTTTCAAGTTGTTGTTTTCTTCCTTAAGTTGACTTTCTTTTCATAATCTTGTTTTTATTTGATTATTCTTGTTTTTAAATTTTTTTCCTCAGTCTCTTTCATTTGATTTTTATAGTCTTTTTAAAGTTTTTCAATAAATTCTTTTTTGGCAGGTGACCATTTGATGTTACTCTTTGGAGTACGAGAGGCTGGTTTTTTTTTGCTTCAGTATCCTGCTCTGAAGATGAACCCCAGTTTTCTCTATTCCCATAATAATTTTCTATAGTTGGGCTCTATCTCCTTTGCCCACTCATTCATATATATATATATATACATATATATATATATATATGTATATATATATATATATGTATATATATATATATATACACATATATATATATGTATATATATATATGAATACACACACATGTATATATACACACATATATTTGTAGCAGTTTATTATGTAATCGCCCCTAGTTCGGGGGTATGGGGAATGGTGCCTCTGGCCTCGGATCCTCCTTCAGTTCTCCCCTCTAGCCTGAAACCTAAACACCGCCCTCCTGTAAGTGCCTACAGCCAGCAGTGTACCTACCCCACTGCTTCTGCACTCATTGAGTTTGTGCTGGTTTCTTCTCACCCAAGGCCTCATTTTGGCAGCACAGCTGGGCCTGACATCCCTTATCAGCAGAGGTTCTCTAAATCTTCCACCCCTCTCCCCTTCTCCCAGATGCCCGACTGTCCTGGAGGTGAAAATTCCTGTGGCTGGCATTGAAATTACCTCCCAACCCAGTTAGCCCCAGGGCTTTCTGCTCGCTGTTTCAGCAGAGCAAGCCAGGAGATGTTTGCACGTCACAGGGACCAAATCTTGGTCCGGGGATTTTTCTTCAGATTGTCTTTGATTGTCCCAGGAGGACCACAGTTTTGCCCCAACTCTTGTTTATTTTTGTTGCTCTACCCCTGTTTGCCCTGAGGCACTATTTAATCTTGTTTGTGAGGGAAATCTGGAGAGCTTGGAATTTTCTGACCTAATCTTCCATCTTCCCAGAATACTCTCATGTTGTGTATTTTATACATATCAACTTTCAATGGATTTTCTCTATCTCTTCGTACTAGGGTTTGATTATATAGAAATGCCAATGATTTGAGTAGATTCATTTTATATTCTGCAAGTTTTCTAAAGTTATCGATTCAATTTATTTTTAGTTGACTCTTTAGGGATCTTTAAATACATCATCAGATAATCTGGAAAAATCGGTCAGTGTTTCCTTTAGCAGTTGTTATCCTCTCTATTTCTTTTCGCTGTCTTATTCCTATAGGCAGCCTTTCCAGTGCTACGTCAAATAGAAGAGGTGACAATGATTATCCTTCATACACCCCTGATTTACTAGAAAGAACTCTAGCTTATCTTTGTTCATCTATTCCCAGTGTTTCTGCTACTTTTAACAGAAATGGATGTTGTACTTTGTCAAAGGCATTTTCTTCATTTATTGATATAAACATATGGCTTTTGTTGATTTTTTATTAATATTGTTGATTGAGATTTCCTAATATTAAACCAACTCTGTATTTCTGCTTTAACTCCAACCTGTTCATAGTGTATAATCTTTCATTTAATCCAATCCAACAAAGGAATTCTATTATAAGAGCAAGTACCTCTTGTATTAAGTTGTTGATCCTTTTTCTAATTCTCTCCTCTATATCTCTCATTTCATTTTTAATCTTAAAAAAACAACTTTACTCCATGACAGTGGTATCTAGTCAGATTCCAACCCTAAGCTTTTTGTAGCTAAAAATAAACAAGGTAGGGGCAGCTAGATGGTACAGTAAGTAGAGCACCGGCCCTGGAGTCAGGAGGACCTGAGTTCAGATCTGGCACTTGACACACTAGCTGTGTGACCTTGGGCAAGTCACTTAACCCCAATTGCCCTGCCTTCCCCCCTGCAAAAAAAAAAAAAGAATAGGTCTCTTCTACTCTGGAAATCAAATCAAGGACCCTTCCTTTCCCCAGTAGTACTTCTTTAGGCCTTTTCCTTAAATGTAGACACCAAAGTTCAATACCATTATCAGCCTTAGTTTAAGTCCTTTCATTTAGATGAGGAAAGAGAGAAAGCAAAGGCCTTTTCTTTAATCCTCAGTTAAATCTGAAGATGCCCTCCTCTGGTGGGAGAGACTTAGTTGCTTAGTTTCCTTAGCACCAGAAGCCTGAGTTTTACTTGAGTTCTTCAGATGATTTCCTCTTGCTGAGGCAATTGAAGATCTTTTTTTTCTTCTTCTAAATCAGTTGTCAGCCTGAGGTTCCCTTTTCTTCACACCGAGGTGTTTCCTTTTTTTTCCCTTAATGTGCAAGATGCTTTACTTTAGCTATGAAGCCTGCCATTTTCACCTCTATCCTTCAGGTATTTCTTCTTGTTCAGGCAGTTTAAACCTTTGGTCTTTCAACTTCACTTACTTTTTCACTTTCCTCCAACAGAGGATTTCTTACCATTGAAGTTTGTAGTCTTTCACCATTATCCCTAAGGGAATCATGTTAACTGCTTGTTTAAGTGGGGAGTTATGTTACTATGAATAGTCTTTTCATTTTTTCTTCTTTAATTTTCCCTCTTCAATCACATGTTAGGCAGATGAGAGGTTTTCTAAAGACCAATGATACTTCTATAAAAATGGGCAAAAAGAATCCTCTAACTTCAGGAGGCATTAATAAGATCTGTTACAATTAGAATGAAGGTAATAACTTGTAGTTACACCAAAAATGAAAGGGAGGAAACCAGAATGATTCACAGAGGACATATTTTCTATAAAATATTTTCAAGGCCATTTTTATTTAATTCATAGACTATTTACCTTATTACAACTAAATGATTCTTGAGACCACTAGAGGGCAAACTCTACCTATTTCTCTGATAATGAAATTTATTTTAAACAAATTTTGTGCAAGTTTAACCTGGCAATGACTCACCTTCAAAATGTGTACTTAACTACCTACAGAGATGGCAAATATATTTTGGAAATTTTATGCAGGGCAAATGCAACAAGGTCCATTTCATGCAGCATACTCAGATTTGTCTTTCCTAGTCCCATGCAGGAGCTTCAGGGATTGCTTCTAGCCATGTGGTGAACCAGCCCTGAAAGGATTTGGTTTTTTGTTAAGACTTTGAAAACCATGAGTAATATTTTGGCCCTCCCCTATTCAGTGTGAATGACAAGATGACAGGACAGGGTACTGAATTAAGTTAAGGGAAGAGACAGCTTCTACCTTGGTCCCTCTTCCTTTAACTTTCCAGGTAGCAAAATCACAGACTTCCAATAAGAGCTGGCTTTTCTCCATCCCTGCTAGCATAGGGAGGCACATGGAAGCTAGCATAGGGAGCCACAACTAGGCACACTTGCATGTAGGCCATAGGCTGCCTTTTCTGCCCTTCTGTTTATTCTTTCCTGAATTTAAGTGAGGGAGTATTTACGTATAAAAGATTAGAGGTGGCTTTTTGAGTTTAAGAAGTCCAGAGGTCCTGGGTCTCATTGGTTTGGAGGTGAAAGGTGGCAGGGGAGGAGTCCTTAGCAGCTATCCCAGGAGAGGATGGCTACTAACAAATTATTGCCCCATCAGTCATGTAGTAGAAATATAAAATGCTTAATTAGCAGTCTTTCTAACTGCTTTATTTTCTGACGATGTTTAGGTATCAGCCTCCCAAGAAAGTATAACAGTAGTTATATATTACTAAATCCTATTTTAAGTTGTTCTGTTAATATTTGCTTTGAGTCTTTATGTTTAGGATTTCTTCTGAGTGTCACATTCACATTGTACAATGACTATCTTCTCCTCTCCCCCATAAGATTTCAGTCATAACATAACCTTTATGTAAATTTATCATCCCAGTTTGAAAATAAAAGGGAGAGGGCTCACTCCTTTCATTAGAGGCTAGGCTCTCCAGGGCTGAATCTAAGCAAAGCAGAATACCTCGATACAGAGCAGAGGGGCACCTTAATGAAGAAGGTGGGGTTGCAGCATGCTAGCCCTTGTGGTTCATCAACATTAGACAAGAAATGTAACTCTTGAAGTTCTGCTGGACACTTGAAATATGGCAGTGAGACATTTGATTCACAATAACTATTATTTCATGGTTAACTTCAAAAGGAGAACAGTATTTTCCACTTTTTTTCTACAAAAATACTATTCAGTTCAGCCATAACTTTTCACATTCTCTCCTTGGATCAGGATCTGAAGGTAATGACAAAAGTGATTCCCAAAACTTTTTGCCTCTGAGGTGACTACTCCAAAGGTGTCAACATTAATTTGAATATAAAAGTTGCAGGATGCCTGATTTTTAAAAAAATGTATTAACTATTCACTCTAGTAGAGCTCATATAAGAAGATAAGCCTAAAGATATCTGCTGCTGCCCAGCTCACACATTCCTACTCCAGTAAAAGCCTTAAGTTTGCACCAGACCAAATAATCATCAAGAAATTCAATGAGAAACTACAGTATATACCCCAGATCTTCAACAAAAAAGTCAGCAAATAACATACAGGCAAAAGGAATCAAATAAGAAAAACAGAGGATATGGATGTGGTTTGGTTCTATTTTGAGGATTTTAACATAAGAGAGCAAAGGGAGAAATACATTAGTATAGAAAGAATGAAGATGGGGTAGAATTTGCTACTCCTTAAAATTAAGGTATATGATAAGAAGAATATAAATATATTTATATAGAATATAAACATGAAGAAAGGGATGGGTTTGCACTGTTATCTGAAATGGACAAAGTAAAGTAAATATCCATACGAAGAGTTTGATGTAGAAAATACATCACACTCATTAGGGAAACAAGCAGGGATGAGAAAAGGGGGATTGTATAATGGGGAATGGGGAAGAAATAGAAGCAAAACAAGCTTCCTGATCCTGAAGGAAAAATTAGAAAAGGGGGGAGGGGAGAAAAGTACAAGAACCTAATGGGGTTCCTTATATTGCCTCAGACAGTTGGGGAATGGTTAAACAAACTGAGGTATACGAATGTAATGGAATATTAACGTGCTGAGATAATTGCAGAGGGGAGTAAGAATTGATTAAGACTTTTCAGTGCCTTGAAGTGAACAAGGTGCTGCGTTAAGGGAAAAAATGGAAAATTGGGTCCCAGCCACAGTTTTGTAGCCCTTTATGAAAAACTAATATAATGAGTCCCCATTTCTGGAAGGAGCAGTGAACCCTAGAAGTTATTAATACTCTCACAACAGCATTGTAAAGAAAACAGAAGGAAGTTAAGAAGGAAGCACAGACAAGTAGGACAGTTTTAAAAGTAATATGCAGAATTTACTATATACTTTAAAAAAAAGTAGTGGAAAATGAAGTTTCACGGTTTTATATAGAATTATCTTTTTATGTTCTGCTGTGTATATGGAAAAACTTTCTTTTGTGATTACATTTTGAATAAAATTTTTTAAAATAAATAGAAAAAAAGATAAATCATATGAAGAAAGATACTGTCTTTTTTTTTTTTGGTAGCACACTGCCCTGACATAGTTCAAGCTTATTGTATAAATGCCTAATATAAAAGGTGCAAAAACATCTTTAAACAAATAACATGGCATTCTTTATAACATCAGTAGGAGATTTGAATTGATTTGCTAAGAGTGCCAATAGGTTTTTATTAATTCGCCTATACTTTCTTTTACATAGTTGATAACATTATTCACTACAATAGCTAGGTATGGAAATACATTCTATGAACATGACAGTATAGCCTGTAACCTTAGTCTCATCAGTCTGGTGATTTACTAGCAGGAACAATTCACCTAATCAATGAGTAAAATATATGCTTCTACTGTTCTGCCACCTCAAGATGTTTCACAAACCCAAAAAGATAAACCAAATCTGATGATCAAAACCAAATCTTAGCTATTGAAATTTTACCCTACAATCAGAAATGATCTCTCCCTCATTGAACTTCTAGTACTACTTTGTACCTCTCCCCTAACCTTATTATATCCTAGTTTATATTTTCATTATAGCTACCTTGAAAGTTTGCCTTACATATACTATCACATTTAATACAACAACTCTGGAGAGCGTTATCATTATCATTATTATTGCAGAGGCAGAAGCTGAGAGAGATAAAGTGACTTGCCTGGGGTCACATAGCTACTGAGTTTCTGAAGCAAGACTTGAACTTAGGTCTGCTTGACTTCAAGTTTAATGTTTTATATCACAGCTTTTTCTCCATCAAAACATAAGCTCTTTGAAAGTTAGGACTATTTCTTATTCTTTTTTATCATCGGAGCCTAGCAGAGCGTCTTTAATAAAGCATGTACTTAACAATTATCAGTTGAATTAAATTGAACAAGCTCATCTTCCAGTATGGAACTGAAATTTTGGGAAGAAGGATATTAAAAAGCTTTCAAAATCTCCACCTTCTGTGGGTGAGGAAAGAGGTTTAATTTAGAGTTCAATTTCAAATAATTTTGATATGAAAAATATGAATTTTATAAGCTCCTGTCCCTTTTCATATGTCAGCAGCTTACTTGTTGAAATAGGCAGAAAATTAATAGCTAAGGCAAGAAAACGAGCTGCTATGTAAATAAAAAGGATTAGATCAACCTTTTAGCCTGTAAAATACGGCCCCTTTTGAATAGGAACAATTTGGTTGCTTGAAAGGGACAAAAAACTTTTGGACTTGAATGAAAAATTAATTCTTTGTGTGCAGAAACACAGTTTTACCATTATAATATGTCTACAGACAGAAGACAACCAGACAGAGGATTTGTTGAAGGACAGAAAAATGGTTTGAGATAGAGAACTTTGTGGTTCCTCAGCTCATTTGCGTATGACTGTTTAATTTAGAGGTTATGAGGTTAGAATTCACAAACTGATAATTCAAATAACTATTTGAAAACTATGGGAAAATGAAATAAGAATTGTTGATTTTATAACTGACATAAAGTTGAATTTTTTTAGTTTAATTCATAAAGGAAAAATGAGTCACTGACCATGACAAAGCTCTGATTTGTTTAAAAAGACAGCAGGAGAGAAGACAACAAAAAGGAGCAATTAAGAAAAGAGTAGGAGTTAGGAATATACCAGAAGAAGCAGTCAGCAGACAAGAGGGTTTCAGTTGCCACACTTAGAGGCCGCTGATTGGAGGTGTCAACCTTCAGAGTTTGGTCTAAAAGAAACAGAAATAGGCCATGTATGTGCAGTTTTTTTCTCTATAAGCTAGTGTAGCAACAATTCAGCTGTTGTGGGGTGTAAGACCCAACAAGACCAGCACACAGAAGGCTGCTAACACAGGTTCTTTGATCTGCTGTACTAAGGAAAGTAACATTAAGGGGTTAACAATCTTAGTTTAATCCCACATACAAATGTCATTCACTTAGTTCAGGAGGAAAACCCAGCAACCTGAACTTCAGAGCAAATACAAACAAATTACACACATACACACTATAAACAGAACAAATCACAATTCATAGTTACCAGGAAAGCATCAACACCTGGGTTGATAAGCCAGGAGGCTCTTAGAGTGGCTGCCCGGAGTTCCATGCCACTCTTCCAGTGGCTGAGAGCCCCAAGGGAGAACGCCAACCTCTGGGTTTATATATTCTGTTCAGGGTCAAAGGGCATCATAAAACATGCAACTCACCCATGTGACCTAAAAGCATCACAAACATGTGACTTATACCCATGTGGCCTAGACTTTTCCTTGAGGCAAGGAGGTCATCCAAGACTCCTAATTTAATCAAAGAAATAAAGGCCAAACTCTTCAAGGGCACTTGATTAAATAAGTGCTAAAAGCCCACCATAATTACCCATATAGCTAGTGAAACACGCACGCTTGGAGTCAGATTAAACTGAACACAAAGAAAGGCCAGTTGAAGGAGATTATATACCCATAGAAGAAGGAAGTATTGCCTTACCCCCGACTCCTCTTCCTTCCTGACTTAGGATGCCTGTGTCAATCAAAATTTTAGTTTCCGTAGTCCAAGGGGATGTCCCCGGGATGCTTTGGTTTTATCAGCTATAAACATTGGAATGTCATAAAACGTGAGAGTTATAACAGGATAGTGTCCATAAAACATCAAGATAAGAGAAGTGCCATTAATCAAGATAGCGTCTGGTTGAAGGTGCCTGGTCCTTATCAGTCCTACACAGGGGAATGCTTGCAATCAGCTTAATCTGGGGGTTCACTCAGAGAGCATGCAAAGCATTATGGTATGTTAACTCAGAGTGGGCCAAAATGTCTTTTTCCTGATTGGCCAATTCAGGTTTTCAGCCTTTTTCTGGTGTAAACCAGACTCAAGCTAGTTTACATTTCCCCTGATTTTGGTCAAAGGTGAACCAAGGACACTGCCTGTAGACCAAAAAAGGTATGGGGAAAACCTCACAGAGCAGCCCTTTGCAATGCAACCAAGAGCAAGTAAAGAAAAACGGAGCTTGAGGTAGGGGGAATGAGGGGCAGGACAAAAGACAATAGTATTGCAAGGCAACCTAAACCAAAACTAGGGCAGCCTAGAGATATGGGCAAATGGTGTATGGCACGTAAAGATCTGGAAAAGGGGTCTCAAGCAGGGAGGGAGCCCTTCTTCTCATAGGCTTGGTCTAGATTCTTGGGAAAGCCATCTGTGTTACGTATCTTTTTCTTCAGGGGTTTATGGAGGTCTCCTATGTGGGCTCAGATGTCCACCCAGGAGTGGAGGCAGTCTTTAGATAATCCAGGAGTCCACAACCACAAGTTGGAAGATGTAGGAGTAGTCAGAGAGAGCTGATAAGGGGTCTTAGACACATGTGTTGACAATTGAGAGAAAATAGCATAACATAGTTCCTTAGTTAAAAGCACACAGATCTAGTTCCCCAGGCACTCGAGGCTAAGTTCAAACAATATAATAAAGTTTTTCTCACAATTCCCTTAATTGCATAATTACATAAAGTCAGGTCCAGATCAAACTACTTCAAAGACTCACAATGGACTAGTTTTGAGGAGGGAGACTTACATGTCACCAAGGTAATCAAAAAAACTTAAATATAAACCATGCAAAGCAATACAGTCAACATCCCTACTGTTAACTAATATCAACTCTCCTCGTATCCCAGTAACCCATTTTCAACATCCATTTAAGGAGCACCTGTTTAGTCCCAGATGTCTCATATAGTTATCTGGTCCCTTGACATCTTTCTTGGACAACAGGCTATATTCTTAGGACAGCTCAAAAAGGGGTGCTGCTTTTCTAGTTCCAAATCCAGAAGTTCTTAGATAATTCTGACTTAATATAATTTATTACAATTATTTAAATTTGGCTCTCCAATTTTGAAACTTCAGAGAATTTCAGTTTATATACCATTTGCTGTTTCTATCCCTATTTAAATCATGTACCTGATATAAGAATCTTTAAAAAAAAATTTGAGGGTGCAACCATAAAATGAGCTCTTCTGCCTTTTAAAATTATCAGATTCTTTAATAATGGGAAAATCTGATCATTTCCCCCTTAGGAAGATATCATTCCTATATTATTATTTGGCCACAAATATAGGGTTAAATTGTAAGATATTCATACTTGCATCCTACTATAATAACTCAGAGATGTTCTAATATCAATCTATTCTTTCATAGGTTTAGCATTGTATTTACAGAACTTCTTTATTATAGAAATTTGCTATAAAAGGAAAAAAGAGGGACATAGTTATAACAATGTCATATGTCATAACAGAGGGGAAAAACTTCCTTAGCTCTGTTTGATTACAGGCATGAGTTATATCTGACAGCCAATCTGTCATAAGATGTTAAAAACAGGGCTCATGATTAACCAAGTGGGAAATTTTGCTTTTCAGAAAGGAAATAGCACAATTGGGAAAGAGAATCAGGAGGATCCTACCTAGGCCATGTCCAAGGTTGTCCCCAAAACTTTTCCCAGGCACAGACGTCCACCTTTAGTAGTTCTCAGCGTGCAGCACATGCCATTTTCTACTATTGACTTCATGACAATTCGGACAACTATTCCTCTAATCAAAGCTCAAAGCAATGGTAAATTACAGTCCCATAAAGTTTTGAATAGCAAATCCCAATAATCAGAGCTTCAGGTAGGTTCAGCTCTCAAGGATCACATAAGTATTGACTATAATCTTACATTAGTAACAGTAAGAAGTTCATCAAGAAAAATTCTACTGTTTTCAGAATCCCTTTGAGCAATGGGAACATCTCTAAGGTGTCTTAAGTAGTAGTTTGCATACATTTATGCACATGTTCTAAGATTAAACAACAGACATAAGTAAAATCAGATTTCCCATTAAGATAACACAAGAGAGCTCATAGATTACTACTCTTAACTAACACAAGTGTCTGTACTGAAACCTTATTCCTTAAACGAAAACATAAGAGGCTCCTGACTTTAACCTCACAACTTGATAGAATTACATTCTTGTTTCACAAGCTTGTTTATCCTTCCCTAATTATATTCATCACTCTGAAAGAATGAGATACTTCAGGAACTGAATCTTATACATATGATGAGTTCAAACACTAATTTAACTCTTGCTTAGGCCATGGAATGATTACACATTCAGATCAAAACAGCAAGATCTCTTCCACTTAAAGCTCATTACAGTAATTTAGCAATAAATTAGCTTACAAATGAAAATTTAGTAGTCTTTCTAAAAATCACACAAAGAATTTTAGAAAACATATCTTTCTAAAAATATTTCCTTTTCTTAAAAAGTTTAAAATTTATCATGATGTTAGAAGGAAAAATCACTAAACTTTTATGAAGTAAATTAGTTGGATACCTTTAAAATGAAAGATCTCTCTCTTTTCAACCTTAAAGCAAAAATAAATCCTTAAAACTGGAATTTATCAAAACTAAGTTGGTGTAGGGGCAGTTGGGGGCACAGTGAGTAGAGCACCAGCCCTGGAATCAGGAAGACCTGAGTTCAAATCCGGCCTCAGATACTTGACGCATTAGATGTGTGACCTTGGGCAAGTCACTTAACCCCAATTGCCCTGCCTTCCCCCCTCCAAAAAAAAAAACAACTAAGTTGGTGTAAAATGTCTTAAAGTAACATAAATAAATACCCAAATACTATGACAAACTAAATTCCTAGCTACCACCTCCCTCTAGTCAAAAGATGTTTGTAATGGGAGAGGAAATTCAGTTTTCATAAGCCAAGAAGAACATACCCAATTAAATTAGCCTTATTACAATAATAAAGTTACCAGGGCTTTAAAATTTACTCAGTATATTTTCTTTCCTTTGTCTTTATCACTAGAAATTAAGAAAATAATTACATCCTGGAATCTGACATAAAGAGTGAGCAGAGGTAGTTCACAAACCTCCAAATTAAGATACACACACACACACACACACACACACACACATCCTTAGAAGAAGCAGGCTTGAAAATCACATCCTTATTTTGTATAAGGATTCCCATTTACAGAGTAGGAATTCCACAACACAGAAAAATCTTGCACAGGGTTGATTAGAATTTTAGGTGAAATTTTCTCTTAAATACAGATAAAACTTAGGAGTTTATAATTTTCTTAAATTATAGTACTTCAGAATATTACAGCACATTGTTAGCAGGGCTGATAGAATGGCCTAACAACTTCCTAACCCATTCATCCTCAAGAGGAATTGGTTTTCTAACAACATAGCTGATACAACTATTTACCAAATTATACAATATAAGAAAATTTAGAAATATAAGGTTTCAAATTATCTAATTTTATCACATCTTTTTAAAAGCCCAATTCATATGTAACAAAATTCAGATTAAAAATTGCTTTAACACCATTTCTATTTTACAATGGTCTCTCAAATTTTACAATATAAGAGACTTTTAGAAATGCAACACAAATTAGAAATAAAGTAACAACAAACAATAAATTTTCAAATTATCACATGTAGAAATTATGGATCTTATTACCTTTGGCATTTTAAAACTACCTTAAAGTTATCAGGTAGGGAACAATTACATTAAATTAGAGAGATAATAATAATGTAGTGTCTAGCATATGCCAGCCATTGTGTTAAGCACTTTACTATCATTATATTATTTTGATCCCGTAACAGCAACCATTATTTTTCCCTTTACAAATCAGAAAATGGGGCAAACAAAGATAAAATAACTTGCCATAAATTACATAGCTGAGACATTTCTGCAACTGGAATAGAGAAGAGTGGGCTTACAAAGGGCAAAGGCTAGCTGGCTCCCCTACCTCTTACTGCCACCCTAGGCTCTATCAGGGGCACCCAGATTCTTCCAGGCAACAACTGGCTGCTGGAGATTGTGGCAGAGGACACTGACTAGGAGCTGGGGGGCTGGTGCCAGGGCCTTGCCAGTAGGTAAATTCTTCATGGCAGAGCTCAGGAAAGGCTGGCTGTGGGGCCTGACCATCCCCTTTGCCCCCTCCCCACAGCTGTAGATGCTGCTGTGGCAGGGTGGGCAGGACATACTGCACCTGGGTGATACTCCCAGGCTTTGCCTAGAGGGGTGGGCTACAGGGTACCCAGGGAGAGGCACAGGGCCACAGCCAGGGGGCCCCTGCTGTGGCTGCTGCCCACCCCTCTCTTTCCACCAGGTGGGGAAGGGTGATTCAAGTTTCCCCTATAATTCTCCAGTATTCTCCTTTCTTAATCTGATCTGGGCTGAGAGGAGTTAACAGGGAAAACACGGGCTGTTAACAATTCCCATACTGAGATACATTCTTGACTCCGGGAGAGGGAGTAAGGAATGCTGAATGATTGGGATTGTGGGGAGGTGTTTTAGCAGGGGGTGAATTCCTGGAATTACCCCAAAGTCCCAGGAGTTTTCTCCTGCAATCTTAAAATGATTCATTTCCAAACTCCTTAATGATTAATCTCAAAACCTCCAGAATCTGCTACGATATTTTTAGCTGTATCTAACTTTTTCCTCCAGCTTCCACAGTTGGGATCACCAAGAAAAAAAAAAGTCTTACAGGCTTTTCCTCTTCAAAAAAAAAAATCTAACATTCCATGGAAAGCTTAAGGTAGGAGTTAGTACTGTTTTCAGCTATAACCTCAAAGTAACAAAAAGATTCATTATTCTTTCCCAGTGTTTTCTCTAGCTATATAGCCCTTAGAAGTTTTTCTGGCTGGCTACATTTTAAATCTTTCAAGGTAACAGAATCTAGCTCACAGCACAAACACGACACAGATATTTTACAATACAGAGACAGAGACACAAATACAAATTATAGGGAGAGGGGAAGTCCGAAAGCTCCGAGGGGCTTCTTAGAACTTACTGCCACCCTAGGCTCTGCCAGGGGCACCCAGATTCGCCCCATCATGGCACCCCGTCGTGGAAAGGCTCTCATTACTCCGAGGAAAGGGGGTGGGGAATTTGGAAGAATCCAAGACGGACGGGGTAATGGGGTGGCTCTATACATCTCTCCTAGTTAAGAGAGGGGCAAAGAGGAGCAGATGGGGACTGGATCCTGAAAGCTTTCCTTGGAGTACCCCTAAGGTTGCAGATTTAAGGGGGCAGGTCCCGATGAGGTTAAGTTCTCGGATCTGGTCCATAGGCAGGGTGGAGTTTGCCTCCATCAGGACTGTAGCCCTCAAGGAAAAGGGGAGGGGGAAGGAGATTAGACAGTGTCTAGGAAAGGGTGCTGAGGCTAAAGTGGCTTTACAAGCTTTAAGGGAAGAAACTTCTGGTTCTCACTCTGCCATTTCAGAACCAGCAGTGGAAACTTTCCCACTCCATTCTAGATGTCTTGTTGGTTTTCAAGCTTAATTTGTTTTTAAGACACTCATCGGAAGAGCCCTAATGGGGCCAATACAATTCAGGGCTATCTATAGTTAACTGACACCAATGCTGGCTGAATTTGTGAGAAAGCGGAGGTCTTATTAGCAGATTTCTAATTTTAGTTTCTGACTGATCCATAGCCAAAATTTTCCAGAAGATCAATCCATACCTGAGGAAACCTAGGTAATGTAGAGTGTTGTAGTGCAGAGTGATCCCCATCCCCTGAGCTAGTTCAGAGAGAATTGTAGACTTCAACCAAACCAGTGGGAGTCCAGAATGTGCACTGTGAATAGAGACTTACCCACCCTAGCCAAAGTTAAAACTCCAGGAAAATAGATACTGAGGTGCCTCAGTCACTAGCATTATCAGGGTGCAGTGTCGTCTCTCTACTCCATCAGTTCCATCCTTGTCATGGCACCAAAAATGTCAACCTTTGGAGTTTGGTCTAAAAGAGACAAATGGAAATAGGCCATATATGTGCAGTTTCTTCTCTACGAGCTATTAAAACATGCATGCTTGAAGTCAGATTAAAATGAACTCGAAGAAAGGCCAGTTGAAGGAGACGATATACCCATAGAGCAAGGAAGTATTTCCCCACCCCACTTCCTGACTCAGGATGCCTTTGTCAGTCAAAATTATAATTTCCATAGTACAAGAGGACATCCCCAGGATGACTGCATTTTGTCAGCCATAAACATGGGAATGTCATAAAACATGAGCATCATAACAGGACAGCATCCTGATAAGATAAGTGCCATTAATCAAGATAATGTCTGGTTGAAGGTGCCTGGTCTGTAACGGTCATAAACAGGGGAATGCTCCCAGTCAGCTTAATTTTGGGGTTCATTCAGAAAGAATGCAAAACATTATGGTATGTTAACTCAGAGTAGGCCAAAATATCTTTTTCCTGATTGGCCAATTCAGGTTTTCAGCCTTTTTCAGGTGAGGGGGAGGCTCAAGATGGTTTACGGAGGAGATCTAAAGTTCGGTGCTTTTTCAGCTGCATTCCCCTTAAGGACTTTTGATAGTTTCAGAGACAAGAAGTCTTTGCTCTTTGCTACTCTTCCACCCCCCATCCCTGGGTAGAGGGAAAAGTAGGGAAAAGACAAGCTATTTAGCTGCTTTGCTATAAGCACATACTGAGAAAGGGCTTGCTAGATTGCCCAGAGAACCAATATAGTAGGACCTGCCAGGGTTTGTGCTCTTTTATGATACTTTTCCAAAGTTTTACCAATGCCTCACATTCTTCTGCAGCAGTCACAAAATGGTAATATTGTATTTCAGGGAACCCTCTTTTGCTTAAGAGCACCTTAGTGATTTTGCTTATGGAAGCCTTTCACTGTTTCTCACCCGAAACATCCAAATGGATACCAACCAGAATCACTAGTGAGGAAGAAGCCTGAACCTGTAGGGGAAAGCCATGAAACATGCAAGTTTATCTAGAATTAGGATTTTCTTTTAACTCAGTTGAGGCTTACTCCTAGTAGCACTACTACTAGTGAAAACAGCACTTTAATACTTTAAGGAGCCATGATTTTATTAGAGTTTTTTAAAATCTGCAACTTAATAATCTAATATTATACAAATGCATTGTAGTCAATCAACAAACATTTACTATGAGATGATGCTATACTAGGTTCAGGGCAAACAAGTATAAAAAGTGAGATAATTCTTACTCTTAAAAAATGTAGATTCTAATGGAGAAGATAACAAGTAAATACAGAATATAAGGGAAATAAATAAAAATAAATACCAAGTGGTTAAGGTAGTCTGAGAGGAAGGGTACTGGTAGTTGAGACAATAAAGAATGATTTGTGTACAAATTGGTATTTGTAAGGAAGAAGGAATTCTATGAGGTAAAGGTAAGAAGTATATTCCAGGCAGGCGAGGAAAGCCAATGCAAAAATCACAGAGACAAGATAAAATGTTATGAGTGATGAAGAGAGTTTGGCTGGATCAAAGTGTGTAAGAGAGGGAGTAATGTTCCATACGAGCTGGAAAGACAGGTTGTGGCAAGGTTGTAAAGAGCTTAAAAAACTAAACAGTTGACTTTTAAAGTACAGGAAGCCCCTAGAGTTGTTTATAGGAGTGTGACACAACTAGATCTGTATCAGCAACTGTGGGAGATGGACTGAATTGGGGAGTGACCAGAGGCAGAAGAGCAACTGCAGTCATCTAGGCCATTAGTGAGGAGAACCTGTTTCTAGGTGAATAGAAACAAGGGGAGCAAGCATGAAAAATAGCTATAGAAATAGCGGTCAATGATAATACTGAAGTCTGAAAGAGGGATTGGTCTTGGAAAGATAATGAGTTCAGTTTTGGATATGTCAAGTTTTAAATGTATACAGCTTATTCCGTTTGAGATGTCTGATAGGCAAATGGTATTGCAGGAATGTAGCTCAGGGGAGACATTAAGGATCAAGATATATCAATAAAATATAGATTGTAGATATAGATATAAATTTAGAGATATAAATGTATAGATACAGAAAGGGATACAGAGATACACACACACACACACGTACACACACAGACACACACACATCCATGGGAGCTAATGAGGTTACCAAGAGAGAGAAAGAAGAATAAGAATATGGGGCCAAGGCAGAAATTGAGGGAACATCCATAGTTAGGGAATATGATATGGATGATAAGCCATTCAGCAAAGAAGAGCAAGAAGCAATTATTAGACAGGTAGGAGAACCAGAAGAGAATAGTGTCATGAGAGGAGAGTAAACAGGAAAAAGTGGTCAGTAGTATCAAATACAACAGGAGAGAAGGATGAGAACTGAGCAAAGACCATCAGATTTGGCAATTAAGAGGTCATTAGTAATGTCCAGTTCATAAATGGTCAAATGATATGAAAAGGCAGTTCTCAAGGGAAGAAATCTAATGTATTAGTAGACATGTAAAAATGCTCCAAATCATTAATAACCAGAAAAATCCCAATTAAACTAATTCTGAAGTTCCGTCTCACATCCATCAGATTGGTGAAATAAACAGAAAGGAAAATGATCAATGTTGAAGGGGCTATGGGAAAACAGGTACCTTAATGGATGATTGCTGAAGCTGTGAATTGGTATAGCCAGTCTAAATTAATTCTGCTTCTAGAACTATGTCAAAAAAGTTTCCAAACTATGTATATCATTTGATCCAGCAATATAATTACTAGGCCTATACCCTAAAGAGATCAAAGAAAGATGAAAGGGCTTTATATGTACAAAAGTATTTAAAGCAGCTCCTTTTGTGGTAGTAAAGACCTGGAAAGTAGGGGGCTGCCCTCAATTGAAGAATGGCTTAACAAATTATGGCATATGAACATAAAGGAATACTACCATGGCATAAGGAATAATGAGGATGAAAACCAGATTGCAAAATGTTGACGCGTAAGTGAGAAAGGACAAAATAGAGGCAGCAAGTGGAGGCAGCTTTTTCCAGGAGTTTGAGAATTTGGATATGACAACAACACTGTATGTTTAAGGAAACAATGGGAACTTTATTGGGCATTTGCTAATAAGCATGTTTCAACTAGGGCTAAAGCTTTAAATACTATTCTCATTTGGGTTCATATTATCTCCCCCAAGTACCATAGTAAGCCATTTAACGAAGAATAGTATCAAGTCTGCCTCTTATCCACCAATTCACTTAAGAAAATACCAATTAAGATTTACTGAAGTACTAGCAGTTCAAATACAATACGAACTTTCCCTTCCAAAGAGAAATGTCCAAAAGTGCTAGGGGACCCTCAAAAATTTTTCCAGTATAGCATATTAACTGTATCTGGGAAGACTAGCCCTGCTTAGAGTCTACATAGGTACAATTAGTTGGCAAAGTAGATAGAGTACTGGGCCTGAGTTCAGATCTGGCCTTAGACACTTACTGTGTGGTCCTGGGCAAGTCACTTTATTCTATTTGCCTCATTTCCTCATCTGTAAAGTGAACTGGAGAAGGAAATGGCAGACCAATGTCTTTGCCAAGAAAACCCCAAATGGGATCACAAAGAGTTGGGACACAACTGAAATAACTGAACAAGAGAGTCCACATACATCTCACCAAGATGGTGGTTCTTGAGCTAAGACATAGGCGATGTCCCCATATTACACACCCAGCACCTATTTTAAGACCTTGTAGATACAGTTTCAGTTCTCCAAAACAGCATTTTGTTTTCTCAGATGGTTAATGAACAAAATCTCCCACTTTCTCATTCCCCTTTACCCAATAGGATGCCAAGTCCTATCAATTTTACTTCTACAGCATCCATTCTTGTCTCTCTATTTACCCATACTATATACACTATTGAAAAGCTTTACACTATTATATATGACATTATAGAATATATAATATTATCATATTATATTGTTGTTGTTGTTCAGTTGTATCTGACTCTTAATGACGCCATGGACCATACTGTGGGGTTTTCTTGGCAAAGATATTGGAGTGGTTTGCCATTTCCTTCTCCAATGAATTAAGGCAAACAGAGGTTAAGTGACTTGCCCAAGGTCACAAAGGTAGTGTTTGAGGCTCAATTTGAACTCAGGTCTTTCTGACTCCAGGCCCAGCACTCTATCTACTGAGGCATTTAGCTGTCCCATCACATTACATAAACCATTATAGAGCCTTAATGTCAAACCCACATTACAACAATAGCCTCCTAACTGGTTTCTCTGCTTTCAGGTTCTATCCTCTTTGTTTCATCCACAGTTGCCAAAATTATATGTCTTCAATGGAGATATGCCAATGCATCACACCGCCCATTCAAAAATTTATAGTGATTCCCCTATTGCTTCCAGGATAAAATATAAATCCTTAGCCTGGATTTTAAGACCTACCACAATATGGCTTCAACCTACTTTTCCTGTCTTATTTCATATTATAGTGGAGTCACATATCATATATATCACTTAACAATGGAGTCATGTGCATGAAGATTAGGTTCAAAGTGCATAAGGCAAACCTGCATTGTGTAATTGGCCATAAAGTGCAGTCAGTATCTTTAAATAACTGCAGATGGAAAGGGGGAAGATAGGTGGTGCAGTGGATAGAATGCTGGTTCTGGAATCAGGAAGATCCAAGTTCCAATCTGGCCTCAGACATTTACTAGCTGCATGACACTGCACAAGTCACCTAACTTCTGTTTGCTTCAGTTCCTCTTCTTTAAAATGGAGATAATAACAGCACTTAATTCCCAGCTGTGTTTTGAGGTTCAAATGAGATAATTGTAAAGCTCTTATGACAGTGCTTGGCACATAAAAGGAAGCAGCTAGCTGGATAGAGCACTGGGCCTGGAGTCAGAAAGATCTGAATTCAAATCCAGCCTCAGACACTTAGTAGCTGTGTGACTCTGGGTAAGTCACTTAACCTCAGTTTGCCTCAATCCACTGGAGAAGGAAATGGCAAACCATTCCGACAATCTTTGCCAAGAACACCCCATGAACAGTATTGGTGTTCCATGGTCCAAGGGCTAATTAATAATGGGATACAACTGAACAACAACAGATGGAAAGGGTAGTTTCTTAGAAACAGGGATTCTTCATTTTTTTTGTTGTGTACATTAATAATAATGTTTTTAAATGTATAAAGTAAAAAACACACAGGATTACAAAGGAAACCAATTTTATCTAAACAGTTATCAAAATACTTTTCCCACCCAAATTCAAATCTCCCTCTCCCAAGAATCCATGCTTTAAAAGAAGAGATTCTATAGCGCTGAGCATCAGACTATGGCAACATGAATGTAAATTTTATTTTCTACTACACCCCCATGTATTATCAGTAGAAAGGAAGAATCATGACTACTATTCAAAGAAAGATAGAGAAAAGTATAAGAATACGGAAAGGGACTAGAGCTGGAAGGAAATATCTACTAATCCAATTTGGTACCAATCCTGAAAATATGATTAGAGAGTTGCCTACCAAACTCATATAGAAACCAATCATTGTGAAAACCACAAATTAACATTATCTATGTGGCATTGCATTTTGATTTGTTTTACTAAATATTTTGTAATTACATTTTAATTTGGTTCTTTGTTGCATGTTTGACACCTCAGGTAGAGGATGGTTAAGTGACTGAACCAGTCACATAACACTATGTGCCAAAAAAAAAAAACAACCTCAGAGACTTAGCTGGTAAGAAAAATTGATTAAGGGGAAAATATACTTTAATTGAATAATAAAGCTAGAGATGGAAGAGATCTTAAAAGCAATTGGGTCCACCCCCCCTCATTTTATGGATGAAGAAAATGAAGAACAGGGTCATCTAGGCAGTGTTAGAGAGGATATTTGAACCCAGATCTTCCTGACTTCAAGTCCAGAGCCCAGCACTTTATGCTTCTTCCCACATAAGTGTGATTATATCAGGTTATTGTACCATCACAAGCCTTCTTCCTTCTTTACTATGAGGAAAGAAAGAACAAAATAAAGTCAAAATTGTGGCCTTGTTGCTGACCAGGATAGCTAAGAAGATCAACTAAGGCTTTCCCTTTCAATAGCTCTACCAGCCTAAGCCGAATGAATAAACTCCTTACAGGTAGGAAGAGATCAGAATTATGCTCAGCACAACAAGATGTTCACACTATTGAGAGCTGAGGACTCACTGAGGAAAGAACAAGATCTTCACATTTCCCATATGCCACACACTCTGCTCATAGTACTACTTAAATTGTTATTTTCCTATTTTTTTTAAATCAAGCATGCATAGTTCAAACCACTTAAACTAAATCTGTGCAGGAGGCAACTCCATTACACTCCACACTCTCCACTGCAGTCAAATACACCAACTTTTCTGTTCGCTGCATGTGACATCTCACTTCAAGCAGTTTCTTAGGAGGTCTGCCTATTCTAAATTCCTCTCCTGAGCCTCTATCTCTCTGAGTAACTTTCTATAAAATATAGCCAGGCCTTTCCTTGATCCTTTCCAAATGCTTTTAATCTTTAATGTACTTTATGGAAATTGATTTGTATTTTAAATATACTTCATATTTACTTATATGTATAGATATTCTATTATCCCTCCCCCTTCCCGCCACCTCTCCCCAATGAAATTTTTAAGACAAAGTTGTTTAATTTTTACCTTTGTGCATAGAAATTTAGAGGAGACAATTCTTTTGTCATCAAAGAGAAAATTTTCAGGGCCAAGATGCATGAGTTTTTAGGAACTGTATATGTAAAAAGATAATATTGTTTATTTTTATATGTTTTGATTGATATCTTCTGTATCTTACAATATCATACGTATCCCAACTATCTCTCTTTCTCCCTCCCACAGTTATCTCATACAACAAATATTTTTAGAGAAAAAAAATCAGCATAACTTATCAATACATAGAAAAAGTCCAAAAACATGTGCAATGTGTGACACCTTTTGGCCTTCATGAAGAGGTAGGTTGTCAGTGTTGTTTTATCTCTCCTCATTTGTTTTTTAGCAGGGCAATTGGGGTTAAGCGACTTGCCCAAGATCACACAGCTAGTACATGTATCAAGCATCTGAGGTCAAATTTGAACTCAGGTCCCTCCTGACTCCAGGGCCGGTGCTCTACTCACTGCACCACCTAGCTGCTCCCACATCTCTCTTCATTTGAGTCCTGTTTGATCTAAATACTTTTGTTACATTCACTTTTGATTCATTGGTGTTTCCATTTAAATTTTTAGAGTTATTGTTTATATAGTTTTGTTGTCTCTGCTTACTTCACTCTGCATCAGTTCATATAGAACTTCCCATATTTCTCTGATCACACACATGATTTCTTAAAGCACAGTAATATTTCATTTTATTCATGTACCACAATTTGTTTAGGCATAATTGATGGGCACGTACTTTGTTTCCAATTCTTTGGTAATACAAAAAGTGCTGCTATAAATATTTCGATGTATATAGAGACTTCCTTCTTATTGATGGTTCCTTGGGGCATAGGCCTACTAATGGAGCTTCAAAGAATATCAACATTTTAGTCATCTTATTTGTGTAATTCCACATTTTTTTCCAAAATTGTTGCATTTCAGTGTGCTTACCTTTCCACAATCCCTCCAACATTAACTATTGTCATTTTTTGCCAATTTTGCAAAGTGCAAAGTAAAACTTCAGTGTGTAATGGCCCGTCATTTCTCTCATTACTTGTGATTTGGAACATTCTTTCACGTGGTTGTGAATACTCGGCAATTCTTCTTCTGAGAACCCTTTTACAACTTATCTGTTGGGGAATGGCTATTAGTTATATACACATATGATTTTTTTCCCATTCATTAATTTTGTCTGGGAAGAAACTTGGTTTCAGGTAATCTAAGTTATCTATTTTATCTCTAATAATTACCTCTATCTTGATCTATAGATGTAAGAGACATATGATCCATTTTTCTCCTAATGTTATAAGATGATGTAACAACAATGTGGCTAGCAGCTACTGTGGCTGTGTAAGACCAACAATAACAGCACACAGAAAGGCTGCCAACACAGGTCCTCTGATCTGCTTTTCTAAGGAAAGCAGCTTTAAGGGGTTAATAATCTCAGTTTAATTAAACATATATATATATCATTCACCTAGTTCAGGGGAAAAAGATCAGCCCCCTGAACTTCAGGGCAAATACAAATCAAAATTACAAGCATACATTATAAACAGAGCAAATAACACAAACTATCCATAGCAATACATAGTTACCACAGAAGCACCAACATCTGGGTTATCAAACCTGGGGTGTCTATTTCAACGGCTTGCCCCGAATCTCATCATTCTTTCAATGAGTGTACCCCCAAAAGTCAAATGCTAACCTTCCAGTACAGATATGGTGTTCAGGGCCCTGAGGGCTGGGGCCAACTTAGCATTTAGGGTGTGGGAAACCAGGTTGTGGGAAAGTTCCTCAACCACCAGTACCACACCATATACAAATCAGTGACTCCCTATTGCCTTAGTGCTGAGAAGCACTTGAAGACAAAAAAGATCCTACTTTACCTGCCCCATTCAAACAAAGGCCAGACTCATTAAAGGCACTTGATAGCCTTAGCCATTCTCCACTCCTGTTTCAAAACTTGTCATACAATATAATCTTAAGACATTCATCTTTCCATCACAGTCCAGAGCTCGGCTTATCCGTTACTTTTATACATTTGCATTTCTGAAATATTATTCTTTCTTTACTTTGGTGAAGTTGCCATTGCAGATTACAGGTTTTTATTCTGCCCATTATTTTTGCTGTTTGTTCATATCCTTTTCTGCTTTCTTGATTCTCAGTTCTCTTTTCAACCACTGAGGAATAATGTACCGTGATTCCATATTCTTCTTGTATCCCCAGAGTCCTCTGTCTCAACTGCTGAATCATTTCCCTTTATTTTGCAGTATTTGTTTTTAGATGCCAGAACTTGTTTACTTGATTTGAAAGCCATATTTCTTTACATTGTTAATGTTTTCCCTGTAGATTCATCTGTTTATGTTCAAGGTCCTTGAGTTTCTTCTTCCTGATCTTTGGAACTTTCAGTATCCCGCCCACTCAATACCCCATGTCCCCCTATTCACTTTCTTACTTTCCTCTTTCTGATAGTGGTTTCCTTGGGGTCTAGATCTCAAAGCATCTCAGCCTCTTTACATGCTGAGCAATTCACAATCCAATAGCTTCTTTGCCCCGAGTGACTTTTCAGTGTTCTGATTTGGGCAAAATGAAGCCTTTGACTGTGAGAAAGTCACAGCAGCTGGGAGTAGCTAAAGGGAGAAGTTAGTAGAGTTGGTAAAAACTCTGCCCACAGGCCATCCAAGAGGGAGTACCGAGTTTTCTGATAATCTAAACACCTTTAGCCCCTTACTTGGGATAGTAGGTGACACAGCATAGGACTTGTAATGAGGAAGAGATGACTTCAAATTGAGCTTCAAACATTTATTAGCTGTGTGATTTGGGGCAAGTGACTTAACCTCTGTCTGCCTCAGTTTCCTCATCCGCAAAATGTAATTAATTAGATATTAGAATTAGATACAAAAGTATCTAATTCCCAAGGATGCTGTGATGATAAAATGGGTTATTTGTAAAAGCTATATAAATGCTAGCTACTATTTGCATACTCAGCATTTAGTGGAGGGCTGTGCATAAGGTACACACTGTTGTTGAACAGAATTGTATTTTCTAGAAGGCTTTTCTTATCCTTCTAGGAAAAAACTGAGGAAATTTTGGTCAAATTTGCTTTTGTCTTTAATAAATGGTAATGTAATAGTATAATAAATGGTAAAATTATATGTATAACAAAGAACTGTTTTAAAATAAATTTCTTTATGACTTATTATCAGTAAATGTTTTGTACACCTATTTTATATACCTATATACCTGGAGTCCTGTAAAAATTTTTTGGACGAGATGGGACTTCCAGGAGCCAAGATGGAGGAGTAAGTAGTATATCGCTGCCCCTCTCCCATTCTCATCCCTGAAAACCCATAGCACCCCAGAACAGATCCTGAAACAGCAGAGCCAATACAAAGACAGGGTGGAGCAGTCTTTTGATCCAGGAGACTTAGAGGATCAGCAAATAAGAGCTGTATCACTTGGGTAAAAGAGGAGTGCAGTCCAGGACAGGAAGCATCCCAGTAAGCCCACAGCAGGCTCCACCTCAACAAACTAGCAGGAGATCCTGAGCCCCAAGGTGATGGAGCAGGCAAGCACCAACACCAGGACCTCCAATGTGTTTTAGCACAGCTAGGATAACTGACTCCAGCTCTGAGAACTACCATGTACACAGGTGCAGCCCCAAGTAGGCAAGAGTCTTCCAGCAGCCAGATCTCCCCTATGCAGTGGACCTCTACATGATTCAGCGCAGCCCAGGGTGGGCAGGTGTCTTCTAGTAGCAGACTCCCTGTGCTTTATGAAGCCCTGGGGAAAAGCAGAAAAACCCAACCTGGCCTCAGCACACACCAGACAACACCACTAATTAGGTTGCCATCTCAGCACAAGGTAAGTTGCCAGACCCTTACAGTCTCCAATGGCCAGCACCTGAGGCCTCAGGGCACAAAGCTATTGACCAGGCCCCTGGACCCCAACACAAGAAGCTTAGGACAGTGCCCCCTGTGCTCCGGCAGGACAGCTCAACTTTAAAAGCCACAAAATAGGTAAAAGAAAATGAACAAGAAGCAAAAATGAACATTGACCACAGACTGTTTCTATGGGGACAGGGAAGATCAAAACACAAACACAGAAGAGTACAACATTGTCCATATAGTCACATCCAAAACCTCAAAGGAGAATATGAATTGGTCTCATGTCTAAAAAGCCTTCTTGTAAGAGCTCAAGAAGGATTTGAAAAGCCAAATAAGTGAGACAGAAGAAAAATTGGGAAAAAAATAAGATGTATGCAAGGGAGAGTCAACAGCTTGGAAAAGGAAAGACAAAAAGTGAATGCAGAAAACAATTCCTTAAAAAATACAGTTGACCAAATGGGAAAAAAAATCCACCAAAGAAAAGAACTCCTTAAATAGCAGAACTGGCTAAATGGAAAAGGAGGTACAAAAGCTAACTGGAGAAAACAATTCCTTAAAAATTAGAACTGGGCAAGTGGAAGGTAATGATTCTATGAGACATCAAGAATCAGTCAAACAAAATCAAAAGAATGGAAAAAGAGGAGAAAATGTAAAATGCTTCATTGGAAAAGTAACTGACCTGGAAAATAGATCCAGGAGAGATAATTTAATAATTATTGATCTATCTGAAAGCCATGATCAAAAAAAGGGCCTGGACAGTATCATTCAAGAAATTATCAAGCAAAACTGCCCTGACATCTTAGAACCGGAAGGTAAAATAGTCATTGATCACCTCCTGAAAAAGACCCCAAAAAGAAAACTCCAAGGAATATCATAGCCAAATTCTAGAATTATGAGGTTGAAGAGAAAATGCTACAAGTGGGAAGATAAAAAACAACTTAGATATCATAGAACCACAGTTAGGATTATGCAGGAGTTAGCAGCATCTACATTAAAGAATCATAGGGCCTGGAATATGATATTATGGAAGGCAAAGGAGCTTGGAGTATAACAAAGAATCAACTATCCAGCAAAACTGAGTATACTTTTTCAGGGGAAAAGACGGATGTTCAGTGATATAGGGGACTTTCAATCATTCCTCATTAAAAAAAAACTGAACAGAAAATTTGATCTTCAAATACAAGACTCAAGCGAAGCATAAAATAGGAAATAGGAAAGAAAAAAAAAGGCATTATTCAATAAGGTTAAACTGTTTATGTTCTCTACATGGGAAGACAATGCTTGTAACTTGTGAGAACTGTATCATTATTATGGCATTTAGAAGGGGTATACATAGACAGAAGATGTGTGAATAAATTGAATTTGATGTGATGATAAAAGCAATCAATCAATTAATTAATTAATTAAGGGGTGGGGGAAAATAGGATTGTACTGAGAGAAGAGGAAAGGGGGAGGCAGAATAGGGTAAATTACATCACAGGAAGAGGCACAAAGACCTATTACAGTAGAGGGAAAAAAGGGGGGGGGGCGTAACAACAATGCTACTTGTATCTGCTATAGGGGTGTAAAACCAATAACACCAGCATACAGGAGAACTGCTAGCACAGGTTCTTTGATCTGCTTTTCTAAAGGAAAGCAACTTAAAAGGGGTCAACAATCTTACTTTAATCGAACATATATATGTATATATACACACACATATATATATGTATACACACACAACACACATGTACATGTGTATACACACATGTGTATGTATATATAAAATTCACTTAGTTCAGGGGATAAGTCAACACCCTGAACTTCAGAGAAAATACAAACAGAAATTACAAGCAGAAATTATATAAACAGAGCAAATACAGACAGCAAAGACCAACAGACAGGGCTTCCAACTCTCTGACCAAAAGCATAGTTATCAGAGAGAGAAGCACTAACATCTGGGTTTTTTAAAGCTGGGGGTGGTGGGGTGCTCCTTAACAGCTGCCCAGAGTCTCATCTGTCTAAATCACATGAACACTCTTCCAATGAGTGAGCCCCAAAGCAAAATGCTAACCTCAGAGTATATATACACTTCTTCAGGATCAGAGGACATCACAACCCTCGTGACCCAGACTCATGTGACTCAGGTCCAAAGCAGGTCACATAGGCCTATTAAGGAGTGGGAAAGATCTTCCAATTGTATTAGCATTACAGGGGGCAAGCATTGTTTAATCTTACTTTCATCAGATTTGGCTCAAAGAGGGAATAACACACACATTCAGTTGGTTATAAAAACCTATCATGCTCTATAGGGAAGTAGGAGGAGAAAAGGGAAAGAAAAGGGAGGGGGACTGATAGAAGGGAGGGGAAATTAAGGGAGACAGTGGTCAGAAGCAAAACACTGATGAGGAGGGAAAGAGTTAAAGGAGAGAGAAAAGTATAAACAGGGAGAATAGGATGGAGAGAAAGACACAAAGTTGGTAATTATAACTGAACATATATGGGATGTACTCTCTGATAAAATGGAAGCTGATAGCAGAGTGGATTAATAACCAGAATACTACAATAAGTTATTTACAAGAAACACATATGAAGCAGAGAGATGCATACAGAGTAAAGGTAAAAGGCCAGAGCAGAATACTCTATGAATCAGTTAAAATAAAAAAAGCAGAGTAGCAATCCTGATCTCAGATAAAGTGAAAGCAAAAATATGTCTAATTACAAGAGATAAAGAAGGAAACTACATTTGCTATTTTAGCAGATACACAGACAATGAAGTAATATTACTACTAAACATATATGCACCAAGTGGTATAGCATCCAGATTCTTAGAGGAAAAGTTAAGAGAGTTACAGGAAGAAACAGAGAGCAAAACTATTCTAGTGGGGGACCTCAACCTCCCTGTCTCAAAACTAGATAAATCTAATATAATATAAACAAGATGTATACATACATACATATATATGTATATACATACACACACACACATATGCAACATATACAATATAAACAAGAAAGAAGTTAAGGAAGTAAATAAGATCTTAGAAAAGTTAGATATGGTAGACCTCTGGAGAAAACTGAATGGGGATAGAAAGGAATATACATATTCTCAGCAGTACATGGCATCTGCACAAAAATTGACCATGTACTGGAGCATATTAACTTCACAATCTGATGAGGAAAGGCAGAAATATTAAATGCATCCTTTTCAGATCATGATGCAATAAAAATTACATGTAATAAAGGGCCATGGAAAGATAGCAAAAAATTACATGTAATGTAATTTGGAAACTAAATAATCTAATCCTAAAGAATGAGTGGGTGAAACAACAAATCATAGAAAGAATCAACAACTTCATCCAAGAGAATGACAATAATGAGATAACATACCAAAACTTATGAAATGCAGCCAAAATAGTTCTTAAGGGAAATTTTAAATCTCTAAATGCTTACGTGAATAAAATAGAGAAAGAGCAAATCAATGAACTGGGCATGCAAGTAAAATATCTAGAAAAAGAACAAATTAAAAATCCTTAATTAAATGCCAAATTAGAAATTCTGAAAATCAAAAGAGAGATTAATAAAATTGAAATTAAAAAAACTATTGAAGTAACAAAACTATCTATTAAACTAAGAGCTGTTTTTATGAGAAAACCAATAAAACAGGTACACCTTTGGTTAATTTGATTAAAAAAAGAAAGAAAACCAAATTATCAGTATCAAAAGTGAAAAGGGTGAATTCACCACCAATGAAGAGGAAATTAAAACAATAATTAGGAGCTATTTTGCCCAACTGTATGCCAATAAATCTGACAATCTAAGTAAAATTGATGAATATTTACAAAAATATAAATTGCCCAGATTAACAGAAGAAATAAAATTCTTAGATAACCCCATTTCAGAAAAGGAAATTGAAGAAGTCATCAGTGAACTCCCTAAGAAAAACATCTCCAGAGCCAGACAGATTTACAAGTGAATTCTACCAAACATTTAAAGAACAATTAATCTCAGTACTCTATAAACAATTTGGAAAAATAAGCGAAGAAGGAATCCTGCCAAATTCTTTTAATAATACAAATATTTTGCTGATACCTAGACCAGGAAGAGCCAAAACAGAAAATTATAGACCAATTTCACTAACGAATATAGATGCTAAAATTTTAAATAAAATATTAGCAAAGAGATTACAGCAACTTATCAGGAGGATAATACATATGACCAGGTGGGATTTATGCCAGGAATGCAGGGTTGGTTCAACATAAGGAAAACTATCATAATAATTGACCATATGAATAACAAAATTAACAGAAATCACAATCTCAATAAATGCAGGAAAAACTTTTGACAAAATACGCCACTCATTCCTATTAAAAACACTAGAAAGCATAGGAATCAATGGAGTTTTCTTTAAAATGAAAAGTACCATTTACCTAAAACCATTAGTAAGCATTATGTATGATGGGGATAAACTAGAAGCTTTCCCAATAAGATCAGGGTTGAAACAAGGTTGGTCATAATCACCACTATTATTCAATACTGTACTAGAAACATTAGTTATACCAATAAGAGAAGAAAATGAAATTGAAGGAATTAAATTAGGCAATACGGAAACAAAACCATCACTCTTTGTATTTCCAATAAGATCAGGAGTGAAACAAGGATGTCTATCATCGCCATTGGTATTCAATATTGTACCAGAAATGTTAGCTCTAGCTGTAAGAGAAGAAAGAGAAATTGAAGGAATTAGAGAAGGCAATGAGGAAACAAAATTATCACCCTTTGCAGATGATATGATGGTATACTTAGAGAATCCTAGAGAATCAACTAAAAAACTACTTGAAATAATAAACAACTTTAGCAAAGTTGCAGGATATAAAATAAACCCACATAAATCATCAGCATTTCTATATATTACTAACAAAGCCAGCAGCAAGAGATAGAAAGAGAAATTCCATTTAAAGTATAAGCTATAGTTTATAAACTATATAGTTTATACACACACACATGTATATATATAGTTAATGTATAAACTATATATAGTATATAAACTATAAACTAAAACATATAAACTATAGACAACATAAAATATTGGGGAGTCTATCTGCCAAGACAAACCCAGGAAATATACGAACACAATTACAAAACACTTTTCACACAAATAAAGTCATATCTAAATAATTGGAAAAATGTCAGTTGCTCATGAGTAGGCTGACAATTCTACCTAAATTAATTTTCTTATTTATTATTAATATAATTATTTACTTATTCAGTGCCATACCAATCAAACTACCCAAACTTATTTCCTAGAGCTAGAAAAAAAATAACAAAATTCATCTGGAAGAACAAAAGGTCCAGAACATCAAGGGAATTAATGAAAAGAAATGCAAGGGAAGGTGGCCGAGCTGTACCAGATTGAAAACTGTATTATTATCATGGATTAGATAGTTTCCTTTGATCCTCACAGCAACTATCTAAATATTATTATTATCATGGAAGAAGTGATACCTGAAGGAAAATAATTTTAATATAGTGTCTTTTAAAAAAAGATAATTGTAAAAATCATTTCATTTTTAAATTGCTTTCTAACCATGCTCTGATTTAAGAAGAAATGAGCTGATTCATAAAGGTGATTTAACAATTTGAAAATTTCAAATAATTTCTTTTAAAATTTTAAATAATTTATTCTTAAGTAAATTCATTTAAAGCAGTTACCTTCTGTTGTCTCTTCAGGAAAGATTTCACAT
This sequence comes from Trichosurus vulpecula, assembly GCF_011100635.1. Taxonomy (NCBI): domain Eukaryota; kingdom Metazoa; phylum Chordata; class Mammalia; order Diprotodontia; family Phalangeridae; genus Trichosurus; species Trichosurus vulpecula. Next base: position 41,610,496 of record NC_050575.1, read on the forward strand.
TGAAACCAATGCTTATGCTGAGTCTTAAAAGAAACTAGAGATTCTAAGAGCTGAAGACTTGGACTGAAAATGGAGTGAATTCCAGACATAGGATTCAGAGAGTACACAGACAAAGGCAGAGACAGAAGATGAGTACCTGAATAAGAAGCAATAAGAAGGCCAGTTTGGTTGAAATTTAGTGGGCATGAAGTGGAATAATGTTCAATAAATTTGGAAAGGCATATTTGGGTTAAGTTGTGAAAGGCTTTAAAGTCAATCAGAGGATCTTATATTCTAGAGATAATGATGACAGTAAGGGAGCACCAGAATTGACTGAATAAGGGAAGTATATGATTAGACCTGTGCTTAAGGAAAATCACTTTGGCAGCTATGTGGAGGATGAACTGGAGTAAACTACGATGATGTACTATAGTACTAGAACAAACTATAATACTAGATAATTATGAATAGATTTCCTGCCTATGCAATACTGATTTTTCTAATATATCAATTCTTTCTAATGTAGCAATAAAAACACATTTAATAGACTTCATGAGAAGATAGTGGGATATTCTCATACAGTAATCCAAACTACCTATTTAATAGGTTTCATGAGAGGAACATGGAGCTATCAAGTCAGAGATATGTTTAGTTTCTGGTTCTGTTCATTACTAGCTATAATGACACTGGGTAAATCATTTAAGCTAAGTCTCAATTGTCTCATCAATAAAATGAGATCATAAGGTTGTACTGCATAACCTCCAAGGTCTTTCCAGCTCTGATGATAATCCTACCTCAATTTACACACTAAAAATCCGCATCATTCTTACCCTTTCAGAAGGAGCCATTCTAGATTTTCTATGACATCTGCAAGAAATTTAGGGACAGAAGATGGTTGATTGTATGAGAGACTGAGCTGCTTCAAGGCTGGACATCTGAGAGTTAGATCCAAAATTACAGAAGGTCCACTATCATTACAGGAGATATCAAGATTTGCAATATAATTCATTTTCAACAAATAGGCAGGAATTGATGTGATTTTATTACTGTGTAAGTCCAAATGTGTCAAACATTTTAAAGTCTGAAAAAATGTTTAAAGTTATAAAATATATGACCAAGAAAATGTAACTCAAAGCTTAGAACTTCAGATAAACTAGAACAGACTATAGGGGAAAAAATTAAAGGTAATTAAAATACAAAGTATCCTCTATACTCAGCAAACATGTGTAAGGTGCCTACTAAGTGCAATATATTATGATAGACTCTGGGGGAGATACAAAGTCCTTGCCCTCAAGAAGTTTATAATCTAGAAGGAAAAGATAGGCTAAATACACAAATACATGTAACGCAAATTAAAATATTCTCTATTTTCTTGGATTTAAAAAACATCAACAGCATACTTTTCTAATTCTCTTCCTACCTCTCTAGTCAGACTTACTCTGACTCTTCAAAGTCTTCCTCATTCCTTAATGTAGGTTGTCTTCAAGGGTCTCTTCTTATTATATCTCTTGTCTCTATACATGTTTGCCCTTGGCAATTTTATTTCCTTCTAAACTTTAATTACCATCTCTATGCAAATGACTTCCAAAGTTATAACTCTAGGCATCACTTAGAACCTCCAACTGGAACTTCAAATTCAACATGTCCCAAGCCAAACTTAACTGTCTTCCTAAACACTTCCTTCTGACTCGTTCAATCGCTGACATCACAATTCACCCCAATTCCCACACCGAAAGTTTGGCACATAGTAAATACTTAATAAATGCTTATAGATTGACTGAATAGCATGAACTTTGACTCTTCCCTCTTGGTCACCTCTCATATTATGTCTTGGTAAATTCAGAATAATTCTTTCTCTCTTTCTCTCTCTTTCTGTACACACACACATATGAAAATCTGTACATGTCACACTTCTCAATGGCTCCCCAGTTAAGTTCAATGGCCTACCAATTTAAGTCAAATTCCTTGGCCTGGCATTCAAATCTTCCCTCCCCAAACTTCTGACAGTCTGGCATAATCTTTCCTTCTCAATAGCTTGATTTCAAGTTATTCCCCTCCACACATTCAATGCTTCGGTTAAATCATACTGCTATCTGGTCTATTCAGTTTGTATTTCCCCAGCCCCTGGTCATTGGTCACATGGTTCTGTATACCAGGAATGCCCTTCTCCTTTCTCACTTTAAAAAAATAAATCACACATCGGAAAATAATAGTTCATGTTCTAGTAAAGTGGAATATTGAGACTATCAAGTTTATAATCATAAAAACATTCACTTTCAAGACAATCACAAAATGACTTAATGAAAAAATTATGCAAATGTACATTTTCTTTTAAAAAGATAATAAATTATTTCACAGAGTTGCTGTGGAACTCTTGTCTTTACACTCTGGTGATGCTCCAGTTTCTCAAGATGTGTCAAGTAATCACTTGAATGGCATTTCTTGCTTATACAGTCAATGTCCCTCTAGTTCATTTGCTGAAAGGCCTAATGACTTTATATAATCTCTTTCTGAGGTTAGAGAAAAAAAAATTGTCTGATCATCTCAAATGGGAGTGGAGTTTTGAAGATCCTTCTGCAAAAAAAATGAGAAACACAGACAGAAAACACATTTCATCTAAAACTTGCACTTTGTTAAAAAATAAAAAGAGAAAGTATAGCTGAGCTTCTTAAAATTCTGCATACACTGTTTTACTTAGAAAAAGTAGACATTAAGTTTTCATCCCGAAGTGTAGTTTATGCTTCTTCTACTACACAGAGGACTTTTAGACAAACAAAATCTCAAAATTTCTATGTAAAATTGGCAGTGCACAATTTTAATGATTTTGAACATCAGATGTGGATTTGATACATTACTTTATTTTGACCTAAATATGTAATTGCTTGTGGTTATTAGCATAAATACTCATGGACAGAATTATCTGAATGTAAGAAATGGGAGGAGGAATTTTGTTTCCACAGAATTGAAGGTGTACCTTTCCCCCTCCACCACCCCAGCTTTAGCAGAAACCAGGCCTCAGGTTGGTCGGATGAAAGGTCAGAGGCTGGTATGCATGTTTAAATGAGCCATTTGCAGAGAGCCTGACGTAGGCAGTCAGGGGGTTGTATCTGGCCAATGAAGAGCCTGGTGGGAGATTCAAGGTGAGAGTCTGTTAAAGGACTGGCTTCCATCTGTTCAGGGGAGGTAGCCATTTACTCAGGGGGAATAAATGTAAATTATAATTAAAACGTTCCCAACTTCCCGAGTCTTGCTTATTCCTAGACAATGTGAGTATGTTTCTAACACTGAAGAAAATAAATCTCTTCACAATTAAATTTTTCATGATCAAAACTGGCTTCCTTTTAGAAAGTAACAATTCTTCAACAAAGTGATCCTTTTAGAAAATGAAGGCATCCATGAGAAAGCCTGTGTCTTTTTCTCTTAGGTGTAGGTGTGATTGCCTGGGAGATAACTGTGAGGGGCTGAGGAATTGGAGGTCACAGTCAAGACAAAGTAGAGTGTTTAGAGTTACAAAAGAAAGTTGAGAATTCATGAACATAGGATGTGGGACATTTGTGGGTAATGGCACCATCAAGAGTATGACCGTTTCTGGGTGTAGCCATTGTGAGGTGGAGAGTTAGATTATGGGGAAATAAACAAGTTGAGGTCCGCGAGGGTAGGACGTTTGAGGGAATACCAATATGTATGTTGAAGTCCCCTAGTATGACAGCAAATTGGGGGGGGGGGGAGAGAAAGACAGTGGGTCAGGCAATGAACTCATTGTGGGAAGAAGAGAAGTGTCCTGTATGGAGGTCAGTAGAGAATAGCTGCCAGAATACTAACTAGATAGTAAATATGTATTGACAAGTTTTTAAAGACTCAAAATGTATGACCACCAGAAATTTTCAAAATCTTGAGTCCTATTCCTACCTAAATCTACTACTCACTGCCTCTATTTCCAAACTAATATACTTCTGTCATATTAAATCATAATTTTTCAATCTAGCATTCATTTAAAACCCTTTACCAACTGGTAACCTTAGAGGCCTCTCACCTCATCTCTGGGTACTCAAACCTACCTCCCCACAAGGCCAGTGCTGTTTGGCCTCCTATCGCTGCCCATCATTTGACAGTGTGACCAATAAAACCCACAAGAGACGGAGTTTCTGGGTAATTCATAATCAATTTATTAATTAGGTCAGACAATAATCAATAAATTCATGATCAGTGGTTTCTCGATAACCAAAGGAGAAAGGAGACTCTGAAACACCTTAAATCAGACCTGTACCTTCTGAAAGAGAACCCCTCCACACACCTGCCCCCCCACCCCCCCACCCCCCACGTGAAACTCAACCCTGATTGGTGGATATTTAATGAGGAGGTGGGCTAAAGATCTTCAGCTTTTCCGGCTGAGAACTGGCTCTGACTGCCTGGTCCTCAGGCCTCCTTCTAACTGCTCTGACATTGCTCCCCTACGCCGCCCCCAGCCTCAGCCCGGGCACGCAAAGCTCCAGAAAACAGGGAAATGAGCGACTAATGCGGGGATGAAACTTTCTGTGCCCTTGACCTCACCGGGCGAGTGTGGGCTCCTCCAGTCCACCTGTGTCTCCCATGCCAGCTTCTGTTCCCGCTGCCCAAGCTCCCCACCCATACTGGTGGGCTGGCCAACCCCTACTCACAGAGAACTGCCTGTCCAGTGGGGCAAAGGGAGCTTTCCCAGCGGCTGAGTTGCGAGCGTGGGTGGGACCCTGCTATCTTGAGCCTGCACTTCCCGTGCCCAGCACAGCGCAGGAGGAGAGGGTACCGGGGTCTGTGGCTCAGCAGTCCTTCCATAGGCTCACCTCCGCCTCCTCAGGACCCCTTCTACCTCCAGCAGCAGCCAGTCCCAGCCAGGACCCTCGGTCCTCTCCCAACCTCTTACTGCCAGAAGTCTCGTTCCTCCTTCCCGCACAAGACTAGCTGAGGACTGGAGGCCTGGACTGATGTTGTTTGTGCGCTCCAGAGTTTACGTTATTCGCTCTTTTCCCCTCTGGTAACACTGTATCCTACAACATGAGGACATATGGGTTGAGAAAGAAAAGAAAATAGAATAGGGGGTGAAGAGAGGGAGGAAGGTGAGAGGGAAGGGCAGGGCAGGGAAGGGAAGGGAAGGGCCAACTCAGCAGCCAGGCTGCTGGGCTGGGGAAGCTATTTCTATCTGGACATCTCTGTCTAGTTTTCTCCTTCATGAGCTAGGTTGCCCTAATCTCTAATGGAGGGGATCGAAAACCGGAGATTGCTCCCGGAGGTAAAGGCTCCCCCCTCATGAATGTTTATACTTTAAGCAGAAATTAGCTTCCTCAGTTGGGTGAGGTCCTTTAAGTAGCGTGCTTTGGAGGCTAAGAGTAATCTCATCCCTCAGCCATGTCCTTCAGAGACTGACTGACCTTTTCCGGAATTGGATCTTAACAGAAATAGGAGGAAAAGAGTGGATGACAAATTAATAGTTATTAATATAATAGTATAATATTAATTTCTCTCAACAGGTCTTATATTTATAACTGCACTCAAAGCCCTTCCTTCCACCTGATGACGTATTTTCCCTATGCCTCTAATGCATTCCTGGACATATGCCATTCATACTTCGTCAAGTCGTCTTTTTTTTTTTTTGGAGGGGGGAAGGCAGGGCAATTGGGGTTAAGTGACTTTCCCAAGGTCACACAGCTAGTAAATGTGTCAAGTGTCTGAGGCTGGATCTGAACTCAGTTCCTCCTGACTCCAGGGCCGGTGCTCTACTCACTGTACCACCTAGCTGCCCCTGTCAAGTCTTCTTGGAGAAGTAAGGACAAACGACAATCTCACTGAGGAAGCCAATTCATCTCACCTTCACATTAACAATTTCTTAAGTCATTATCACCTCAGAACTTAAAGACTTTGTATTGTATTATTTTTTAATTGCTAAAATGCTATTTTTAAAAAATCAATCAACCAACATTTACCTAATGAACACCTACTGTTTGCAAGGCTAGGTCCTATGGAGAAATTTTTGAAAAGAATGAGCTATCCTAACACTCCTATTGCTACTCACAATCTGATTAGGGAGAGGAAATAAGTAGATGATCTAAATCTAAAGGAGAAGGAAATCTTTGTGAGCTAGAACAGTCTGGGAAAACAGAGGAGGGACTTAAGTTGAGCCTTGAAGTATATTGGATAGTAAAGAGAAGAAAAAGTCAGAAACAGGAAGGTAGGTTTTCCTATAATTTATTCTCTGAGGCCACACATATTTAATAGCTGCGTAGAGTATGGACTCAATGAAACTTACTCTCTAAAAGTATCCCTAATTGTGTCTTCTCACATTTTTATCTTAAAAAGGTACAGATGAAAATTAAGTTTTTAACAGCTTAGCAAATATACATATATATTTGACTAAAGTCTATTTCAGTTTTTAATATAATTTTTATACAGAAATATAACTTGTGAATGACAGATAAAAGTAATATTTACATGAGGTTTTATGTTTATTCACTCTAACCTGATTTTTTAAAAAATTACCAAGTTTAAACTTTATTAGGTGCATAAATGACATATTACATTGGACTTTACATTTTAAAGTTTAGAGAAATATAATAATTTCCTACATGTACAATAACTTACATGTCATCAATAATGACTTATAATGTCTAAAACGGTGCTACAATTTTTTTAAAATGAACAAAATGGAGGAGAAAAATGGAAAACACTGGTAAACAGAACCAACTTAGTTTCCTAATCTTTAAATGAGAAGGGGTGGAAGCCAATCTCAACCAATCCAACAAGCATTTATTGAGCTCTTACTACACAGTTACTAATACACAATGTTAAGCAACATGAATATAAATATGAAACAAAAAGTCTTTATGCTCATTATAATCATAAAAAATGAGGGAGGAGAAAGGGCAAAGATAGGCATGAAAAGTAGTTCCAAGTCAAGGGGGAAAAAGTGATTAAAAAAATGACACAGGGTAGTATTTGAGAAATATTTAAATAACACTATCTGGAATAAATGTAGACAATACTACCTGGAATAAAAAAAAAGTCTTCCAGGTATTAATATGCTTTCAATCTCTAGGAATGGTGACCATATTTTCTAAGCCAAAAATCCAGGCACATAGTTAAGTAATTTTGCCTTTGCTGCCACTAATGCATGGCAAGACAGCATACTTTAGACTTTAGGAATAGAAAAGGCATGACAGTGAACTTTCACTGTGATAATATAGCCATGACATAAGTACATATTATATAACTATAGACACACATAACTATAGGATCATAGATTCAAAACTGGAAAAGACCTCCAAAGTAAGCTAGTTCAATAGTCCAATTCTCTATACAGACAAGGGAAAAGAGGCCTCAGAGAGTCTAGGTAACTTTGGTTGTTAGATAATAGCCAAGGTGGAATGCAAAGTGATATGTGTGTTTCATGAGTAAAAGAAGGATATTTTTAGCCTGAGATTCTCTGTCATTTACAATTCTTAATCTTTTGTGACATGTACATTTACTGTAATAATTATTCACTTTATTCATTATTACTTAGATAACTATCCAACCACCAGTATTCACACTGAGAGGCAGGTTACCATTACCTAGAGATTCCAGCCTTCCCTAGGGGAAAGTGGGCCCTGAGAGAGGAAGTAGATTGGACCTTGCGGGTGGCAGCTTGGGAGTGTTCCCTTGGCATAGACTGAGATACTGGGAAAAGTCATAAGCCTCCTTGCATATTGGTGCCCTAGGCCAAAAATCCAAATCACACAAAAATAGTTACGAACTTCTTAGTGGATATTTCAAAGGTGATGTGTAGTAGACTCAACATATCTGAAATTAAACTAATCCACCTCTGTTCTGCACATTTCTATTTCCATTGAAGACACTATCAGGTTCATGGTCTTGTGAATCTTCAACCCTTCCCACTTGGCCCACATATCCAATGTATAACCAAATCTTGTCCTTGTATCTTCATGATGCCAGAAGAAAGTAGTATCATGAAAACACAGAAAGAACGATGTCCAGGAAAAGAGTATGAATGATAGTATCAAAAGCTGCAGAGAGGTCAAGAAGGATGAGAAATGAGAAAAGATCATTTAGATTTAAGGCAACAAAGGGCACTTAAAGACCATTAGTAACCTTGGAGAGAGCAGTTTTAGTTGAATCATGATGTTGGAAGCTAAAATGTAGAAGAGAGTGAAAAGAGAAGTGTTGGCATTTCTTCTCCAGGAGTTTAACCACATATGAAGAGAGATATGAGACAACAGCTGGCAGGGATGGATAATTTTTTTTTGTTTTGTTGTTAGGATGGAGGAGGCATGGGAATATTTGTAGTCAGTATGGAAGCAGCTAGTAGATGAGGAGAGTCTGAACATAACTGAGGGAGTGGGAATAATAAAGAGGGAAGTCTTCTGGAGAAGATGAGATAGAATGGGATCACTTGTGCATGGAGAGAGGTTGGCCTTGGCAAGGAAAAAGGCTTTTTGTGTGAAACAGGAGTAAAGGAGATGATAATATTAGAAGACATCAGGGTGATATGAAATGAGGAGAGGAGAGAGTGGGAGTTGGAGAAACCCTGGGAGGTTTCAGGAGTGATGAGAAGGTTTGGAACAGCTGCCGTGGTGAGTAGAAATGAGTTAGTTAGAGAGGTGTAGGAAGATTGTCTAGCAGCGAGGGCCCATTTGAGGTTTTCTAATATGAATTTATAGTGGATTCTGTCAGCATAATTTTATGATTTTTCCTGTTTATTGTGTGTGGTGGTGGTTTATTGTGTTGTGGTTTGTCCTTTGTTCTTGAAGAGGGCCATGACATCAGGAAGATGATGCCATGACTTGCAAATAAATTGGATTTGAGTGAGGGAGGGCTGTGTAAAGTCACCAGCCTCACTTTTTCCTTCAGAGCCATCTGAGTCCAGTGGCCAGATATAGATCATGACAAACGGAGATGGCCCAGGATGCAGTGGGAGACCTTGGCCTTTTTAAGCTAAGGTCTTGAGGCAACACCCATTCAGTGATTAGGGCTGTTTAAGAGAGTCAAGGGATGGCCCCTTTAATCCAAAAAAACAATCCCCCCAAAAACCCCAAACCAAAAAACAAAAACCTGTTTAAGAAGGCAGAAGGTGGTGAGAATGATCCAAGGCTGAGTTTTGGCTCAGGGCAAAATCAGTGACAAGATAAAGATGATAAGGACTTGAGAAGAAGTCAGTGTAGAGATGAACTAGGGTAAAGATGGGAAAAGGAGGACAGTATAGCTAGTGCAAGGGTAATGTCCTGGCAGAGAATTGAGACTGGAGTATGGACAGCCTCATAATGGTTTTCATGAAACAGTAAAAGAATCATAGGAAGACCTCCATCGTTTTGAGCATGTCCCCTTTGGAGGATTTTCTAAATGTCACTAACAAGAATCACATAGGGTAATGATTAGATGTTAGAAGGTATTTTAGCAGAGATAAATTACCACTTTAATGAGATCACATAGCCATTGCCTTTTGGGCCCTTGGACTCTTCATGGCATATTTTCTGTGCATACTTGGCCATCGCCAGTTGTCTTGACCTTTGTCTTGCTATTGATGACTCTGGAGGGGAGAGTGAGGCTGACGACTTTGCCTAGTTGTGCCCCACTCACATCCAATTCACTTACAAGTCAAGACATCACTCTCATGATGTCATTGGTCCTCTTTGAGAACAGAGGATGAAGAACAACAGCAGCCATATTTGCCTCATCTTTTTCCCTGGCTTTGCTCACTGTCACCTATCTCAGGCTTTCATTATCTCTTTGCCCAGACTACTACAATAGCCCTCTAATTGGTTTCCTTGCCTCCAATCTCTCCTCACTCCAATTCATCCTTCTGACAGCTACCAAAGTGATTTTCATAAAGTTCAAGCATGATCAAACCTCTGTACCTTACTCAATAAACACCAGTTATTAACTCCAACAGCAAATATTAACTCTTCTTTTTTTGGCATTTAAAGCTCTTAATAATCTTAGCCCAGCCTTCTTTTACAGCCTTATTCCTCCTCATTTCCATCCATGCACAATACAAATTTTCCTTGCTCACCTTTCTTCATAAATGGCACTCTATCTCACTCTTTTTTCACTGGCAGTCCCCCATAACAGGAGCGTACTCCTTTCTTACCATTTCTGTTCTTATTTTAAAATAATGACATCCATTTGAATATTTAGCTGGCTGACTAAAGAAGTTTTCCCAGTCACTTTATTAATATCAGCTCCTGAAAGGAGGAGGCCTTCAGCTATAATGCTATTGTTTTCCTTACAGACTTTCATGAGTAGTAATTTTTAGTATCATCGTCACAAGTTATTTTGGCAAAGAATTTGTCGCAAAGATTCTGAAACTAAAATAAAATGGCAATTGGGGAAGAGATAAATCCATGACCTTTAACACAAGAGTAAGAAGATATATTTGTTCAATGAAAAAGCTGGACATCTGATGGAAAATTAGTGAGTCATATTAATGATGGCTAAGCAGCAGCTTTGCAAAGCAAAGTGATAATTCAAGTACAGCCAAAGTTGTTTGAAATCTCTGAAAATGTCATACACAAAGATGAAATAAACAACAAATGGCAAGAAGAACAAAATAAAAAGAATTTGGTAAATGTACTTAAATTTTTGGATATTACATTTAGTCATGTAGCTATTATTTCACAAAATTTGAATATTCCAATTAATCCTATTTTAACTTCAGTCTAATAATATTTTATTTTCTTTAAATTACAGAATAGGAATAAGTATAACAGTTAACTTCTGTAACCTTGGTAAATCATCTCTCTGGGTCTTTTTCCCCCCATATCTCTAAAAGGAGGAGATTGGACTAGATCAGTTCTCAAATGTGGTCCAGAGATACCTCAACATCCTTGAGACACTTTCAAGGGGTTCCACGAAGTTAAAAGTATTTTATAATACTGAGATATTATTTGCCTTTTTCCACTCTGATTATCTCACGATTGTAGAGTTTTGCAGAGGCCCATAACCTGTGAATTAAAGATTCAGTTGCAAACATGGAGACTGAGTTAAACATTTCATCTGCAGAATTTTACAAATGGACAAAGGGGAGATGGGGACCAAGAAACCCCTCTCACAGAAGGTAAGATATAAATCAAGTTTCGAAGTAAGTCAGGAGGCAGAAGTGTAGAGGAAGAGTATTGTGGGGAAGAAGAAGGAGAACAGCCACTGAAAGGACATGATGGAATCAAGACATGGAATGCCATGTGTGAGTAACAAGGCCAGTGTCCTTATCATAGAATATGCAGCTGGGTGTGAGGTGTAAGAAGTGAAAGAGACTAAGGACTCCAGTTGTAAAGAGTTTTAAAAACTATATAGAAGATTTTACATTAGAGTTTTTTGAGAGGTAAGTGGTGTGTGTGTGTGTGTGTGTGTGTGTGATATTATCAGACCTGAGATTTAGGAAGATCACTTTGGAAGCTGAGGAGGAGGTGAATTAGCATGGGGAAAGACATGATGCAGGGCAGAAATTCCAATGTTTCCCTGGTCAGGTATGTTATCCTAGACTAGATGGTCTCAGAGTTTCCTTGTGTTTTTGAGATTCTATAATTTTGTAACAAGCAAGCAAGCAAGCAAAAACTAGTACCTATTTTATTACAGTTTGTTTCCATCTACATGTTTATTCTAATGGTTCTGAGGTATCAGCATAATAAAGTAACTGCTGATTCTGGATCTCTGGCATGAAATGTAAGGCTTTTGCAAACACCACTGAAATCAAAACAATAGCTTAATAAAGAAAATAATTTTTTTTGAGAATAAAAAGGTAAACATAACTACAGCTGCAAATATATTTATTATTCTTTCCAAGATAGATTTTTTGATTAAACAAATTTAAGTTTGCATAACATGTAAAATGGATAATTTTAATTATATTAAATTGAAAAATTTTTGCACAAACAAAAGCAATGAAGCCAAGATTAGAGGAAAAGCAGAAAGCTGGGAAAAATTTTTTTACATTGAGTATCTATGATAAAGTCCTCATTTCTCAAGTATATAATCAAATGTATAAGAATATACATATACAAAGAATATATACATACATACTAAATGTATATAAGAATATATTATATATAATATAATTAGTATAAATATATAAAAAGTTAAATTTATAAGAATACAAGTAATTCCCCAATTAATAAATGGCCAAAGGATATGAACAGGCAATGTTCAGTCAAAGAAATCAAAGCTATCTATATTCATAAGAAAAAATGATCTAAACCACTATCGATTAGAGAAATGCAAATTAAAACAACTTCAAGGTACCACCTCACACCTATCAAATTGACTATATGACAGAAAAGGAAAAGGATAAATGTTGGAGGAGAAGTGAGAAAACTGAGACAGTAATATACTGTTGGTGGAGTTGTGAATTACTCCCAACCATTCTAGATAGCAATTTGGAACTATAAAAAACTATTTAAGGGCTATAAAACTATACATATGTTTTGACTTAGCAATACCCCAGTAGGTCTGTATCCCAAAAGAGATTAGCAAAAGAGGGAAAAGGAGGGAATGGGCTATTTGTACAAATATATTTATAGTGGACGTCTTTGTGGTGGTAAAGAATTGTTCATTAAGGGGATGTCCATCAGTTGGGGAATAGCTTAACAAGTTGTGGTACGTGATTGTGATGGAATACTATTGTGTTATAAGAAATGGTGAGCAAGTGATTTTAGAAAAACCTGGAAAGACTTACATGAACTGATGCAGAATGAAGTGAGCAGAACTAGGTGAACACTGTACACAGTAACAGCAATAGTATATGATGCTCAACTGTGAATCACTTAGCTATTCTCAGCAATACAATGATCCAAGACAATTCCAAAGGACTCATGGTGAAAAATGTTAACCACCTCTGTATGAAGTTTGAATGCACTTTCTTTATTTTACTTTCTTTGTTTTGTTCTTTTTTTCTTTTGGTCTGTGTTTCCTTTTACAACATGACTAATATGGAAATATGTTTTACATGATTGCACTTGTATAACCTATATCAAATTGCTTACCACCCCAAGGAGGGAGGAGGGAAGGAAGACAGAGAATTTGGAACTCAAAATTCTTAAAAAAAGAATTTCAGAAATTGTTTTTAATATACAAGTGGGAAAAAATAAAATATTAAAAAAAGAAAGAAAAAATAAAGTCCCATCTCATTTTTCCTTTTAAATCGTAAGATGTTAAGTCCTTTCTTTCACTTAGTCAGCTCAACTCTATACCAGAGCTGTGAAGTTATAATAAGAATTATGTTTTACTTATTTTCCTCTGAAAAGAAAAAATTGCAAAAAGATTCAAAATGAATGAAAAATTTAGAATAAGTGGGTATTAGCTATGGGATATTATATGATGAAAAAGTATCTATCTGATGACTCACTGTAATAGTTAAGAGAAGAAAGTCAAACAAAGTTCATGAGAAACATGAGCTTAGAAAAACTAATGGGATTTTTAAACATCAAATATACCTTAGGTCTGAGGGTTTTTTTGGTTTGGGTTTCTTTTTAAGGGTTATTGTTGTTGTTGGTCACTCATTTTTCAGTTGTGTCATATTCTCCATGACCCCATTTGGGGTCTTCTTAGTAAAGATGCTAGAGTGTTTTGCCATTTCCTTCTCAAGGTCATTTTGCAGATGTGAAAACTGAAGGAAACAACGTTAAGTGACTGGCCCAGGATCACACAGCTAGTAAGTGTCTGAGGCCAGATATGAACTCAGGAAGATGATTCTTCCTGGCTCCAGGCCCAGCACTCTATACATTGAAGTACAGGAAGAATCTACTTGAGGATTTTTTCTTTATGGTTTGTGTTTGTTCTAAAATAATTATATCCTAAAATTTTATTAGTTTTTTAAATCAAGTTTTGTTTTAATAAATTATATTATTATACCAAACACTTACTTTAAAAATGTTTACAGTAAATTCTGCCTTGATGAAGTATGCTAATGTATATGAGTATGCTGATAAAGTATGCTAACAACATTCTGGTTTTGCGAATGGGTATCCAGGAGAAATCCATCTCTGGTCATGTAAAGCTGAAATAGCTACCATAAAAAGACAATTACGTGTACTCTTAAATTTGCTTTAAAATTATTCACATACACTTATCTGTACTTCAGCAACATCTTTAAATCATTGTTAGCTGGAAACCAGAATATCTGCAAGCAGATTCTGTGTTTCTGTGAACAAAATCTTTTTTATAATCAAACATCCTAGTAGACTCAAATCCAGGCCCTGAATTACAAGGACAAGGAAAAAGTAAACATAACAATAATGGCTATCAAACTAAGAAGGCAATTAAAATATATTTTATTTCCACTGCTATATTTTGTTTTCGCATCATTTTTTCCCTAAGATATTCCTCACGCTTCCTGCCACCTTACAGAAAGATCTAAAAGTAGAAAAGAGAAAAAATGTCAGCAACACTAATGAACATACCAACCATGCCTTGCAGTATATGCAATATTTCACACCCATCATTCTATAACCTCTGAAATGAAGGAAGGTAAGTGTGAATTCTCAACTCTTCCCCAGAGCAACAATTTTGTGTATATATATTTGCTTATTTTAAAAATAATCTTAAAAAAAATTCTGAATAAAATGGGATAGAGGATTGTCCTATTTGTCAACCTATTGCAAATCTTACCTACTTAATAGGAAACATATTTCTACGAAACTGTCATCTGGATGTATCTGTAGTGTATGAAGTACTGAATCAAGGGTCCCTTCTTGAGAAAACATTTATAATGCACCAGAACAATTTGCTAAAGAAGAAATTATTTTTAATCTACATATTTGAATTCCAGGATTTCCAATAAAATAAAATTTTCAAATAAGAAAAAGCATTTTTAACAGACAAATAATAAAAAAGATTGCCCATTCAAAACGAAAAGTTGCAGGAGGACAATTAAAGCTATCCAAAGATGAAATGGGCTGCCTTGAGTGGTTATGGGTTCTCTCTGATTATTAATCTTCAAGTGAAGATTATTACTCTTTCTTAGGAAAGTTAGAGAAGGAATTTTGAGGAAGGACACTGAAATTCCTTCCAACTCTGAAATTTTGTAATTATGTTAAAGTGCTTTTCACTCCATCAAGTGCTGTGTAAATGTGAGCTATTATTAATAGAGGATTCTGTATCAGTCTTATGTACAATAATGTAGAGGGCCAACTCTGAGATAGTCAGTCAGACAGTGAGAAAGGTACATGCCAGGTTTTCCTTTAAGCCTAAGCCTGTTCTAACTGTCCTTGATAACGTGCAGAACAGCATGTGGAAATTCAACTGTATCTTGTTTAAACCTCCGAGGCCTGTGCAAGGCAAGGCCATCTGAGGCAAGGTCTCTGCTAGACAAGACCGTACTAAGATAAGTGGCAAGAAACTGATCTCACAGCTGTGATGCTTATGGGAAAGAACAGAAATATTTCAGTATGGGTATCTGCATGGGAATGATCAGGAATGTTTCAATATAGTCAGCATCACTGTATCTGAGCTGCATGGGCTATGTGAACCACGTGGCAGGATGTTCCAGTAAAGTAACAAAGCAATGCAACACTTGGTCCACTTATCTGATTCCACAGAGTATATAAATTCACTGCTTCTGCTCAATAAACGGAGTTGTGCTACACTCTTCCATTGGCCCGTGTTTCTTTCACTCTCTCCGGCATCCTTAGCACACACAGTACAGCACACACAGTGCCACTGTTGAGCACACACACACACACAAACAGTGCCACCTCCGCTGGCGGCACAATAAAGTGCTGTACTTTTTATGACGATGAAAAAAAGCAGTGAAAGAAAAACCCTACTCTTGCTCAGTCAGTTCCATTGCATAGATAAGAAAATTGAATGGTAACAGTATGCAACAATTTACAAAAAATGTAAAAATATACAAAAAATGTATAAGCTATTTTTAAGAAAACTATTACTTGCTTGTAAAAAATTTAACAGTAGAAGAATAAGTATCCTATGATTTAAATGAAATAATTTATAGACAAATATAAAATTCTGTTAATGTAGATTTAACTTATAATTTGTTTATAGATAATTTCTTTAGTATCTTGATTTTAAGTGAGGTTCATGAAGAATAGTCAAAGCTGTTAAAAAATATCCAGAAAATGCAGGCTTACAGCTATTTGACTCTACTCAGTAAGTTAACTTTGCCTTGCTTTGTTTAAAAAAAAAATAGCTTCTGCAGTAAATGCTCAAAGATTTATTTGGTCTTGCTTTTTTCATAGTATCAAAATGTCTCATGCGTAAAAAGAGGCAGTATTATTCTTTTCTGCCCAAAGAGCAACCCGTTAATTTAAAGCCCTGTCCATGGGATGATTTATCAAGGAAAGCTGCAATGACTTAGAAGCTCTGGAATTTGGCTACAATATTCTGGGAGTTTTCATTCTGGAATCTCTTTCAGGGAGTGATTGGTGGATTCTTTTGATTTCTGTTTTACCTCCTCGTGCAAGAATATCAGGGGAAATTTCCTTGATAATTTATTGAATTCTTTTTTGATCATGGCTTTCTAGTAGTTTGATAATTCTTAAATTATATATCCTAAATCTATTTTCCAGGTTAGTTGTTTTTCCAGTGAGATATTTCATAGTTTCTTCTATTTTACCCCACCAAAGGACATAGAGATTTTAACAAATATTAACAGGAGCTATTTTAAAAAATGAGAACATGACTTAGAAAATAAAGAGCTAACTGCTAGAAATCAGAAATAAAAGTTACAACATATGGTTAAAATAAAATGTTTAAAAATTCTGGTTTCCAAGAGTGATTTTCTTTGACCTTTGCATTACAAATCAAACCATTTTAATTCTTGGGTTATGCTAAATGTGAATGGAACACAATGCCTAAGACTTTAGCCAATAAGAAGTCAATGGTGGAAAAAAACACCTTTTCAACACAGATTTTTTCCATTGATTACATATATCCATGAATTATGAAATATCACAATATCTAAAGAATTCAAAAAAATCAAAATTATGGGTTACTCCAAGAGACAATGATACATGTAGATAAAGACTACATTACCAGTACTAATTTGGGCACTAGAAGGTAAACAGGAAAAGGAGGTGAGTTAGTCATGTGTTAATAGCCAAACAAAAATAACAAAATAAATAAAATAACAAAATATAAAGACAAAATGCTTCAACGGAACACACAGTGTTAAAAGATCTAAAAAGGAGACCTCCAATGTAACTAGTTAAACCTCTACAAAAAAATTTATGTTAAGACACAAGAATTGCACACAAAAAAGGCATTTATGAGTTGTGATTAGCAATAATAGAGGAAGTACCCATAACAATAAGCTCATAGCTCCACTAACATACAATTGCTGAAAAAAATGGAAAATATTAATGGTAAGTTATAAAACCTAGTGATGATGTATAAACTGAGAGCCAAGATATGAAATCAGCCCATTAGCTAAACTTGACATTCTGGCAGATAAGCCAGATTCACTCACTCTTCACAGCCTTATATATATACACATACACATACACATATACATATGTATATATATATACACATATACATATATATATATATTTAATTTTTATTTGTTTATTTAGTTTTAGTTTTCAACATTTGCTTTATAAGATTTTGAGTTCCAAATTTTGGCCTCTCTCTCCCCACCCACCTCCCCAAGAGAGCATGCAATCTGATATAGGCTATACACGTACAATCACATTAAACATATTTCCATATTATTCATGTTTGAAAGAAGAATCAGAACAAAAAGGAAAAACGACAAGAAATAAAAAACAAAAAAAAGAAAATAGTATGCTTCGATCTGCATTCAGACTCCATATTTCTTTCTCTGGATGTGGATACCATTTTCCATTATGAGTCCACAGGCTTCTTTCAAGAAAAGTGATATTCAGTTTCAGAGTTTCAGAAATGGATCTTATTTTGATATTAACAATAGTCGTTTCTTTTCCTGACATCAATACATTTAGATCTCTAATTTATAAATTATCTCCAAAACAGCTCTTGGAAAAGATGTTTTAGTTTATAGGGATTCAAGTGGGTAATGACAATCTTAATTGTAGATACTTATATGGGAATGCTTGGGAATGTAAACTGTTAAGAACATGAAGAACCACTTCTTCATGATCAAATCTTTTTAATGCATTCAGCAAACACATGTAATCTTTGTTCTCAATAAATGCAGCCAGCTGCTCTTCTGAAACTAAATTGAAAGGAAAATATAAACTTTAAGGATTATATAAAAGCATGAATTATTCAATGATTTTGTATAGTTAGAAAAATAAAAATATTTCTGAACTAATCCATCAGTCAAAAGTTTTTCTGTACACAAAACTAAGCCAAGAAAAATGAAAAAAAATTTTTGACCAAATGTATTTGTATTACTGTGCTAAAATGAAAATATGTTAGTAAATAAGGAGTTAACAGAATAAAGGATTAAGAATTTAAGTAAGGAGGTACTTTAAATAAAATTTTACCTGTAATTAGCAAAGAGAACATGTTATAAGGTAGGTTGGAAAGCGAGGAAATTACTTTAAAGAAAAGTGGAGTTGCTCAAGGGCAGCCCAGCTATCCAAGACATATGTTTAGTCAACACAGCAAATGGCAAGAAAGTGAGGCTTTGTCATCCAACTTTTTCTTGATGGTTCCCAGAAGGCATAAAAAAATGTTGTTGTCAACAATAATTTTCAGAATTAAGTCATTTGATTTTCCATTTGAAATAAATTTTGGGTTGGCTTGTTTTTAAACCACAGAGCTTAGTTTAAAAATGGAAGTTTATTCAATATAATGAGCAATATCAACAAAGATGTTGCCATATTAGTATTTAAAATTACAATATGTGGCAAGCATTATTCATGGGTTTGTATGTGATCCTGATGATGACTTCTTTTTAAGTCTGTATCAACATGTCTACATAATCAGTTAAGAAGTAGACTCTAATAAGAAAGGTAAACAATGGTAATTGTTGAAAGCCATAGTAGTCTCATTGTCCTACAAAAAAAGGCCAAGTCTTTTCCCCAAGAGTAAATTCATTCTACCTTTTATCTATATCCTTCTAATCCTTTCTATAGAATTTGTGCCAGATTTAGAAACATCTGGCAATGACTTAGTATTGGCTCAGTCTTCACTTACCCATTGATCTACAGTTTTATTAAAGCATGAACCACTCAGTTTGCAGAAACTAATACCTTGTCACATGCCACAATGCTGCCAGTTAATTCTCCAAAGACTAGCGTATCAGAATGAACGCTATTACACACCACGCAACAAGGTAATTCACTTATGAATAAAGAGCATAACTTAGAATATTTCATTTATTTAGGAAAAGGGATTGGACTTGTGGTTTTATTGTAAAGGAAACTCCCAGGTAAGGAAAAGCTCACCACCATGATAGGTTGATATTTTCTCCCCAATGCCTACAGCACTGAGAGGTTAAGTTACTTGCCAAGTACTACACAACAAAAATGTGCCAAAAGCAGAACTCCTAGGTCTTCTTGGCTTGGATGCAGCTCTCTAACCATCCCGTAAGTAAAACAGGTTTTACTTAACTGCAAATCTTATCTTTTTATAATCTTATTTTAAGAAAAATAAAATGCAGAGCTAAGAAGACTATGAAGGAGAGGAGTAGAGCCAAGATGGCAGAGTAGACTGAGCATTCTAGACTAACCATCCAACACCCCCTTACCAACAACTACAAAATAACACAACAAATCAAATTCTGGAGGAACATAGATGATAAAAGATAAGAGGGGTACATTTTTTCCTGTCAAAGACAACTTAGGAGGTCAGAAGGAGAGGTCCATCACATTGGAGTGGGGGCAAGGCTAGCCCAGGATACATGTGGTGGGCATACCAGCAGCAGCAACTTCAGAAACTCTCAGTCCAGGTAACTGGACAACCAGTGAGAAAGAAATTATGTGGGAATCTTGTGCTGGCACTTGGCATAGGCCAGGGTACTATTTGATAACTCCAATGCTCATACTCAGTATCAGTTGGCAGTTCTGGGCAGAGAGGAGCCCTGGTACTTCCAGTTCAAAAGGAGTAGAACCCCTACTTGGGTATGGACCAGAGCCCATACAAGGAGACCAGTGACTACACTACTCCCATGACAATACCACCATGGAAGAACCAAAATCTTAAAGACTCCTACGACTAACTCTGAAAACAGCAGTGCAAAAAATCTAGGAGTTTGGGACAGTGCCCTGTACCCCTTAGGTGAACAGAATTCAGCTTTAACATAAAGTTCAAAATCAAGAAATATGATGGAAAATTGAGCAAACAACAATAACAACAAAATAAAAGAACCTGACCATAAAAAGTTACTAGGATGACAGGAAAGATCAAGACAGAAACTCACAAAAAGACAACATGAAAAAACTACAAGCAGAGCCTCAAAGGAAAAAAAAATGCATTTAGGACACAAGCAAAAAGAGAATTCCTGAAAGAGCTAAAGAAAGAGAGAAAAAAAAATCTTAAGAAATAAGATGAGAGTGGCAGAGGAAAACTTGGGAAAAGAAATGAACAATGCAAGAAAATTATGAAAAGAGAATAGCTTGGTAAAAACTATTTTGCAAAAGAAAATAACATCTTTAAAAAGCAGAATTGGTCAAATGGTAAAAGAGGTAGAAAAGTTCACTGATGAAAAGAACTCCTTAAAAGTCAGAAATGGCCAAATGGAAAAAGAGGTACAAAAAATAACTGAAGAAAATAATTTTTTGAAAAGTAGAATTGATGCTCTATGTTTTCTTTCACATCATGACTAATATGGAAATGTTTTGCATGACTACGCATGTATAACCTATATCAAATTGCTTGCCTTCTCAATGGCAGGGTGGGGAATGGGAGGAAGGGAGAGAAATTTGAAACTCAGTTTTAAAAATGAAAAAAGGTAAATATAATGGACTTAATAAAGATTAAACTATTTACATTCATATGTGAGAAGATGATACATGTAACTCCCAAGAACTTTGTCATTGGTAGGACAGTTAGAAAGAGTCTATATAGATAAGAGGGCATGTGTATGAATCAATTATATTGGGATGATCTAAAAAAATGGAGGGCAAGAAAGGAATGAAGGACTCACTGGAAGAAGGAGGAAGGGAAAGGAAAAAAAGGGGAAAATTATCTTTCATAAAAGAGCATTATGTGTAAGGAAGAACTTTTACATTGAAATGGAAAATGGGGGTGGGGATACGAGGCTTGAACCTCGCTATCATCTGAACTGGTTCAAAGTGGGAAGAACACACACACACACACACACGCACACACACACACACACACCCAGTTGAGTAGAAAAATCTTACCCAACAGGGAAACAGGAGGAAGACATAAGGGGTGTAGGGTGGGACAGGAATAAGAGGGAAGGCAGAGTATGGGAGGCAAAGGTCAGAAGCAGGACATATTTTGAAGAAGGACAGGATAAAGTGAGATAAGGATGAAAAAGAACTATGAATGTGAATGGCATGAAATCACCCATGAAAGGGAAAATGCAGAATAAATTAGAAACAAATTCCAACAATATATTGTTTACAAGAAACACACCTGAAACAGAAAGACACACACAGAATTAAAATAAAGGGCTGGAACAATTTCCTGAAGTAAAAAAGGCAAGTTAGCAATCATGATCTCAGACAAGGAAATGGCAAAAATAAAATTCATTAAAAGGGATAATCAGAGAAACTACATTTTGTTAAAAAGTACCACAGAAAATAAAGTAGTATCATCACTAAACATATATGCACCAAATAGTATAGCATCCAGATTCTTTAAGGAAAAGTTAAATGAAATACAAAAGGAAATAGTAAAATTATATTAGTGAGGAACCTCAACTTTACCCTCTCAGAACTAGATGAATCTAATCGTAAAATAAATAAGAAAGAAATTAAGGAGATAAACAGAATTTTAGAAAAGCTAAGTATGGTAGACTGCAGAGATAACTGAATGGGAATAGAAAGGAGTATATCTTTTTTCCAGCTGTACATGGCAAGTTAAAAAAAAATTGACCACATCCTACAGCATAAAAATTTCACAAATACAGAAAAACAGAAAATATTAAAAGTGCCCTTTTCAGTCCAAAATAAATTAAAAATTACATTCAACAAAGGGCTTTGGAGACACAGATAAAAATAAATAATACAAAATCTAATCCTAAAGAATGAGTGGGTAAAAAAACAAATCATAGAAGCAATCATTAATTCCATTAAAGATAATACTGAGATATCATCATACCAAAATTTGTGGCATGCAGTTAAAGCAGTACTTAGAGGAAGATTTATATCTCTTATCACTTAGATCAATAAAACAGAAGGTGAACATATCAATCAATTGGGCATGCAACTAAAATGAGCAGAAAAAGAACAAATTAATGATCTCCAATTAAACATCAAAATAGAAATCCTGAAGAATAAAGGAGAGATTGATAAAATTGAAAGTAAAAAAAACAACTATTGGAATTAATAAATAAAATTAGGAGTTGGTTTTAAGAAAAAAGCAATAAAATAGATAAACCATGGTTTACTTTGATTAAAAAAAACCAGAAAGAAGAAAAACAAATTACCAGTATCAAAAATGAAAAAGGTGAATACAGCACCAATGAAGATGAAATTAAAACAATTATTAGGAACTATTTTTCCCAATTACATACAAAACATTATAATCTAAATGAAATGGATATTTACAAAAATATAAATTGTCCAGATCAACAGAAGAGGAAATAGAATACTTAAATAACCCTATCTTAGAAAAAGAAATTGAACAGGACACCAATGAGTTTCCTAAGAAAATATCAATGGGACCAGATGCATTAACAAGTGAATTCTACCAAACATGTAAATAAAAATTAATTCCAATACCATATAAACTATTTGGAAAAACAGATAAAGATGTGCTACTAAATTCCTCCTATGTCACAAATATGGTTTTGATATCAAAACCAGGGAGAGCAAAAACAGAAAAAGAAACTATAGACCAATTTCATTAACAAACTATTGATGCAAAAAAGTTTAAATCAAATACTAGTAAAGAGATTATAGCAATGTATCACAAAGCAACATGTTGCAAGAACAAACACTATGACTAAGTGGGATTTATGACAAGAATGCAGGACTGGTTCAATATTAGGCAAATGATCAACACAACTGACCATGTCAATAACAAAAAGAGCAAAAATCATATGATCATAGCAACAAATGCAGAAAAGGCTTTTGATCAAATAAAACACCTATTCCTATTTAAAACAATAGAAAGCATAAGAATAAATGATGCTTTCCTTAAAATGATAAGTAGTATTTATTTAAAACCAAGAGCAAGCATTAAGTTTAATGGGGACAAAGTAGAAGCCTTCCCTACAAGATCACGGGTGAAACAAAGATGTCCATTATCACTATTATTCAATACTGTATTAGAAATGCTAACTATGGCAATAAGATAAGAAAAAGAAATTGAAGGAATAAGAATAGGCAACAAATAAACAAATCTATCAATCTTTGTAGATGATATGATGGTATACTTAGAGAATCATAGAGAATCAACTAAAAAACTAGTTGAAACAATTAACAAATTTGGCAAAGTTGAAGGATATTAAAAAATATGTAAATCATCAGCATTTCTATATATTATGAACAAAGTCTAGCAGCAAGAGATAGAAAGAGAAATTCCATTTAAAATCATTGCAAACAATATAAAATACTTGGGAGTCTATATACCATGACCTATATGAACACAATCATAAAATATTTTTTCACACAAATCAAGACAGATCTGAACAAATGGAGAAATATAAATATCTCATGGGTAGGCTTTGCGAATATGAAAATGACAATTCTACCTAAATTAATTTATTTATGCAATGCCATACCAATAAACTACAAAAGAATTATTTTATAGAGCTAGAAAAAAATAATAACAAAATTCATTCAGAAAAACAAAAAGTCAAGAATATCAAGGGAATCAATGAAAAAAAAATGTGAAAGAAGGCAGCCTACCAATATCAGATTTGAAATTATGTTACAAAGTAGTAATCATCAAAATAATCTGGTACTGCATAAGAAACAGTGGTAGATCAGTAGAATAGGTTAAGTACAAAATATACTGTACTAAAAGAACATAGTATTCTAGTTTTTGATAAATCTAAAGATACAAGCTTTGGGACAATACTTCACTATTCAACAAAAACTTTTGGGAAAACTGGAAAACAGTTTGGCAAAAATGAGGCATACACCAACATCTATCTCACACCCTAAATCAGGTAAGGTGAAAATAGGCATGTGGTTTAGATATAAAGTGTAATTTTAGATAGGTAGATGGATATAAAATTATGGCAGCATATAAGATTTCACCTGTCAGATCCAAGGATAAAGAGTTTATAAACAAGCAAGTAGTAGAGAGGATTGTTGGAAGTAAAATGGATAATTTGGATTACATTAAACCTTTTTAGTTTTGCACAAAAAAAACCAATACAGCCAAAATTAAAAGGGAAGAAGGAAACTGGGAACAAATTTTTATAGCAAGTTTACCTGCTAAAGGCCTCATTTCTCTAATGTAGAGGGAACTGGGTCAAATTCATAAAAATTTGAGTGCCTGCCAATGGATAAGTGGTCAAATATATGAATAGATAATTTTCAGATGAAGAAATAAAGCTATCAATAGTCATTTGAGAAAATACTCTAAATCACTATTAACTGAGAAATGCAAATTAAAACAACTGAGGCATCACCTCATAATCACCAGATTGTCTAACAGGACAGAAAAGGAAAATGACAAATGTTGGAGAAGATATGGAAAAATTAGGACACTAATGCACTGCTGGTGGAGTTGTGAACTGATCCAATCATTCTGAAGAACAATTTGGAACTATTTCCAAAGGGCTATAAAGCTGTGCATGCCCTTTGACCCAGCAACACCACTACTAGGTCTGTATCTCAGAGATCAAAGAAAAAGAAAAGGACCTATTTATAGCCACTCTTTTTTAGGTAGCAAAGAATTGAAAATTAAAGAGATGTTCATCATTTGGGGAATGAGATCATTGCATTGCTCAGAAGAGCTGTCTATTAATATTGATCACCTCACAGTGTTGCTGTTACTGTGTACAAGTATTATCCTAGTTCTTCTCACTCCACTCAGCATCAGTTCATGCAAGTCTGAGATCTGCCTTCCATTACATTCATATACCACAACTTGTTCAGCCATTCCCCAATTGATGGGTATCCCCTCAATTTCCAATTCTTGGCTACCACAAAAAGAGCTGCTATAAATATTTTCACACATGTGGGTCCTTTCCCCTTTTTTATGATCTCTTTGGGATATAGACCTAGTAATGGTATTGCTGGATCAAAAGGTATGCACGGTTTGGTTGCCCTTTGGGTATAGTTCCAAATTACTCTCCAGAATGGTTGGATCAGTTCACAATTCCACCAACAATACATTAGTGTCTCAATTTTCCCACATCTTCTCCAACATTTATTGTTTTCCTTTTTTGTTATATTAGCCAATCTAAAAGGTATGAAGTGGTACCTTGGAGTTGTCTTAATTTGCATTTCTCTAATCAATAGTGATTTAGAATATTTTTTTCATATGACAATAGATAGCTTTAATTTCTTCATCTGAAAATTGTACATATCCTTTGACCATTTATGAATTGGGTCATCATTTTTTTTCTATGAAAAAAATGATTATATGTATTCTTGAAGTGTATGCTCTTTAATTTGATTCTCTGAATATCAATTCATCATTTTCTTTCAAAAAACTTCTTTCTTCAGTTCATGTCCCCTTTTTTTCTACTTTTCCTTTTAATCCTTTCTTAAGAAACAAAAGTAAAAAACAGGATTCCATGATAAAATCTGTGATCAGTAGGATTAACCCCAGTGAATTGAGAAAAGAGGGAAACCAATAAACATGTAATGAATTTTCCCCTGTTATGGGATTTGGATACCTAAAATTCAAATTTCATGGGTAACTTTGTTATACTTCTTGGTAAAATGTAAAAAAAGGTCAAAATACATTAATGAAGAGTTTGAACTTTAAAAAAAAATTTGAGTACAAGTAAAAGTAAATTTAAATACCTGAAGTCAGGAGCTTATCTGATGCCTTCAGTCTAATCACTAAGATTGTGAACAGTGAGCATCTAACCCCAAAGGGTAATTAAACAGCTATACAGTGGTAGCAAGATGCTCAGTATATAAAGATGATGAGCGGTTTGTAATCAACTTAGTACAAAAACTAAGTAAAATCTAACTCCAGCGCAGCAAGCAAGCCACCAGCCCTAGAGACCCTGGCATAACAGGCAATTTGATCTCTAGTTCCTCTGCCTCTTCAAAAACCATCCTGCTCTTCTGGTAGTTCTTGGTTCATGTATTGCTGAAGCCTAGCTTGCAGAATCTTAAGCGTAACCTTGCTAGCCTGTGAAATGAGTGCAATTGTTCAGTGATTTGAATATTCCTTGACATTGCCCTTCTTTAGGATTGGGATGTAAACTGATCTTTTCCAATCCAGTGGCCTCTGTTGAATTTTCCAAATTTGCTGGCCTGTTGAGCGTGGCACTTTAAAAACATCATCTTTTAGGGTTTTAAATAGCACAGCTGGAATTCCATCACCTAGTGCCATATTATTAGCAATGCTTCCTAAGGCATTAAAGGTATGCCTTTTACTTGCAAGCTATCTACCAGTATCTGTTCTTCCTATTGACACTTTGTGTATTTATGTGAGAATATGCCCTAGGCTTATAGAGATTGGATGTTTTGTTTCCTATAGTTCATATTATTCCATTTCAGTAAATGTCATTGCTTTGAACTCATTATTTCCTCTGGCTGGCTATTGATGGCAAAAGTATCAGAGGACCGATGAGCTAGTGGAATCCATAGAGTGCATCCATAGAGCGCATTGAACCTGAGGTAATCTTTCCTCATTAAGAGGCAATTAGGTGGCATGGTGGATAGAGTGCTGGGGCTGGAGTCAGGAAGGCTTGAGTTAAAATTTGATCTCAGACACTTGGGCAAATCACTTAACCTCCATTTGCCTCAGCTTCCCCATCTGTAAAATTGAGATAATACCACCTTAACTTCCAGAATTGTGAGTCTCAAATGAAATAATACAGAGTGCCTAGCACAGTACTATTTGGCAAATAGTAAGCACTATTTAATGTGGTCATCATCATTTATCATTCCATTGCCAATTCAAGTAGAGGTTGGTAGGCTTAGAGGAGGTATTACACCTCTGACTGCCCTCTTCTGGATGCTTTCTAGCATATAAATATCCCTAAAACGTGGCCTTTCAAATTGCTGAGTTTTGTTTGCTTCCTCTTCTTTATACCTTTCAGGACCTCTGGTGGGGGAGGGGGGGACTGAGTTAACATAAAGTAATATTAATTAATATTAACAAAGTACCTTAATACTTGAGAAAGGGCTTTGATTATTTTTGGCGGGAGTAGAACAGTGAACTACAATTCAGTTTTTCTCAAAGGTTAGTCCCTACGACCATTCTCCTCCCTCTCTTCCCTTTACGTTTACAAAATACCAATGAGATCCCGCCAGCAGCGAGTCTGTTCTGCGCACCAGGGCCAACAGGCTCCGCCCAGGGAGAAGTCACCGCGCAGGCGCCTCAGTCTTGCGCACTGATGCTAGGTTGGCGGCTTCCCTAGAGTATTTGGTGCAGTCATGCGCAGTGAGCAGCGGGCCCTAGGGGTGGAGGTGGGGAATACGACGCTAACTGTTGCTCCTGGTGGGGTGCACCGTAGCAAAAATGGCGCCGTCCGGGAGTTCTCTGCTAACCTCAGTAGTATTGCTGCTGTTGTGTGGGACTCCGGGGATCCAAGGACTATGGAGACACGTGAGGACCATCACGGACAAGAACTGGAAAGAAGTGCTGGAAGGGGAGTGGATGATTGAATTGTGAGTGTGGGAGCGGTAATCCCTGGGCTCCTCTGCCCCTTGGGCTCGTCTTCATGCTCGCTCTCGGTGACCTCCCGAGGCTCCCCCTCCGCACCTCCGCCTCCCGGGCTCCGAGGGTCGTCTTTGGCTCGCTGCCTTCCCTTGGCTTTCTCCCCACCCCTCATTCTCAAACTTTGACTCCTTTCGATTTGGGGAACCTGTTTTACTTTCTCACCAACTTGCCTTAGAGGAAGCCCCCATGCCTCCAGAGCCGCCTTCTCGCGCTTGGGCCGCCCCCAGCCCTCGGCCCGATTTCTTAGTTTTCTTTCTACTGCGGTCCTGTTCCGGAGGCGCATTTTGATTTCTTGGGGTCTGATAAAGTTCCTTTTTTTTTTTAAACATAATTTCCTAAGCATGAGGTATTTGCACTTTACAATAAACGATGAACCGGAGGCACCGAGGTCTCCTCTGATAGAAGTTGCGGCCAGTTCCCTCTCCTTCCACTCTTGTGGTTTTTTCTTCCGTTGAACCCATTTTTAACCATAGATAAAAAGTCTGTTGATTGTCACTGTAGCATATTTTTATTTTGTGGTATTTGCTGTTGTGTTGAGTAAGTCGATTCGCCATACAGCGCCCGTTAACAATAGATGTTCAGTAAAGGTAAAACTCTATTTCTCTGTGTTAGTCTCTGCCTCTTAGAGGAGTAGATTGTAGGAGGCGGAGCAGTTAAGAAACTGAGGTTTACTTAGGATAGCTCTCTAAGGGAATTCAGTGAAATGTACCAAGTTGTGGTTTCTGGGCTTTAAGTAGGATTAGAAGGTCAAGGTGAATAGAGGCTGTGGACCTCTTTTCTAAAAAAACATCTGTGATGTTTTTGGGAGCCGGTAATGATACATCATAAATATTTTGAGCTACAAGAGGTCATCAAGGGCAGTTCTTTTATTTTACAGAATAGGAAACTGAGGCTCTGAGGTTAAGTGACATGACCAAGTGATAGATTTTTTTAAAAAAAAGTTTATTCCAAGTTAAAAATTTTTTGACACCTTGTGTTTTTATTCATGTAGAACCACGTAAGAAGGCTTTAGATTTTATGAAATTATCTTCAATATCCAGTTAGAGTTAGAAGAAATCTAGAAGAGTGGCCATTTGTCCAACTTTTTGTAACCCAGTGGGGTCTTCTTGGAAAAGATAATGGAGCGGTTTGCTGTTTCCTTCTCCAGTGGATTAAAGCAAACCCTTTTACGTGACCATTTTACACGGCTCGTAAGTGTTTGAGGTCTGATTTGAACTCAGGTCTTCCTGACTCCAGACCCAGTGCTCTATTTACTGAGCCTGCTAGCTGCCTGCATATCCGAAAGGAGCTCCTTACATCAAACCTAAAAGTTGATAATCTAGCTTCTGTTTGGAGATCTCCCCACTGAGGGGTAACTCACTACAATTTTGGACAGTTCTATTTTATTTTTACATTTTTATTACTATCTGTTGTTTTTATAACACCTTTATTTCCAAACGTTTCCTCTTTCTCTGTCATCTTGTACCAAAAAGAAACCCAAAACCCAACCAAAAAAAAACCCAAAATGGGGAAAAACAGCCCAGGAAATCTAACGTCAGCTGAGACTGGAAGTATATATATGCATTGTATGTCATTCACAGTCCTGTCTTTGAGAACAAGCTTGATCATTATACAAAGTGCTTTGGTGTTTTTTGGTTTTTCTTCTTGGTTATATTGTTGTAGTCACTGTGTATGTTGTTTTCCTGAACAGCTTTGTTAGGAAGGTTTTTCCTAATATCAAGCCTAAATTTGCCTCCCTACATATTCCTTAAGTTGCACCTGGTTCTGCCTTCTGGGGCCATGGAAAACAAGCCCCCTTCCTCTTTGATTGTGCTTCAAACATTTGAAGACTGTTATTACATCATTCTCCCTCAGTCTTTTCTTCTCTAGGCTAAACATCCCCATTTCCTACAACATATCCTTATATGCCATGGACTCTAGACGCTTCACTCTCTTGGTTGCTCTTCTCTGAATATTCCAGCTTATCAGTGTCTTTCTTAAAATTGTGGTACCAAGAACTGAACATAATTTGTTTGTTCTCTCTTTGCTCTCTCTCTCTCTCTCTCACCCATATGTATGTATATATAGTCAATGCGTGTGTTATACAGCTATAGTCTGTGTAGAATAAAATAGAATATTATAATAGAGTAAAAATAAATGTGTATATGTGTTTATGTATATATGTGTGTATATATATATATGCACATGTGTATATACATATATATGTGTGTGTATACAGTGAGGATTCAAGGTTTAAAAAAAAGATGCTTTAGAAAAAGCTTGATTTGGAGTCATGGGATCTGAATTTGAATCCTGGCCTTGTCAGTTGCTACCTGTGTGACCCTGGGTAATTCACTTAACATCTAAGCATCTCAGTTTCCTTGTCTGTAAAATGGGGCAGTTGAGCTCCTTTTTATTCTAAATCTCTGATTTTGCCATCCCATGTATGTACACAAATAGATTGTTATGGAAGCATAGTTAGAGACTATATGTTTGTATATGTATACACATACATACATACACATGTGTATGTGGTTAGAAGGGACTCCTAGAAGTCATCAAACATAAGCCATACATGAATAAGAACCCACTCTACAACATTTATAACAAATAATCCTCCCACTTTTTGTTTGAAGAGTTCAGGAAGCAGGGGATACTAAAATCTTCAGTCTACTTATCTCTCTTATCTGTCTATCTATTCTCTGTGGTGACATTAATTTGTTCTTCGTAAGTCAGTTTGATTTGTTTTTTTGGCAAGGCAGTCAGGGTTAAGTGACTTGCCTGGGGTCACACAGCTAGTAAGTGTCAAGTTTTTGAGCTCGCATTTGAACTCAGGTCCTCCTGATTCTGTGGTCAGTGCTCTAGGTCATTACATCACCTAGCTGCCCCCAGTTTGGTTTTTGAACTCGGACACTGTGATTTCAGGCAGTACTCTGTCTCCTGTACCATGCTGTTTGGAGAGCATTGCCTGCCCACAGAATTTTTAACATAAGGAAAAGAGAAAAGAACATTTCAATTCAGACACAGTTGAGGAATTATGTAAAGAGTATAGCTTTGGTGAAAGTACTCAGATAGACTGGGGAGGGGGATAATGAATAAGAAATTAAACCAAGAAAAGTGATACTTTTAGGATGCTCTGCATGCATGATTTGTGTATTTCACAGTTAGTGGTTTTGACTTTACACAAAGTCACCCTCTAAGCTGTGTCCTCTGATCCCAAGTTATTTTTTCACTATACCACATTGCCTTACTGTGATGTCTGCTTTTCTTGTAGATATGAGAGTAGTTAAGTTAATTGTGTGTATGTGCATATATGTGTTTCTAGCTCTTATCTAACGGTCTAGATATATACACCCAAATCATGTGTGGTCATGGCCTACCTTTCCAGTCTTCTCACATCTTACTCGCTCCCATGTACTTTGAAATTTAGTGACAAGACACTGGTCTCCTTGATGTTCCTCATACAAAATGCTACGTTTTCCAACTCTGGGTATTTTTGCTGGCTTTCTTCCATTCCTGTAATTCTGTTTCTCTTCATGTTTACCTCCTGGTTTCCCTACCTTCCTTTAAGTTCTAACTAAAAGCTCAACTTCTACAGGAAAACTTTCCCAATCCCCTTAATCCTAATGCCTTCTCTCCTTTAATTGTCTTCAATTTATCCTGAATACATCTTGTTTTTACATAGTTCCTTTCATGTTGAATCCTCTATTAGACTGAGCCTCTTGAAAGTAGGTACTATCTTTTGCCTTTCTTTGTGTAACTCCAGTGCTTAACACAGTGCCTGGCACATTAATAAATGCCATTGATTGACTGAATTAGTGCTTGAGGTGTAAAGTGATTTTAGAACAAATTGGAATGATTAATATTATATAATTATTATTTACAAAGTGTTTTTCTTACGACAATCCCAGGAGGTTGAATAAAGATTATTAGCTTTGCTGGGTAAAGGAGACTTCAGCAAATCAAGACTTGTTATGCTTTTTTAACATTATTTTTTTGTGTTTGTTTATAATGTAGCTCATACAATTGCTAGTGGCAGATTTTGGTGGTCATCAAAATATAAGAATTTGAAGGATGAAAATTTTTAATAGGCTCCCAAACTTTTGAACTAGCTTCTAGAATCAAAGTGAATTTCTGGAACTTCTGTAAATAGTATCCAGTCCCTTCCTGTTTGACACTCTCTGCCCACTGGAATTTCTTGGTATTATTGAGTTCTATGGTTAATGAAGTCTGTAAAACAAGCAAGAAAAAAAAGCTATGTAAAAAATCCATGAAAGGGAAATGTGAAGAGCTAATAGTGGTCTAGTATTAATACTGTCAATTCTTGATTACAGGTGCTTTGCCTGTATTTTATATTACTCTTATACATTTTTGTTTTCGAATTCTTATCTACATAGTTTTAATTAAGCATTTTATACTTAATTTAGCTTACTCTAGTTCAGCAAAAGTTAAAAGTTGAAAAAAAAGCTAGCCAAAATCATTATTTTCTGTGACAGAGAAGGTATGCAGAGTTAGATTTGTAGAATCCTTTTGGTAATATAATGTCTATTTAATATGTACTTGGTGGATGGGGGAAAATGAATGAGCTAGAGTAATGAAAGGTGAATTAAACGTATTAGGCCTCTGAAATGTATAAGGCAGTAAGAATATAAAAATTAAAAAAATGAGACTAAGCTATTTGGGGGTAAGGACTATAAGTATGTGACTTTTCAAAAGCTAGATTTTTAAGTTCGTTAAGGGTAGGAACTACATCATTTTTCCTCTTTGCTAGTGTATAGCAAAGTGAATTGCACATTTTAGACATTTATTAAATGTTTTATTATCTTAAAATATCTTTCAAGGACAAAGGTATACAAATAATACAACAATATGCTATGCATTCATTAGGTGTCTATTGTGTATACAGGGCTAGATACAGTTAAAATAATGAAATAATCCTTGCCTTCAATCTGCTTACTTTTTAAAAAATATTTTTCCCAATTGCATGTAAAAATAATTTTTAACATTCATTTTTTAAAATTTTGAGTTCAAAATTTCTCCCTACCTCCCATTTCCCTTCCCTGATATGGTAAGCAATTTGATATAGATTATACATATGTATATCATGCAAAGCATATTTCCATATTGGTCATGTGAAAGAAAATACAGGCCAAAAAAAGCCTGTAAAAATTAAAATGAAAAATAGTATATTTCTTTGGAGGTGGATAGCATTTTCCATCATGAGTCCTTGGGAATTGTCCTGGATTGTTGTATTTCTGAGAATAGATAAGTCATTCACAGTTGATCATACATTATTGCTTTTACTGTGTACGATGTTCTCTTGGCTCTGCTCATTTTCTTTTGGATCAGTTCATATAAATCCAGGTTTTTCTGACATCAACCTGCTTGTCATTTCGTATAACACATTAGTATTCAATTATAATCATATACCACAATTTGTTCAGCCATTCCCCAGTTGATGTCCATCCCTTTAATTTCCAGTTCTTTGCCACCATAAAAATAGCTGCTATAAATATTTTTGTACGAATAGGTTTTTCCTTTTTAAAAACATTTCTATGGGATTATGATTGGACCAGTTCACAACTCCACCAACAGTGCATTAGTGTCCCAAATTTTCCGCATCCTCTTCAGCATTTGTCATTTTCCTTTCCTGTATATTAACTAATCAGATAGGTGTGAAGTGGTACCTCAGAACTGGTATAATTTGTACTTCTCTAATCAGTAGTGGTTTAGAGCATTTTTTCATATGACAAGAGATAGCTTTGATTTTTTTGTCTGAAAACCACCTGTTCATAATCTTTGACAATTTATCAGTTGGAGAATGACTTGTATTCCTGTAAATTCGACTCATTTCACTGTGAGAAAGGAAGCCTTTACCAGAGACAGTGACTGTAAAAATCATTTCCCATGTTTCTGCTTTCCTTCTAATCTTGGCTGCATTGGTTTTGTTTCTGCAAATCCTTTTTAATTTAAAGTGTTTGTATCAACCCCCCGCCTTTTATTTTTTTTTTTTATCTTCCTCCCTCTTCTTTCCTGTGGGGTAAGATACCCAACTGAGTATGTATGGTATTCCCCCTCAGGCCAAATCTGATGAGAGCAAGGTTCATTTATTCCCCCCTCACCTGCCCTCTCCCCTCCTCCCATAGAACTGCTTCCTCTTGCCACCTTTATGCGAGATAATCCACCCCATTCTATCTCTCCCTATCTCCCTCTCTCAATATGTTACTCTCTCATCCCTTAATTTCATTTTATTTCTTTTAGATATCTTCCCTTCATCTTCAACTCACCCTGTGTCTGCTCTCTCTCTTTTACATATATATATATATATATATATATACACACATACATAAACACATATATATACACATACATACACATACATACATATACACATAGATATATACATACATACACATTCACTTATATATATACAAAAACATATATATATATATATATATATGCATATTCCCTTCAACTACCCTAATACTGAGGTCTCATGAATCATACTCATCATCTTTCCATGTAGGAATGTAAACAAAACAGTTCAACTTTAGTAAGTCCCTTGCAATTTCCGTTTCTTGATTACCTTTTCATGCTTCTCTTGATTCTTGTGTTTGAAAGTCAAATTTTCTATTCAGTTCTGGTCTTTTCACTGAGAAAGCTTGAAAGTCCTCTATTTTATTGAAACTCCATATTTTGCCTTGGAACATGATACTCAGTTTTGGTGGGTAGGTGATTCTAGGTTTTAATCCTAGCTCCATTGACCTCCTCCTTTTTAATTTAATATTATAAAATTATCCATTTTACATCTTGCAATGCTCTCTATCTTTTGTTTTGGTCATAAATTTTTCGCTTCTCTATAGATCTAACGGGCATGCTCCTTTAATTCATTTGCCTGTCTTGGTATATCATATGAGATGTTGGTCTATACCTAATTTCTCCCAAACTCTTTTTCTGTTTTTCCAGTTTTTGTCAAATAGTGAGTCTCTGTACCAAAATCTTGGATCTTTGGATTTATTAAACGCTAGATTACTATAGTAATTTTATACTACTGTGTCTTTTGTACCTAATCTGTTCCACTGATCCATCACTTTATTTCTTAACCAGTACCAGATTATTTTGATGGTTATTTCTTTATAATACAGTTTAATACATAGTAAGACTAGGCCACCTTCCTTCAGTTTATTTCATTGATTCTCTTGATATTCTTGACCTTTTGATCTTTTAGTGAATTTTGTTATTTTTCCTAGCTCTGTAAAATAATTTTTGGTAGTTTGTTTGGTGTGGCACAAAGTGGTAAAAATTAACAGACAGGATTGTCATTTTTATTATATTTGCTTGGCCTACCCATGAACAATTGATATTTCTCCAGTTCATTATATCTGTCTATATTTATATGAAGTGTTTTGTAATTGTGTTTATATAATCCCTAGGCTTGTCTCAGCAGGTAAATCCCCAAATAGTTTATATTGTCTGCAGTTATTTTTAATGGAATTTCTCTTTCTGTGTTTTGCTTATGGACTTTTTTGGTGGTATATAGAACTACTGATGACTTCTGTGGGTTTATTTTATATCCTGGAACTTTATCGAAGTTGTTAACTGTTTTAGGTAGTTTTTTAGTTGATTCTCTAGGGTTCTCTAATAGTCCATCATAGTTTGTTTCCTTACTGTCTATTTTATTTCTTGAATTTCTTTTTTCTTGCCATATTGCTATAGCTAGTATTTCTACTGCAATATTGAATAATAGTGGTGATAATGAACATCTTTGCTTCACCTCTGGTCATATTGGGAAGGCTTCAAGTTTATCTCCTTTACAAATAATGCTTACTCTTGATTTCAGATAGATACTAGTTATCATTTTAAGAAAGGTTCCATTTATTCTTATGCTTCTTAGTGTTTTTAATAGTAATGGGTGTTACATTTTGTCAAAAACTTTTTCTGCATCTATTAATATAACCATATGATTTTTGTTTTTATTTTTATATTGTTATGGTCAGTTATGCTGATGGTTTTCTTAATATTGAACCAGCCCTGTAATCCTGCTATAAATCTAACCTGGTTATAGTTTAAGATTTTTGTAATGTATTCCTGTAATCTCCATGCTAGTATTTTATTTAAAATTATTACATCCATATTCTTCAAGGAAATTGGTTTATAGTTTTTCTTTTTTTGTTTTTGCTCTTCCTGGTTTAGGTTTCAGAACTGTGTTTGTGTTATGAAAGGAATTTGATAGGACTCCTTCTTTGCCTATTTTTTTTTCTAACAGTTTATATCATATTGGGATTAATTGTTCCTTAAATGTTTGTTAGAATTCACTTGAGAATCTATCTGGTCAGGGGATTTTTTCTTAGGAAGCTCATTGATGCTGTTCAATTTTTTTTCTAAGATAGGGTTATTCTCCTCTTCTGTTAATCTGGGCAGTTTATTTTTCTGTAAATATTCATCCATTTCATTTAGATTATGAGTTTTATTGGCATTCATCTGGGCAAAATAACTTATTAATTGCTTTAATTTCATTTTCATTGGTGGGTGTAGTCACTGTTTTCATTTTTTATATTAGTATTTGTTTTTAAGTCAATTTTAGATTTCCATTTTAGTGTTTAGTTGGACATTTTTGATTTGTTCTTTGTCTAATTTTTATTAGTTGCATGGCCACTTCATTGAACCTTTCTTTCTCTCTTTTATTGATGTACACACTTAGAGATGTAAATTTTCTCCTACATAGTAATTTGGATGCATCCCACAAATTTTGAAACATTGTTTCATTGTTGTCATTCTTTTTAATGAAATAATTGTTTCTATGATTTGTTCTTTCACCCACTCATTCTTTCATATTAGATTATTTAGTTTCCAATTAGCTTTGAGACTATGCTTCCATGTCCCTTTTTTAAATGTAATTTTTTTTTTGTATTATGGGCTGAAAAGGGTAAATTTAGTTATTTCTGCTTTTCTGCATTTTGTTGTGCCTAACAAATGGTTGTTTTTTTGAAGGTACCATGTACAGTTGATAAAAAGGTACATTCCTTTCTATTCCCTTTCAGTTTTCTCCAAAGCCTATCATATTGTAACTTTTCTAAGATTCTGTCATCTCCTTGACTTCTTTATTATTAAGTTTTTGTTTAGATTTATCTAGCTCTGAGAGGGGAAAGTTGAGGGTGCCTAACTATTATAGTTTCGCTATTTTCTCCTGCAATTAATTTACTTTTTTCCTTTAAGAATTTGGATCTGTGCAATTTGGTGCATATATGTTTGGTATTGATATTATTCATTATCTGTGGTTTCTTTTAGCAAGATGTAGTTTCCCTGCTTATCCCTTTTAGTCAGGTCTGTTTTTACTTTTGCTTTGTCTGAGATCATGATTGCTACTCCTGCTAATTTTTTTTTTACTTCAGCTAAGGCATAATAGATTCTGCTTCATCCTGTTATTTTAACAGAGTTTCTCTCTGTAATGTGTTTCTTATATACAGCGTATTGTTGGATTCTGATTTCTAACCCTTTCTGCCATCCTCGTCCATTTTATGGGTTAGTTCCTTCCGTTCACATTATGATTACCAAGCGTACATTTCCCTCCTTTCTATTTTCTTCTATTTATCTTTCTCTCTGTCTTTATCCTGTTCCTCTTTTAACATTGTTTTGCCTCTGACCTCTGTCTTCTTTTTTTCTGCCCTTTTATTACCTCCCACCCACTTTATATTATTTCCTTTCTCTCTATTTATAGCTGTCTATTTTCCTTTTTGTTAGTTGTGAGGTTCAAGTGTTGCGTGCCGCGCCTTCCCCCCCCCCCATCACCCTACCGTTTTCCACTCCAGTGTAAAAATTCTTCCTTCTGTGTGTCTTTTCAGTAAAATAATTTTTTCCTCATTCTTCCTATGCCTTTGTCATTCTTCTAGGGCATCCGTCTTTCTCACTTATCCATTTTGTTTTACATCATTTCAACATAATGAACCCATTCCTACATCCTTTTAATTGCCATAATAATGATATAGTTCTTAGAAGATAAATCATCTTCCCATATAAGATGGGTAATCATTTTAACCTTTTTGAAGTGCACTTTTTTTCTGAGTTTTGATTAAAGGGGCCATCTCTTGATTAACTTCTTAAAGAGGCCTATTCACTAAATGGACCTTACCTCACTAAAAGCGAGAACATGAAAAGACCTTAGGCTGAAAGGACCAGGGTGTCCCAATGCATCCTGGGTCATCTCCAATCATCCTGGTGAATATCAGGGCACTGGACCCAGATGGCTCTGGAGGAGAAAGTGAGACTGGTGTCCTTACACAACCCTCTCTCACTCAGATCAAAGTCAGCTGTCATCATTTGCCTGATGTCATTGTCCTCTTTGAGAATGAAGGACAAACACAACAACAATAGGCAATGGAATTGCCAAACAGCATCTGGTCCTGCATCTAGTGCTAGCACAGGGGTATCTTGAAATATCTTTCTGACCAGTTGTCCAGGTAGCCTCATCATCTTTGCTTAAGAGCTCCCAGGGCTGCTGTTGCTTTCTATCACAACCACCTAGTCTGATGACTGGTGTTTTATCCACAGCCTTGTCCTCTATGACATAGAGCTCTTGTTCCAATCACCTAAATTGTCTTGGGTTGGGAGAATGTCTCACTGACCTTTGGTTTGGCTCTGCCGTTCCGCTGTTGATTTGAGGCATTATTTTAAAGTTGTTTGGAGGGTAATGTTGGGAGAGCTCAGCTTCATGTAGCAACATGTGGATAGGAGCAGAAGTGCAAAAATGGTAGGAATAATCCAAGGTGGAAGTTTGATAAGGTATGGTTAACAATAGGACAAGGGGGCAAGGAATTCTAGCATGTAGCTTATAGTTTAGATAGTACAGAGTTGAACTCTACAGTAGTTCATTAAAAGGTTAAGATGGGGGTATGACTAGTGTAAAAGTAATAGCTGGGGAATAGACTGAGGGTAGAGGACTTGGAGGTCACTGTGAGGACAGAGAATAAGGTTAGGAGTGATAAGGCACAGGGAAAAATGGAAGGATGGAAGGTTATGATCAGATGAAGGCATTTTTAAAGTTCATAAACCTGTAGGTAGAAACTATATGTGTGTAACTCAGATGGAAGGGAGAAGCAGTGATGAGTCATAACCAGAGAACTGATAGTGAAGCATGTATTCTACCTGTATATTTTTAGAGAATAAGAGATGTGTTGTCGTCTGACAAATGTATTGATCTTTGTTTGACTGTGCTTTGTTACAAAGGGAAGAATATTCAGGAGAAAGGGGGTGGAAGTCTTTCAGGAATAACATCAATACCAAAAAAAAAAGTAACTTTTTTTAAAGGAAAAAAAGTCACATCAAATAAGAAATTACGTATTACCATCTAATTTAGTGGTTAAGAGCTCATTGGTAACCTTTGAGCAAATGGGATAGGTGTCTTTAATATCTATCCTCTGGAACTACCTTAGAAGTAAAACTTACTTTTAGTATTAAATTATAATAGGCCTCTGAACTGTCTTGCTTCATACATTCATGGCTTCATATGGAGTAGTATTTTAGTGAGGTTACAGTTATGTTTTGGTTTCTTTGTGGTATTGCTGCCCTTTGTTAAACTGAATTCACAGTTGACATATTTTTTTGATTCTGTAAATCTTTGTTTTATTGAAGTATTTAATGAAACTTTTCAAGGCAGCACTCTTGGCAGAATTCTGAATTTGTTCTTTTGGATTCAATTATCTAGTCTCTAATTAGTTTTAATTATTTTCTCAATGATCCCTTACTGAATATTTTTTATTACATCGTGGTCTGCAAAAGATGTGTAACATTTTTATTTTTTGCATTTGTTTGTGAGGTTTTTTATGACCTAATAAAGTCATGTTCTGTGCACAGCCAAGAAATATGTATACTCTTTCCATTTGAATTAGGTAACTTTGAGAACTCTATCATGTCTTAACTTTTAAAAAATTCTATTTGATCTTTAACTTTTTTTGTTCATTTGTTTGTTAAATTTGTCTAGTTTTTAAAGGTAAATTAAGGTCTCTCACTATTGTGCTTTTATTATCTGCTTCTCCCTGTAACTCCTTTAAATTTCCCTTAAAGTATATAGATGCTGTGTGGGGTGAGACCACCCACCAGCAATTAATTAAAAGAGTCAGAGGTCTCTCAAGGTAGAAACAGAGAACTTCTTTATTATGCTCTTGAGAGAAAGGGTGTCATCACCACCAGCAGTGAGCTAGTAGGAGAGGTGCAGTACAGGAAGTAAAGCGTGATTATATACCTTAGCGCATTCCATCCTCCTCCCACCACTGACCTTCACTCTCATTGGCTGAGGGTTTGGCTGTATATTCTCAGAGAAATCTAATCCAGGAACAGGGAAGTGCTAGTTTAGCCAATGCAAGCTCATAAACATCTTTATCCTTATTTGACGAGGCTGGTGCTGAGGTGGTAGTGGGGAGGAAGTAGGTCCGGCTGCTCTTAAGTTCTGGATCCCTATAAGTCAGGCGATTTCATAGTAACTCCAGACTTGGGCCTAGCTGTCAGTCAGAGGCCCTGAGCCATGCTGATCCCATTCAATTTACAGAAAGGTTGAGATTTAGATTTCATGAGAGGTCCTCACTGTCCCACTCAATGCTATGATTGGCTTTTGGGGCATGTATGTTTAGTATTGATATTCCTTTCCTATCTTATCTTTAGCAGAACTTAGCTTTCCTTTTTAAGCCCTTCCAATTAAGTCTCTTTTTGCTTATTCTGAGATCATTATTGCTAACCCTTCCTTTTTTTTTTGCTTAACATAAAACATAATAGATTTTGGCACAGCCCCCTTTTAAAATATTTTGAGACTTTTTTGTTTCAAGTGTATTTTTTGTAAACAACATGTTCATGGAGGCATATGAGCAGTGAGATAAAGAACTAGACAGTTCCTTTGATCCCCACAACCTCTCAGTCTTCTCCAAAACAGAAATTATGTGCCAAAGATAAAACTACTTCAACTGTCTCTGTTGTGTAGAACACCCAGAATCCAAAAGAAGGTTAAAACAACAACAGTAAAACCCCAAACCCATGAACCCATATTCCCTGACCTTAAATTTACTCAGCCTCCCTTCCCCACCTCCCATTCTGTCAGAAGTGATACTGCAGTAGCTGATCCAAGGACCTGACACAGGCTTGCAATGAAACGGACCCCCACTTTCTGGTCCACCTTTCTTCTTCTCAGTGCCATAGTACTGGTTCTAGTCTTTGGGAGTTTTCCCTGGATACAACAACCAGGTGGCCACAGCTGGTGGTGGTGGTGGTTTGATTTGGGGATATTACCCTATAACAATACCCTTTGCAAAGCTCTGAACTGTGAGTGCCTGGGGGCATATAAGTTTATAGTACCAGTAGACCCTGAGCCAGCGTAACAGTCCTGTAACACCAGCAGAGCCAGTGCCAGGGCAGACAGCTATGTAGCACCAGCTCTGCAAAGCTCTGAACTGCTATTGTTTGGCCAAAGTACCAAGAAACAGAGGGAGGACACTTTGTATGTAGGGGTGCTGTGCAGCATCCATCAGACCTGAGGGAGAAAGCACAACATCCAGGTCAGGCCATTTCTGACCACCTAAGAGTTAGTTGGGGCACAGACCTAGGCTTGTAAAAACCTTGAATTACCCAGCATGGGAGGAAGCTGAGATACTTTGAAATCCAGCTCCCAAGGAAATCACAGAGGGGAGGTAGTAAGAAAGTAAATGTTAGGGAAAATAAAGGGGGTGGGGGGAAAGACTGAAATTACCAAAGATTTCAGGAAGAAGAAAACTCACGAAGAAGACCTTGAACATAAATAAATCAACACAAACTAATAACAGAAATATGTATATTCTTTCCATTTGAATTCAGTAACTTTGAGAACTCTATTGTGTCTAACTTTTTAAAGTTCTGTTTCTATCCACGTGCTGCTCTGTGAAACTGGAGAAAGTCAAGACTTTTAGGTGAAAAGGTGCACTAATGAATATGTCTTCTGGAGGCAGAATGACGATGGTACTACAGAAGCACTCAGCTGAGCTCATTGCTAAGCCGTGCAAATACAGTAAACATGATAATACTTCCAAAAATAACATTTTTGATGCTGTACCAATCAAATGACCAAACTTGGTAAAATAACAACAAACCATGTGGAAAAATTAAAAATGTGGAGTATCAAGGGAAATGATGAAGTAGGGATGAAGGGGGCATTATACTTTCAGACTTCAGCATACATTATAAAGCAGCAGTCGTCAAAACATTTGGTATTTTTGTTAGAGAATTGAGAGAGAAATCAGTGGAACAGACTAGACAAGAGAGATTTAGAATTATTAGAACTGAATATCCCATTGTTTGATAAAGCGGGAAACATGAATTACCAGGGGATTTCGATTAAAAAAATTCTGAGAAAATGTGAAAGCAATCTGGCAGAAATTAGGCTTAAGTCAACATCTTACGCCACATTCTATAAAACTTTCTAAGTACATACACAATTTTAATATTAAAGGTTATACTATAAAAAAATTAGATGAGAAAAAGCCTTTACAGCCATGGGTAGGAGATGTAGCCTTAACTAAACAAGAGATAGACACAGTTACAAAAGATAAAATAATTAGCTTTGATAATATCAGAAAAGCTTCTGTAGAGACATTAATTCATCTAGGATGAGCATCATGATGCAGTTTGGGAGTGCTGGGACTCCCAGAATGTCAGGGAACAAGGCAGAGTTGCCTGGAATGAATTCACACTCTCAAACTGTCTTGCAGTCAAGTGGCAAAGTTTATTGTGATTCCCATAGAAGAGGGTGAGAGTTCTTAGGAAACCTGCAACCTGATAGGAGTGATGTTAAAGTGAAAAGATGCCAAATATGCTAATTAGGTGACACGGGGCAGGATTAGGGAGTGGTCCAGATGTTGGGCTGCTGGACTGGATGGGAAAACTCAGGGAGTCAACAGAGGTAAACTTGTTGAGGCAGCAAGGTTACCAGAGCATAGTTCTTGGGCAGGCACCAGAGAAAGAGTCCTTGGGGGAAGCATCTCTGAGATAGCTTTTATCTGAGATTAATATTACACGGTCACCTCTGTCTGTGTCTGTAACAAGGAGATAATTTTCTCATGGTGGGAGATGGGGAGGGAGGCTGGGTTACCTAGACATGGTCTTAGGGCTTTTTGGGGTCTAGGTCCCACCACCCCATCAGTCAGGTAGGAAAAAAAACTTTATCACATTTTTCTGATAAGGGTTTTATATACAAGATCTATAAACTTATTTACACACGGCAAAAATTATTTATCTGAAATAAAGGAAAACTGAGGCACAAAATTTCTGAGTATAAATGATGAAATTTGGAAAGCTAGCATTTGCATATTAAACCAGGTCAACAGACTATTCAGAGTTCAGAGACTTTGAGCGATTTACAGAGCTGATTTTTATAACAGAAAAGAAGAATTAAAAAAAAAATTATAGAAACTTGTTTTGAACATAATTTTATTGGACAAGTTAGGTAACCTGATTAGTTTAGGCTTTCTTAATCCTACCCCAGAAGTCCTTGCTTTGCTTCTGTTATATTTTGAAACAAGAAATGCTACTTTAAGGGGCCCACAGATCAACTGATGTGATTTCTAGCTTCTAGAAGAGGGAACTTCAGGGAGAAAAAGGAAACCAACTGGGAAAGAGAAACTTGTGGGTGGTGGTCGGTGGTTACTGGGAATATACCCCCATAAGCCATCAATAAGAAGAAAGCCCCTATATACGCCACGATATTTGTACCCGCACTTTTTGTGATAGATAAGAATTGGAAACAAAGTAAGTCAATTGGAAAGTTGCCAAATAAGTTGTGCTACATGAACGTAATGGACTGTGTTGTAAGAAATGATGCGTGGGATGAATACAAAGAAGCATGGAAAAACCTTTATGAACTGATGCAGAGTAAACTAAGCAGAGCAAAGAAACAATCTACATGATAACTACAACAATGTAAATGAAAAGAATGGTACTTTACAAAACCAAGAGTAAGTGTGATATTATAAAGAATAAGCAGGACTCAAATGAAGACATATGAGAAGGCACCCCAAATCTACTCTTTTGTGGAAGTAGGGGGGTCCGTAAGAGTTATACATTGTACGTGTTTTCAGACTTTTTCAACATATTTATCAATTGCGCTGATATTTTTTCCCTCTCTGACACAGTATTATTTGTCATATGGTATGGCTTTTAAGGAAATGGAGAGGAAATGATATTTGGGATAACTATGGTGATATAAGAAACAAAATATCTAAACTTAAACATTTTTACATTCTGTTTTGTAATTCTACTATCCTTTTTTGTTTTAAGAGTGAGTTTACCCCATTCACATCACAATTATGATTATTCCTTGTATATTCTCTCTATCCTATTTGCTTTCCTTTATAGCTAATGTTCTTCTGGTCATTTGCAGACTGCGTTGTTTGCCAATGTCCTTGGAACATGTAGCATGTTTTGTTTGGTTTTGTTCCTCTAATCCTGGACATAATCTGTAAATTCTTTCATTTTGTATGTTGCTTTCTGTGTTAGAAATTCTGGGCAGCTTCTCACATTATTTCTTGCATTTTGGTTTTGTGTTCTTCTCGAAGACCTGTGATCAATCCTTTTGTTGTCTCTCTACATCC
The DNA here is from genome assembly GCF_011100635.1 of Trichosurus vulpecula. Taxonomy (NCBI): domain Eukaryota; kingdom Metazoa; phylum Chordata; class Mammalia; order Diprotodontia; family Phalangeridae; genus Trichosurus; species Trichosurus vulpecula. Next base: position 41,654,952 of record NC_050575.1, read on the forward strand.
TGTTTTTGAAAACAGTATGTTTTGCTTTTATGGATATCATGCCTTCTTTTAATGTTATTTTTTGCCCCGATCATCTCTCCCTTCTATGTATTTGTATTCCCAATCAATTATTCCATCTTTTGTTTCATCCAAGTTTTTCTGTTCTGCCAGTTTTTTTTTCTGCTGTGCAGGCTGTAAATTTTGCTCTCACAATTCTTATTTTTCTATTTTAAACCATTTATGTACGTTCTTCAGTTGTTTCATCCTCTTTTTGGGAATCCAGAGGGTCCTCTGCTTCATCAAGTGTTAATTTATTTTCCTTAATTTTGCAATACTAATTCATAGATACCTGGACTATTTTCTCTGATCTGGAGGGCAGGGACTATCTTTTTTTTTTTTAATAAATTAATTTTTTATTTTTAGTTTACAACACTCAGTTCCACAAGTTTTGGGGTTCCAAATTTTCTCTCTCTCCCTCTCCTCCCCCTTGTCCCCCAAGACAGCATGTAATCCAACGTAGGTTCTACTTATACCTTCACATTGAAGTTATTTTTATAGTAGTCCAGTTGTAAAGAAGAATTATAACCAATGGAATGAATCATGAGAAAGGAGAAACAAAACCAAAAAAAGAAGAAAAAAAAGAGAGAAAAAGTTTGCCTCAATCTGCATTCAGACTCCATAATTCTTTGGCTGTGCATAGCTTTTTCCATCATGAGTCTTTTGGAGCTGTCTTTGAACCTTGCATTGATGGCAGGGACTATCTTTTGACATTTTTTATATCCCCAGCACTTAACCCAGTGCCTAATGTTTAGTATGTGCTTAATAAGTGTTTATTGAATTGAATTGGATATTAGGATTTTGTAGGGACACTTACATCTACCCATACTAGAATATAAACAGTTATTCTTGTTCTGTCCCTTATGATTACTCACTCATATTATTCTTTAAATTTTTCTCTTGTCTCCTTTGAATTTCTACTCAGCTCTGATCTTTTCATCAGGAATGCTTATTAAAAGGCCTTTTTTCCCCCCTGTAGGCTTATATTCAGTTTTTCTGGGTAAGAAATTCTTGGTTGTAAGGTTCTATCTCTTATCTTCACTCACTAATATCATTCTCCAAGCTCTCCCTTCTTGACTGCTAAATATTTTGTGATATTGACTGTGGTTCCTTGGTACTTGAATTCTTTATTTCTGTCTCTTTGTAGGGTGGGGCGGGAGGTGTTTTTGTTGTAGTAGTAGTAGTTGTTTTGGGGGAGCTTTTTTGATTGTTGTTTGTTGGTTTTGACCTGGAAGCTCTAAATTTAGCTGAATATTCCTGGGAGTTTCTTTCAGGACATGACCAATAGATTTTTTTAAAAAATTTTTTTACTTTGCCCCGTGCTTCTGAGAGATCTGGGCAGTTTCATTTAATGATTTCTTGAAATATAATATCTCAAATTCTTTTTTCCTTTCTTTCCTTTTAGTTTTTTTTTTTGGCAATGGCTTTTAGGTAGTTTAGTAATTCTTAAATCATTTCTCCTTTTGTTTTTCAAGTCAGTTGTTTTAACTACCTCACATTTTCTTATATTTTTTCATTTTTTTTTATTTTGTTTTATAACAATTTCTTATCTCGTGGAGTCATTAACTTCTGTTTGGTCCATTCTAGTTTTCAAGGAATCTGTTTAGTAAGGTTTTGTACCTCTTGTACTATTAATTCTCTTACCGAGTTTTCGTCACTGTCATTTCTTTCTGATTTTTTTCCCACTCTGGCTTTTTCATTCAAAAATTATTTTTAACTCTTTTATTCATCTTTTCTAGGAATTCTAATTGAATGTGTACGTGTGTGTATGTGTGTATGTGTGTGTTTTAAACATTTTGTTTGAAGATATTTTAGAGTCATTCTCTTCTGGATTTGTGTCTTTAGTGACCTTTTCTCCATAATAGCTCTTTATTATGGGATTCTTTCTTTGCTCATTTTTTTCAGCCTACTTCCTGATTGTAGATTTTATGTTAGGACTCTGTGCACTTCTCAGGGAATGTCAGGGCTTAGCTTTGCCCAATTGAATCCTGTTGTTTCCTTCTTGGGATATTGAGTGTTATATTATTCTAGAATCTCAGGGACAGCTCAGGCTGGGAATCTGTAAGCTTTTAATGCTCCCAAAGTGGATCTGTGGTGAAGTCTGAGCTTTGCTTCAGAATTCCATTTTGACCTGTGTACTTGTCCTTCCTTAAAGTTCTAGCACTCTGCTGCTGGGTAGCACTCTGCTGCTGGACTCCGCCCATTAACAGCTAACTTGAAACTCTATGGGTTCAGAATGACAAAATTACAGGCTGTCCTTCACACTGTAATTTCTACCCCAATTATTATTCTGCAGGCTTTAGGTTGGACTAGAGCTAGAACTGAGACCTCAGCTTCAAGGGTCACAGCCATGTAGCTCCTTCTTACTTCTGTACTTGTTCCTTGTTCAGGAGCCTAGCACCCTTGACTGCTTTAAAAAAACCAAATAACCCCCCCCTCCCAAAAACAAACAAACAAACAAAACAAAAACAAACTTCTAATTTTTTTTTTACTTTATAGACATTTATTTTACAGACTTTTAAACTTTACCGACAATATAGATGACTCTCATTTTGTGAGAGGTATCTTATAACAAAATAAAACTAATAATATAGTAACTTTATCTGAAAGTCCATACAATATTTCACATTTGTAGTATTATTCCTTCTCTTTTTTACATTAACAAAAATTTATTTTTCCTACCTTCTACCCCATACCCCACTAGGAAAAAAAGGAAAAATTTCTTGTAACAAATATGCATAATCAAATAAAGCAAATTCCTTCATAGCTCTACACAAAAATACCTGTCTCATTCTATGCTCTAAATCTTTTACCTCTGAAATCATGAATAGTCATTGTATTGATTTTTAGTTCTTATAGGTGAGAATCATTAGCATAAAGGTGAGGGTTGAAACCATGGAAACAGATGAGATCAGTAAGTGAAATAGGCTCAGAACAGAGTCCAGGAGGCCTCCTGTGGTCAGTGGGGGTGCTCCGATTGAAGTTCCAGCAAAAGAAACTGAGGAGTGGTCAGACAGGGAGGAGAATGTGGATAGAGTAGCTTCAAAGAGATGTCAGGAAAAGAGAGTATCAAGAAGAGAGTGATTGACAGCATAAAAGATTGCAGAGAGGTAAAAAATATGTAGATTGAGAAAAGGGCAGTAGATTTGGCAGTTGATAGGTACTGGTAACTTTAGAGAGAGCAGTTTCAGTTGAATGATTAGCTCAAGAAGGCAGACTGTCAGTTGATGTACTTGATCCTTCCAGTGTTTAAAAAAAATGGGATGTTAGTTATTGGGGATGGATAGATCAAGTGGAGTTTTTTGAGGATAGTGAATACATGGACATATTTGTAGGTAGCAGGGAAGCAGTCAGTAAAGAAAGAGAAATTTAAGTTAAGTGACAGATGGGCAAGGGGCAATCTCTTAGAGAACACAGAAAAGAATGGGATCATTTGTGCGTGTTAGAGTGGTTTGTGAAGGGAGAGCTTTTATTGAATAGCCTCATTTTTTTTTTCCAGTAAAATACAAGGCAAGATTCTCAGCTGAGAGGGTGAAGAGAATGAGAGCCAGACAGGTTTGCTGAAGGACTGAAAAGGTTTAGAAAAGCAGTGGGGCTAGTGAGTTAATTAGGGACATGTGAAGGAATTGCCTTGTGAGGTCCCAGTGGAGGTGATATTTAATGTAATAGAATATCATATAGTATTTAACATAAACTTGTAGTAGATGCAGTCAGCACAATTGCATCATTTTCTCCAGTTTCTTTCAGTAGCGCATTAACAAAGGCTGGTGACTACCGACGGTCATAGTGATCTGAGATCTCGGCAGTCACTGTGCATCAGTTTGTACAAGTCTTGAGATGTCCCTTTGAAACCATCAACTATTTTTGTCGTGAATTTTGTTAGGGAAGTTTCTTTACGTGTTATAGATCCTAAAATGAATTTTCCACAGTTATTAATGGTTATTATACATTTTAAAAACTTAGATTATATGATTTCAAAATCTGGCAAATTTGACGGAATTAGCAAGTTTTGCATTATTTTCTTGTGTATCTGTTAGAGGATAAATTGAAAATTATTGCTGTGAATCAGATTTTTTTATACCTAATAGCCATATAAAACCTAAATAATATTTTCTGAATCAAGAAAAATGCCGATTAAAACAAAATTGTTGGTTTTTTTTCATGGCAATCTATATCTTTAGTGTTTTACTTACCTTTTTTCCCTAGTTATGCTCCATGGTGTCCTGCTTGTCAGAACCTTCAGCCAGAGTGGGAAGATTTTGCTGAGTGGGGGGAAGATCTTGAGGTTAATATTGCAAAAGTGGATGTCACCGAGCAGCCAGGTATGGTTATTCTATTTGTATTTGTAAAGTGCTTTTCAACATTATAAACATTTTACTGAACAACTGTATTGTTGCATATTTTAACAAAATACCATTTGTTACATTATTATTTAAAGTAGCTACACATTATTGTAGTTCATCAGCATTTATTGAAAAGTCTTCAAATATTACTGTGATTTTAAATAGAATTTTATAATATTTGGAACATTAGAATTCGGAATTGGAAGGTACCTCAGAGAGTTCACTGGAGTTAAATAACTAATTTTTTAAAACTGAAGTTTTACTTTACTAATAAAAAATTGAAAAATAAGGTCCCATGAGCAGCAAGATGAAGCCATCTGAGTTACTTAAAATAACTTTAACTTTCCCTTCCAAAAGGAAGAATGTGCTATATGTAGGGTAATTACAGCTAAATCTGAAGGAGAAAGAAGATAAAATTCCACAAGGTAAAATCCTCATGATAATGATAGTACCAGAGAATTGTAATCTTTAACAGATTTAGCATTTCTTTCCTACCAAATTTCATGTTCCATGGCAGGAGAATAAACATGCAAGTTTGTGCAGGAATCCATCATGGAATCCTCCTCTTCCTTCTGTGGTAGAGACTTTTCCAACTCTTGCCCCTCACACCATTAAAGGAAACACTGACTTTCCCCAGCCTCATAGAACTAAAATAGAAAGGGGGTGGGAAGACTGAAAATATTCTCTCTCTCGACTAGGGACTTGTGACTGTGCCTGCAACACTCTTCCCCTCTACTCTCAAAGCATCAAGTGCCATGCAACCTAGCAAGAAGAATAGAAGCTGAAGGAGGATTGAGGGCAGGGTACCAGCTGGGTCCGATCCTCTCTCCTCAGAGGATGTACTGCAGAGGGACCAGTCCTGCAAACCTTATGTCGTCTAATACAAGGAGGCTGAGCCAACATTGCAGCCTAGCTTTGGGACTATACCTACCAGCAAAGGGGAGGCATCATGGTGTGAGGAGGAGTACCAGAAAGAAAAAGACTGAAACACCAAAGATTTCAAGAGAAAAACCTCAAAGACCAAAGCATAAGCCAATATATAAATCAACAATTGGAGCCCCAGAGAGTAGGAAGAATAAGTGGTAGACCTTAGAAAATACAAAATATTCTTGACAGATATACAAAGAGAAGTGAACCAAGTAGCAGGTGAAAATACAGAATACTGTGGATTCGCAACAGAGTATGCAGAAGAGACAAGAAGAAATGTCATAGTAGTTCAAAAGAGAACGGAAATATGTAAAAGAAGAAATTGAGGATGAATATTGGTCTGAGCTTAAAGCTCTCAATCCAGAATGAAAACAAACTTGGCAGATTAGAAAACAATTCAGTTCATGTTATAGAATAAGCAAGGAAAGAAAGATTAACAAATTTGGAACACAAAAATACTGAAATGAAAAATCTAGCAGAAGCAAAGTAAAAGATAACTGTTTTAAAAGAGCACTTGAATTCCATGCAAACCATAGCTACTGGTCTTGAAGATGAGATGTACAGAGATAATGTAGTGATCATAGAAGAATGGGACAGACCATCACCCTGAATACTACAGGACAGGAAATAATACAAGAAAACTACCCATAACTTCTGAATACAGATAGCAAAGCATCAGTCTAGAGAATGCAGATGTTGCTTTGAGAAAGCACACACATATACACATACCCACATGTACACTTTGAAACCCAAGATATAGTCATTAATTCTAACCATTTTGATGATAACATTTTTTGCAGATTGCCTTTCATATAGGAAAATAAGAAGTTTTTAATACAAGATTATTTCATAGTCATGAGAAATTGCAGGAGAACAGGATAATATATTCCCCCCAAAAAAGGAGCTCAAACTGCAACTCAGAATGCCATGTACCCTGAAAATCTGCAGCTAATAATTAATGAAAAAAGGATAGTCAACAAGAGAAGAATTTGAGGCATTCCTGGAAAGGGAAAAAAAATAAGCAGAATATTAGATTTCTAAGTATCCCAAAGAATAGAAACCTTTAAAAGGGAAATAAAACTCTTTAAGCAAAGAGTAATTGATAAAATCAATCACCACATGTTTAGAAATGGTGGTTTTTTTTTTTAAGAGAAAAAGATTGTTTAAGGAATAAAAAATAGGTACAAGGATTCAAGATGTTAGTGGAATAAACAAGTGAAAATGGAAGAGTAGAACTGAAGTACTGTGTTTTTTTTGTTTTTTCTTTGTGTTTGGCACATAGTAAGCACTTTATAAATGCTTATTAAGTGATTGCGGTCCCTTCAGGCATCAGTGTATTTTGTAGTACAGAATCACAGGCTAGGAGGGTATATAAAAGGGGAAAGGAGAGATGGTGGATAGGGAGCTGTGTGGTGCATCCCTACCAAATCCCTAGAAGAATAGTGAAGGAATGATGATTCCTATAGTTTTCGAGGGAGAGGGAAGGGATTCAAGAATAATTGGAGTTGTGGCAGAAGGGTCCCAGGTCAGAGGGTGTCTCATATTAGAAGATCTGTTTAAGAAAAACCCCCCAAACTCCCATGGACTAAGATTTGTGTGTCTGTTATGGAAGATGAAGACCTCATGATTGGTTTAAGCTGAGAGTAGCTAGTACATTGAAAGATCATATTACTTCATGGGCAGCATCCTGACTGAGGAGAAAGAATGTATGATTTCCTAGGGTAAATAGCACCAATCATGATTTTGGGGGCGGAGGAAGAATGCATAGAACCCAGAGATGAGATGGTATTGGCCTTGGTGAAGGAGACCATTATAGTAAAGTATGACAATTTGAGAGACATAGTTTCTGGGTAATTGAATCATTTTCTTAGTAAGGCCAGCTTGTTATTTTTTGGCCTTTTTCCTTTTTTTAAATTTGAGCTCTGTTCTCAGGGTGGAAGGGGCATTGTCTTTGGCATCTTGTGCTAGTGACAGCCCTGGTGCTGTGCCGATGTTGCCCCGAGGCCCACAGGGGACCTTGTGTCTGGTGCTGTGTTGTGGGGGTGAGGCGTAGGTTGGCTGGTGCTGCTTGAGGCTGTAGGGGTATGGCAGCCTACCTGGTGCTAAGTAGGAGTCATAGTGGTGATGTCTGGTGTCTGCTGAGGCCAGGTGGGGTTTCTCTGTGTTTCCTTGGGGCTACACTGAAGCATGTGGAAGCCTGTTTGCCCTGGGCTGTGCTGAAGCACTTGGAGCTCTGGCCACTGTAGGATTCCTGTCCACCTAGGGCTATGCTGAAGCATGAAGTGGTTCTTGGAGCTCGAGTCTGCTGATTCCCCTGGCTTGCTGGGACGCTTCCTGCCCTGGATTACACTCCCCAGTAAGATGGACCTTTTTTGCTGATCCTCCAAGTCTCCCATGCTAAAAGATTGCTCCACCCTGTCTTTCTGCTGGCTCCCCTGTTCCAGGATTTGTTCTGGGGCTCTATTTTATGGTTATTTGGTTATTTGGAGGTGAATATGGGAGAGCTACAGAGATTTATTCCTTACTCCTCCATATTGGCTCCCAAAAGTCTTGAACATTTTATTAATGAAAGGATGGTCATTTGACTGTCTCTTTTAGACCAAAGACAATCATGGCACTGGGCTCACAGTTTATATACCCTTCAAAGAGTAGGTGTTCCTGAGAGGTGGTAATCAACTCTGATTGGATAATCCAGTTGAAAGTGGTCTATATTAAAGTGAAGAGTTGAGAGTGACTTCCTGTCACCCTTGGACCACCACTGGCTCTACATTCAGACCATCCCCAGCCTTGGGCCATCTAGACAAAAGCATCTGTCCCTACCCAAGTTTGAGTAGAACACAATGGACTTCCTCACCTTAGATTAAATTCCTTGTAAGGTTGTGTGGGGTCTGACCAAGATTGAGGAGAGTCAGTTCAGTCTCATTATCAGTAATGTCATTCATAATGTCATAATGACTGAATTTTTTAAAAATCAGGACTTTAATAGGAGGAGAGAACTCTGGATCTCTTCAGATTATTAGTTACTAATAATCATTTCTCTCAGAAGGCAGGAGGTAGAACCGGGCTACATGATTCAGGACATGGTAGTTTCTGCTTTGTGGCACTGCTCTTTTCCAATTTTCTTTTCTCCTGAATTGCTATTTCTAGGAATGAGACAGAGAAGAAGGATGATGTGGTAAATGATACAAAGATATTAACCTGGAAATTGATTAACAAAGGAAGTTGAAACCTGATAATTAAAAAGCTTTAACCCTATGAGGAACATATGATTAAAGAAGTAATGAATAAGGTTATAGCTGATGAATCAGACAATATGGTTTCAGAATAGACTAGAAGTGAGGAGTATTAGTGCAGAGAACAAAACAAATAATAATGAGTTGGTAGGAAGATTTACAAAAATAAAAATAATAAATATAAGAAGTTAGAAAGAAAGGTATATTTTGAACAAACCACCTACCCAGTAAGGAAAAAGACAAATAAAAGAAAAAAGAAATAAATATTTTGAGTAAAAAATCCAAATTCGGATAAAAGTATTCATATAAGAGCAGAGAAATGGTAGATACCCTGGAGTAAATTAAATGTGGCATCAAAGTAGTTTAAGTAGAGCTAATTGTAGAGAAAAAGAACTGATTTATAAAGAGGCATACACATACATATATTAATATATGTACATATGTATCTAGATATACATAAGTAATACATTTTGTATATAATATTTAGATGCTATGCCACTTGATATCCATAATAAAGATAATTATTTTTATGGTTTAAGTATAATAAAGTTTTCATTTTTCTGTCAGTATTATGTATTTCATGTTACCGGTAACATGATTGTAACTCCTACTTTTTTCATTTAACATAATGCATAATAAATTTTATTTGAGCTTCTCATTTTGGTTCTGCATGATTTTTAGATGTTTGGTTTATATGTATTTTTTCCCATTTTTCCCCTTTCCATAAAGGGTTAGGCTTAGTATTTTCCTTAATGTCTTTCTTTAGCTTTAAGTATATAAAACATTAAATATTATTATATGATGTATAATTATAAAAATATACTATGTGTATAATAACATACTCTTAGTATAGTAGTATAATGTGTGATAAGATATTATATATACCTAAATCATACACATATACACACATATATACACACATATCTATATATCCACTAGAAAAAGAAATTGAGGAAAACACTAAACCTAACATTAAAGCATTTCTTTCATTACTTTATGTGAGTGTAATCTCTCCTTTCTCCCCACCCCAAACTACTATATAAACTAAACATCTAAAAAATATACCGAATCAGAATGAGAAGCTGGAACAAAATATGTTATGTATCATGTAAAATATTTTTAAGTAGCTTTTTAGCTGTCAGACAAAACTAAAAATTCATAATGCCTATAAAAGAAAGGTAAACTATGTTATTTTTAAAGGAACCATAGATATCTTTATTCATATCTATTATATAGATATGGATATATATTTAAGCTTTAATAATAGCTTAAAACTACACTAAGACTTTTGAAACATCCTGTATACATGAAACGACTTGGCATTTAAATTCATAAAGGTAAATTAACTGAATTGCAAAAAGATTGATAGTGACAATAATAGATTATAATTTTCTCTTTTTTAGAGCTGCACAGATCTACAAATGTAAACAAAAGGGAAACAGAACTGAACAATCTATTAGAAAATTTAGAGCTGAAAGATTTTTGTGCCTTCTGAATAGGGATATAAAATAATAAATAATGTTTCCTATAAATACACACATACATATGCAGACACTACACATATGCATATATACACATACAAATACAGATACATGTATGCGTCTATATATGTTTGTGTATGTACATATACACACACATACATACACATACATACGTGTGTGTGTGTGTATTTATCCATGTATCCTTGGCACCACATTAGCATCTTTACAAAAATAGTGTATCTAGGGCACAGAGGAATTTTAAAACATAAATGCCAACAGCATCTCTTATAGACTTAGTTAAATAAAAATTATAATTAATACAAGTAGCAAAAACAAGATAGAGACATAAATGGAAATTTTGTAACAACATTCTGAACAAGATAAAAAAAAGTCAAAAACAATACACCTATGTGAAAGATAATTATAATGAAAAGGCAGTGTACCAATATTATTGTAATTTAACTAAAGCAGCCCTCAGAATAAAAAGTATGTTCCTGAGAACATATGTTAACAAAATAGAAAAAGAGGCTAATGAATATACAGTTAAAAATTGGAAAAATAGCAAATAAATCCAAAATAATTTTAAAAAAGAAATCTTGAAGATTAAAAAAATAAATTAGAAAAAAAGATTATAAAACTAATAACGCTGAAAGCTCTGTCTTTGGAAAGAGTAGCAGAATTGATAAACCATCAGCCAACCAAGTTAGAGAGGAATGGAATTAATTAAATTAATAGAATTTAAAATGAGCAGAGTGCAGTTGAATCATTAGGAAGTTAACAGAATCGGCTACAGGTTATAGTTTTATGTTAATAAAATAGAGCTCAAAGAATTTTATGTAGAAATATAATATGCACAAATTATCAGAACACCAAATAGAGATATTAAACTAAACTCAGAAAAGGAAATTGAACTAATTTTGAAGAAACTACCAAAGTTGGGTAGGTACCTATTTTAGATGAATAGAATTCTGTCATACTTTGAAAGAAAGACTAATACATATACTACTCAGATTTTCAAATGAAAGAAAAATCTGTTACTCTCCCATTATGAGATAAAGAAAGAGAACTGCAGATTTGCTGTTATCAGGTTGGAGTTATATCAGGGATGCAAAGATGGTTCTATACTAGGAAAACAATGAAGATAATTTTGAAAATGAAAACATGTAAATGTAAAGCCAACAGTTTTATTTGCAGATGAAAAAAAAGACTTTTATATTTTTCATACAAAGTGTAAGACTTAATTTGCTGAAAACCGCATAAAACATAAGCAAGTATAGTTTTGGAAAGTGTCTTTTGAGAAAATAAAAATTAGAATTATTATGTGATAAAAATTGTAAGCTTTTATATATGGCAATAGCAAAATCCAGGGGAGAATAATATTGAAAAAGGCTTTACTTAAAATAACTATAATGTATAAAATACCTGGTAGTCAATTTACCAAACAAGACATGGGTGTATTTAATTATAACATCCTCCTTAAAGTATTAAAAAAAAAAAAGCTGAAATCATTGGAAAGATATTAAATGCTCATGAATTGGCTTTTTCAGTATATTAAAAATGACATCCAGCTCAATACATATATTAAGTTCTGTATCAATCAAATTATAACTAAAGAAGACTGAAATTAGGAATAGCCCTTCCAACTCTCAAATTATAGAGTAATTTTAATAGCTGTTTCGCTATAGTTATAAAATATAAAATTAGGTCAGTAGAATAAAATAGGTTAGGAAGAAAAAGAAATAATTTGACATTAGCAGATATTCAGTAAACCTGAATGCACAAATTATGTGGGGAAGAAATCACTCTTTTAAAAAAAAAATTGCTGGTAAAATGGGAAAGCAATCTGGAAGAAATTAGGTCTGGACCAACAACTAACACCACATAACACAAACTCAAATGGATGTGCAATAGTAATTTTTAGGATGACAATAAAAATTAGAAGAGAACCCAGAACAGACACTGATTACATCTATATTGAAATGCATTCTTAATCAAAGGATATAATTCATTATAAAAGATAATCACATGAAATTGAAATGCTTCTGTACAAATAGAATTAATGGGACTAAGATGAGAAGGGAGGCAGTTGACTGGGGAAAATTTTTTGCATCAAATATCTGATCTGTCTTATAGCCAACATATATAGACAACTCACAAAAATATATATGACCAAAAGCCATTCCCCTGTAAATAGGCCAAAGGCTATGGAAAAATATTTCTCAAAAGAAAGATTGAAAACTGTCAACAGCTGTATAAAAGACTTCTCCAAATTGCAGATACTAATGAAAATTATTATGTCAATAGTATATTAATGAAATTAATAATGAAAGTTATTAGTGATTTGTAACATTTCTTTTATATAGATGTTAATGTCAAAATAATTGTCAGTAAACTAGTATTTATAAAGTGCCTATTTGTACCTGTCATTGTACTGAGTAAAAGGGTTACAATCTAATGGGATAGGCAACATGAAAACAACTATGTACAAACAAGATATATACATGACAAATTAGGGGTATTTTCAGAGGGAAGACACTAAGGAGAAGTGGGAAAGCCTTCTTGTAGAAGACAGAAATTTATCTGAGGCTTTAGGGAAACTAGGAGATAGAGATGTGGAAGAAAAGTTTAGTAGATATGGAGGACAAGTCGTGATAAATGCTAGATGTCAAGAGGTGAAGTGTCATATGAAAATAACAGTGAGGAGGCCATGTGTCACCGGATTGTGGGACATTGCGGGGGTGAGAGGAATGTAAAAAGACCAGAAAGGTATAAAGGGGTCAGGTTATGAGGAGTTTTAAAAGTCAGATAGTACATTTTATATTTGATTCTGGAGATGCTAGGGAGACACTGTAATTTATTGAATCAGGGAGGGGAGTAATATGATTTTACTTGCATTTTTTAATGATTAATATGACAGCTGAGTGGAAGTTTGTCTAGACTAGGGAGAAACTTTTAGCAGGCAGAACAATCAGAAGGCTAATGTAATAGATTAGGTGATGAGGGTCTGTACACACATATACGCTGTATAAGGTAGAAATGACAGGACTTGACAACTGATTGAATTATCGTGATGAGAGCAAGTAAGAAGTAAAGGCTGATACTTAGGTATCAAGCCTGGGTGATTGGGAGGATAGTACCCTGGGCAATAGTGGGGACGTTAGGAAGGGAGGGGCTTGGGGGGAAAACATTGAGTTCTATTTTTTAGATATGTTGAGTTTGAGGTCTATGAGACATCCGGTTGAATATGTCTAATAGACTGTTGGAAATGTAGTACCTGAGGCTCATGAGAGAAGTTAGCTGGACAAGTAGATCTGAGAATCATCTTCATAGAGATGATAATTGAAAGCATGGGAACAAATCCCAAAGTGAAATAGTATAGAGGAAGAAGCAGAGATGTCCTAGGATTGAACCTTGTGGGACCTCCATGCAGTTGTGACATGAACGAATATCCATCAAAGGAGACTGAGAAGGAATGGTTAGAAAGGAGTTATTATACAAATTTAGAGACAAAAGTATTAAGGAGAAGAGGGTAATTGACAGTGCCAAAGTTTGCAGAGGTGTAAAGGAAAATGAGCATTGAGAAAAGGCCATTAGATTTGCCCATTAAGAGGTTAAGGAGAGACTAGTTTTGATTGAATGACGAGATCAGAAGCCAGACTGCAAAGATTTAAGGAGTGAGTGAGAGGAAAAAAAGTGGAGGCACTTCTTGTAGACCGTCTTCTTAAGGAATTTAGACACAAAACAGAGGAAAGATAGCTAGAGGAAGCTAGCTAGTGGGGGGTGGATGGATCAAGTGAGGTTTTTTAATTTTTGTTTTGTTTTGGGTTTTTTGGATGATAGAGAAGGCATGGGTATGTTTGCAGGCAATAAGAAAGCAGCCAGTAAATGGGGAGTGATTGAAAATTAATGAGAGTAGGGAAGATAGAGAAGGCAGTGTTCTATAGAAGATAGGATGGAATGGGATGACTTGTGCATTTAGTAGGATTTGTCATCATACCCATCGATTTCATAACGATGATTCAAAAAAGAAAATTATAGATAGGACTAGTCAATGTTGGGACAGTGTGATGCAGAGTAGATAGAATGCTGGTCTTGGAGTCAGGAAGACTCATCTTCCTGATTTCAAATCTGGACTCAGACTCTTATAGCTGTGTGACTCTGAGCAAGTCACTTAATTCTGCCTCAGTTTCCTCATTTGTAAAATGAGCTGGAGAAGAAATGGCAAACCATTCCAGTATCTTTGCCAAGAAAACCCCAAATGGGATCACAAAGAGTCAGACATGACTGAGAACAACTGAACAATAAGTCAGTGTTGGAAGCTCTATGGAAATAGAAAACATTAATGCACTCCTGATGGAACTGATTTGGTCCAACCTTCTGGAAAGGAATTTGGAATTAAACTAAGAAAGTGTCATAAATGTCAGTATCATTTGATTCAGAGATCCCACTGCTAGGCATATATAACTCAAGGAGGTCGAGTAATAAAAAGAAAGCTCCCATGTAAAATACAGCATTAACTTTTTGTGGTAGCAAAGAATCAGAAACAAAATAGATACCTATCGTTTGGGAAATGGATAAACTAATTGTAGTACACGAATATAATGGAATATCACTTTGCTTTAAGAAACAATAGGATGAATAAAGAGAAGCATGGGAAGACTGAATTAATTCGAAGTGGAGTAAGCAGAATCAAGAAAACATAGTTACTACAACATAAAGTGAATAAACAACAAAATAATCAAAACCAAACATACTGAAATTATAATGACCAAATTTGAGTTATGAGCTCTGAGCTCATAGTGTGAAGAGCTGTGAGAAGATATCACATTCTTTACAAAGGTGAGGAACTATGGGTATAGAATGCTGCACATACTGTGAGGCTTTCTCAGTTTGTTGATCAGCCTTGTTAAACTGTTTAATTCTTTTCAAAAGCAGGGGAAGGACATAATTAGAAATATAGGTAATGTAACATATAAAAAATTCTTTAAAATTTAAGAGAAGTACTTGTAAATTAAAAATGATACATATTTAGCTTGGGGAAACCTATTGATGTATCTCTGCCAGAATTTTTTATTTATCAAGCCATAATATTTATTTACAGGTCTCAGTGGTCGGTTTATCATAACTGCACTTCCCACTATCTACCAGTAAGTACTTGAAGGTGTGATTTTCTTTTATTTTGATTAGGCTTATGATTTCATTGGTCTAGGGAACTCCAAGTATGGAATCTCACTATAAAACAAGTTAGCATTTGTTACTTCTTCCAGTATCGTCTTAGTTTCCTGGAACACTGAAAGGTTAAGTTAATTTACCGTGTTTATAGAACTACTGTGTGTAAGAGGCTTGCACACAATTCTTCCTGACTCTGAGGCTATCTCTCTATCCACTAGATCACACTGACATTTAGATCTTTGAAATTAGGTCTTGGTTTGTGTAGTAATAGAGAAAATATAGGAGCCTTATGGTTCTGTCTTGGGACCTACTGGTAATTTGGTTTTTTTTTTTAAACCAAATTAACCAGTGGTTAATTTATTTTGTTGTTATTATTATTTTTTTTAATAAAACCAGCGCCTAGTTTTTATTGAATTTTTTTAACTTTCCATTTTATTAATCTCTACTTTGGTTTTCAGGATTTTTATTTTGGTGTTAAATTGAGGATTTTTAATTTGTTCTTTTTCCAGGTTTTTAAAAAAACTGCATGCTCAATTCATTGATCTGTTCTTTTTCTTTTTTTTGATGTATGTGTTTAGAGATATAAATTTTCTCCCAAGTACTGATTTGGCTACAACCCATAAATTTGGCATGTTGTCTCATTATTATCATTATTTGTATTTATAATCTTACCAGCTCCTATGGCTTTATCTGTCACCTGTATACAGATGACTCCCAGATTTGTATAACTGTCTTTATCCTTTTCCTGAGGTTTGGTCCTGCATCATAAACTGCCCAGTGAACATTTCCAACTGGATGTTCAAACAGAACTCATATTTTCCTGAAAACTCATTCCTTTTCCTAATTTCTCTCTTTCTGGAGAAGGTTTTACCATCCTTCCAGTCATCCAAGTTTGCAACTTCAGAGTCATCCTTGACTCCTTGCTACACCATCCCTCACATCCCATATCCAATCAATTGTCAAGTCTTGTCAATTCTTTCTCTAGAACATTTCCTGCATCTTTTCCCTTTTGCCCACTTATGTCACTATTTATACTTCAGGTCCTTTATCACTGTTACCTGTCTTTTTGCAATAGCTGCCTAATTCATCTCCATGCTTCAAGTCTCTCCCCAATAATCCATCCTTCATATTGCTGCTGGATTGTGTCACCCCATTGCTTAAGAAGCTTTAATAGCTCTTTGCTGCTCCTGGAAACAAATGAAGCCTTCTTTGTTTTATAGTTAAACCCCTTCAAAATCTTGCTTAATTGCACAATATTTCCTTTCATGCATTGTGCATTTTAGGCACACTAGCCTACTTGCTATTCCCATATGTGATATACTGTCTTCCATCCCCATACCTTTGTATAGGCCATTCTCCCTGCCTGGAATGTACTTCTTCACTTCTATGTCTTAGAATCTCTAGTTTCTCTCATTTAAAAATCAACTGAAATGTCACTCCTTCAAACTTATCCTAATTGATCTTGAAATGATTTCAGGGATGGGGAACTTGTGGCTTTGAAGCCACATTTGGCCTTCTAGGTCTTTGACTGAGTCCAAGTTTTACAGAAAAATCTTTTTATTGAAGAGATTTATTCTGTGAAGTTTGGATTCAGTCAAAAGGCTGTACTTGAGGACCTAGAGGGCCACATGTGGCCTCAAGGCTGCAGGTTCCTCACCCCTGGATTAGGTACTAAAATAAGTGATATAATCAGTAAGCCCAATAAGTATTTTATGAGAAGAAAGCAAGCAACCTTTATGAGCTAAAGTGATTCATGAAACTCCAAGGATAAAGTAGTAGTTGGAGTGACAAACATGCTAGATTAGCTGGTAGCATGAGCAATGGCATTCGAGATACGTTTGAGTTCAGTATGTTTACCTGGCAAAGAAATTATTTTTAGCAGTGGTAGAGGTTTATTTTGGAAAGGAGTGGAATGGATATCATTGAATAGGTATGGTAAGGCATCAGGCCTTGAACATCAGAATGAGTGTAGACTTTGTCCTATATGCCATAGGTCAAGGCTGTCCAACCTTAGGTTTTTATTGAAACAATAGACAATATATTTATCTTGGCTTCATTTACTGAAGCATTTATGTAAATTTCTATGCTTGTAGGTGGGCTGCATAAATTGCACTGTGGGCCTCATTTTGGACAGTCTTGCTATAGGTGGCCAGACTTTAGTAGAGGTGAGAATCTAACCCATGGGTCTCATCTGGTCCCCCCAGCTTAATTTCAGTTGATCAGTCAGATATGTACTAAGAGGCATTATAATAATCTTTTTATGACTATAGTTGTGAAAACATAATAAAGTATTCTTTTGTGGCATCCTAAATTAGTACAAGATGGGAGTGTTTCTCCATGAAAGTATTTCCTTTTATCCATCACACTCATGTGTATTCTCTCTGTATTCTCATCTGTTACTCTTGATGTGTTTCCTAACTTTTTTCCCACTTTCAATATATTTCAGTCTCTTGTGTATATTATGCCGCATCTTTTCTAAAATCTGTGTATGTTGGATGGAACTTCACAGTTCGTTTACTGCAACGTGTACCTAACCCTCTTAGATAAGGTAATAAAGTTAATCTGGCATGGCCTCTTTTTGTTGAAAGTACACCTTCTTTGTGATCACCAAATTTTTTTAATATTAGTAACTTTGTTATCTTACCATGTTTGCTAGTATTTGCAGAAACTTCATTATTTTTTAAACATTTATTTTGTTTTTAGTTTATGGAACAAAACAAACATTTCCATAATAGTACTAAAAAACATGATTGCACATGAAACTGCAAGTCTACCATGTACAACTTGCTATTCCCTCCGAATATATAACAATGCTATCCTGTAATTTTTTTCCTTTTTTCTTCCCTTCCCCCCACCCTAGAGATGGTTACCATTAGACACGAATAGGTATACATGTGTGTAAAGGCAATCAGTGAATGGGAAGATCTTCCCTGCCCATTTGAGTGGGCTTCAGGGGCGGGGCTCTCAAGACCTGGGGTGAGTGGCTGGGACTGGAGCCAATGGTAGGCGCCTGAGTTCTGGTCTACATGATGACATGAAGCCTGTGGTGGGAGGAGCTTGCAGAATGGTTGGAGCATGGCTAAGAGGCAGTTGGTGAGAGCAGTTAAGAGCTGAAGGAGAGAGGAAGCAGTTAGCTAGCTGGAACACAGCTTGAAGATTGCGGTGGAAGTGGAGGTGATGGCAGCAGGCACTACAAAAAAGCAGGACTGACCCTTGTGGAGACCGGAGAGTGCTGAGCAGGGGCTTGAGGCCAGTAGGTGCTCTTCTTGCTGGAGGGCCTTGGCATTGGGGGGGGAAGCACCAGTATGGCTTGGCTTGCTGCCATAATGTTTTTCTGTGGCCTCCCAGTCACTATTGTGAGATGGGCATACTGGTTTTGGAAGGTTCTTGCTAGGATGTCGAACTGGGGACACTGGTCCGTGGGTCTGCTACTTTTGAGTTTCATTAAATGCTTTAACTCTTCTGCCTCATACTTAGAGAATTCCTTATATCCTGTGATTCTGGACCATTTGAGCATATTCATGGTTATCTTTGAAGTCATGAATTCTGCCTTAATGATATAATATGTGAAGTTATTCTATACATATTTCTATTTATCAGTTCTTGCTCTGGATGCAGATAGTGTCTTTCTTCATATGTCCTTTTATTTTTAATTTGTATATTTATGATACTTAAAATGACTTAGGTGCTCAAAGTCATTCTTAAAAAGAATATTGCTATTAATGTATACAGTGTTCTCTTGGTTTTGCTCATTTCAGGCTTCATCATTTTCTGCAAATATTTCCATGCTTTTCTAGGGTCATTGAGCTCCTCATTTCTTATAGCACAGTACTGTTAAATCAAAACCATACACCACAACTTGTTCAGCATTCCTCAGTTGATGGGGATCCCTGCAGTTTCCAGTTCTTTGCCACCACAAAGAGAACTGCTAACAAACATCTCATTCACATTCAAAATTATAATTACTATTTGTGAATTTTCCTCCATCTTATTTTTACTCATTATTTTCTTTCTCAGTCTCTCTTTTTACCCCATCCTTATTACCTTATCTTCTCCCCCAGTATCCCACTCCCTACTTCACCCACTCCTCCGAGAATCCTCTCTACCCCCGATCTCAACATCGCTTCAAAAGGCCCTCTCTGTGCTCTACCCCCACCCTCCCAAATCCCAATCTACAAAGCCCTCGAAAAGTCCCTCTCCTGCTGTGTCCCCTAGTTTTCTCACCTCTCTTCTACAGCCTTCCAGATGTACACATTGTTTCCTTTTCAACTTAGATGAGAGTAAGGTTCCAGCATCACCAGCCTTCCATCTTCACCTGCTTTCTCTTTATTCATGCCCCATTTTTATAATATAATTTGCTGTCTTTTACCTTTTCCTACCCAGTTTTTTTTAGAATCACCCCATGATATACAACTCAGCCTCAACCTTTATTTCAAACTACCTTAGTAATGATGACAGTTTTAAGAATGCTGATAGCATTTTCATATATATAGTAACTGAACAGTTCGACCTTAAAGAATACCTTATAATTAATCTTTAATGTTTTCCTTGTATTACTTGTGGATCTTTTATATTGAATTTTCCATTGAGTTCTGGTCTTTCTGTTACAAATATTTGAAAGACTTTCAGTTTGTCAAATGTCCATTTTTTTTTTCATTCAGGATTATATTCAACTTTGTTGGGTCAGTTATTCTTAGATGCAGCCTCAACTCTTTTGCTCTTTGAAATACAGTGTTCCAAGACCTATGGTGTTTTAGAGTAGAAACTGCTAGGTCTTGTGAAATCCTGACTGTATTTCCACAGTATTTAAATTGGTTTCATTTCTTGTTGCTTGCAATATTTTAGCCTTAACTAGTATGTTTTGAAACTTGACCATGATATTCTGTAAGTTTTCTGCCTGGGATCTCTTTCAGGTCATGAATGGTAGATTTTTTTTTTCTATTTCTGATTTATCTTCTTTTTTTTTTTTTTTTAGAATTTCAGGGCTGTTTTCCTTAATAATTTCTTGTAATATTGTATCCAGATTATTTTTTTGATCATAACTTTCAGGTAGTCCAACAATTCTTATATTATCTCCTTGATCTGTGCTCCAGATCAGTTGTGTTTTTAGTGAGGTGCTTCAGGTTCTCTTCTGTGTTCTTCCTTCCTTCCTTTCTTCCTTCCTGTCTTTTTTCATTATTTCTTATGATGTGATTCGATTCATTTTGCCCAGTTTTAGTTTTCAAGGAGCTGTTTTCTTCCTGATGATTTTGGACCTCTTTTTCTAATTAGCTAACTTTCTTTTCATAATTTTCTTGGATTACTTTTATTTTTTTTTCTGATTTTTTTTTTACCTCAATTTCTCTAATTTTACTTTTGAATTCCTTTCTGAGTTCTTCGAAGAGCTCCTTTTGGGGTTTGTGACCATTTGAAGTTATTCTTTGGGGTAGGAGCGGCTTTTTTTTTTTTAAACCACACTATCTTCCTTTGAATATGAACCCAGATCATCATTTATACCGAAGGTAGCTATCTGTGGCTGTGTTCTTTTTCATTTGCTTAATCTTTTTTATTTTTATTTTGTTTTATTTTGCTTTTAGCAACTTATTATTATAATCAAGTTTTAATCTTGAGTTACAGGTATTGTTGCCATAGGCCTCAGGTCCTCCTTTACTGTTATTTTCTGAACTCATTCCAGGGGCTCAACCTCAGGGACTCCTCTCCTCCCCTAAGTCATGGTTAGGGTCTCAGCCACACTGCCCTGAAAATGTCCCTACTCCCTGGGGTACTATACTCACCAGACATGTGCTCGCTCCTGTTGGTCCACAGCCACAGCCTGGGATCACTTCTGGTCAGCACTGCTAGGTCTGGCCTTTGGAAACAGCAGGGGGCCTTCAGTCTTCCCTCACTCATCCATCTGCTGATCCTTAGATGAAAGTTTGTGAGGTAAAGTTCATGAAGTGAAAGTGCCTGAGGCTGTGAGATAGAAGTTCTTGAGGTAGTGAGTGATTTGAAAATTGAGGCGAAATTTCTTGAGGCCTCATCTGCTTCCTGACAGAGCTGCTCCAGGGCCTGCTGTTGGCTGATTCAGTGGAGTCGGCCTGTAGGTGTCTGTACTTCAGTCAGGCCAGACCTCAGCCCTGGGGGCCCTTTCTTTTCTGAGGTCCTCTCAAGTTGTCTTAGAAGGACAACTGCTTTACCTTTTTATTTTTGCTGTTTTACGTTCATTTCATGGCTATTTTCTGTCTGTGGAGAAAATCTAGAGAGCCTAGAAATTTCTGACCTACTCTGCCGTCTTCCCAGAATACTCCCGAACTTTGTTATTTTGATTACCAGCTAGTAGCTTATTAGTTTAGAGGCCTACTAAATTGCTCATAAATTTATTCATGTATTGCTTAATTTAAATTTTCTGTAAATTTCATACCCCAATATTTTGTTCCCATGAAGTATAATCCTAATACATTGGAGCATAGCAAGACCTTATAATTTTTTTCCTTGTGGCAGATGTTTATAATTTTATTGTCTAAAGTAAAGTTAATGGTAATGGTATTAAAGTCTCCGACTTAAGAAGAAAGTTATATTACTCCTCATTTATATTTTGGACGAGAATGTCATGAGTGAAAATGATTAATGTGATATATTTATGTACTACTACTAAGTTTGAATGTTAGCATTCAATGAAAAACAGTAATTAAATATAGAAGCAAGTATAATTTTAGATCTTGAGACATTACTTTCTGTGTGTATGTCAGCTGCATTTTGTGATTTGGAGTCTTATATCCTTTTTCTGTTTTACATAGCTGTAGAGATGGAGAATTTAGAAGATATCAAGGCCCCAGGACTAAAGAGGACTTCATAAGTTTCATAAGTGACCAACAGTGGAAGAGTATTGAACCTGTTTCTTCATGGTTTGGGCCAGGTTCTTTTCTGTAAGCATTTTTGAATTTTTAAACCTCCATTTTAGATTTTAAAGTATTAGTGACATTTTGAGTATTGTAATGATTTAGAAAAAAAATTTACTATGTATATTAAGAAAAATGTTAAATTTTAGTTTAAATTTTAGGTTTCTAAAGTTTTTCCAGTTTGCCTTCCTACTGCATATAGGACTTGGACAGGTCAGTTGATAGAATAGAAAGAAAATGGACATTCTCTAAAAGTGACTTGACTTTGCTTTTAGAAGTAGCCAAAAAAAGAGTGCTTTTACAGACTAGGTGATAAATCAAAATGGGGAGGGGTGGGTGTGCAGCATAATTTAGAAAGTTGTAAAGTGTTTTTATTATGATGCCATGATATGTAACAATCAGATTGCTTTTCACTAAAAGAGTAAAAAATTTGGGGGGAAGGGAGTAGGGAGTAGCCTAAAGTCATTTTAAAACATGGGGGATATGATTTGGCCTGGGTGTGGAGTCTCATTGAATGTCCTATGAGTCTACTACTGATGTTGTTGTAATTTGACATAGTGAAAACAAGAAATATCATTAACAAAATAGAGAAAACTACATTTTTAAAATCTTCAATTCTCTGTGGTTGGGGGAGAGAGAAAATGTATAACCTTTGCAGTTTTATAGTCTTAAGTATACACACACACACACACACACACACACACACACACACACACGTATATATTGTATAAACACACATATATTTGTCTTGGATTTAAAATATGCAAAAATGACTCAACCTACAAAGCAAATAAATTTTTATACTTTAGGAAGATATGGTCAAAGAAATCAGTAGCTATCTGTTCAGGGTATGGAGAAATCAGGTAATAACAATTTGTCCATCTACAGGCAGTTCTGTTTCAGTATAAATTAGGTTTCCTAATTATGTATCTCTTTTTTTAGGATGAGCAGTATGTCGGCTCTTTTTCAGCTATCTATGTGGATTAGGGTATGGGCTTAAGTCTTGTTTCATTTTTAAACATTTTGCTGCTATGTTGAAATGACCAGTTTCTTAGTTTACCCTTTATTCTCTTTAAAATTTAGACTTGCCATAACTATTTTACAGAAGACCTTAAAATACCAGTTTGGGGATCCTATGCAATTTTTGCCTTAGCAACTCTGTTATCAGGCCTAATACTAGGACTTGTGAGTATACCTTTTCTGAGATTTTTAGAATTTATAGAACTTCTGTGAGATAGAGCTTGAGTTAACTATGACTAGAAGCTCTGATTTCTCCCATTATTTCTGGTTACAGATTATGGTATTTGTGGCAGACTTCCTTTGTCCTTCAAAAAGGAATAAACCACAGCAGTATCCTTATTCAAGTAAGTACATTTTTAGATTAATTTAAACTTTTTGAGAGTTTTGTGAATAGGATCACCTATTAAGGGCTATGCCTGGGGAAAGTCACATTTCCAATAACATTATTGGCCCCTCCATTCAGAGAATATCTCTCTTCAAGACTTTATTAAGGACCTGTAAAAGAAACTCATCCTCCAGCTGACTGATGCCTTTTTGCCCTTGGAGATGATGCCTTGGCACAAGAGTTGTTGCTGTCTTAGGTTATTTAGGTTCAGGGTTCAACACTTTTGATGAGTCATTGACAGACTGTGTCCAGAGGGCATATAAGTCAGCATGTCTTATTTTAGGATTGGGTAAAGGAACTGGAATTAATTAGTTAATGTGGAGAAGAATAAGTGTAACACAATAGTTGTTTCAGATATTTGAAGGATTGTCATATGAAAGAGGGACTTAAATTTCCCCTCTATCCTGGAAAGTAGAACTAAACTTAAGAGGTAAAAATTATAAGGAAGAAGATTTCAGCTCAAGCCATGAGGGAAAACTTCCTTACAATTTACACTTCTGAAAATATGGAATTGACTGTGTCAAGAAGATTTTATTATGACTCTAACGATGTTTGTTAGCCTGACACTGTGGCAGATAAGAGTTCTCTATCTTTGAATATCTTTAAGCAGAAACAGTGACTACTTGGAATATTATAGTTTACAAAGCTAGTGACCAGTGTTCTAGGATGCACCATTCCTTCCAGTACACCACGAAAATGAAAATGGGAATCTAATTTTACTTCTTCCTTCTTACACGATCTACTGTTATATCTCAAGCTGTGCCTCTATAAACATTGAAAGAGTTTATAATAACTAATTGTTGTTGGAAATGTAAGCTCTTAATAAATAGGGATTGAGGCAATATACCTGCTTATAAATTTTTACTTTACTTTGAAGATCTCTAAATTGTTAAGTAAACTTTCGTAAACTTCATTAGACTTCTTAAACTACTTATGTTATACCTTTTTTCTTTAAGAAAAACCACTGCCAGAATCTGCCCATCTTTTGAAAAAAGTGGAACAAGAAGAAGAGGAAGATGAAGAGGATCATTCAGATGATGAATTGGAGAACAAAACTCCATCAAAAAAAGACATTTCACGGACTGCAACAAGACAACGCATTGTCAGTCCTCATTCAATAGTGGATAAATCTTAGTTCTTAGTTAATTTAAAAGTTATTATTTTGACAAAAGTATGAAGAATGATAATCTAACCTTTTGGTTTAAAATAACTGACTTGTACATTGTAGCAGTCAGATATCTTTTCAATAAATTCAACAGTTTACTTTATTTAAAAATAGTATTAGCATCTGGAAGGGAATCCTGAAATAGGCTTTGAAAACAGTCTGGTGGCTTAACCAGTTCCTTAAAATAGAAGAATATGGTGTCAAACAATAAGATAGATGTGTTGTTTTCTTGTTTACCCCTTTCTTTTACCCTTACTTGTTTTCCTGTGTAACTTGTTTACCCTTTTGGGGAATTTAAAAAGTTTATGCTAATTAGTTTATTCTAGAGAAAACATTTGTTATTTATGTAAAACCTCTCAGTTTCACTCTTGGAAAAAATTAAGGAAAACTCTTCGCCTTAAGTGAGAATTTTTCTTTGTATTCTTGTAAAGAAAATATATTTCAGAGTAAACTTTTATCTTTTGTGGTGATGTAGGCCAAATTTCCCTCATGTCTGTATTAATATTATCAATAAAACAGCTGCTTTTAATTATACTACTTCCTACGCATGGTAACAATTAATAATAGAAATTTAGCCATCATAAATTCCATTGTCATAATGTCTTAATTTCACCTAAGGTCAGCAATCATGGCTTTTTTGGGTTATTTTCTGTAGTTAAAATACTCCCTTCTGCAAAAGATATTTTTTATGCTTTTCTTTAAATACATATTTTCGTACATTCCAAATTCTATTTTAACTTGATTACTTAGGATTAAATTTATTTCATTTCCTGTGACCTTAAAGATCCATTTTCTTAGTCTATGATCTTATGATCTTTCTGAGGTGAAGGTAGATATTTTTCATATTATTTAGTATTTAATCTATTGTAGGAGAAAAACAATATTTTGAATTTTAGGTAATTCAGGAATTAACATGGAAAAAGCTTCTTTTTATAAATTTCCTTTAAAAAGGAAATTAACTTTCTTTGTGCAAATGAAGATATTAAAATATGCATAAAATTTTAGCATTGTCTATTGATAATTGAAATCATTCAAGTAGTCCTATTTGAGTTTTGTGTCATTATTACTGTGCTTTTTTTGATGTAAAAATAAAAATTGTTAATAATTTGGTACGTGAACTACTCGGGCAAACAACATTTTAGATTTTAAACTATTCAAAAATGTTTTTTAACATGTATTTTAAAATTAGTATTTAGTGGTAACTAACAACAAAAAAAAAACAATCCCAAGGTTCGCTACTCAGATTGGAAAAAAGCCTTTTACCTCTAGTAAATTTGATAGTTTTGTCTTCATTAAAGAAAGTTCTTAATTCATTTTTGCCAGGCTTAATATATGTTGTCATAGGATTTTTAAAATAACATTTCCAAGTTTTTGAAAAAGCAACATTCTATTTTTTAGTATCTTAACTATTAATTTATTATGAAAGTAGCTACTTAATATGATTAGAGAATCATACATACGTGTGTGTGTGTGTGTGTTCATACTTTGGAGAGTTAGAACCTAGAAAATGTGACTTGAAAGGAAAATAAAGATACAGAGAAGACCAAAACTTATGATAAGCCACCAGAGAAAAAATTCCTTAGATCTCTTTCAAAAACAATATTCCTTTTTTGTATGCTTGCAGGATCTCCTTCCTCTAGATACTGCTGACATGAGCCCAATAACTTTTTGTTTAATATTATTTAAAAGGATTTTCTTTTAAAATAATATTCTCAAACTAAAGCCTCCTGAATTTCAAGGATGACCTAACATTGATATGACTCTGTATTTAAGAATTTGTTAAAAAAAATGTAGATTTTTCTAAACATTTTACTAATGAAAAATGAATACTTTTTACTTGTATATTAAAACAAAATAAAGCTAATTGATTTGTAAGAAATATTCAAAGGAATACTTGAATGCATTTTAAATGTATCACTTTTTTGGGGAGGGGATTGTTTTGTTTTTTAATTACATCCCATTTTGGATGGTAATTTTATTTTTCTTTTTAAACAGTTTTGTTTTTAATGATGCCCTGTGGGAGGGTGCAAAATATATAGTTAAATCTTTACGTTATAATGGATAGAACCATCATTATTGCTATGGAATGGGAATAGCTTTATTTTTCTTGTTCCTGTCCCAGCTAAGAAAACAACTTCACAGCAGACATGATTTTTAAAAGCTATGTTTTCTGTCTGTGATATTTTAATATTTTCCAGATAATTTTATGTTAATTGCATCATCTTAATGTTTTAAAATTAAATTTTATTTCATTTAACAAAGATTTGCCTTCTCTTCTTCGCACCCTCTATTGACAAAACCCATTTTGCAAACATGTATAGTCAAGCAAAACAAATTCCCTTATTGGCTATGTCAAAAAAAATTTTTAAAAAAGCTTGAATCTGGACTCTAAGTATATCACCTCTTTATTCAGAAGTATATAGCATGTGTCATCATGATTCCTCTAGAATTGTTGCTGGTCTTTGTGTTTATCAGTTCCCTGAATTTTTCAAAGTTGTTTCTTTTGACAGTGTTGTTCTTACTGTATAAATTATTTTCCTGATGCTTCTCAATTCACTCTTATCAGTTCATACAAGTTCCACAGGTTTCTCTCAAGCCATTCATGTTGTCATTTCTTTTTATTTATTATTTAATTTTTTCCAGTTACATGTAAAAACATTTTTTTACATTTGTTTTTAAAACATGGAGTTGCAAATTCTCTCCCTTCCTCCCTCCCTATACCCCCATTGAGAAGGCAAGTAATTCCATATAGGTTATATACGTGTTGTCATGCAAAGCCTATACATAATAGTCATACTGTGAAGGAAAACATAGACAAAAGAAACTCAAGAAAAATGAAAGTTAAAAAAAAGTATACTTCAATTTGTATTCAGACACCATCAGTTCTTTCTTGGGTTGGATAGCTTTTTTCATCCTAAGTCCTTCAGAGTTGTCATGGATTATTGTATTGCTGAGAATGGCTAAGTCATTCACAGCTGGTCATCTTACAATAGTGCTGTTACTTTGTACCCAGTACATTTCACTTTGCATCAGCCTGTGTAAGTCTTTCCAGGTTTTTCTGAGAGCATCCTGCTCATCATTTTGTATTAGTGCAATACTATTCCATCATAATTACATACTACAGCTTGTTCAGCTATTCCCCAATTGATGGCCATCCCCTCAATTTCTAATTCTTTACCCTCAGAAAAGAGCTGCTATAAATATTTTTGTACATATAAGTCTTTTTTTTGTTTTTTATTTATTTCTAGACCTAGTAGTAGTATTGCTAGGTCAAAGGGCATGATGGTATTATAGCACTAGGCATTGTTCCGAATTGCTCTGTAGAATGGTTGAATCAGTTTACAACTCTACCAACAGTACATTAATGTCCTATTTTTCCCACATCCCCTCCAACATTTGTCGTTTACTTTTTCTGTCGTATTAGCCAATCTAATAAGTATGAGGTAGTACCTCAGAATGGTTTTAATTTACATTTCTCTTAATAGAATATTTTTTCATATGGTTATAGATAGCTTTAATTCATCTAAAAACTGATTATATCTTTTAATCATTTATCAATTGAGGAATGGCTTTTATTTTGATACATTTACACAGTTCTCTGTATGTTAGAGAAATGAGGCCTTTATCAGAGAAGCTTCAAAATTTTTTTTTCACAGTTACTATTGCTATTTCCCTTGATCCTGTTCCCCCTACCCCTGTCCCTATTCACTCTGTCCCTCCTCAAAAGTGTTTTGCTTCTGATCATCCCTTTTCCCAATCTGCCCTCCCTTCTATCACCCTACTCCCTTCTCTTATCCCTTCCCCCTCTTTTTTTTCTTGTAGGGTATGATAGATTTCTATACTCCTTTGCCTGTGCATCTTATTTTCCCAGTTACATGTAAAAACAATTTTTAATATTTGGTTTTAAAACTTTGAGTTCTAAATTCTTTCCCTTCCTTTCTCCCCACCCCCCTTCATTGAGAAGGCAAGCAGTGCTACATAGGTTATATACATGCATAGTCATGCAAAACACTTCCATAATACTCATGTTGTGAAAGATTAACTGTATTTCCCTCCATCCTATCCTGCCCCTGTTTATTCTATTCTCCCCTTTCGCCCTGTCTCTCCTCAAAAGCATTTGCTTCTGATTACCCCCTTCCCTAATCTGCCCTCCCTTCTATCACCCCTCCTCTTATCCCCTTGCCTGCTACTTTCCTGTATTTAAGATAGATTTCTGTACCCAATTTAAGCCAATTCTGATGAGAGTAATGTTCATTCATTCCCTCTCAACTCTCCCCTCTTCCCCTCCACTGTAATAGCTTTTTCTTGTCTCTTTTATATGAGATTATTTACCTCATTCTAACTCTCCCAGTACATTCCTCTCTCACCCCTTAGTTTTATTTTGTAGATATCATTCCTTTATATTCGACTCACACCTGTGCCTTGTGTCTATATATATTCCTTCTAACTACCCTAATGAGAAAAGTCTCGTGAGTTACAAATATCATCTTAACATGTAGGAATGTAAACAGTTTAACAAGTCCCTTATGATTTCTCTTCCCTGTTTACCTTTTCGTTCTTCTCTTGAGTCTTTTATTTGAAAGTCAAATTTTCTATTTAGCTCTGGTCTTTTCTCAAATATGCATGAAATTCCTCTTATCTCAGGGAATGTCAATCTTTTCCCCTCATGGGTTATACTTAGTTTGCTGGGTAAGTGATTCTTGGTTTTAATCCTAACTCCTTTGACCTCTGGAATATCATATTCCAAGCCCTCTGATCCTTTATGTAGAAGCTGCTTAGTCTTGTGTTATCCTGACTGTCGCTCCGTGATCCTTGAATTGTTTCTTTCTGGCTGCTTGAAGTATTTTCTCTTTGACCTGGAAACTCTGGAATTTGGCTGTAATATTCCTGGGAGTTTTCATTTTGGGATCTCTTTCAGGAGCTAATTGGTAGATTCTTTCAATTTCTATTTTATCCTATGGTTCTAGAATATCAAGGCAGTTTTCCCTGGTAATTTCTTGAAAGATGATGTCTAGGGTCTTTTTCTGATCATGGCTTTCAGGTAGTCCAATTATTTTTGAATTATCTCTCTTGGATCCATTTTACAGGTTAGTTGTTTTTCCAATGAGAGATATTTCACATTGTCTTCTATTTTTTTTCATTATTTTGGTTTTGTTTGTATAATTTTTTGATTTCTCATAAAATCACTAGCTTTCATTTGCTCCATTCTAATTTTTAAGGAATTGTTTTCTTCAGTGAGCTTTTGGACCTCGTTTTCCATTTGGCAAATTCTGCTTTTTAAGGCATTCTTTTCCTCATTGGCTTTTTGGATCTATTTTGCCATTTGGTCTAGTCTGTTTTCTAAGATGTTAATTTCTTCAGTATTTTTTGAGTCTCCTTTACCAAACTGTTGACTCATTTTTCATGATTTTCTTGCATCACTCATTTCTCCTCCCGATTTTTCCTTTACTTCTCTTGATTTTCAAAATCTTTTGAGCTCTTCCATGGCCTGATGCCAATTCATATTTTTCTTGGAGCCTTTGGATGTAGGAGCTTTGACTTTGTTTTCTTCTGAGTGTATGTTTTGATCTTCCCTATCACCTAATAACTTTCTATAGTCTGCATTTTTTCCCCTTGTTTTCTCATTTTCCGAGCTTATTACTTAACTTTTTAACTCTTTGTTAAGGTAGGGCTCTGCTTCTTGGTTGGAGGGTGAACTGTCAAAAGCTTCGGCGGTTTTGTGCAGCAGCTTTCAGAGATGCTTCTAGGAACCTGTAAGTTTTCACTTCCAAGATGGTATGATCTAAGGAGAAGTGTTTACTCCTCTGCTGGCCTGTGCTCTGGTTTTGTGAGTCACAAGTAGTCACAAGCACTCTTTTCTGCCCTGGAACTGTGAGGAGGGTCCCCTTTCCACTGTTGCCACAAAGTTTGCTATGCTAGTGCTCCTCCTTGCTCCAGTACTCCCACTGAAGACTATTTCCCAGATCCAAGTATGGGCAAAAGCAACAGAATCCCACCTCAGTGCTGGCCAAAGGACCCCTGTAATCTCCTGTTCAGTTGTTTGATCCCCTTGCTGTCTGTAGACTGAGGGCTTCAGAAGCAGCTGCTGCCACTGCTGTTGCCGCTGTTGTGCTGCTGCTGCTGATTCAGGTGCTTTCAAGGCCTGTTCCTGGTTTGCTGGGGCTGGGGCTCATACAGACAATTTAAATTTGAAGATCTTTCCCACCCATTAATAGGCCCATGTGACCCACTTACATTACAGGAAGCCTGTCACATGTGGTAGGAGTCTTTTTAGAGGAAAAGGAAAGTGTGTCACAGGAAATGCTGAGAGAACAGTTAGAGCTAAGGGAGAGAGCAGACGTGCTAGTTGTGCTGTGAGTATGTTTGTTGTGGGAAGGCCCCTGCAGGGGGGCAGATGGTTTTGGGATGGAATGATTCCCCGCTGTGATACTGTGTATTGAATTCTTTGCTGCTGTGATGGATTAGGCTTATTGGTTTTGGGATCTGGTTTTCCGGTGTCTCAATAAATGGTTTACTTCTACCTTCTCTACAGAGATTCTCATATTTTGCGATATAGAACCACATAGGCATATTGACAGTTATCATCTGTATTGTGATTATTGCCTTGCAAATAGAGGACTGGACTGTGCTCCTCTATCGTCCGGGTCCAACAGACCTTTCCTACTGACCTTTTAAGTTGTCTTTGGCCTTTGTGGATTGAGAAGTCTGGAAACTACCGAAGCTGCTAGTGGTCCAGTCCCCTGAGGCCTGCTCCTGGTTTGCTAAGGCCTGTCTGTGCTGGCATGGCCTGTGCTGGACTGCGCTCCTCTCCTAGATTGCTGCAACAGACCTTTCCTGTTGACCTTCTGGGTGCTCTTGGGCTGGAAACTTACTTCGCTCTTTTTGTGGGTTCTGCTGTTCTAGAATTTGTTTAGAGCCGTTTTTTACAGGTATTTGGAAGGGTTTCAGGGAGAGCTCAGGAGATTCCCTGACTTATTCCACCATCTTGGTTCTGCCCTGCCCCCCCCCCCCACTTCATAATTTCTTACAGTGTAATTAATTCTTTCACATTCATATACAGTAATTTGTTCAGTCATTCTCCAGTTGGCGCATACCCCCAAATTCCACTTCTTATGTCAGCACAAAAAATGCTGTTATAGCTGCTTTTGTACATATGTATCTTTTTCCTCTTTCTTTGATCTCCTTATGATTTCCTAGTTTCTGCCATTTTACCCAGCAACTTTTGTCAAATAGTGAGTTTTTACTTCAATAGCTGGGATCTTTGGGTTGACCAAACACTAGCTACTATGCATGTTTGCTTTTCTGTATTTTGTACCTAATTTGTTAGCACTAATCAAATTCTCTTTCTTAACTGGTTATCAGGTTGTTTCAAATGAGCATTTAAGATGTTTTTATGCCTTAGTACATAGTCATTTTTTTTAAAAAAAAACAACCTGTCATCTACAATGCTTTTAAGCATTATATCGTTTCCCCACTTATCTCATTACTATGTCACTTTTTAGTTGGAATACCATCTATTCTTGCAAAATCTACTCCTGCTTTCAATAAAGAATTCTTTTCTTGTGAATCTGACTTTGAATTCACTGGCTATTTTCTCTTCTCTTCCAAGGAAATACATCTTTTCCCCAGTGCCCTAGCTCACTTAACTGTGAAATCTTATCTAGCACCCCCAATTAGTAGAGTCAGAATTAGGTGCTTATAAGCAGGAGGAGTTGTCTTCACTATTGTATTTCTATGAGAAACTGCTAAGGTGATAAACCTCGATGTTTCCAGTCATAATTGCTATCTTCATTACCTCCTCCTTTAACTTTCTCATACAGTCCCTAGGCAAATACCAGGGTCTATCTCTACTAGGCCACATAGAGTCAATAGCATATTGTCTAGTGCATCCATCCACAGCTAAAGCTAATAAATTGGTTGTATTGTTGCATCCTAGCATATGGTGATCCCTAAAAGCTTACTGTACGAAAGGATTCTGACTAATACCTATGAATTTCAAACAATCTATGTTATTTATCCCTACTCCCCTGGCCCCTTCATCATTGATTCTCACCATCCAAGATATTAACCATCTCCCATCCTTTGGGTGAACACACGCAAAATATCTGTGACCTCCTGCTGAGTAAAATCCTCAGTTACCCTAATCACTGTGTGGCCCTCCCAGTTCTTCTGCTTTCGTCTTATTATTGGATGAACTTCAGCCTGAGAAGCCTCTTCCTCTAACTTTTGTTTTCCTCCCATGTATTCTGGCGGTCATTGGGGCAACTAGGCCCAGTCTGTGCAAGGGCTGCATGCACATTCCTTTTGTTAGCTTTTCGCTTCTTTCTAGCTAAATGAACAAGAGCATGCTCTTCTATAGGAGAGCCCTAATGCTATACCACAGAAAGATTCTCA
Organism: Trichosurus vulpecula; assembly: GCF_011100635.1. Classification (NCBI taxonomy): domain Eukaryota; kingdom Metazoa; phylum Chordata; class Mammalia; order Diprotodontia; family Phalangeridae; genus Trichosurus; species Trichosurus vulpecula. The sequence continues at coordinate 41,687,986 of NC_050575.1, forward strand.
TGCAAACCAGCTGACTCCTGAACAATAATTTGTTCTATCACCTGAGACCCTCCAGCTTGCTCTTCTAAAGGAGAGCCCAAACACTAGCAATCCAGCTAATTCCCTTTCCATCTGAGCTTTTTCCTGCAGCAGTTTGTCTCTGCTTTTACACATAAGATGATAGCTTGTTAGCAAAATCCAGCTTCTCCTATACATCCCTGCCAGTTCTTTCCCTGGTTTTATTGGTATTCCTTGCAAACATCTTTCCGAATCTCTGGGTTCGTCCTGCCGTGGCTTCGTTTCCCAGTTTCCACAAGGTATGTGGCTTTTAGCCCATTCTCTTGCTAGGGAGAAATAAGGTAAATCCTGCCATCCTGGGATATCCGTTTCCTCCTCTAAAGCCTTCTTGTCTCCAAATAGAGATCTGATACCCTACGATCTTATTCGTGACTCCAAATGTATTGCCAATGCGATATTCACAGTGCCCATGGCAGCTATGAATATGCTGGTGTAGTTCTGAATCGCAAAATATAACAGATTTTCTACATGGAAGACAGAACCAAAACATTTATTAGAACACCAGAAAGCCAAATCTCAACACCAGAAAACCAAATTCATCATAGCAACAAAGAAGTTCATACACAATAACTATGCAGGGGACACCACCATTCCCAAGCCTTCCCCCTGCTCAAGGCTTCCTACAAACAAACATTCACAGCTAGCTGCCTCCTTGTCTGCTTCCTCTCTCTCCCTCAGCTCTAACTGCTCTGAACAACTTCCTCCTCTCTGCTCTACCCTTTCCTGTTCTACCCATTCAGCAAGCTCCTCTCACCACAGGCTTCATCTAACTTAGGCTTAACTGTGACTTAAGCAGGTCACATGGGCCTGTTAATGGATGGGAAGATCTTCAAATTTATATTACCATTATACTCTTATTACCCTTGAAGACATTCAGATTCTGGAGGGGCATCAGTGTATTTTCTCTTTCTGTGACTTGGAAGCTTGGAATTTTGGTAATGACACCACTTCCATATTAATGAATTGTGATTTATTATCATAGTCTATTGACTTTCCAATCTCCTACCACCATTCATACCAATCCTTGCTCTTCATCTATGCTGTAACTTCCAGTTTCTTGAGCCCTTAATGCTCTCTCATCAACCCTGCATTATGTATACTCTCCTTTCCCCATCTTTATCACTTCGTGAATCATTTCAAACTGACATTTCATCTTCTCTTGAGTGCCTTGCCTCCTTATCACCTATTGTGTGCCCTGCCAAAGCTCGGCCTTGGATAATTCACACCATCCACTGCCTTTGCTCCTGTGCATGTGCTGCTAAAAGGGAAAGCAAATTAAGCAACTGTGCTGACTGGGTCCACTACAGATTTATGCAACAAAATATCAACGGGCATCTCACCATTAGGCATTCTTTTTACACCTTTCTAATTAATTCACTATCCCCCTTACCATGGAAGTTCTCCAAACCTTTTCATCTTTCCTCAAACTTTCCACGGAATCTTCTTCCCACCCTCTCAGTTGAAAACCTTGCCTTCTGTTACTCTTTCATTTCGTTGTCACATCCATTCATATTTAAAGTTATGAATTAAGTTTATTTTACTCCATTTATCTTTAAAATTGGATTCAAGAAACAGAGAACTTCTGGGAGCCAAGATGATGGAGTAAGCAATAAATTGCTCTCCTTCTCCCTTATTGACCTCTAAAAAACCCAAAAAATAGTACCCCAGGAAAAATCCTGGAACAGCAGAAACAGCAGAAAGACAAGGAGAAGGAGTCAGCAGTCTTTTGGCCTGGAAAACTTGGAGTGTTTCTGATAAAGGCCTCATTTCTAAAATATATAGAGAACAGAGTCAAATCTATAAGAATACAAGTCATTCCCCAATTGATAAATAGTCAAAGAATATGAACAGGTTGTTTTGAGATGAAGAAATTAAAGCTATCTACAGTCATATAAAAATACTCTAATTTACTACTGATTAGATAAATGCAAATCACCTCCTTAACTTCTTTCTTGTTTATTTTGTAGTTAGATTTGTCTGGTTCTAAAAGGGGGAGGTTGAGGTCCCCTACTAGTATAGATTTGCTGTCTATTTCTTCCTGTAACTCTCCTAACTTCTCTAAGAGTTTGAATGCCATACCACTTGGTGCATATATGTTTATTATTGATATTACTTAATTGTTTATGGTGCCTTTCAGTAAGATGTAGTTTCCTTCCTTAGCTCTTTTAATTTGATCTATATTTTTGGTTTTGCTTTGTCTGAGATCAGGATTGCTAACCTTTTTTTTTTTTTTACTTCAGCTGGAGCATAATATATTCTGCTCCAGCCTTTTACCTTTAATCTGTGTGTATTTCTCTGCTTCAGATGTCTTTCTTGTAAACAACACATTGTAGGATTCTGGTTTTTAATCTGCTCTGCTACCTGCTTCCATTTTATGGGAGAGTTCATCCCATTCACATTCACAGTTACCTTTAACTGTGTATTTCCCTCCATCCTATTCCCCACCCCCTCCCCATTTATACTTTTCTCTCTCTTTCCTTTTACCCTGTTCTTCCTCATCAGTGTTTTGCTTCTGACCACCTCCTCTCTCAATCTGCCCTCCCTTGTATCAATGTCCCACCCTTTTCACCCTTTTTCCTCCTACTTCCTCACAGGATAAGATAAATTTTTATACTCAACTGCTGTTATATCCTCTTTGAACCAAATCAGATCAGAGTGAGGTTCAAACAATGCTCACCCCCTCCCTTCTCTCTCTCTACTATAATAGGTTTTTTATGGATCTTCATGTGATGTTATTTTGCCCTTTCTGCCTCCTCCTTTTCTCTTCTCCCAGTACAATCCTTTTTTTCAACCCCCTTTTTTAATATCATCACATCAAAGTCAACTTATACCCACACCCTGTCTATGTGTACTCCTAATTGACCTATAAAGATTCAGTACTTAAGAGGTACAAGTATCATCTTTCCATGTAGGGATGTAAACAGATTAACTTTATTGAATGACATGATTTTTTTTTCTTTCCCATTTGCCTTTTTATATTTCTTTTGAGTCTTGTATTTGAAAATCAGATTTCTGTTCCGCTCTGGTCTTTTCATCAGGAAAGTTTTGAAAGTCCCCTATTTAATTGAAAGCACGTTTTTTTTCCCCCTGAAAGATTATGCTCAGTATTGCTGGGTAGTTGATACTTGGTTGTAATCCAAGCTCTTTTGCCTTCCAGAATTTCATATTCCAAGCCCTATGATCCTTTAATGTAGAAGCTGCTAAGTCCTGTGTAATCCTGACTGTGGCTCCACGATATTTTAATTGTATCTTTCTGGCTGCTTGGAGTATTTTCTCCTTAACCTGGTAATTTTGGAATTTGGCTACAATATTCCTTGGTGTTTTCATTTTGGGCTCTCTTTCAGTAGGTGATCAGTGGATTTTTTCTATTACTAGTTTACTCTCTGGCAGTTTTCCTTAATAATTTCTTCTTTTTTAAAAATTAATTAATTAATTTAATTTTAGTTTTCGACATTCATTTCCATAAGATTTTGAGTTTTAAATTTTCTACCCCTCCCTCCTCTCCAAGACAATGTGCAGTCTGATATAGGCTCTACTTATACATTCATATTAAATATTTTCACATGAGTCATGATATAAAGACAAATTAGAACTAATTGGGGGAACCACAAGAAAGAAGAAAGAAAACTAAACAATAAAAGAAAAGGAGAGCAAATAGCATGCTTCCATCTGCATTCAGACTCCAAAGTTCTTTCTCAGGATGTAGATAGCATTTTCCAATCATTGAGTCTTTTGGAGTTGTCTTAGATCATGGCATTGCTGAGAAGAGCTAAGTCTATCAAAGTCAGTCATCGTACAATGTGGTGGTTACTGTGTACAATGTTCTGGTTCTGCTCATTTCACTCAGCATTGGTTCATATAAGTCCAGGTTTTTCTTATAGCACAATATTATTCCATTATATTCATATATCACAGTTTGTTCAGCCCTTCTCCAGTTATTGGACATCCCCTAAATTTCCAGTTCTTTGTCACCACAAAAAGAGCTGCTATAAATATTTTTGCACATGTGGGGTCCTTTTCTTGTTTTTATGATCTGTTTCTCCTTGATAATTTCTTAAAAGATTCTATCTTTTTGAAAGATGCTCTTTTTTGATCCTGACTTTCAGGCAATCCAATAATTATTAACTTATATCCCCTTGATCTGTTTTCCAAGTCAGTTGTTTTTCTAATGAGTTAATTTACAATTTTCTATTTTTTTTCTTTCTTTTGATTTTTTTGTTTGATTCTTGATGTTTCAGAGTGATTAGCTTCCACTTGCCCAATTCTAATTTTTAAGGAATTATTTCCTTCAGTTAGCTTTTGTACTTCCTTCTCCATTTGGCCAATTCTACTTTTTAAGGTGTTGTTTTCTTCAATGGATTGGTTTTTTTCAGTTTGGCCAATTCTATTTTTTAAGGAATTTTTTTCTTCAGTCAAGTTTTGTCCTTCCTTTTCCAAGTTGTTCACTCTCTCTTGCATCACTGTCACTTCTTTTCCCAATTCTTATTCTACAGCTCATATTTGATTTTTAAAATCCTTTTTGAGCTCTTCCAAGAAGACTTTGGGGGCTTGAGGCCAATTCATATTCTTCTTTGAGGCTTCATTGAGTTTGTATTTTGATCCTCCCTGTCACCATAGTAGCTTTCTATGGCCAGGACTCTTTCTTTTTTCTCATTTCCAGCCTATTTCATGACTTTTAAAATTGAGTTCTGCTCCTGTGGCACAGGGGGCACTGTCTCAAGCTTCTTGTTCTGGGGAGCAGGGTCCTTCTTGGTCATTGCCTTTTCGTCCTGGGCTTCAGGTGCTGGTGGAGGCCAGGCCAAGTTATGCCTATTGTTTTGAGGGTTCTGAGGTTGGCAGTTTGCCTTCTGTGCTGGGGCTAGAGGCCTCACTGCTGGCCTGCCATGCCAGTAGCCTGCTGAGCCAAGACAGTGGGGCCTCAGTTGCTGATTTGTGCTGATTTGTGGCTAAGAGTCTCCCACTGCCTTGCCCTGACACCATCGGGACTGGACCGCACTCCCAAGTCAGACAGACCTCTCCTGAAGTCCTAAGTTATTTTGAGCAGGAAAATTGTTTCACTCTGTATTTTTGTAGGTTCTCTTACTCTAGGATTTAACATTGTTTCTGAGGGAAACTGGGGAGAGGTCAGGCAACTTCCTGGCTTTTCTCTGTCATCTTGGCTCCTCCCTCTCTGCATTGCTGTTAACATGCCTAAGGGCACAAAACAGGACAGCACATATGATGTAAATGCCCTTCAGACTTGGCAAATATCCCAAAGCTATACAAGTTGCCATTTCCTGTCCTACTAACCAGACATCTATAGGTATGTAGCTAGGATGGGTCATGTCCACAGTCATATGACTTATCCTTATTGAGTATTCTTTTCATTCCATAGCTAAGTCTCATTTTTAGCAGCTTAATGTTTCATGAGTGTCCCATTTCATTCTAATTTTGAGCATGACCTAGAACCTTGAGTTGTGTCTAGCATACCGCACAATTGGCAATAGTTAAGGCAAGATTGGATTAAAATGGCACCGTTATGCAAAATAGTGGTAGAAGTTGAACAGGATGATTCAGATAGAGGCTAGTCAAGCATCTCAGGTTTTTATTTTATTATTATTATTTTTTCTTTATCTACCACCATTGTACCAGATAAGTTTAGTTGCCAGCATATACTAAATGACAATAAATTGGACTGGTACATTCAGTATTTTATTTCTCTTATTTATCTGAGCTGGTGCTGGCTTCCTTAGTTTGACCTCTTTACCAGTATCCATGTTCTTCTAGTCACATACACACACACACACACACACACACACACACACACACTTATTTATTTATTTACTGGAATTTAGGTCAGAGCTGGGCTTTTCCATGACCTCTCTTGACTCCAACTTCACCACATGTCTTCCAAGTCCTCTTCTACATGGACTTTTGGCAGTACATCCTGTATTCTGTAGGCAAACATCTTTGATGAATATATGTCTCTTTGATATGGGCACTCAGTAGTAGATTAATGAACAATGAACAAAATTTGTGGTCTTACATCATTTAATTTTTGTGTAATCTTTCCATACATGCGTAGGAGATACCTCATTTGAGGCTGTCAACAAAAGGAAGCTAGGGGTGAGTGCAAGATAACAATGGCAGCAATAGCTAATATTTACATACTGTTTGTTACGTTTGAGGCGTTGCGCTAAGCACTTTACAATTATTGTTTCATTTACTCCTCATGACAGCTCTGTGAGGTAGGTGCCATTATTATCCCAATTTTACAGATGAGGAAACTGAGGCAAATGCATGTTAAGTGACTTACCTAGGTCACACAGCCAGTAAGTATCCAAAGCCTGATTTGTACTTATGTCTCCTTGACTGAAGGCTAGTGCTCCATTCACCGTGCCACCAGATAGCTAGAGTGGTCTGTTAATATCCATGCTATATAAAAATACCCAGAGGAAAGACTCCAGCATGTTGCATGGATATTCTGTAGAAGAGCTAAGAACAGGGGTATGATAAAAAAGTATGATTGGGTTGCGATTTGGACTATTGAAGTCGAAGATCCATTGAAATAATGTGCTCTTACAGAGGCAAATTCTTTTCTCTTATAAACAAACAGTAACTACAATTTGATCTGGAATTTTCTATACTTCTCAATCAATTTCATGAATGAGCAGAGGTGGTGTTGCCTTAAAAAGATGCCTGTGATAGCTTACCTGTTCCTTTCTTATATTTTCTAAGATACCTTAAATGTATTCTCATAAAGATATTATAGAAATGAAAAAATGAGGCATTTGTGTTGATAAGTTGCTGATGGCTTCTTGGTTACTTTTTTGGGTATTAATATAACTAGTTAAAATCTTTTCCATTCTTTTGCAATTTCCCCCTCTTTGAATAATCTTGAAAAACCAATCCCCAAAAAGAGTTCATGAACAAATAAGGGATATAAAAAACTGTAGAGGATAAAAAAGATAAATTTTATTACATAAAATTTAAACATTTTCACAAATACAAGACAAATGAGATTAGAATGGAAACAGTTAACTAGGAAAAATCTTTGCAGCAAATTAGCCATGGGAAATAAACTAAGAAATTTCCAGCAGGTAGTTGGACCTCATAAAAGACTAGGGCTAGCTAATCAGATCTAAGTTAGATAGAGATGATAATTTAATCAACAGCAACTGAGAAAGAAGATTTGGAGAGAGAAGAGGGCCCAGGACAGAAAAAAAAATGGTAATATACCAATACATTAAAGATCCGATTTCATTAGTATGAAGGTGGATTGTAACTGACCTATAATTTCGTAAGTAAGTTCAAGGGAGCTGCTTAAGAGGGTAAATGATTCCCCCAGGCAGTTTTTGAAATCAGGTTTTCTTGAAGCAAAACCAGAGCCCTGTCCATTATCCCTGCTGTTTCTAAGAAATTGTTTTGTCCACTTTTCTAAGATGGCCAATTCTTTTTTGTTTTTTTAAGGAAGTTAGATCAGATCTGCTGTAACTACAGAGTATCTTTTCTAATCTTTAGCCTATCATAATTTGGGATTGTTTCATCTTTAACTAGTTGATATCTGACTAGTCAGACAACTAATTCTAAAATGACTCATGTTTATGATGAGGCATTTTCTATCTCTCTCCCCACTCCTCCCCTCTCTCCGACCCCAGCTAACATCAATTTATTGAGATTTGTAGTATCCTAGGTACAATAGAACATACAAAAGATATTGTCCCTGCCTTTGAGGAGCTTATATTCTATAATGAAAAATACACCTATCTTAAAGGGAAAGTGTTTGGTGTTTTCTACAAGGGTACTTGGGGAAGCTTTTGTCCTGTGAGCTTTGTTTATAACTTAGCCTCACCATCACTTGATGAGAGGATTGGGGAAGAGTATAAGGCAGATAGTAGCAGACTGTTCAGAGGAGGACTTAGAGTGAGATTTTTTTTAAAGCTACTGTCTCTCTAAATTAGGGGAAGATTTCCTATAGGAAACAGGACTAGAGGCGAGAAATTTGTGAGATGATAGCAAAGGAAAAAAGGAATCTGAGATACTGAAGCCAGAAATATCATCCTATTTTTCCTCACCCAATACCCTTCTCCCCATCTACCACCAGAGTAGGAGTGTGGTTGGTTAATGACAAGGCAGAAAGAGAAAAGGCTAATTGGAATATGAGATTAAAATTCAAGGAAGGTTATAAGAATGGCAGCAAACTCTTTTGAAGAGCCAAAAGGGACTTTGGAAGCACAAACCTGACAGTTAACCAATGTCACCATGAGCCATGAGATTTGTACTTCTGTAAGTTAGAAAATGTCATACCAAATATTTAAGGGAAACATAGGATTTTATTTAGACCACTACCTCTTGTTTTAAGAAACAAACTGAAAATCAGAGTGGTGCAGAGGGGAATAATATTTGGAACAATATGGAACATATGGAACTTTTGCAATTTGATAAAGCTGTCAAGGGAGAAATAAATCTTTAAAATATACAATTTCCTTTAGAGAAGTTTCATAGCTAAATATTGATTTACATGAAAAGCTATAGAGAAAATAATAGAAAAATCCATTAATAAACTTTTATTCTACTTCCATCAACTTAATACACATGTTCTTAACAATTATGTTTGAATTGTTCATGAAAATTTTATGAGACATTAAACAAAGCTAGCCATGAGCTCAAGTTATTTACCTGGGAACTATTTTTACAGCACATGCATGTTAGGCAAACATAAAAAAATACAAAAGCAAAAAAATTAAGTTAAATACATGTTTCGCTGTTCTTTTACTGCTATGTTTGATATGCAGTGATTTTATGAATATCAAACAATTTATTTTTACTGCATTTTTATTTGTACATTTGCTCTTAAGCTAAATAATGAAAATGAATAGCACATAACTTTACAAATTGTTGTTGTTCAGTCATTTCATTTGTGTCCAATTCTTTGGACACAGTGGGGTTTTCTTGGTAAAGATCCTGGAGTGGTTTGCTATTTCCTTCTCCAGCTCATTTTATAGATGAGGAAACAGGCAAACAGGATTAAGTAATTTGCCCATGGTCACACAGCTAATAAGTGCCTGAGACTGGATTTGAACTCAGGTCTTCCTAACTCTAGGCCTGGTGCTCTATCCACTAAGTCACAAACTGCCCCAATTTTACAAATAATAGAATGCAAACCATTTCTGGCCTTCTCTAGAGTAAGTTGAATAGGTTAAAAGTCTGTCTAAGGAACATTTTTGCAATTGTAATCAGAAAGGTGTACATGTTGAGATTGTATATTCCACAGATAAACAGCATGACCCATAATATCTCTGGGAAATCTGTTTCTACCACAGCCATGAGTCCTCCACCCCTCAAGTGCCCATAATAAGTACACCTGTGAATGGAACAAATTATCCCTTCCTCCCTCCACATCACCCCCATGACAGACCAATATGTAGGCAATTTTCTTTGTTTAGATATGGAAGATGTTTTAAAATTGGCGTTGTGAAATCACAAGGTACCAAAAGTATTATGTCAAACATGTAAAATATATACACAAATTTCATATCTCTATATTGGCTGCATCAGTTGAAAAGAGGTAATTCCTCAAATGTTAACTTATTCTACTCTCCTAATATTAAACATAAAAGCTGTGTGAGAAATGTAGAAATCTAAATAGAAATAAGCCTGCCATAAATTGTAAACAAAAACTGTTTTTGGGGCAGCATGGATGACAAATGATGTGGTGCATAAATTTTAGAATGAGGCAGACAAAAGTTGGAAGGCTGATTAATTCTCCCATTTTTCGTGCTTCAGCTTCATCTCCTTGGGTGTTTGATGGAATATACAAAACAATTGTCCCTAAATACATATTTAGTATTGATATTACTTCATTGTCTATAGTCTCTTTTAATAAAATGTGGTTTCCTTGCTTATCTGTCTTAAATTAGGTCTACTTTTTGCTTTTACTTTGTCTGTAAAATCATCATTGGTATTCCTCCTTTGTTTTTATACTTCAGCTGAAGCAGAATAGATTCTACTCCAGCCCCTTATTTTTTATTCTGTGTATGTGTCTCTCTGTTTCAAGTATGTTTCTTGTAAACAACATATTGTTGGATTCTGGTTTTTAATCATTCTACTCTCTGCTGCTATTTTATGGATGAATTCATCTCATTCACATTCACAATTTTGATCACTATGTATTTCCCTCCATCCTATTTTTCTCTTTTTATCCTCTCTATCTTTACCCCATTCCTCCTCAAAAGTCTGTTTTGCTTCCGACTACTGCCTCCCTTAACTCTCCCTCCTTTCTTTCAGCCCTCCTTTTGTTCTTTTCTTTCCTTCCCTTCCTACGGGGAACTATAGGGTTAGATAGATTTCTATACGAGGAGGAGGAGGAGGAGGAGGAGGAGGAGGAGGAGGAGGAGGAGGAGAAGGAGGAGGAGAAGCAGGAGAAGGAGGAGAAGGAGGAGAAGGAGGAGGAGGTGAGAGTAGGTTTCAAGCACTGCCTGCCACCTGTGAATGTAGAAAAAGTTTGACAGACATAGTTTTTGGGTAATTAATATTTTATTAATCATGTTAACAATAATTTAAAAAAAGGGTCAGTGACACTCTCAAATGCCAAAGACCCTTCCAGGAACCTACTCAATGCTTTTGTATCCTTGGAAAAGCAGGTGTTCCTGAAGGCAGCAATCAACTCTCATTGGTTAGAATGAGAGGGCTTATTCTGACGAGGGAGGTGACTGATCACCGGGTCTTGGTGGAAGAGACCTATCTCTTATCCAGACCATCCCATTCTAGGGCAGTCTAGACAAAAGTGGGTTTACCTTTGCTCAGAACTGGATGAATGGAATACAATGGACCAGAATTCGCTTTAGATTAAATTCTTTGTGAGTTTCTTTGGTTGATGGAAAAGCATGTTCCCCAGGGATTTGGGCTCTCTTATTCAATAACAGTGTCCTTCGGTTCACTGTAATTCAATAACTGATTATTAATATGAGAGAAGTGATCATTCCTCTCATTCCCCGATTTAATTCTATTGAGAGCTGTGGTCTTCCCAGTGAATCATTGACTGATATGACGAACACTTCATCAGGGGTTTCTAACTATCAAGATTATGATGAGAAACAACGGAAGGGAAAAAGGGAAAGAGATCTATCACAGCGACAAAAATCAAAGGACGCAGTCCCTTCCGGTAAGCAAAACTTACAGATAAAAGTCAAATAGAGAAAAAGCAAATAGTAAAAAAAAAAAACAAAACCAGTCCATTTCATAGAAGTCTCGTCTCACATAGCCATCTGGTTCTCTGGAAACATTCGATGCAGTCCTCTGGTTTGGGTGTGGTCTCAAAACAGTTTCCAGCTGACTGGATTCTCTGGTTCCCTTCACTTGTAGGGATCCCTACTCTGCCAAAAAATCTCTTACAAAATTGGTCTTAACATAATTTTAAAATTACTTTGCCAATAACCAGTTCCAACAGTGAAAGTTATTTCAAACCTTATGTCTCTATTTTAGAAAATCTAATTTGGAACCTTATAAACCAGGGAATCTACATTTTTAAGTTAGCCAATTGTCATGTTGACATAGTCAAGAAACTCAGACACAAACTGAAAAGCAGAACTTAATTTTATACTTGGCATTATTCATTCCCCCATTAAGAAGATCAGATTCTGCTAAGGAACACTTTTTATAAGAAGATGACCTCTAATGAATTTTCTCAGAAGTTGCCATATTAGCTACAATTGTAGGAAAAGATGTGGGAATGGAATGTATAAGTACATAAATTAAGAACAGTACTTTCTATTACCAAATTAGTACACACATGTACTCACACACACACACACACACACACACACACACACACACACACTCCCTCTTTGAACCAATTTAGGTGTGACTGAGGTTCAAGTGTTGCCTGCCCTGCTCAAACCCTACTATTTTACTTCCATTGTAAAAGTTCTTCCTTGTAAGATTATTTTATGTGAAATAATTTTCTCCATTCTTCCTCTCTCTTCCCTGCTTCTCCCAGAGCATCCCTCTTTTTTTACTCACCATTTTTTTCTTACATAATCTTAACGTATTCTGGTGCCTTCTGCCATATGTAATCCTTCTAACTGCCCTAATAATGACAAAGCTATTAGAAGCTATATTATTATCTTCCCATAGAGAAATGTAAACAGTTTAAACTTATTAATTCCCAACGATTTCCCTTTTATTTTACCTTTTTAAGCTTCTTTTGAGTCGTGTTTTTATGTCAGATTTCCTATTCAGCTCTGGTCTTTTCATTAAGAATGCTCGAAAGTCCTCTATTTCATTAAATATACATTTTTTCTCTTGAAGAATTATACTCAGTTTTGCTGGGTATGTGACTCCTGGTTGTAATTCTAGCTCCTTTGCCTTCTGGAATATCATATTCCAAGCCTGCCACTCCTTTAACATGGTGGCTGCTAAGTCTTATGTGATCCTGACTGTAACTTCACAGTATTTGAATTGTTTCTCTCTGGCTTCTTGAAGTATTTTCTCCTTGACCTGGGAACATCAGAATTAGGCTATAACATTCTTGGGAATTTTCATTTTGGGATCTCATTAAGGAAGTAATCAGTGGGTTATTTCAATTTCTACTTTACCCTCTGGTTCTAGGATATCAGGACAACTTTCCTTAATAATTTCTTGAAATATTCTTCCTATTGCCCACATCCTACTATCTTTCCCTCCACTGTGAAAGCTCTTCCACGTGTGCCTCTTTTATGGGAGATAATTCCCCCACTTCCTTTCTTTTCCCTATTCTCCTAGTTGATTCCTATTTCTCACCCCCCACCTTTATTTTTTTGAGATCCTTCTAACTGCCCTAAAAATGATAAAGTTCTTAGGAGTTACTTTTATCTTCTTCCCATATAGGAATGTCAACAGTTTAACCTTATAAAGTTCCTTATGATTTCTCTTTCCTGTTTACCTTTTAATGCTTCTCTTTGGTCTTACGTTTTTATGTCAAATTTTCTATTTAGTTATGGTCTTTTCATCAGGAATGCTTAAATGTCATCAAATGTCATTCATCAGATATCCATTTTTTCCTCTATATGATTATACTAAGGTGTGCTTGGTTTTAATCCTGGCTCCTTTGACCTCTAAAACATCATGTGGAACCTACTCTATCTTGTGTGATCCTGATTGTGACTCTGTGGTATTTGACCTGGGAACTCTGGAATTTGGCTATAATATTCCTAGGAGTTTTCACATTTTTTCTGTTTTTTTTTTCCTCCATTCATTTGAATTTCTTTTATTGTTTCTTGCGTCTCATGGAGTCATTAGCTTTCATTTGTCCAATTTTTTAAAAATTATTTTCTCTAGTGGGCTTTTATACCTTGTTTTTCATTTGGCCAATTATGCTTTTTAAGGTCTTATTTGCTTCAATATTTTTATTTCTCTTACTAAGCTGTGTTAATTCCCTTTTCATAGTTTTCTTGCATTGATCTCATTTCTTTCCCCAATTTTTTCTCTACTGCTCATTTTATTTTTATTTTTAAATATATTCTCACCCCATTAAATGGTAAAACAATTTTTAACATTTTTTAAAGTTTTGAGTTCCAAATTCTATTCCTCCCTCCCTGCACCCCTCCCTGAAATGGTAAGCAATCAGATTATACATGTGCAATCATGTAAAACATTTCTATATTATTCACTTTGTACAAGGAGACTCAAAAAAAGGAAGAAAGAATAAAAGAAAGTGAAAAACAACATACTTCAGTCTGTATTCAGACATCAGTTCTTTGGAGGTGGTTAGCATTTTTCATCATGAGTCTTTTCGAATTGGATCATTGTAGTGCTGAGAATAGTACTACAATAAATACCTCATTGTACACCATTGCTGTTATTGTGTACAATGTGTACAATGTTCTCCTATTTCTTTTCACTTAACTCAGCATCAGTTCATGGAAGTCTTTTCAGGTTTTTCTGAAATGTGCCTGCTCATTATTTCTTATAGCATAATGATATTACATCACAATCATATACCACAGCTTGTTTAGTCATACCCTAATTAATGGACATCCCTTTGATTTCTAATTCTTAGCTACTACAAAAAAAAGCTGCTATAAATAAGACCTACAAATAGGTCCTTTTCCTTTTTTTTTACTGTCTTTGGAATATAGACCTAGCAGTGGTATTGCTGGATCAAAGGGTATGCACAGTTTTATAGCCTTTTGGGTATAGTTGCAAATTGCTCTCCAGAATGGTTGGACCAGTTCACGGTTCCACCATTAGTGTCTTAGTTTTCCCACATCTCCTACAATATTTATCATTTTTCTTTTTTGTCATTTTGTCAATGTGAGAGGTATAAAGCGATACCTCAGAGCTGTTTTAATTTGCATTTCGCTAACAAATAGGGATTTAGAGCATTTTTTTCATATGACTATTTAACTTTGATTTCTTCACCTGAAAACTTCCTGTTCATACTCTTTGACCATTTATCAATTGGGGAATGACTTGCATTTTTATAATTTTGAATTGGTCCTTGATATATTTGAGAAAAGAGTCAGAGATACATGTTGCAAAATTTCACTTTATTTTTCTGCTTTCCTTTTAATTTTGGTTGCATTCATGTAACAACAATGTTGCTAGCTACTGTGGCTGTGTAAGACCAACAACAAGAGCACAGAGAAAGGCTGCCAACACAGGTTCTTTGATCCGCTTTTCTAAGGAAAGCAACTTTAAGGGGTTAACAATCTCGGTTTAATTAAACATACATATATCATTCACTTAGTTCAGGGGGAAAAGATCAGCCCCCTGAACTTCAGGGCAAATACAAACAGAAATTACGAATCATACACATTATATAAACAGATCAAATAACACAAACCAGTCTATCCAGCACCAACATCTGGGTATCAAAGCTGCGGGGTGGGTTATTTCAATGGCTTGCCCAGAGTCTTGTCACCCTTTCATGAGTGTACTCCCAAAAGTGAAATGCTAACCTTCTAGTACATATACCCTGTTCAGGACCCTGAGGGCTCAAGGCTCACCATTCAGGGTGTGAGAAATCACTAACACCAGAGTGTGGGAAAGCTCCAACCATCTGCACCACGTCATGTACAGTTCAATGACTCTCAATTGTCTTAGTGCTGAGAAACATTCCAAGACTAAAAGATCCCACTTTACCTGCCCCATTCAAACAAAAGCCAGATTCATTAAAGGCACTTAAGAGAAGAGCAAAAAATGCTTCCCTGATTACCATTACAATTCATTTTGTTTGTGCCAACCCTTTTTATTTTATATAATCAAAATTATTTATATTACATTTTGTAATGTTCTTTATGTTTTCTTTGGTCCTATATTCTTACCTTGTTCATAGATCTGACTATTCCATGTTCTCCTTATTTGTTTATGATATCACCCTTTATGTATAAATCATGTACCCATTTTGACCTTATCTTGGTGTACAGTGAGATGTTGTATACCTTGTTTCTGCCATACTGTTTTCCAGTTTTCATAGCAGTTTTTGTCAAATAATGAGTTTTTGTGCCCAAAACTTGGATTTTTACATTTATCATATACTAGATTACTATGGTCGTTTAATAATGTAATGTGTACCTAATTGATTCCAGTGATCTACTACTCTATCTCTTAGCCAGTACCAAATTATTTTAATAATCACAACTTTATAATACAGTTTGAGATCTGGTACAGCTAGGCCACCTCCCTTCACATTTTTTAATTAATTCTCTTGATATCCTTGATCTTTTGTAATTCCTGATGAATTTTTTTTATGATTTCTCCCAGTGCTATCAAATAGTTTTTTTTGGTAGTTTGATTGGTATGGCACCAAATAAATAGATAAATTTAGGTAGAATTGTCATTTTTGTTATGTTGGCTCAGCCTACCCATGAGCAATTAATATTTTCCCATTTGTTTAAACCTGAATTTATTTGTGTAAAAAGTATTTTGTGGGAGGCGGAGCCAAGATGGCAGCTGGAAAGCAGGGACTTGCGTGAGCTCCCCCACAACATCCCTCCAAAAACCTATAAAAATGGCTCTGAACAAATTCTAGAACTGCAGAACCCACAAAATAGCAGAGGTAAGCAGGGCTCCAGCCCAGGACAGCCTGGATGGTCACTGGGTGAGGTCACTCGCACATGGAGCTGGGAGCAGAGGGGAGCACAGCCCAGCTTGAACCACGCCCAGACCAACCAGACTGGGAGCCTGGCAGAACAGGCCCTAGCACCCTGAATCAGTGAGCTGTGGCAGTTACCAGACTTGTCGACCCACAAACACCAAAGGCAACAGAGAAGAATTGTGGAACCCATGAAATAGCAGAAGGAAGCAGGGCTCCAGCCCAGGACAGCCTGGATGGTCATGGGGTAAGGTCTATCATGCACAGAGCTAGGAGCAGGGGGAGTAGAGCCTAGTGTGGGCTGTGCTGGGACTGGCCAGACCTGAGGCCAGGCAGAGCGGGCCCTGGTGCCCTAAATCAGTGAGCTGTGGCAGTTACCAGACTTCTCAACCCACAAACACTAAAGACAACAGAGAAGGTTAGTGGGAAAAACTGCAAGGACAGAGTGAAGGAGTTCCTGGTTTGGCCACCACCCCTGGGGCAGTAGGGGAGGTGCAGCTACAGATCTACAGCTGCAGTTGCTTCAGGCCCAGGTGGATCAGAGCAGGAGTGCAGAGCCTGCTTAAGATCTGAGTCTAGTCCGGATTGGGGGTTCTTGGGGGAGGAGGAGTGCTGGAGTGGCAGAGCTGGCTGTATAGAAATAGCTCTGAAAACAACAGCACATCCCCTCAAGCTTGGGACAAAGTATTCTCTACTCTACAAGCAGTCATACCCTGACGAAAAACTCAAGGGTCAAGTAAGTTTGCTGGGAACATGGCCAGGCAGCAAAAACAGACTCAGATTCAGTCTCAGACTTTGGAATCTTTCTTTGGTGACAAAGAAGACCAAAACATACAGCCAGAAGAAGTCAACAAAGTCAAAGAGCCTACATCAAAAGCCTCCAAGAAAAACATGAACTGGTCTCAGGCCATGGAAGAGCTCAAAAAGGATTTGGAAAAGCAAGTTAGGGAAGTAGAGGAAAAATTGGGAAGAGAAATGAGAGTGATGTGGGCAAACCATGAAAAACAAGTCAATGACTTGCTAAAGGAGACCCAAAAAAATACTGAAGAAAACAACACCTTAAAAAATAGACTAACTCAAATGGCAAAAGAGCTTCAAAAAGCAAATGAGGAGAAGAATGCCTTGAAAGGCAGAATTACCCAAATGGAAAAGGAGGTCCAGAAGACCATTGAAGAAAACACTACCTTAAAAATTAGATTGGAGAAATCAAGATATTATAAAACAGAACCAAAGGAATGAAAAAGTGAAAGACAATGTGAAATATCTCATTGGAAAAACCACTGACCTGGAAAATAGATCCAGAAGAGATGATTTAAAAATTATTGGGCTACCTGAAAGCCATGATCAAACAAAGAGCCTAGATATCATCTTTCAACAAATTATCAAGGAGGACTGCCCTGATATTCTAGAGCCAGAGGGCAAAATAGAAATTGAAAGAATCCACCGATTGCCTCCTGAAAAAATCCCCAAAACTCCTAGGAACATTGTTGCCAAATTCCAGAGCTCCCAGATCAAAGAGAAAATACTGGAAGCAGCCAGAAAGAAACAATTTGAGTATGTTGGAAACACAATCAGAATGACACATGTTCTAGCAGCTTCTACATTAAGGGATCGAAGGTCTTGGAATACAATATTCCAGAGGTCAATGGAGCTAGGATTAAAACCAAGAATCACCTAACCAGCAAAACTGAGTATCATGCTCCAAAGCAAAATATGGATTTTCAACAAAATAGAGGACTTTCAAGCTTTCTCAGTGAAAAGACCAGAGCTGAATAGAAAATTTGACTTTCAAACACAAGAATCAAGAGAAGCATGAGAAGGTAAACAAGGAAGAGAAATCCCAAGGGACTTACTAAAGTTAAACTGTTTTGTTTACATTACTACATGGAAAGATGATGTGTATGATCCATGAGACCTCAGTATTAAGGTAGCTGAAGGGAATATACATATATGTGTATGTATGTATATGTGTGTGTATATACATACATACATACATATGTATATATATATACAGAGTGCACAGGGTGAGTTGAATATGAAGGGATGATATCTAAAAAAATCAAATTAAGGGATGAGAGAGGAATATATTGAGAGAGGGAGAATGGGAGAGATAGAATGGGGTAAATTATCTTGCATGAAAGTGGCAAGAAAAAGTAGTTCTGTAGGAAAGGAAGAGGGGGCAGGTGAGGGGGAATGAGTGAATCTTGCTCCCATTGGATTTGACCTGAGGAGAGAATAACATACACACTCAATTGGGTATCTTACCCCACAGGAAAGAAGGAGGAAGGAGATAAAAAAGGGGGGACGATAGAAGGGAGGGCAGATGGGGGAGGAGGTAATCAAAAACAAACACTTTCAAAAAGGGACAGGGTCAAGGGAGAAAATTCAATAAAGGGGGATAGGTTAGGAAGGAGCAAAATATAGTTAGTCTTTCACAACATGAGTATTGTGAAAGGGTTTTACATAATGATGCGCATGTGGCCTATGTTGAATTGCTTGCCTTCTTAGGGAGGGTGGGTGGGGAGGGAAGAGGGGAGAGAATTTGGAACTCAAAGTTTTAAAAACATTTGTTCAAAAACAAAAAAAAAGTTTTTGCATGTAATTAGGAAATAACATATGCAGGCAATGTGGCATAGAAATTTATCTTGCCCTACAGGAAAGGAAGGGAAAAGGGGATGGGAGGGGAGTGGGGCGACAGAAGGGAGGGCTGACTGGGGAACAGGGCAACCAGAATATATGCCATCTTGGAGTGGGTGGGAGGGTAGAAGTGGGGAGAAAATTTGTAATTCAAACTCTTGTGAAAATCAATGCTGAAAACTTAATATATTAAATAAATAAAAAAAGTATTTTGTAATTGTTTTCATATAGTTCCTGGGTTTGTCTTGGCAGGTAGACTCTCGAGTATTTTATAGTCTATGGTTTTTTAAAATGGAATTTCTCTCTTTCTATCTTTTGCTGCTGGGCTTTTTTGGTAATATATAGAAATGCTGATGATTTATGTGGGTTTGTTTTATATTCTGAACTTTGTTAACTTTGTTAACATTGCTAATTATTTCAAGTAGTTTTTTTAGTTGATTCTCTAGGATTCTCAAAGTATACCATCATATCATCTGCAAAGATGATATTTTTGTTTCTTCATTACTTATTTTAATTCTTTCAATTTCTTTTTCTTCCCTTATTGCTAAATCTAACATTTCTAGTACAATATTGAATAATAGTGGCAATAATGGGCATCCTTGCTTAACCCCTGATCTTAATGGGAAGGCTTTTAGCTTATTCCCATTACAGATAATGCTTGCTGATGGTTTTAGATAAATATTACTTCTCATTTTAAGGTAAGCTTCATTTATTCTTATGCTCTCTAGTATTTTTAATAGGAATGGGCATTGTATTTTGTCAAAAGCTTTTTCTGCATCTATTGAGATAATCATATGATTTATATTGTTTTTTTATTGATATGCTCAATTATGCTGATAGTTTCCCTAATATTGAACCAACCTTGAATTCCTTGTGTAAATCCCACCTGGTCATAGTGTATGATCTTTTTTATATATTGTTGTAATCTCCTTGCTAGTATTTTATTTAAACATTTTGCATCAAAATTCATTAAGCAAATTGGTCTATAATTATCTTTTTTCTTTAATATTTTGTTTTCCCTCAGTTACATGTAAAAACACTTTTTAACATTTGTTTTTAAAACTTCAAATTCCAAACTTTCTCCCTTCCTCCCTCCCTGCCACCAGTCCCAATGAAAAGAGAAGCTATTCGATATTGGTTATACATGTGCAGTCATGCAAAACATATCCATAATGATCATGTTGTGAAAGAAAACACAGACAAAAAATTTGAAGAAAAATAAAGTTTTTTTAAAAAGTATACTTCAATCTGTATTCAGATACCATCAGTTCTTTTTCTGGGGATGGATAGCATTTTTCATCATAAGTCCTTCAAAATTGTCTTGGAACACTGTATTGCTGAGAATAGCTAAGTCATTTACAGCTGATCATCTTAGAATATTGCTGTTATTTTGTACACAGTACATTTTACTTTACATAGCCCATGCAAGTTTTTTCAGGTTTACTGAGACCATCCTGTGCATCATTTCTTATAGTATAATAGTATTCCATCATAATCACATACCACAGCTTGTTCAGCCATTCTCCAATTGATGGGCATGCATTCAAATTTTTAAGGAATTATTTTCTTCAGTGAACTTTTGGATGTCCTTTTTTTGGCCAATTCTGCTTTTTAAAGCATTCTTCTCCTCATTGGATCTTTGGAACTTATTTTTTAACCATTTGGCCTAGTCTACCATTGGCCTAGTCTGTTTTTCAGGGTGTTATTTTCTCCAGTACTTTTTGGTGTCTCCTTTACCAAGCTGTTGACTCTTTTCTCGTGATTTTCTTGCATCACTCTCATTTCTCTTCCCAATTTTTCCTCTCTGTTACTTGATTTTCAAAATCCTTTTTGAGCTCTTCTATGGCCTGAGACCAATTTGTAATTTTCTTGGAGGCTTTGGATGTAGAAGCTTTGACTTTGTTGTCTTCTTCTAAGTGGTGTGTTTTGATCTTCCTTGTCACCATAGTAACTTTCTATAGTCAGTTTTTTCTGTTGTTTGCTCATATTCCCAGCCCATTACTTGACTTTTAACTCTTTGTTAAAGTAGGCCTCTGCTTCCAGGGTGGAGAGCACAGTGTCCCAAGCTTCAGGAGTTTTCTGCAGCTGTTTTCAGAGTTACTTCTAGGGATCTGTAAGTTTTCATTTCTTCCTAGGTGGTATGATCTAAAGAGAGGTTTTTCTATTCTCTTGGCCTGTGCTCTGGTCTGTGAGCAACTGACTATGAGCACTCTTTTCTGCACTGGAACTATAACAAGGGTTCCTCCTCCACTGTAGCTTCAAGCTCTGGTGTGCTAGTGCTCCTCCTCACCCAGGACTCCATCTGGATCTAAGTATAGGCAAAGCAACAGAGTCCTGCCTCAGTGCTAGCAAAGAGACCCTTGTAATCTCCTTCTGAAGGACCTACATCTTAGGTAAATGTTTCAACTAACAAGATTAAACTGTACCCACAGCCTGTATTTTAAGGTCTAAGTTTAACTGGTCAACATTTAAATGGATTGGAGCTATTAGTAAAGGTTGTGATGAGTTTTTTTCCCAGCTCTTCTCCATCAAACCCTTCCTCCCCAAATTTTTGGGTTTGTATGTAGTTTCTCAGTTAATATGTAGCTAATAGCTCTTAATTTTTCTTATTTTTTTTTAACTGCTTAGGTCTATTTGGATGTAAGGGTAAAAATTCATTTATTAGAATACTTGTGTATATTTAAAGGCCCAGTTGTTCCTCTGGAGCTTGCATATTCAAGAATGATCATTACATATAATTTTGTGTGAACAGGCTTTTTATAACTTCAAGAATAGTTTGTCAAGCTGAGATTAGTAGTGAATTCCACACCCTCTCACCCCGCCCCCCCCATCCTCACTCTAACATCTGTATTCAGACCAGTTGCATTTCAAAATCACGAAACAATCACAGTTTGCATTGTGAAAGGCTATGTGTTAAAGTAATTAAACCAAACAAGACAGAAATATGAGCACCTCAATAAAATATAAATATTTAATGTGCAAGGAGCATTATTGTTAAACCAAATAAGAAGTTTACTTTATTAATGAAAATCTCAGCAGTGCATCATGAAAATGATATGACATTCCTGTGTGTTTGATATGACACAAATGCATTAATATTGTTAATAAATTAATTTCTGTAACTGAATATCAACTGTTAAAAGAGTAAAATTTAACAAACCTGAAAATATCAGTGCAATTACATTATTACTTTGCACTAATATTTGCAAGATGTTTATCCAATTTAAAATTGGACTTATATGCGGCTTTTTGAAGTCTTCACTTCACTCTAGTTAAAGATGTAGCTGGAAACTGTACTTGCAAACCAGTGTCTTTGCCAGAAACATTTATGTGAACTAGGCAAGTTACAAGTTTTTCTTCCCTGATCTAATTGTAAACCAGGCCAGCACAAAACAACACCTTAAAACTGAGGTTCTGTCCCATCCATTTTCCAAATGTATCTCCACACTCTTATATAAAAGCCTAATTGTGAGAATTTTTTAAAGGAATCTGCTTTTTAAAAAATTCTCCCATAGGTCAGTGTAACTGTTCTCTCCCACACCACACTATACAGCACCCACCTCTGTCCTTGCATTCTTTATCCAGTTAAATCAATAAGGAAAGCTTTTAGTCTCACAACTAGGCTATGACTGAAGAACTGGCTTTTCACACATGCATTTCTTTGCTAGGAGTCAATGCTCATATGGGAAATACAGTATTTCTACTCTGTTGTTCCAAGTATGTACAACACGCAGCACTGCTGTGTCAAGTAAACATGTCCACAGGGGAAGATGAGATGTGGGCTCATAGAAAGGAGTGAAATGGAAATCAAAAGGACTTTCTCTTTCAGAGTTCCTTTATCTTTATTTGTAGAGGTTATCCAATAATTTCTTTAATTATACTACATTCTTTTGAGTCCATTCCTGTTGTACTTTTCACTGTCTGTTTTGCATATCGGTGCACTCTCAGGCACTAAAGGATCCTCTGGATTGGGATCACAAAACAGAGAACAGATGGACAAGAGTACTTTTGAAATAGTGCTGGTGACCACTCTCACCATAGAATATCAAAACAGATGCTGCCTTACTGTGAATATTTGGATGGTAAATTCTTGTTGCAAATGTAACCTTAGATAGTTTGAAGGGATAATCGTAATAGGGCGTGATGCCACTGATGCTGCCATTGACACTGCCACTGCTGCCCCAAACACTGCTTTCACTTTTAATTCTGGGGATTTGCCTGTTTTTGGTGCTTTCAAGGTGGTATGACAGCATGAGAGGAGTGGTCACTGCTTTTCTTGTCTGTGATCTGGACTTCATGCAGGAAGAACCTTTGCTCTCTTTCAACCATAAGCACTGGTTCCTCTCTGCCCTGGAACCCAATGTCTCAATAAGATTCAATAAAGGTAAACTGAGGCACAGAATTCTGAGTTTTATCATTTTATTAACAGGGCACAAACCTTTTTGCCAAAGTGGGTCAAATGACTACTTCAGACCAATGACCTAAAGGAGGAGGTGCAGCTCATTTTTTATTAGCATGGGACAAAGAACAGAAATGGGCAAAATAGCGTAATTGGTCATAGGGCTGACAGTGTCTCAAGAAAAGGGATAACCCGGCTGGTTATATGAAAAAGTGTGTTAGCACCCATGTGGGGCTAATAACCAGCCCTCTCGGTCATAGATGAATGCTAGCTTGCTTTATGAGACCCATCTGCTTTGATTTCTGAGCTCAACTCAAGGACATAAAAAGGTAACTTTAGGAATTAAAGTATTATTCATTTTATTTTTTTTTCACCAAAACTGCATGTGGACAATGGAGTTACCAAACAGCGTCCAATTCTGTACCCAGTCCAGCGCAGGGATCCCCAATATATCTGACCAGTTTTCCAATCCCCTTACAATCTCCGGGCTCAGAGCTTCTGCTTTCGTGGTCACCTTCAAGGCCCACATCTAATATTTCTATTTTGTGTGCTCTGGGTTAATCCTGGATCTCTCCTTGTCTCAGATCTCTCCTTCCAATCTCCCAAATTATCTTGGGCTGGAAAAATGTCTCACCTCGACCTTTTTGTTTGCTATGTCATGCCAGAATCCAATTTCACATCTATATTAATATTGTTTGAAGGGGATTGTTGGGAAAGCTTAGTTGGATTGCTACCTGTACTCTACCATATTGGCTGCACTGTGATAATTTTCATTAACCTTCCTTTCCCTCCCCTAATCTTCTCTCTTCCCCAACCCTTCAACATATGCTTTCTTTCTAGCCTCATCTAATTGGACTTGCTTTATGAACCCTTATAACGACAGGGTTCAGAGGGAATATGTAGATCATTTACCAATATTTGACTAAGCAGTTTATCATTGTTTAAACCTTTATCAATTGACTAATCAATAAACACTTATTATGTGCCTACTGTATGCCAGGCACTATGTTAAGTACTAAAGAACAAAAAGGGGCAAAAGAATCCTTGCCCTTAAGGAACTCACAATCTAATGGGGAAGACAACATGCAAATGGATGTATATGTAAACAAACTACATGTCCAGGATAAATAGGAAGCACTTAACAGAGAGAAGGCACTAAAATTCAGTGGGGCTGGGAAAGGCCTTTTGTTAGAAAAATAGGATTTCGCTTTATACAATGCTTGGCACATAGTAAAGGATTAATACAGACTTCCTCCTCTCTTTGAACGGCCGATGTCATCTGATGCCATCTGGTCCGGTGATACCATCAAGCTATAAGACATGCTCTCCAGATTCTCTCCTTTCCTGCAGCCCCTCCCCATTATACCCATGAAGTCATGCAAAACACATTTCTGCATTAGACACATTGAAAAAAAAAAGCAAGAAAAAGAAAGTGAAAAAATATGCTTCAATCCACACTCAGAATTCATCAGTTCTCTTCCAGGGAATGGATAGCATTTTTTTTTTATCATGAGTCCTTTGGAATTGTGGATCATTGTATTGATCATAGTAGCTATGTCTTTCACAGTTGATTATCATTAAAATATTGCTGATACTAAAAAAAAAAAAAAGAAAAAAAAAAGAAAAATAGGATTTTAGTTGGGACTCAAAGAAAGCCAAGGAAATCAGTAGGCAGAGTCAAAAAGGAAGGACATTTCGAGCACAGAGGATAGCCAAAGAAACTGCCAGCAGTAGAGAGATGGAGTGTTTTATTTTTGGAATAGCTAGGAGGTCAGTGTCCCTGGATTGAAGAATACATGTCAGTTTTTACAGTGTAAGAAAATTGGAAAGATAGGAGGGGGATAGGTTATGCAGGACTTTGAACACCAAGCACAACATTTTGCATTTGGTCCTTGAGGTGATAGGGAAACACTGAACTTGATTGAGTGGAGGAGGGTTGAAGAGCAGATCTGAGATTTGGGAAAATCACTTTGGTGGCTCAATGGAGGATGGAGTAGAGTGGACAGAGACTTGAGGCAGGCAAGCCATTGCAAGAGTGATGAGGACATGCCTTAAAATGATGGTATTGTCAGAGAGAAGTAGTAGGTATATTTGAGAGATGTTGCAAAAGTAAAATCAACAGACCTTGTCAACAGGTTGGATATGTGAGGTGAGAGACAATGAGGAGGGAAGGATGACTCAGCCCAAGGGACTGAGAGGATGGTATTGACAGCTGTTTTCCAGGTCAGTTGTTTTTGCTATGAGATACTATACATTTTCTTCTATTTTTTCCAGCTTTTTGACTTTTATGAATATTTCTTGTTGCCTCATGGAATCATTGCCTTTTGATTTTCAGGGAGTTTGTTGCTTGGGCAAGGTTTTGAACCTCTTGTTCTTAATTTCATCTCCAACCCTTTCTTCCATAGCTCTCATTTCTTTTTTACTTTTCTCCTCAAACATTATCATTTCATTTATAAAACAATTCAAGCTCTTTAAAAAACTTGCTTTATTTCTTCTAGGAATTCCGGTTGAGTTTGTGCCCTAGGTGTGCTTTACTCTGAGGCTTTACTTGTAGATGTTTTGGAGTCATTCTCTTCTGGGTTTATGTCTTCAGAGTCCCTGACACCATTACAGTTTACTAGGGTGGAGTTTTTTTTTCTTTTGCTTCCTTCCTGGCTTCAGCTTGATGATAGGGTTAGGTTCTGCCACATTCCTGGAAGGAAGGTCTGGACTTGTTTTTGTTTTTGTTGCTTTCTTGAGATATCGAGTACTATGTTATTCCAGGGACATCCAAACTTTCAGTGCATCTAAAGTGGTCTGATCCGGAGCAAATTCTGATCACTGCACCCCCTGTTTTGAGGTCTGCAAGTTCTTGATCTGGTTCTTGGTTTTGCTCCTATCACCCAGTTGGAAAGCTCTGCTTATTCAGACTGGTAGAATCATAGGCTCTCTTTTGGTCCTGCCTTGGATTACTTTGTTTTCCTTCCTAGGTTATTCTTTTGCAGGCTGGGCTAGACGCTGGAAGTGAGACCCTGCTCTAGGTCTGAGGTCTCACCCACACCACTGCTATTGCTGCTGCTTACTTCTGTACTTCTCCATTACTCACTACACTGCCCAAAGCCACTCTATTTGGAACACAGGTTGCCTTCTCAGTTTTCCCTTATTTGTGTTCCAGAACTGGGTTGTGGGTGATAAAGCTGTCACTTTATATCTGTGCCCTGGTATGGGTTGGGGTGGGTACCCTGGTGTGAGCAATTTATTGCCCATACAATGCAACTAGACAGATTCATCCCCAGCGTCTGTAGGACACATTTCATTATGCTGAAATTCATTATGATGAAATACGCTCTAAAAATAACTCCTTGTGACTGTTTCTAGGTTTCCCCATCAGGATTTGGTCTGGAGCATTTTCTGGATTTGTTTGGAAATTTTTGTCAATAGGAGCTCACTATATTCTTTTCTGCCGTTTCACTATCTTGGTTCTGTTCTGGGTACTGACTGCTTTGTAATTAATTCTGCTATCTTCCTCTATTTTATTGGAGAGTTCATCCCAGTCCCATTCACTATTATGACTATTCATTGTGTATTTACCTTTATTATAACCTCTCATGTATTTTCTTTTTCCCCTCTTGTTGACTCTATGTTAAAAAAAGGAAGATCTAGAATGGGAATTGAATAACCAATTCTGGAAATATATGTAAAGTAGTCCAACTCCTCTGCCCTGCTTCTCTTCACCCTTTCTTAACTCCAGTCTCTTACATGTTCTTTCTCTCTTTCTGAGGCTCATTTTATGATCCACCCTCCAAAGGTGAACTGCTTTCATTTTAACTATTCTGTCCCCAACCCTGCCTTGCCTCTTAACCCCCTTTCTCCATTTTTTCTCTTGTACCTGCCTATTTCCCTGTTGGATTTAATGTTCTACATCAAATTCACGTGTTCATGGTCAATTGTCCTTTATCATTTTCAGATGAGGCTGAGGTTTATGAAGTCCCTACTCCCTCCACTCCTTTTTTCATGCTTATAGACTCTTCCCTTACATATTAATTATGTGAAATAGTAGAGCACTGGACCTAGAGTCAGGAATACCTGAGTTTAAATCTAGCTTTAGACACTTACCAGTTGTGTGACCCTGGGCAAGTCACTTGACCTCTGTTTGCCTCAGTTCCTCAACTGTAAAATGGGGATAATGAAACACCTAGCTCCCAGAACTGTTGTGAGGAGCAAATGAGATATTTATAAAGCACTTAGCAGAGTGCTTGGCACATAGTAGGTGCTTAATAAGTTCCTTCCTTCCTTTTTTCCTTCCTTCCTTCCTTCCTTCCTTCCTTCCTTCCTTCCTTCCTTCCTTCCTTCCTTCCTTCCTTCCTTCCTTCCTTCCTTCCTTCTTTCCTCTCCAGAAACTAAAACGCTGTGGCCCTTTGTTAACACTTTACTCACCCTTGGACCCTTGTGTATAGTGTGGCTCTGAAGGAACACTTGCCTTCTCTGCTCATGTAAATGAAACACCATTATTTAACCCATCGCAATTGCTCAAATGTATGCACCTTTGGCATTTCTTTTGACTTGTGTTTTGGATTTCTGAGTTTCCAGCCATCTCTATTCTTTTTAGCATGAACGCTTAAAATTATTTTATTTAAGGTCCATCCCCCTCCCCCCACCCATAGTTTTGAAGTTTCCACCTTCTGTTTTGATGGGTAAGTTATGCTTAATTGTACACCTTTATCATGTGCCTTTTCAACAATTGTATTCCAAGGTTTTCTCCCCTTGTAGTTATGTCATATTATATGAATCTGATTGTGAGTTCTTGCTGCTCTAACTCTTCCTGACTGTTGGCAGTATTTTTGTTCTTTGACATCAAGTTCTGGATTTAGGCTATAACAGGAATTTTTAGTTTTTAATTTCTTGCAGGAGATGATTGGTGGATTCTAGGTTCATTTCTCCTTCAGGTTCTAATAAATCTGGTCAGTTTTATTTAATTATTTGTTGAAATATGGTGACCAAGGTTTTGTTTCATCATAGTTTTCAAGGAAGATTTTTATACTAACTCTTGACCTGTTTTCCATGACATTTTTTTGTTTTTTAAAATTTTATTGATTTTTTACAAACATTTATAGACTATTCCCACTTTGAGACAGTTCTCTTATAACAAAATTAACTACTTAAGTAAAGCTAATATTACAGTGACCTCATCTGTAAGTACAGGCAACATTTCACATCTTTAGCCTTCCACACACACCCCATGCACATTAAAACAAAAAAGGAACAGAAATCAATTTTGTATAACCTTTTGCTTGATTACGTATATTTGTTACAAATGTCTATTTTCTTATGGAATTGCTTTGGCCTCTCTTGTGGAGTGAGTATACAAAATTATGTACTCAGTTCTTTTGGATGTTGTGAGTTGCCCTGGATGATTTCCTTTTTAAAAAGGCATATATTTTATTTATTTTAAAAAGTATTTATTTAATATTTTATTTTTCCACAATTAAATGAAAAACAATTTTAACAGTTTTTTTTTTAAATTTTGAGTTCCAAATTATCTCTCTCCTTCCTTCTCCTCCCTCTAAATTGGAAAGGCTAGCAATTTGATAAGTTATACATGCACAAGTCATACAAAACATATTTCCATATTACTCATGTTGTGAAAAAAAAGCATAGGCAAAAAGCAAAACAAAAACATTTCCTCTAAACCAAATCCTGTGACAGTAAAACTCAAACACTGCTCTTCTCCCTTCCTTTTTTCCCTCTAGTATAATATGTTTTTGTACCTCTTCATGTGATATAATTTACCCTTTTTATTTTCTCCTGTTAGATTCTGTAATTTTTCTTTTACCTCTCTAATTTCACTTTTAAAATCCTCTTTGAGCTCTTCCAGGAACACTTTTTGGGCTTGAGACCAGATCATATTCCTTTTTGAGGTTTCAAATGTGGTTATAGCGCCAATGTTGTCCTCTTCTGAATTTGTATTTTGTTCTTCTCTGTCCCCCTAATATGACTCAATGGTCTTTTTAACTTTTCTAGCTTGCGTCTTCATGGTGGTTGCCTTTTTCCTGTTTTTTTAAGTGGATCCCTGCTTCTGAGGCCCAGGGGGCTCTGTCCCAAGGTTCTTATGTTGGAAAGGTATTTTTGCAGGCTGAGCTGAATTAAAATGCAGATCTAGCCCAGTGACTTCTGCAATATCCCTTAGACACTATGACCTTGAATATTCATCTGCCACCCACTATGATCCATATGGCTTCTTTTACTTTTCTATCTATTCTTCTTCTGATCAATCATTGGGCATTAAAAAGAAAACTATCCACGGCCAACTACTCTTCTCATCTCCATTTTCCTCATCCTGAACTCTACTCACGTAACTCCAAATCTTCCTACCCCTCCACTGTGCTTTTTGAAGTTTTCTTTCCACAGTGAAAAACTTTCCTTCCTTTTGGACCACTTTCTCTGTCATCTCTATCTACTAGCCCTTACTGTGACCTGGCTCCCCTCAACCACGCTGCATTGCTCTTCTCTCCAGCACTGGCTATATCTTCTCTCATGCCCCTTGGTACACTGGTTCTGAAGGAGGTATCAGAATATTCTTTGATCCCCATTATAACTTCTGGATTTTACTGTGCCTCCATCATTCAGCAACTTTTCCTGCTTTGGAGTCCAATCAATCAAAATTTTCCACTCTGAAATAATTCAGCACCTGGATCACTCTTTTTCCCTCTTAAATCCCTTGACCTACTCTTTCACTCTACCTAAGCCTACCTAAAGGTCATCAAACACTAATGTCACTGTTCCCCACAAATGTTCCATTTCTATAATTAGAAACTGATATTGCCTTATCATTATCTCTCAGTCCACCTCAACTTATAGCTCAGTCTGTTCAAGACCTCCAATCTCTGAAGTCAGGAAGACCTGAGTTAAAATCCAGCTTCAGACACTTAACAGCTGTGTGGTCCTGGGTAAATCACTTAAACTCTTTTTTTTCCTCTAGCTTTCTCATCTGTAAAATAACAGTACCTACTTCACAGGATTGTTGTGAGAGAAATGATTATTTCTCTCCTATATTAAGAGCCAATTATTGAATTAGGACTAAAGTTTTTTCCTCTCCTTTTCCTCATTTAGTAATGAACCTCTGTAGGCTATTTAGACAGCCTTTGAAGTGCAGGGTGGATAATGAGATGAAATATTGGGCAAGACATACCCAACTGGAAAAAAATTATCTCTGATTAAAAAGCAAAGAAATTTTAATTTGTGGATGCCAGCCCATTGTGTTTGAGACAGAAAAGTCTTAGTGGAAGCAGATTCCCCCTTTTATCTAGATCACCCCAGACTGGGATGCTCTGGAAAGATAATTAGTCCCTTTGCCCAAGACTGAGTGAGCAGAGTCACCTTTCCCCAGATGCTCATTAGAATAAACCCACCCGTCATTATAATATTCATTCTCTCAATACTTGTTAACCAATCAGAGTTGATTTCCATCCTTAGCAACTCTTCCACTCTTCCAAGGGGATATAAGCATTGATTGGGTTCCATGAGGTGTCTTTGGCATTTGAAAGTGCCACTGAAGCCTTTTGTTAATTATCCGTGGCAATAATTAATAAAATGATTAATTACCCAGAAACTACATTTCTTGAACTTTTTATATGACACAGTTGTGAGACTCAAATGAAATAATATTGGTAAAAGCACTTAGCATAGTGCCTGGTAGGTAGGTACTATAAAAATGCTATTATTATTGTATTGTTTCTATTGTATTATATTATTATAATACATTGTATTATTGCTATTACATTATAACTATCATATTAACTATTATTATTGTATTATTATCATTATCATCAACACTTCAGTACTTTCTCAGTCTTTTACCCCTTTCTCTGATTTGACTTTGTCTCCATTTCTGCATTTTTATGTGTGTTTGCAATATCTCCATGACCTAGTCAATTTCTGCAAAAGTTCCATTTGGGTCTGAGAAATACATGTATTCTTTTGCACTCCTATTTAGAAGAAATCACAAGTGTTTTACCTCTAGATTTCTAGCAATTTATTCAGTTCTGTGTTTTCCTTTTTATTTCTTTATTAGACTAATCATACAGCAAAAGAGAGACATTGAAATCTTGTCTTTTCAATTAATGTTTCTTTTATGAATTTAGATGATACAGCATTTAGAGCATATGAGTAAAATATTGATTACTGGTTTGTTGTTTATGATTCCTTCTAGCATAATGTGGTTTTCTTGTTTTTTCTTTTTTATGTTATGTTATGTTAATATTTTTGTTTGCTTATTCTGCGATCATGATTGCAACTCATGCTTTTTTGGATTCATTTCATGCAGAGTAAATTTTTTGCTGGCTCCTCATTTTTATTCTGTTAACAGATGTGGACATAACTTTGTAATGCTTGTGCTAACTCATTTAATATGCTAGAGATTCCCTTTTTAACAGAGGAACCAAACAGTGAAGTAGCAGAATAACTAGCCACTCAGGAGGACTTTTGATGCCCAGGGCTGCTTGACATACCACTGATCTTTGGCAAAGTAAACTTTAGCTGAATTCGGAGATGCCTGCAACTACTGAAACCATTCTTGACCAACTCAGAAAGAAAAGCAAACATCTTACTTTCTGATTTATCTAAAGAGCAACAATCCTCCTGCTTTCTGCTTTATTGTATTTACAGATGTCTTCTCTCTGGACCCCCACTTTCTGCCGGACTTGCCAATTTATTGTATTTCTTTCTTAACTCTGACTTAGCGACACCTCAAAGGGCATATAAGCAATGACTGGGTTCCATAAGGGGTCTTTGGCATTCAAGAGTGCCACTGACCCCTTCTAAAAGGGATCTAAAAGTTCTAAATACCTCATATATATGCATATATATGTGTACATACATAAACACATTACATACATATCTATATCTATATATCTACCTATAAATTCCTTACCCTTTCCCATTCCCCTTTTTAGCAAAGTAGAACATCATCTCCCTGCTCCAGTTTACAAGCTTCTTCTTCTCAGGCAATAAATGCAATTATACTCTTTGTAAACTGATTGGACACTGGCTCAATCTGGGCCCCCTTTTTGGACCTAGAGCTTCTTCCTCTTTAGCAGTTCACAGGGGTTTTTACTTTAACACAGTCATACCTAGTTTTATGGCACTTCCCTTTATTGCACTTTGCAGACATTGCATTTTTTTTTAACAAATTGAAGGTTTGTGGCAACCCTGTGTTGATGAGCCAGTTTAACAGTGCTGTTTTTCCAATAGCATGTGCTCACATCATGTTTTTGTGTCACATTTTGGTAATTCTTTCAGTATGTCAAATATTTTCATTGTTATACCTGTTACAGTGATCTATGATCAATGATCTTTGATGTTAACATTGTAATTGTTTTACAATTGTTTTGGAGTGCCACAAACCATGCCCATATGAGATGGCAAACTTAATCGATAAATGTTGTGTGTGTTCCAACTGCTCTATCAACTGGCTGTTCCCTGTCTCTTGACCTCTCATTGAAATTAGGCCAATTAATAGTCCTACAATGGCTTCTAAGTGCTGAAGCGAAAGAATCAATAGATGACAAACTTCATTGTTGTCTGATTTTTAGAAATTGCCATAGCCTCTCCAACCTTCAGGAATCACCACCCTGATCAGTCAGGAGCCATCCACACTGAGGCATAACACCCTCCACCAGCAAAAAGATTGCAACTTGCTGAATGCTCAGAAGAAGCACTAAAGTATTTTTAATTAAGGGATGTACTTTTTTTTTTTACACAATACTATTGCACAGTTAATAGACTACAATTCTTCTAGACCTATAATCCTTTTTAAAAAAAAATGTTTTTTTAGTTTACAACTCTCAGTTCCACAAGTTTTTGAGCTTCGAATTTTCTCCCCCTGCTTCTCTTCCCATTTCCCCACCCAAGATGGCATGTAATACAATATAGAAGACCTATAATCCATAGGTTGCCTCCATACACCCCGTCTTCAAGATCAGTATAATTTGCTTCCATAGCGAGCTCATTTTCTTTTAATGTTGTTTTTTGCTTCCCTTCTTCTAGATTGTCCCTCATGCCTACATAATTGTGTTCCCAGTCTATTATTCTTTCTTTTGTTTCTTTGGTGAAACCATCATGTAAGGAATAAAATTTCTAGAGGAAAGACAAAGACTTCCAAGGTAGATGAGGCAGGCTCATTTATTTTACATTCTTGCAAGAAGCAGGTGTGCTGTTGAGACAGACACCTACAAAAGCGAGAGCAAGCATTTTTATCCCTATCCTGAGATGCAAGTTCCCTCCCTCATTTCCTCATTGGCTGAGTACAAATTCCTGATACTCCTACTTCATGTTTCCCCTTGATATGTTCCCCCTCCATCCACATACATCACATGTGCATTTAAATGAACTGTAGCTTCTCCTGAGGAGAAGTTAATATTCATAAAACTATTAAGCATTCCTACTCCAAGTAGGGTTATGACCCCTGTTCTATATTCTACATTCTTAACCACAATACTTATCTTACCTAGTTTCTTTTTTTAAATTAATTAATTTAATTTATTTAATATATTTAGTTTTCAGCATTGATTTTCGCAAGAGTTTGAATTACAAATTTTCTCCCCATTTCTACCCTCCCGCCCACTCCAAGATGGCATATATTCTGGTTGCCCCATTCCCCAGTCAGCCCTCCCTTCTGTCACCCCACTCCTCTCCCATCCCCTTTTCCCTTCCTTTCTTGTAGGGCAAGATGAATTTCTATGCCACATTGTCTGTGTATCTTATTTCGTAGTTGCATGCAAATCTTCTTTTTTTTTTTTTGAACATCTGTTTTTAGAACTTTGAGTTCCAAATTCTCTTCCCTCTTCCCTCCCCACCCACCCTCCCTAAGAAGGCAAGCAATTCAACATAGGCCACATCACATCATTATGTAAAACCCTTCCACAATACTCATGTTGTGAAAGACTAACTATATTTTGCTCCTTCCTAACCTATCCCCTTTTATTGAATTTTCTCCCTTGACCCTGTCCCTTTTTGAAAGTGTTTGTTTTTGATTACCTCCTCCCCTATCTGCCCTCCCTTCTGTTGTCCCCCCTTTTCTATCTTCTTCCTCCTTCTTTCCTATGGGGTAAGATACCCAATTGAGTGTGTATGGTATTCCCTCCTCAGGTCAAATACAATGAGAGCAAGATTCACTCATTCCGCGTCACCTGCTCCCTCTTCCCTTCCTACAGAACTGCTTTTTCTTGCCACTTTCATGCAAGATAATTTACCCCATTCTATCTCTCCCTTTCTCCCTCTCTCAATATATTCCTCTCTCATTCCTTAATTTGATTTTATTTTTTTAGGTATCATCCCTTCATATGCAACTCACCCTGTGCCCTCTGTCTATATATATATATATATATATATACACATATATATATACACACACACACACATACATACACACACACACACACACACACACACACACACATATATATATATATATATATATATATATATATATATATATATATATATATATATACATACACATATGTATATGCATATTCCCTTCAGCTACCCTAATACTGAGGCTTCATGAATCATACACATCATCTTTCCATGTAGGAATGTAAACAAAACAGTTCAACTTTAGTAAGTCCCTTGGGATTTCTCTTTCTTGTTTACCTTTTCATGCTTCTCTTGATTCTTGTGTTTGAAAGTCAAATTTTCTATTCAGCTCTGGTCTTTTCACTGAGAAACCTTGAAAGTCCTTTATTTTATTGAAAGTCTATGTTTTGCCTTGGAGCATGATACTCAGTTTTGCTGGGTAGGTGATGCTTGGTTTTAATCCTAGCTCCATTGACCTCTGGAATATTGTATTCCAAGCCCTTCGATCCCTTAATATAGAAGCTGCTAGATCTTGTGTTATTCTAATTGTGTTTCCACAATACTCAAATTATTTCTTTCTGGCTGCTTGCAGTATTTTCTCCTTGATCTGGGAGCTCTGGAATTTGGCAACAATGTTCCTAGGAGTTTTCTTTTTGGGATCTGTTTCAGGAGGTGATTGGTGGATTCTTTCAATTTCTATTTTACCCTCTGGCTCTAGAATATCAGGGCAGTTCTCCTTGATAATTTCTTGAAAGATGATATCTAGGCTCTTTTTTTGATCATGGCTTTCAGGTAGTCCAATAATTTTTAAATTATCTCTCCTGGATCTATTTTCCAGGTCAGTGGTTTTTCCAAGGAGATATTTCACATTGTCTTCCATTTTTTCATTCCTTTGTTTCTGTTTTATAATATCTTGATTTCTCATAAAGTCACTAGCTTCCACTTGCTCCAATCTAATTTTTAAGGTAGTATTTTCTTCAGTGGTCTTCTGGACCTCCTTTTCCATTTGGGTAATTCTGGCTTTCAAGGCATTCTTCTATTCATTGGCTTTTTGGAGCTCTTTTGCCATATGAGTTAGTTTATTTTTTAAGGTGTTGTTTTCTTCAGTTTTATTTTCAGTATTTTTTGGGGTCTCCTTTAGCAAGTCGTTGACTTGTTTTTCATGGTTTTCTTGCATCCTTCTCATTTCTCTTCCCAATTTTTCCTGTACTTCTCTAACTTGCTTTTCCAAATCCTTTTTGAGCTCTTCCATGGCCTGAGACCAGTTCATGTTTTTCTTGGAGGCTTTTGATGTAGGCTCTTTGACTTTGTTGACTTCTTCTGGCTGTTTGTTTTGGTCTTCTTTGCCACCAAAGAAAGATTCCAAAGTCTGAGACTGAATCTGAGTCTGTTTTTGCTGCCTGGCCATGTTCCCAGCCAACTTACTTGACCCTTGTGTTTTTTGTTGGGGTATGACTGCTTGTAGAGTAAAGAGTACTTTGTTCCAAGCTTGAGGAGGTGTGCTGTTGTTTTCAGACCTATTTCTATACAGCCAGCTCTGCCACATCAGCGCTCCTTTTCCCTCAAGAACCAACAACCTGGACTGCACTCAGATCTTAAGCAGGCTCTGCCCTCCTGCTCTGATCCACCACTTAATTCCTCCCACCAGGTGGTCCTGGGGCCGGAAGCAACTGCAGCTGTATTTCTGTAGCTGCAACTCCCCTGCTGCCCCTGGGGTGGTGGCCAAACCAGGAACTCCTTCTTTCACTCTGTCCCCCACAGCTTTTCCCACTAACCTTCTCTGTTGTCTTTGGTGTTTGTGGGCTGAGAAGTCTAGTAACTGCCATAGCTCACTGATTCAGGGTACTAAGGCCTGTTCTGCCCAGCTCCTGGTCTGGTTGGTCTGAGCGTGGCTCAAGCTGGGCTCTGCTCCCCTCTGCTCCCAGCTCCGTGCAGGATAGACCTCACCCAGTAACCATCCAGGCTGTCCTGGGCAGGATCCCTGCTTCCCTCTGCTATTTTGTGTGTTCTGCAGTTCTAGAATTTGTTCAGAGCCATTTTTTATAGGTTTTTGGAGGGACCTGGCAGGGAGCTCAGGCAAGTCCCTGCTTTCCAGCTGCCATGTTGGCTCTGCCCCTTCTTAGTTAGTTTCTTTTGGTTTGTATAGGTATATCCTGTTGCTGGCTGACTTCAGCTAAATTAACATCTCCCTTCCTGTTCTATGTGGTAACCACATTTTCTCTATTTTATTACATCTCTCTGGAAACATAATTTTCACATCTTACATATCACATATTCCAGTTTTTTAATTCTGCTTTTTTCCCCTGAATTCTCTCTTAATTTTCATTTCTCTTTTGAATCACTCAGTAACAGAATGTTGTGGTTCTATATTCTCCTCAGATTCTATAAGATCTTCTGTCTCATCATGTTGAATCATTTTCCTTTATTTTGCAGCATTTATTTATAGAAGTCTGAACTAATTTATGAGATATAGAGACCATATTTTTTTCTGCTGTTAATAATTTTCCTGTTGATTTATCTGGTTATTTTCAATGTCTTTGAATTATTTTCTTCCTGAAATATTTGGTAGTTTCATTCTTCTTAAACTTTATTTTCCACTTTCTGCATCTCTGAGTCACTCTTCTCTGATGGCTAAATCTTAACCTTCTCCCACACTGAGCAATTCACAATACACAGGCCTTGGTCTCTGCCCCAAGTTACTTTTGGTAAACTGAACTGTCCCCAGACAGGTGATAAGCATAGTAAAATGCAGCATAGCCCCCCATAAACACTATAACCTATCCCATTCCCCATGCTCCTCAGTTCTCTTTCCCAGCACCAGCACTCCAGAGATGCCATGTAGGTGCTATAGGGGCGATTTTTGTAGTTTGGTTTTCTGAGGTTCTGGGAGTGCTGGAGGGGGCAAGAGACAAAATGTTGAGCTCTAATTTACATCCAGACACTTGTCCTGCCCCTTTCCTTTTGTTCCTTCTCTCTTCCTGAGATCTTTTGCAGTACAGAATGCTGCTTTCTCTTGCATTAGATTTGTGGCCTGAGTGAGCTAGTCTGGAGGGCAGCAGAGGCCCACTGGCTATCTGTCCTGGCCCTTGAAGACTTCTGCCACCTGGAACTGGGATAATCAAGCTACACAAGAGACTAGTAAATTTTTCACAATTAAATCCCAACAGCGCTGAGAGGCTTGGAGGTGGTATCAGTGTTTGGCATTGAATTCATTTGCAATTTTATGGCTTAGCTTTTACAATCCTGCTGCTAAAAGAGTGGTAGGCAGTGGAGGAGGGAGTGCTGTATAAATGCTAGGTAGGGGTTTGGAAATACAGGACCTTTTCTGCTATTAGTTCATTGAGTTTTTACCTTATTGGATATCCTAGTCCCTGGAATTAGCTGAAATTGCTTTATGTTTGGCATAAAATTCCTTTTTGGAGAAAGGTTTGAAAAATTAAAGAGAATGTGAGAATTGGAGAAAATGACTAATGCGCCATCTTGTAAGTTATATGACCTGAAAGTCCCTTATCTTTCTTTGAATAAATGATAAGTACTCAAATATAAGGCTAAATGTCCCATCAATTGTAATCTTTCTCTTATGTTGACTTGTTTAACTGTTTTAGGAATTATATTTTGCAGGGAATTTAGTTTTATTTGTTAGGTTGTTTTAATAATGTGTTTATGCTGGCTCTGTAGTGGGTAGACTTTGACTGCCATAATTCAAATCCCACCTCGAATAATTACTACCTGTGAGACCTTAAGAAAGTCACTTCACTTCTCCCAGTTTCCTTATCTAATTGAGATATTCAAAATAGAGAACCTCTGAGGTCTCTCCCAACCTTATACCTTACCTTAACCATTCGAAATGTATTTTTTTCTTATGTTCTTTGGGCTACTACTATTGGTTGCTGCTAGTGTCTTCCCCAAAAGTGGTTACTGTCAGTATTAGCACTGTGCCTTGGCTCTTCAAATTGTGGATAAAGGCTATGCCATCTATTCCCAAAGGACATTCTAACTGGGTTTATATTTTCTCAAATTACTGTGGTGCTTTGCTGAATCTGTGTCAGCATTCTTTTTTCTTCACTCATTTGAGAGCACAGTAATTTCTGAAAGAACTCAGAACTCAATGACAAATATTTTTTGAAAGCCAGATATTCATAACCACAGGCTCTCCTTTGGAAGTAAGTACTTCTCAGTTTCTTGAGCCTTTGTTCTCTAACGAGATGTTTGTTGTGTATGTTGAAGGGAAAAAAGATAGAGGACTTAAAACTAGCAATTTAGAAAAAGGAAGCTAAAATGTTGGTCTTTCTCTCTGAACCTAGGTATCTTTCTCATAGCAATTTAATAGAAGTGATTTTGGAAATTAGGCATAGAATGAAACTATATATTGAAAATGCATTTGTAACAGGTTTGGAGTTGTCACTTCATGTTTAGCCTGTAATAAGTTGGTGTCAACACCAAATTTCACTCCTCTCTAGTTGCTATGGTCTCATTTCTTTATTCATTCTCATCCTAGACTCTAAAGCTTATATTCTGGTATTTCTTCATAAATTAATAAAATGTACAATCTCTAATTAATTAATTAATTAGCTCTCAGCTTACACTCCAGTTTGTAAATAAGGTAGAAGTTTCACATGGAAAAATGGAAACTGACAACATACTAAAGCCAAAACCCACCTCTCGACAGTACTCTGCCTGATCCGAAATCCCAGTGATCCATTCCTAATAAAATTTCCAAGTTATACATGAACACGCACTGGGAGGAAAATTGGAATAACAACAGTGTGAAAGAGCTTTAGGGAGGCACAGAAAACTTTTGTGGGGCAGAGTATGAGAGGAGGATATTGGTTAGGGCTGCTCTAATAGATATAAAATCCCTTTGGGTTTTTGGCTTGTGACAGAAACCACCCACTGAGCCATTATAGCTGACTTAGGATGTGAATCTCCTGTTCTTGTTCTCTCCCAGTCATAAAAGTATGAAGCAGATATGTACTACAATTAATTCTTTACTCTTCTCATTTTGTGTTTTTTCAAGACAGACCTACATCTTTTATTTGTACGTAGGCCAAATTGTTAGTATAAAGAACATGAGTTCCGTCAGCTATATATTTTCTATAGAAAGTCTTGGGTATATTTTAGTCTTTGGGTAATTCTGGATTTGTTGGGCATTTGTAGTCCTTTGTGTTTTTAATGCTTGTAATCCCTTTATGTGTTATCTCCACAAGCCATAAATCTAGGTTTTAGGCGCTAAGTCATGAACATAAGTCCTCCATTAGACTTGTTCTATTGCTGCAAGATAGAATGGGGTTATGAATAAATGAAAGCTTTTATGAAGCACTTACTAGATGTAAAACATTGTGCTTAGTCCTGGGGATACACATAGAAAAGCAATATAGTCTCCCATGGAGATCACATAGAAGAGAAAATACATATATGAAGTTTCAGCTGTAAGCAATACATAAAGGTCCAATGATCCTTAGGGTACGGCAGAAAAGCAAATGGGAATGCATCTTATTTCATGTAATTTCCATTGATAAAACAATGCTCATTTCTGATCTATTTGACAGTATCAAGCATTTTGGTGGCAAGAACTTTTTGTTCTGGTTCTTCAGTGCTGTGGCAGCTGAAGAAGTAAGGGCTGTAGCATCTGCAAAAGCAATTGCTAGGTTCCATCCTCACAGGGGCTGCTTCCTTAGATCATATCTTTGGGCTGGCCCAGGAGGTGCTATGATTCCAGAAGAATGGGGGATTATTTACCCAGGTGTATCAACAATCCAGCTAGCAGCTTCTGTGGGGGTATAAGATCCACCAACAACCAGCACCCAGAAAGCTGCCAACACAGGTCCTTTTGATCTGCTTTACTTAAGGAAAGCAGCGTTAAGGGGTTAACAATCTTACTTAAATCCAGCATACAAATATCATTTGCTTAGTTCAGGGATAAAAACCAGCACCCTGAATTACAGACCAAATACAACTCAACATCTGGGTGTACAGCCGAGGAGCTCATTATAACGGCTGGCCCAGAGTCACGTGCCACTCCTGCTGTGGCTCAGAGCTCTGAGAGAGAATGCTGACCTCTGCGCTTATATATCCTGTTCAGGGCCACAACCTCACCCAGGCTGGGCGTGGACAAGTTCCTCACCCCCAATATCACATCAGATATAAATCAATGGCTCCCAGTTGTCTCAGTGATGAGAAATACAAAAACATCCCACTTTGTCTGCCCCATTCAAACAAAGGCCAGAATCATTAAAGGTCAACAGCAAAAAGTCCCACCTTAATTACTATTACGCCAGGTAACTATCAGATGGTGAGTGGTTGGTGTTGGTAATGGTGAGGATGGTGGTGGGACTCTTTTCTATGGAAGCTGCTCCCCTCAGTGATTGATTCCAAGTACCAGACTGGAAGCAGGGCCAGTGATTAGGGACGTACTGATATTCCCAAGGCTTTTGGGCTCAAGACTCTAAGCTATATCAGTGAGAATCTTAGAGGAGGTGGTGATTGAGTTAATTTGGCTCTTGTAGAGTACCTTGCTAGGATTGTTCACTGAACAATGAAGACTGTGAATTAACAACAACAACAACAACAAAACATTGGATCATTTTGCCTTAATGAGACTCGGTATAAAAAAAAATCCCAATAAAAAAGACAGACTCCTTATTGTGAAAATC
Organism: Trichosurus vulpecula; assembly: GCF_011100635.1. Taxonomy (NCBI): domain Eukaryota; kingdom Metazoa; phylum Chordata; class Mammalia; order Diprotodontia; family Phalangeridae; genus Trichosurus; species Trichosurus vulpecula. Next base: position 41,729,120 of record NC_050575.1, read on the forward strand.
AATTGGCATCTTTTTTCCGTCTTTGATTTGGAAGCTTTAGCGTACTATAGACATCCTCCCCTTTTTCCTGAGTGTGCTCATGAAGATAAAATTCCAATGCCTAAAAAGATCATACTGACTATGAAATATTTTCCTTAGACTTGATTTTCTATACCTAAGAAATATCAGGCTCCAATTTACTCGTCCTTTTCATGTATTTTCCATTGATTGTAAAGGTTTTTTTTTTCTTATGTGAAGGAAGCAATCAGTGTTTACAGCTACAAGAAGGGCATGTGTCAGATTGTTTTATATTTACAATGTGTAATATTTAGATCAAATTAAAATGTATTTTTCCAATGCATGAAAATCTACTCTTCCTCTTTACTCCCTGAGAGAAAAAAAAGAATTATAAGCATATATAGTGAAGCAAAATCAATTCCCATATTGGCAGTGTCATGTATATGTATATGTATGTGTATGTGCACTATATATCTACATGCAATATATATGCATATGTACATGTCTATCTATGCATATGTGTGTGTGTGTGTGTGTTTATCTAAATCTGCATTGAGTCCATAACCTCTCTATCAGGAGATGAGTGGCCTGTTTCACTGAAAGTACCCAGGAATTGTGACTGGTCATTATATTGCTCAGAGTTCCTAATTCTTTCAAAGGTTTTTGTCTTTACAATATTGTTCCTATTGCGCAAATTATTCTCCTAGGTCTTCTCATTTCACTCTACATCAGTTCATACAAGTCTTCCTAGGTTTCTTTGAGACCATCCCTTTAATGATTATTTTTAATGTATAACATATTTATCAGAATCATAGAATCTCAGAGTTAAAAGGGACCTTAGAGACCATCCAGTCAAACTTGCACCTGAATAAACCATATTTGATACCTAATAGCCTTTACACCATTGCTTGTATATTGTTAATGTATTTTTTGCTTGATGGGAAGATCTTTCCTATCCATTAATAGGCCCATGTGACCTGCCTGACCTGTGACTTTTCCATGAAGTCACATGGAAGCCTAAGTCACATGAGCCTGGGTCACAAGGGTTGTGATGCCCTCTGACCCTAAAGAAGGGTATATATACTCAGAAGTTAGCATTTTGCTTTGGGGCTCACTCATGGGAAGAGTGTTCATGTGATATAGCCAGATGAGATTCTGGGTAGCCATTAAGGAGCCCCCCATGTTTGAGAAACCCAGATGTTAGTGCTTCTTCTTCTGGTAACTATGTATGTTTTGCTTTTGGTCAAACAGTTGGAAGCCCAGTCTGTTGGTCTTTGCTGCTTGTATTTGCCCTGTTTATACAATTTCTGCTTGTAATTTCTGTTTGTATTTTCTCTGAAGTTCAGGGTACCAACTTTTCCCCTGAACTAAATGAATTATATATATACATATACATATATATGTATACATATATATACACACACACATATGTATGTTTGATTAAAGTAAGCTTGTTGACCACTTTTAAGTTGCTTTTCTTTAGAAAAGCAGATCAAAGAACATGGGCTAGCAGCCCTCCTGTGTGCTGGTGTTATAGGTCTTACAACCCACAGCAGCTGCAAGTAACATTGTTGTTACAGCTTGATAACAAGGAAGAGAATCCATTCCACTTTTGGATAGTTATAGTTGCTCAGTTATTTTCCCTTACATCGTGCCTAAATCTTTGAAACTTATAACCATTTATTGCTCCTGGTTTCACCCTCTGGGAGCTGTGCACAACTTTTTTTGTTTTTTGTTTTTCCTATGTCTCTCTTCTCCTATTCCAAAGTTTTCTCATCTTCAAAGTAACTAACCACAGTTCCTTCAACTGAACTTCATATGCGATGCTCTCAGGGTGCTTCATTCTACTAGTTGCCCTCATCTAGGTGCTCTTTGGCTCATTTATATCCTTTATATAGAATATACAGTACAGAGATGGCAGATGCATTGTCCCATGTGAGGTCAAGTTATCAATATACTTTACAAAAATGCATTAGGACCAGAACACTATATTCCAGATGAGGACTTACTGGGCTGAGTGGGGTGACACCTGCTTAGTCCTGGTCCCTCTCTTAATAGGAAAGAAAGAAGGTAACAAGCATAAATTAAGTGCCGACTATGTACCAGGCACGTTACAAATATCTCAGTTAATCCCTACAAAAACCCTGGGAGGTTTTTTTTACCTATTTTACAGTTGGGGAAACCAAAGCAAACAATGATTAAGAGTCTTGCCCTGGCTCATACAGCTAGTAAGTGCTTTAATTTTGAATTAAATTAATTAAAATGATTTGAATTCACGTTACAGTCTTCTAGAATTGTGTTTAGTCATTGAAGTGTGCTTAAGTTTTTAAAAATCCTTCATATTTAATTTATTTGTTGTTGTTATTGTATAAATTGTTCTCTTCTTCCTGCTCTTTTTACTCTGCATCATTTCATACAAGCCTTCCCAGGTTTTTCTGAAACTTGAAATGATCTTTTTTTCATTTCTTATGGTAAAATACTATTCCAGTACACATGTATACCAGTACACATATAGACCATCATTTGTCATTCCTAGGTTGATGTGAAATCCCATAGCTTCCAGTTCTTTACTAATGCAATGGGGCCTTATAACAGATCACCTAGTTGGTTTGCTTTGTTAGTTGGTCATGTGTTGTTTGTAATTGATTTCTGTGTACTACAAATATCTGTGTACTTTCTTGATGTGCATATTATGTCCTGTGTGTAGTTAGACACGTCATCACTGTAGTATTCTCCCTAGAAGCTCTGTATAAAACCATATCTACTGTTAATAGACATTTACTATTAATATGCTTTGGTTTTATTTATTTTCAACAGTTCTGTAAATTGGTTACTTAGGATGCTAGGAAAATCACCCTTGTTTTAAAAACACTAATGTTTATTTTTATCTGTGTAGTTAACAGGCTTCAAATTTTCCATCTGCTCTTCACAAGTTGCTTTGAAGAAGTTCAACCCAGGGAAGAATGGGACCTGTGCCTCAAAGTTCTTTAACTTAAGACTTCTTACTGGTGGATATTGATTGCTAAATGCTCCACATCTCAGTGAAGGGCAGAATTTGGGAGATCTAAAAAGAAGGAAAATCCTTGTCTTTTGGCTCACGACTTTGAGAGAGAATACATGAGACTACAGATTTCCTTCATATCCCTGTAGAGAGAGAAAGCTAACATACAGAGGAGCCAGAACTTTATTTATGTTCCTAGTCCCAGTTTACTACACTAGATACTTTGGGGAATTAGGCCCCTGACTGACATCTAAGACTAATACAAAAAGAATTACTATGAATATTTTTGTCCATATGGGTTTTTCACTCTTTTCTTGATCTCTTTTGAGTATAAGCATAGTAGTGGTCTCATTAGATTGAAGTTTATGCACAGTTTGGTTACTCTGTGGACATTGTTCCAAATTGCTTTCTAGACTGACTGGACTAAGTCACAGCTCCAATGGTGTATTAATATACCTAGTTTCCTGAGTCCCCTACAACATTTGTGATTTTCCTTTTTGGTCATCTTTGCAGAGCATGAGTTACTTTAACCTCAGACTTGCTTTTAATTTCTGTTTATTCAAAAATTGGAGCGTTTAAAAATATGGCTGTTAACAGATGTTTAGAATAGACTTCTTCTCATGAAAAATGTGGTTTCATGTCCTTTGATCACATTAATTAGGAAATGGTTTTTTTTATAAATTTATTTGATTCAATTCCTTATACATTTTGGAAATGAGACCTTTATCAGAGACATTTGCTAAAAATATATTTTTCATAGTTAACTATTTCCCTTCCAGTGTAAGCTGGATTTTTGTTTATAAACAAAATATATATATATAAAATATAAACATAATATATATTAATATAATATATACTATATAAGTGTCATAAGCATATAAAAGTATATATTATGAAATTGAAATCATCCATTTTATCTTTCATGATCTTCTCTATTTTTTGTTTAGTTATGAACTCTTCCTCTATGCATAAATCTGACAGAAAATTTCTTCTTTGCTCCTCTAACGTGTTTATGATGTGTCCTTTTATATCTATGTTATGTATATATTTGGAGCTTATCTTGGTATATGGTGTGAGATGTTTAATTTTTGCCAAACTGTTTTGTAGTTTCCCCAGCAATTTTTTAAAATTATTGAGTCCTTACCCCAGTATCTGTTTTTCTGAACACTATGCTACACCATGGTTTTATTTATTTTGCTTTTGTTTGTTGGGTATATAATCTATTCCACAGATTGATTTCTATGTTTTTTAATCAGTACCAAGTAATTTTGATGATCATTGCTTTGAAGTATAGTTTGAGATCTGGTGTTACATGATCTCCTTCCTTCTCACTTCTTTTCAAATTTCAATTTTATTTTATTTTTAGGTTGAAATTTTCACCCTCTCGTTTTGGTGGTATTTCATTACAAGTCCTTTAGAATTGGCATTGGTCATTTGGTTGATCAAATTTCTTAAGTTTTTCAAAGTTCTTTGACTACAGTATTGTTGTTATGTGTAAATTATTCTCCTGTTCACATCATTTTTCCGTTCATATCATTTTACATCAGTTCATACAAGTACTCTCAGATTTCTCTGAAACCACCGGTTTCTTCATTTCTTATGGCACAACACTCTTCATATATTATAACTTACTCAGCTATTCTTGAATTGATGGGTACCCCCTTAGTTTTTAACTCTCTGCTACACTAAAATGAGCTGCTATATAAATATTTTTGGTACATATGGGCTCTTTTTCTCTTTCTTTGTTCTTTTTCTTTTGGGTATAATTAAAACACAGTTTTGTTGGTCATGGTCCTAAATTCCTCTCCAGAATGACTAGACCAGTCCACAGCTTTACTAACATTGCATAAATGTACCTATTTTCCTAAATTCCACTCCAGAACTTGTCATTTTAAAGAATAGCTTTTTAGCAATATGATTGGTGTGAAGTAGGGGTTCATTGTTTTAATATAAGTTTTAAAAATTATTAGTGACTTAGAGCATTTTTTCATGTGTTTCTTCCTCTGAAAACTGCCTTTTCATATCTGTTATCATTTACTAATTGGCCTTTCCATTTTATTTCATCATTTTGGATGATCTGTTCCTCTAGATGAATTTCAATATTATTTTTTTCTAGATCTTTAGCATAATACTTTTGGGGTAGAGCCAAGATGGTCAAGTGAAGGCAGAATTTTTGCTATGCTCTCCTAACATATCCCTTCTGCAACATCTTAAAAAAAAATGCTAAACTGAACTTGAGCAGGGAAAATCAAGAAAAAGTCACAGTGAGTTATTTCTCCTGCTCACAACAATGAAAGAAGGCAGACAGGTCTTTGGACCAGAAGCCTGGTGTGGCAGAAGTAGCAGAGGGTGGTGATGACAGCAACAGTACCAGGAAACAGCCTAGCAGCTAGAGATGATAAGGAAATTGAAAACCTGGTCAGAAAGAGATTCTAGGAAACTCCCTTAATAGTGATAAAAGTATCAGTGGGTGACATTTGGAGTCTCTGTCACCCTTACTCCGTTCCAGGTTACACATAGTCTTACAGCTCTGTTGCCCGTTATCCAGTTCTGGGTCACAGTTCCAGGGTGGAGAGTAGACATAGTCATGATGGAACAGGGGCCCTACCTGTGTAAGGTCCAGAGTAAAGACCAGGAAGACAGAGACCAGACCTCTCCCCCAATCACACCACTTTGGAAACATTAAAAATTTAAAGGTCTCCCACTGAGTTGTGAAAGGAGCAGGTAGACATAAAAGACATAAAAGTCTGGCTCAGGCCAAACATCCTGTCTCCCAAAAAACCCCAGAGATGAGCAGAGCCAACTTTACTGTAATATGCAGTCAAAAAAAAGAGGCTGGAAAAATGAACAAACAAACAAACAAGAACATGACCATAAAAAGCTACCATGGTGACAGGGAAGCCCAAGATACAAACTCAGAAGACAATTACATGCAAAGCCTCAAAGGAAAATTCAGATTGGATTCAAGCCCCAAAACAATCCCTAGAAGAGCTAAAGAGAGTGATAAAAAGTAACAAAAATGCTTTAAAAATCAAATGAGAAGTAGAAGAAAACCAACGAAATCATTACAATCTATTACACTCAATAAAAACTGACAATATATTATGAAATTAATATTTCACAAAAATATAAATCACTCAGATAACACTAAGTAGAAGAATTGACCCCATCTCAAAAAAAATTGAAAAACCTTATAAATGGGCTTCCAAAAAAAACCAAAACCTGGAACCAAATGGATTTGTGACCAAATTCTATCAAATATTTAAAGGACAGTTAATTACAATACTACACAAACTGAAAAAGATAGGAAAAGAATGCTCTAAATCACTAATAATTAGATAAGTGAAAATTAAAACACCTCTGAGGTACCATCTCACACTGATCAGATGGGCCAAGGAGACTGAAAAGGAAAATGACAAATACTGGAGGGGATGTGGCAAAATAGGCACACTGTGAACTAGTCCAACCATTCTGTAGAGCAGTTTGGAGCTATGCCCAATGGGCTATTAAACTAGGCATACCTACTGACCTAGCAATACCACTACTAGGTTTATACCCCCAAGGAGACCAAAGAAAAAGGAAAGGGGCCATATATACAAAATTATTTTTAACATCTCTTTTTGTGGTGGCAAAGAATTGGAAATCAAGGGGATAACCATAAATTGGAGAATGGCTGAACAAATTATAGTATATAAAAATGATAAAATGCTATTTGTGGTATAAGAAATGATGAAAGGGATGGTTTCAGAAAAATCTAGGAAGCTCCTGTTAACCGGCTTTTGTTGAGCCATTTTCTAACCTGAGAAATGACAAAGCAGCAGGCCAGAGACAAAGTGCCAGTAATCATTTAGCTGTTTAATTAATTAACTTCATTATGAGGAACAGATTTGCAAATTGGGAATTCTGATCAGAATTTCACCTTGCTGAAGTGAAGACAGAGATTATATTCATAAATCACAAGTGGGAAGGGAGGGGGGAAGGTGGATGAGAAATAATCATTTAGTGGTTTCCCATGAGAAATCTACAAATCCCGCAATAAAACAATTCTAGTGGGTGTTGTGACCACTTGCCGTAGGGCACAGAACCCAAGTTCTGTGATGGGACCGGGTTCTACAATCTTTGATTCTCTTCATTTAAGGTACACAGGCAGTGATTGTGAGTGTTGTCAAAGTCTGATTGATCATTTCAAGCTGCATTGTTAATTCTGACTCACAAACTAGAAAAGGCAAATCTTAGTATATTCATTACACATATATCGATTATCATGAAAATCATAATTCCACATCCCCTCCTTTTGGCCAAGAAGGTCATAAAAACCTTTGAAAGACAATGAGGAACATTTATTTGAAACATAACTTTGATTTTCTGTAAGAACAAGTGAGTTATAGGTCGAATGCCAAGGTAGACGGCAAGGCAAATAAAGAAAAGAAATATCAGACCAGGAAGGGCAGAGCGGAAAATGCTGCCAAAGTTTTGAGTTAACCAGGAGAGTAGATCAAAGGAAGGTGAGAGGGAAACATACTTCAGAATGTTTTGACCCCTATTCCATAAGTCTTCCTCTTCCTTTTTTAGAGCACTAAGGTCTTCCTCTATTTGAGAGGCTTCGTTGATATAGAAACAACATTCCTTCCCAATGATGGCTGCATCCTCCCCATCCCCTTTGGCCATTAAGGAGTCCGGCACCTGATGGTTTTGTAATACCATGAGGGCAAGTGAATCAACTTATGTTTGGAGGCTGGTGATAAGCTTCCCTGTGTACTCCACGCCCGTGGTTACTTCTCCTGAGAGGTTCCCAACAAATGGGTACCAGCATGCCAAAGGTGGCTATGGTACCAGTTAGGGATCCAAAGGATGCCAACAGGGCCATAATGGGCAGGAATGTAAGCCTTCACTGCTGATGGAAGGACAACTTTAACTGGAGAGTAATTTTAGTGGAATGGTTCCCTGGAAATGGGGACAAGTTGGGTGTAGTGTAGACAAAAGCGCGGAAACCTTCCCAAAAGGGAGAGGCTGTGATACAGTATGGAGCCACACAAACAGTCCTGTGGATGAGGGCAATTTAATGGCAAAGATACAAGTATCAAAGGGTGAATCCCAGGCAGAGTGAGTGGAACTCATAGAATTTGGTGCCTACAGGTATGGGTGTTTAGCTCTGGCATAGTTATGGAATAAGAGGCTTTTCTGGGATTCCTGCACTAACCCAGAAATCTCCACATTCCACTTGCTACAGGGGGCTTTTGCAGTGTTATGAAATACTCCAGTCCCATTCAGGGAGATATGTGGTTGGATTCTCAGTCCAGGCAGGAGCAAGGGTTTTCAGAGCATGTCTCGAAGGGCCAGTAAAACAGAATCCTCTCACTGGGGTCATGATTTACACATCTAATGGGGCGGCTAGGGCAGAGTCTTCAAGGGGTTGGGACCTTGAATAACACACCCAACAGTAAGATCCTGAGTGGGTGGTTATTAGGGATAGGACAAACATTTTGGAAAATGAGAGGCTAGAGACTGCTATAGTAGCAAGAAAAAAAAAAGCTTAGTTCTTAAAGGGAGTAACTGCAAACCTCAGGCCACATCTGGTTTCTTGGGCCAGTATTCTGGATCTGCTGTTGTCTTCTTCTTGTCCTGGGGTCTTGGGAACAGCTGTCTACCTCAAGTGTCAGCTGCTTTGGACCTCGAACAACTTTTGGGGTCAGGTTACTTGTGGGTTCTACTATGCAGGTGGGCAGTACTTCCCATTTGAGATATGACAGGTAGACCCAGGACTCCACTCCCTGGAGTTTGGCTGCAGTGGGGGTGGTGAGCAGATTTCAAAGGGACCTTTCCACTGTGGTTCCAAGGAATGTTTTCAGAGATGGCATTTCCAGTGTACCCAGTCACTGGGTCCATCAGGGGCTGAGTCTCAGTTGGAATTTCTAAAGAATGGGACTGTGAGACAAGTTGGTGGCAAAATGTGATATTTTCTGAGCCACTCAATACAGTATTGTAGGAGTGAGCCTTTGGCTGCTATGCTTCCTACCTACAGGTACAGTGGCGTTGGGTGTCCTGTTACTATCTCATAAAGACTGTTCTTATTGGAATCAAATGGTCCAGATTGAATGCTTAGCAGGGTTAAAGGAACAGCTTTGGGCCAGTATGTAGCTCCTCAGAGAATTTAGCAAGGGAGGTTTTAAGTATCCTATCAACTCTTTCAACCATTCCTGATGACTGGGGATGATAGGCACAATGGAAATGCTGAGTAATTGGCCAGGATGAAAATAATTAGCTACTGAAGCTCCTGTGAAATGGGTACCTCTATCACTATGTATCTCTTTAGGAACCCCCATAATGGAATGACTTTTTCTAAGAGGAATTTTTGCTACCCCAGGGGTTGTGGCAGTATGACAGGGGAGCACTTCCACTCACCAGGAAAACAAACAGACCATAACCAAAGCATATTTATGACCAAAGGCAGGTGGCAATTAATTGAAGTCAATCTGCAAGGTTTCAAAAGGCGCATCTGAGAGAGGAAACTGCTCACAAGCTGGCTTCAGAGGCTTGGATGCATTGTGTTTGGGGCAGGTGGGACACATGTTGTGATGACAATAACCCTGTGAAAACTCCTGTCTCATAGTCCTGTCACAGTCTTATCAAGTTCACATCCTTCCTTTTGAAACTTTTTTGCTTTCTGATAAGCATCTTTTCTGCGCAGTGGCTATATCTTCTCTAGTTGGACTGAGAGTCTTAGGCAGGCCTTCAGGGCAAGATGGATATACCAAGACCAGACTTACGGGGCAAAGTGAAAGTTCAATAGGGACCTGTACTATGGGAGCCACTCCCTCCCTTGGTCAACCAAGTCATTTCCATGGGCATGAATGCTATTCTTTCAGTTGTGCCCAGGAATTTTAATTACTGTTACAATGTGGGGAAGCACTAGATAGTGTAATAAAGAGATGTGGGGAACCTGTTTCTGATTGTTAATAGGTGGTCCTGAGGAGGTGAGGAAGTCCTGATGCTTCCACAGCATCACAAAGTCATATACCAAAGTCTCACTTTCACCTTCTGTCTCAGGCAGAGGCAGATAGCAGAGTGGATTAAAACCCAAATTCCTACAATATGTTGTTTACAAGAAACACATTTGAAACTGGGGGATACACCCAGGGTAAGGGTAAAAGGCTGGAGTAGAATATATTATCCTTTAGCTGAAGTAAAAAAAAAAAACAGAGTAGCAATTATAATCTCAGACAAAGCAAAAGCAAAGATAGATCTAATTAAAAAAGATAAGAAAGGAAACTATATCCTGGCTAACAGGCACAATAGACAATGAAGTAATATCATTACTTAACATATATGCCCCAAGTGTAACAGCATCCAAATTCATAGAGGAGAAGTTAAGGGAGTTACAGGAAGAAATAGACAGCAAAACTATAATAGTGGGGGACTTCAATTTCCCCTCTCTGAACTTGATGAACCTAACCTCAAAATAAACAAGAAAGAAGTTAAGGAGGTGAATAGAATTTTAGAAAAAGTAGATATGATATAGCTCTGAAGAAAACTGAATGGGGATAGAAATGAATATACCTTTTTCTCAGTGGCACATGGCACAAACACAAAAACTGACCATGTACTAGGGCATAAAAATCTCACAATCCAGTGCAGAGAAGCAGAAATAGTCAATGCATCCTTTTCAGATCATGATGCAATAAAAATTATTTGTTAAAAAGGACCATGGAAAGATAGACTAAAAACTAATTGGAAACTAAATAATCTAATCCTAAAGAATGAGTGGGTCAAAGAACAAATTATAGAAATAATCAATAACTTCATTCAAGAGAATGACAATAATGAGACAATGTACCAAAACTTGTGGGATGCAGTGAAAACAGTTCTTAGAGAAAGTTTTATATCTCTGAATGTTTACATGAATAAAATAAAGAAGAAGGAGATCAGTGAATTGGGCATGCAACTGAAAAAGCTAGAAAAAGAACAAATTGAAAATCCCCAATCAAATGCCAATTTAGAAATACTGGAAACCAAAGGAGAGATTAATAAAATTGAAATCAAGAAGACTATTGAACTAACAAATAAAGCTAAGAGCTTGTTTTATGAAAAATCAATCAAATTGATAAACCATTGGTCAATTTGATTAAAAAAAAAGAAAGAAGAAAACCAAATTACCAGTATCGAAAATGAACAGGATGAATTCACCTCCAATGAAGAAGAAATTAAAACAATAATTAGGAACTATTTTGCCCAATTGCATGCCCACAAATTTGATAATCTTAGGGAAATGCATGAACATTTACAAAAATATAAATTGCCTAAATTAACAGAAGAGGAAGTAAAATACCTAAATAACCCCATCTTAGAAAAAGAAATTGAACAAACCATCAATGAACTCCTTAGGAAAAAATTTCCAGGGCCAGATGGATTTAAATCTGAATTCTATCAAACATTTAAAGAACAGTTAATTTTAATACTTTATAGACTATTTGGTAAAATAGGCAAAGAAGGAGACATACCAAATTCTTTTTATAACACAAATGTGGTACTAATTCCTAAACCACGAAGAACGAAAACAGAGAAAGATTTCCCTAATGAATATAGATACAAAAATTTTAAATAAAATTCTAGGAAAGAGATTACAGCAATTGATCATGAGGATAATACACTATGACCAGGTAGGATTTATTCCAGGAATGCAAGGCTGGTTCACTATTAGGAAAACTATCAGTCTAGTTGATCAAATAAACAACAAAACTAGCAAAAACCATATGATAATCTCAATAGATGCAGAAAAAGCTATTGACAAAATGCAACATTCATTCCTATTAAAAACACTAGAAAGCATAGGAATAAATGGAGTCTTCCTGAAAATAAGTAGCATTTACCTAAAAGCATCAGCAAGGATTATACGTAATGGGGATAAGCTAGATGCATTTCCAATAAGATCAGGGGTGAAACAAGGATGTCCATTATCACCCTATTATTCAATTTGGTACTAGAAATGTTAGCTTTAGCTATAGGAAAGGAAAAAAGAAATTGAAGGAATTAAAATAGGCAAAGAAGGAACTCAGTTATCACTCTTTGAAGATGATATGATGATATACATGGTTTACTAAAGTCTGGACACATAAGAAAAAATGCATATTTTCAAGAAATAAAGTAAATGAAATTTTCAACAACATTTTATTTAATTGGAATATTAACAAATAAGATCTTCAATTCATTTGATTTGAATTCAATTCATCAATTTCAAAATTGATGTGCTTTGCAAGATTCATGTGAACTCAATGCAACAACTCCACATTGCCATCAATTGCCCATGTGTCCAGACTTTAGGAACATCCTGTACTTAGAGAACTCTAGAGAATCAAGTAAAAAACTACTTGAAATAATAAATAATTTTAGCAAAGTTGCAGGATATAAAATAAACCCACATAAATCCATGATATTCCTATATAACACTAACAAAGCCCAACAGCAAGAGATAGAAAGAGAAATTCCATTTAAAGTTACTGTAGACACTATGAAATATTTGGGAGTCTACCTGCCAAGACAAACCCAGGACCTGTATGAACACACTTACAAAATACTTTTCACATAAATGAAGTCAGATCTAAATAAATGGAAAAACATCAGCTGCTTGTGGTTAGGCTGAGCTAATATAACAAAAATGACAATTTTACCTAAATTAATTTACTTATTTAGTGCCATACCAATCATACTACCAAAAAATTATTTTATAGAGCTAGATAAAATAATGATAAAATTCATCTGGAAGAACAAAAGATCCAGAATATCAAAGGAATTAATGAAAAGAAATGCTAGGGAAGGTGGCCTAGCCCTACCAGATATTAAACTGTATTATAAAGCGGCAATCATCAAAACTACTTGGTACTGGCCAAGAAATAGAGTGGTGGATCAGTGGAATAGGTTAGGTACACAAGACAGAGTAGTCAATGAATATAGTAATCTGCTCTTTGGTAAACCCAAAGAGTCCAGCTTCTGAGATAAGAACTCACTATTTCACAAAAACTGCTGGGAAAACTGGAAAATAGTATGGCAGAAATTGGGCATAGACCATTATCTTACTCCATATACCAAAATACAGTCAAAATGGGTTCATGACTTAGATATAAAGGGTGATACTATAAGCATTTTGGGAGAGAAAGGAATAGTTTACCTGTCAGACTTATGCAGAAGGGAATAATTCATGACTAAATAAGAGATACAGAGCACTATAAAATGCAAAATAGAGAATTTTGATTACATTAAATTGAAAAGGTTTTGTACAAACAAAGCCAATGCAACCAAGATTAGGAGGGAAGCAGAAAATTGGGGAAGAATTTTTACAACTAGAGTCTCTGACAAAGGCCTCATATCTAAAATATAAAGGGAACTGAGTCAAATTTATGAGAATATCAGTCATTCCCTAACTGAGAAATGGTCAAAGGATATGAATAGGCAGTTTTCAGAGGAAGAAATTAAAGATATCTATAGTCATATGAAAAAATGCTCTAAATTGCTATTGATTAGAGAAATGCAAATTAAAACAACTCTCAGGTACCACATCTCTCCTGTCAAAGTGGCTAACATGTCAAAATAGGAAAATGATAGATGCTGGAGAAGATGTGGGAAAATTGGAACACTATTGTATTATTGGTAGAGTTGTAAACTGATTCAACCATTCTGGAGAGCAATTTGGAACTATGCCTAAAGGGCTACAAAAATGTGTATACCCTTTGACCCCACTTCTAGGGCTGGATCCCAAAGAGATCACACAAGGGGGGAAAGGACTTGTATGTAAAAAATATTTATAGCAGCTCTTTTTGTGGTGGCAAAGAATTGGAAATCAAGGGGATGCCTATTAATTGGGGAATGGATAAACAAATTTGGTATATGAATGTAATGGAATACAATTGTACTATAATAAATGAGGAGCAGATGGGCTTCATAAGAACCTGGAGAGTCTTATATGATCTGATGATGAGTGAAAGGAGCAGAACCAGGAGAACATTGTACACAACCACAGACACATTGCTTCTGTGATGACTAACTTGATAGACTTGGATCTTCTCAACAATGCAAGCTTCTAAGACAGCTCCAAAAGACTCATTATGGAAAAAGCTATCCACATCCAGAGAATGAATTACAGAATCTGAATGCAGATTGAGGCAATCTATTTGCTCTCTCTCTTTTTTTAAAAATTAAATTAAATTAAAATTTTGGTTCTGTTACATCTTTCTCATAGTTCATTTTATTGGCTATAATTCTTTACAACTTGATTATTGGGAAAATAAGTTTAATCTGAAGGTGTATGTAGAACCCATATCAGATTACATGCCGTCTTTGGGAGGGAAGGGGAGAAGAGATAGAGAGAGAAAATTTGGAACTCAAAAACTTGTGGAACTGATTGTTGTAACCTAAAAAAAATTAATTAATTAATAAAAAAAGAAAAGGCCCCAGGAACATTCCTCACAATGAAAGGTGGGCATGATCAAAGGTTGGGCCCCTTCTGGAGTGACAGTGGGCATTGAATCCACCAGACCTGGTGAGTTGTGACTGGAAAAAGATCCAGTGGTGCCAGTCCCTTCTCACTGGTACTGGAGAGCTCAAGGCTTCACCCTACATTAACCCCTTAAAAACTTCTGAGACCAATTAATGTTAATAGGATTTTTACTGAGCCAGTCTATAATCTGAGAATGACAAAACAGGAGGCCAGAGACAAGGTTAATCAATTAATTTCATTATGAAGAACAGATTTGCAAGTTTGGAATTCTCCTGATCAGAATTCCACCTTGATGAAGTGAAGACAGAGATTATATACAGAAATCACAAGTAGGAAAGGAGGGGAGAAGGTGGATGATAAACAATCATTTAGTGGTTTCCCAGGAGAAACCTAGAAATCCCACCATACAGCAGTTCTGATGGGAGTTGTGACCACCTGCCCTAGTGGACAGATTCTACAATCTTTGATTCACTTCATTTAAGGTACACAGGCAGTGATTGTGAGTGTTGTCAAAGTCTGATTGATCATTTCAAGGTGCATTGTTAATTCTGACTCACAAACTAGAAAAGGCAGTTCTGAAAATCAAATCTATTAGTATATTCATTGCACACATTGTATCAATTAGTATAAGAATTATAATTTCACATCTTATATAAATTGATGCAAAGTGAAGTGAGCAGAACCAAGAGAATAATGTACAGAGTAACAGATACAATATAAAGATAACGAACTCTGAAAAACTTAGTTAACTCTGATCTGTACAATGATCCATTATAACTCCAAAGAATTTATGATAAAAAATGCTATCCATTCCAGATAGAGAACTAAAAGACTCAGAGTGTATACTGAAGCATATTTTTTTAATTTTAAAAATTCTTATTACTTTAAAAATAGCTAATGTAGAAATATATTTTATGTGAGTATTGTATTCTTATATACCTACCTTTACCAAATGACTTCACCAGCTCCTCAGCTTCTACGTTCCCTTTCAAAGAGCAAGCCAAAGTTTTCCCAGGAAAAAGCCCCGAGGAAAGTGGCTTTTTCAGGACCTGTGGTTTCAAGCCCTGATAGTTAGCTCCAGAGGGGCTTTGTTGAGCAGTTCTGACTCCCCCTGTTTTCATATTGACCCGGGTATCTGGATCTGTATCAACTCATGGTTGTCTCAGTTGGGAAAGGGGAGACTAGGAGTTGGTGCCAGAAGGCACCCCAGGAAGCACTGAGGGACTCTCCCTGCAATCCTAATCACTCAGCATGACCTGGCTCCAGTGGAGAGCTGGCAGAAGGGGTGGAAAAAGGAGGGCATACTATTTGATCTCTTTTTGCTTTTGTTGTTTTATTTCTTCTTTCTCATGGTTCCTTGTAGTTCATCGCTTCAATCTGCATTCAGATTCCATAGTTCTTTCTTTTTTTATTCTTTTTTTGTTTGTTTTGCTTTTTGGGGTTGGGGCAGGGCAATTGGGGTTAAGTGACTTGCCCAAGGTCACACAGCAGTACATGTGTCAAGTGTCTGAGGCCAGGTGTGAACTCAGGTCCTCCTGACTCCAGGGCCAGTGCTCTACTCACTGTGCCACCTAGCTGCCCCTCCATAGTTCTTTCTTTGGTTGTGGACAGCATTTTTTGTCATGAGTCTTCTGGAGTTACCTTAGTTCCTTGCATTGCTGAGAAGAGCCAAGTCTATGAAAGTTAGTCAGTATACAATGTGGCTGTTACTGTGTACAATGTTCTTCTGGTTCTGCTCACTTCACTCAGCATCAGTTCATATAAGTCTTTCCAGGTTTTTTGGAAGTCCACCTACTCATCATTTCTTATAGCACAATAGTATTCCATTACATTCATATACCACAACTTGTTCAGCCATTCCCCAATTGAGGGGCATCCCCTTAATTTCCAATTTTTTGCCACCACAAAAAGAGTAGCTATAAATATTTTTGTACATGTAGATCCTTTTCCCATTTTTATGATCTCTTTGGCATACAGGAGGCCTACTTTGTTTAAAAATATGCTAAGTGCTGGGGATATAAAAAGAGGCAAGTAACTGCCCTCAAAGAGCTCATAGGAGAGAGAACCTACAAACAAATATGTTTGTTTAAACTATATGGAGGATAAATAGTAAATAATTAAGAGACAGTGCACTAGAATTAAAAGGGGTTCAGGAAGGCTTCCTGTAGAAGAAATTTTAATTAGGACTTGAAGCTTGGGAAGGAAGTAAGCAGAGATGAAGAGGAAGAGCATTCTGGACATGATGAATAACTAAAGAAAATTTCAGGAGCTGAAATATAGTGTCTTGCCACTGGAGTTTATTGAGAGGAAGGAAGGAAGGAAGACAGAGGAGAGGTGACACTTTAGTGTACGAAAGAAGGATAGATTAGAGTTGGGAGACTTAAGACAAGCGGAACCACCAGCAGGCAATAGTCCAGGTATGAGTTGATGAGAGCCTGCATCAGAGTGTCGGTTGCATCAGAGGAGAGAAAGGGTCATATTAGAGAGATATTGCAAAGGTGAAATTGACATGCCTTACAGCCGATTGGATTTGGGGGGTATAGGAGAGATAGTGAAGAGGCAAGGCTGATACCTAGCTTGAGGGCCTGAGGGGGTGTTGTCCTCTAGAGTAATACTGATGGAAGGAGGTGGGAAGGGTTTAATTTGGACATGATGAGTTTTGGACATGTTGAGTTTCAAATATCTACTGGAAATCCAGTTCAAGATGTTTGAAAAGAAGTTGGAAATGTGAGGAGCATAAAATAAGATGATAGGGGAAGGGGTTTGGATGACAACCTACAGTGGTTCAGAATCCCTGGGATGTGCATGACTAGAGTATATGAATGTTCATCATTGAGTGGAAGGCATCACTTTTGTTCTCAAAGGAGACTAGAGACAAGATGGAAACAAACAGCATGAGATGGAAGGCACTCGGTTAGATAAATGGTCAGATGACAGTCCCTGTGTCATTACTCCTCTTGTCTCTGAAGGTTGAAAAATTAGTCAGGAAACAGTGGAATGGAGATGGAGGTCAAACCTGGATAGTAGGAAAAGGAAACCCCACCTCCACTGACTTTCTTTTTCCTCTTTCCTCAAGGGACAGGTGTAATGGCAAGCAAAGGGGGACATTTTGTTGTCTTCTGTTTTGGAGTGCTCAGCACTCAGGCAATCAAGTGCCTTTGAGTCTTGCCTTTGTTTGTAGGAAGGCCCACACCTTTTTGCTAATTAGGTCATGAGAGGTGTGAAGCCTTTGAGAAATGTGAAGCCCTTGAGAGGCGTGAAGCACTCTGACCCTGAAGAAGTGTATATATATTCTGAGGTTAGCGGTTTTGCTTTGGGGGCTCACTCACTGGAAGAGAGTTTGTGTGATTTGATCAGACTAGATTCTGGGTGGCCGTTAAGGAGCTCTGCCTTGCTTTGAAAACCCAGATGTTGGTGCTTCTCTCTCTGGTAACTATGTATGTATTGCTATGGTCAGACAGAAGCCTGTAGGTTGATCTGTTTATATTTTCTCTATTTGTAATTTCTGTTTGTGTTTTCTCTGAAGTTCAGGGTGCTGACTTTTCCCCCTCAACTAAGTGAATGATACATGTATGTTTGATTAAAGTGAGATTGTAAACCCCTTACAGTTGCTTTCCTTAGAAAAGCAGATCAAAAACCTGTGCTAGCAGCCCTCCTGTGTGCTGGAGTTATTGGTCTTACACCCCCATAACAGCTGCTCGCAACGTTGTTGTTACAATAGGTGTAGCAGGAGATGGAATGACTGAGGTCAAAGAGAAAGTTATTCTTCTTTGTAGTGGAGATTCTCCATACATGGCTGGGAGATCAAGGTGGCCACAGAAGGTGTAAGTTACCTAGTGCTGACACAGATAGAAGTTGGCCAGGTCTGGGTCCTTGCCACCTCTCCCAGGGGACAAGGGCAGTGTAAGGCACAGGATCAAAGGAAAATCTGGCTCCTCTTCTCTCCTGTTACAATGGAGGGCACCATCATTTTCTTAGGCCCCTGGCTCACAATGTAGGTATTGTCCTCTACTCTTCACTATCTCTCACACCCATTGTCTAATCTGTTGCCAAGGCCTGTGGATCTCACTTTTGCAATATCTCTCAGATATGCCCTGTTCACTCTACTACCCCATCTTCTCATCTGCTCATTCCTGGAAAATTTAGCCTATTGGACTATTTCTTTCAATATTCTTCCCACTCCAGTCCACCCTCCATTCATCTACCAAAACAATTTTCCTGAAGTGCAGGTCCAACCAACCATGTTAACCCTCTCTACTCAATAGATTCCAGTGTCTCCCTATCACCTCCAGGATCAATCATAAAATCCTCCATTTGGCATTCAAAACCATTCATAAATTAGCCTCCCTCTCCCTAAATTTCCAATCATGTTACACTTTACAATCTCTCTCCCATGTACTCTTCAATCCAATGACACCAAACCCCTTGCTACTCCTCAAACAAGACACCCCAACTCTTGGCTCTGGGCATTTTCCATGGTTGTTCATCATGCTCTCCCTCCTCATTTCCACTTCCTATCTTCCCTGGCTTCCTTCATATCTCAGCTAAAATCCTATCTTTTACAAGAAACCTTTACTGATCCCACTAATTCTAGTACCTTTCCCTTGTTAATTATCTCTTATTCACCCTGTATATTGCTTGATTATATATAGTTGTTTGTGTGTTGTCTCATACAATTTTGAGCTTCTTGAGAGCAATAACTGTGTTTTGCCTTTCTTTGTATCCCCAGTGCTTAGCAAAGTATCAAACAAAGTAGGCACTTAAATGTTTATTGAATGACATTGAAGTTCACACCAGAGTGAATAATGACCAAGCAATCGGATGAAAAAATGAAACACTAGAATAAGTAACTTCTTCCATCCCAGTACTACACAATAGGATAGGATGCTACCATCATGACTGCTTTAAGTGACAAGGTAATTGGGAAAATAACCTGCCAGCAAAATCAGTGCTAGTTCATGGAAGCATGCCAGTTGGCTAAAGTAAATAAGTTATGTGTTGTCTTCCCCTACTAGAATATAAACTCCTTGAGGATAAGGACTGTGGTTTTTTTCTGCCTCTATTTATATTCCCAGAACTTAACATAGTGCCTGACACATAATTAAAGTGATTAAAAATGCTTGTTGGCTTGACTTGAAAGTAATCTAGATTTGACAAGAGAAGAATAGTAATAGGACAAAGAGGGTGAGGGATTCAAGAGTAGAGGACATCATAGAGTTTAAATAGTTAACTATTTAGTTGAGGTTTAAAAGAGAGGAAAGTAAAGTCAGGGCAGGGATAATGGCCTGAGAATGTACTAAGAGATAAAGGAGCTGAAGTTGTCAATGAGGGTAAAGAGGTGTCAGAGTCTTGAAACATAGGGAGAGGTGGAATAGTAGGAGGTTATGGTCAAATAGGGTAGTGTTAGAGTTTTTAGTTAGGGAAGTGGATAATTATGGGTAATAGCAAGATGTAGTATGTGACTAAGGTGTTTAAGGAATTTGAGTAAATGGGAATTAAAGATTGTAAGGCAGCATCTTATGGATATTCAAATCCCCAAATACACAGGAAGGAGTTAAGAGAGGAGAGGGAAAGGGTGATGCAGGACCTTGAGACTCAGGGGTTAATGCTAAGTATGCAGGAGTGAGAAGAACTCTGTCCGGTCAGCTGGTTTAGACTTGGACAAGTGGCTGAGGAAGTGTTTGTGTTGTATCAGTTTACATAAAATGTCTATAGCTTTCCATGTGGAGGAATCCATATTTCTTCCACAGATCAATACATAACTTATCATACATCCTGCTTCTTTCATTATGATTAAGCAGGTAACAAGAAATTATAAATCTACTGTTAGGAGCTCATTCAAGCAGTCCATCAGGCACAGGATAACCTTCCCTATGCTACTTTTCTCCTCTACAAGCTCCAAATCTTTGAAACGGTCTCAAGCCCTAGCCCTCTTATTATATAGCTGATTATGGCCAGCAAAGCCTCAGCCTCAGATCACTTCCACCATTTATTGTCTTCATTCCTACACATGTACTGCTGAATGAAGGTGGAGAAAATCATTCTAACTGGGTCCACTACAAATTTATGTTATATAACCTCAACTAGACCCTCACTGTCAATCCTACTATGCCCCCTTATCTGCTCATTATTCCACTCTCCACAGAGGCTCTTCTGAACCTTTTCATTCCTCCTCAAACTCCCACAACTCTTCCTCCCCCACCCCCATTCTCTCAGCTGAGAACCTTGCCTCATATTTTGCAAAAAATATTGAGGCCCTTAGCCACATGAATAGTGTTTTGAAACGTTCTTTTCAGTCTGAACCACTGGGAGAACAATTTTCTTCAATTTTGAAGGCTCCAGAAAATACTTCTCACAAGATATTAATTAGTTCAAGCTCACTCACTTATTGAGGGAGGGATTCTAAATGATGCCTGGAACAAATGATGAGGATCCGAAGGTATTAGTTTTCCTGAATAGTATTGTTCTACAAGGTTGTGTCTCATTCATGCCTAGTTATTTGCTGTTTGATATGTATTTGATGTAAAAGTATTGTGTTTAATATGCTCCCCATTCCCTTTGTTTTGAGTAACTATTTAACACCCATGAAGTTACTGTGTGCATTAAGATGAATGTAAATGAGGCTTCACAAGTTATTTGAAAAGTAGGCCTCAGGTCAAATTTGTTCTCTTTATTCAACATGCTAAGACACACAGTGAAATTATTCATCCTGAATGCCAGCAGGCCTGTGCATGAGAGGCAAGACACCCTGTCAGACTTTCCTACCTTCCCTTCTGAAAGCTTCTGTTTCCTTTCTTGTCTTGTGTGTCTGTAAATTTAAGGGCTTATCCTGAGACATCAGATTTTGTGTGATGGTACTTTATGTAGCATTTCAGGTCTTTTAAATAATCAGGTTATAAACCCTTGAAGGGCAGAATAAGTGAAACTGTAAGCTGAAGAGAAGCTAAAACAGGACATGACATGCCTCATATAAATTATTCAGGATTGTAGCCTGATTCATAGCAGAAGGCAAAACAGGATCCAAGCTAGCAGTAACAGGTCCTTAGGTGAGAGCATTTCTATATTAGTTTTCAATCAGTGAAGACAGAGACCAAAAACAGGTCTTGGGAGTTGATTTCTGATAATAATCCTTAATGGCTAAAAGGGTCTTTTGGTTAACATCTCACGTAACTACTGTTGGACTATCTCTAAGGAGCAAACTAGGCAAATCCTCATAATATGAGGTTAATAGGTAGGCTTTCCAGGAATGTAATATAACTTCTCCCTTGTGTCACATCTTAGACCACTAGTGTCCCATCTCTTTAAGACTATCAGTGGTCAAGCGATGTCTATGACCTTACCAACAAATCAAAAGTATCTATCTGTCTCGTTGTCTCTCTGTGTATCTCTGTCTCTGTTTCTGACTCTGTATCTCTGTCTCTGTCTGTCCATCTGTCTGTCTGTCTCTCTCTCTCACACACACACCCATTCACACAGATTCTGTTAGTGGATAGTGTACTGTAGCTTCTTGAAACTCAACAACCCTGTTCATCCAGATTAGCTTTCTAATTGTAACCCACAGCTCCAGACCCTGTCCTAGTTCACCTCAGCAGGCTTTGATTATCTTGGCTCGACCCAATTTTTGAAGCTATAACTTCTAGATTTGACTTGCCCGTGTTCTAACCTGTCACTCCCATTCTGGGATTTATCATCCAGCTTATCTTAATTACCTGGTGTCCCCTACAACTGAAAACAATAATATGAAAAAACCTGCTGAATATGATTATATGCTGTGAGTAAACCCAGCAGTTTATACTTCTACAATTTGTAGAAACTAGGTGGTACAGTCAAGACAACACCAGGCCTGGGGTCAGAAGGACCTGAATTAAAATCTGGCCTCAGACATTTACTAGCTGTGAGACCCTTAGCAAGTCACTTATCTTCTGTCTACTTCAGGTTCCTCACCTGCAAAAGGGAGATCTACCTTTTGGGATCGTTATGAGGATCAAAGGAGATTGTAAAGCACTTAGTAGGTGCTTATTTCTTTCTGCTTTCTCTTAATTAATTGTGCAGGCTATCTTGGCCTTGATTTAAGCCCTAACTCTTTGGTGTCATCCTCCAAACATAGAACACATCATTTCCCTCCCACCTCCATATTTTCCTCCCGTCCCATAATTCTATTTAGAACAGTCCAAGTTGAATGTAGGCATATTAAAAAGGAAATTTAATAGACTTCAGAGGAAAAGAAATCAATAGAATGCTTACCACACTACACATGCTGCTTAGTGAATGCTCGTGTATTCTCAGACTTGTTCAAGATAGATTCTTAACTCTTTTTGTATCCGACTCTTTTGGAAGTCTAGTGAAACCTATGAACCCCTTCTCAAAATAATTTTGGTGTCTACCCTTATAAGCAAAGAAATGCTAAATTTTAGCTAGAAGTTGGTAGAAATAAGGATTTGTTTTTTTCCCCATCCAAATTCACAGACTCCCTTAAATCTATCCATACACCTGTTAAGGGGTTAATTGAAATATTATATGGAATACAACAAAGTCTAAGAAATGGTCCCTGCCCTTAAGAAGCATCTAATCTAGTATAGGAAACAAAGACTACACACATGAGATCCAGTTTCTTCAGTCTTTTTAGTTTCTTCTGGCTTCTAGCTTTGAGAGGGGAAATGCATAATGCCACTCTCTCTTCAGGTCACTCAAGGTAGAGAGAGATTCTGGGAAGAAGCTTACATGAAAGGAGTTCACTGTCTCTATCCTGTCCCTATCCACAGCTTGCTACACTAGAGTCTGTAAGGGATTCCCCCTTTGGGTGAAATCTGGGACTCTCTCTTGGCTGAGTTACCTTGCTCCCAGTGGGAGAGTTTCTTCAATCTGTTTTGTCTAATATATGTTCTCATATGTATACTTTCTCTGACTTCTGTTTCATTACTGACTTGAATGAATTAATTTCTTTGCTATTTGCTGTGTTTTACTGTTGAATACATGTAGCATTGGACATATTTTGTGGAAAGGGAATCAAACCTTAGATATAAAGCTTGGTGGCCCTCTTTCCCAATTAAAAATAGCAATCATAAACTTAGCTTGAACATAATATAATTGCATCCCTAATAATTATTAAGGGAACAGATAGATATCATTCTAGTCCAATAACCCCTGTAACAGAGGAGAACAGAGTTGCTGGCCTTTGCTTCTTACCTTCTGAATCTCTTCCTGGTAGGAATCAATATTCCTTTGGAGAGGAGATGCTAGAGATGATTGTGCCTCCTTACAAGGCCCTTCCCCCCACCCCAGCCTTGTTATATCTATAAAGAGGATGATCAATAGTTCAAATACTGCTGATTTGGTAGTTAAAGAAATAATAATATTTTATAAAGTAGTTTGAGTTGAGTGATGAGGTCAAAACCTAAATGGTATAAGATTGAGCAGTGACTGAGAAGAGAGGAAGTAGAGTCTAGGAGTTGTAAGGTATTGCCTCTATCACATATGGACATTTTGGTTGCTGAAAGAGGCACGAAAATAATATTTGTATGGGTAAAAATCATAAAAATCAGACTTAGAATAAATCGTCTCTTAAATAAAATATTGAGGAGAGACACAGATTATTCATAATGGCCTGAAGAGACCTGTTTGAAAAGACAGAAATGAATAAAAATAACAATGACTGGAGATAACTGTGATCTATCAGCTAGTTTCCATGTGATTATTTTCAGAAAGTTTTAACGGTCGTAATTGAGAACTTATAAGTCAAATAACTGAGGAATATAGGAAGGTTATACGGGAACAGAAAGGTGGAATGTTTGAGTTTTACACATAAGTTAGAGATTGGTCATTGCTTATGAAGAGGTACCTATTTAAGAGGCTATAGACAACCAAGGGGCCAATCAAGTCCCAAAGGCAGCTTTGTCTAAGGCCTATACATGTTGGCTGGGGTGGGGCAGGAAGTTGCATCTGGGAAGCTACGGCCAATCATGCATGCAGGCCAATCAGGTCTTCTTTTAGGTAAAGCCTCCCCGTATTGTAGGTGGTAAGAAAGAAGCTGTGTCAGGGTAATAGCGATACTGTCACACAGCACTCATTGGTCACTAATTCCGGCCATCTGTTGGTGCTTGCTAAAGGCTCCACTCAGCCTGGTCTTTATAGGCAAGACCTTCAGAAACGTGATCCTTTCAGGGTCGTAAAGGCCCAAAGGAAGAGACTGCTGGGCAGCCTGTTTTATATCTTCCAGGGCTCTAGCCTGTTCTTGTCACTACTTGAAGAGGAAGATTTGCAAGTACATAGAAAATGGGGGCCATCAGGATACCCGGGTGAGGAATGTGGTTTTCTAAAACCTACTCAAGTACAGTAACTCTCTGAGCTTCCTTAGATAACGGTGAAGCTTATTTTGGACTGTGTCTAGAATTCTCTCTGCCTCTCCAACTATATATCACAAAATTTGACTGAATAGGCAGGATCTTGGATTTTTCTTAGAGTTGACTGCCCAA
This sequence comes from Trichosurus vulpecula, assembly GCF_011100635.1. Classification (NCBI taxonomy): domain Eukaryota; kingdom Metazoa; phylum Chordata; class Mammalia; order Diprotodontia; family Phalangeridae; genus Trichosurus; species Trichosurus vulpecula. The sequence continues at coordinate 41,754,078 of NC_050575.1, forward strand.
CCCTTGTCCCTAGGGCATCTGCCACCGTGGACTTGTTGTGCCAGAAGTGAGCGAGACACACCAGAGAGTATAAGTTTTAAGTGGAGAATTCATTAGCCGGCGGCCATCGGGGTACTGCACCACAAATTAATGGCAATGTGTTGGGGTGATGGCTTGGCTTATATAGGATATGGGGGTACAGGGCAGGGAAACAGGAACAAAGGTCCTGGCTGATCAAAAGATTCAGTCAGGTTATCATACTAGTGGGATAATCTCATTTACATTCCTTGGTGGAGTCACGGAGCCCCAGGGATATCTGCTAGAAAGGGTCTGCCAGGTTATCCTTCAGTGGGATGGTCCTATCTATTGAGATTGCTTGGTGGAGTCATGGAGTCCCAGGGGGTTTGCTAAATGCCAAAGATATCTGAGTCCATTCTTTCTGGGGGTGCTTGTCAGTAGCTAGGGGTTTCTCAGGGGTTCCTAATTTTCCCTGTATTACAGACTGATCTGGCAAGTTATCATTGTAGCAGTGTACATCAATGCCCTTAGTAAAGGAAGCCCCTTTCAGGTCTCTGCAAACCAGAGTGTGGCAGAATGGAGAATTGACATATCCTCAGGGAAGGATGGTCATGATATATTGGATTCCTTCCAAGGTTAAAGAAAATTGCTCGTCACTAGTCTCAGACACAGGAATAGCCTCACACCTTTTACCTTAGGCCTGAACTATTTGGTCTGTTACATTGAAAAGATCAGGAGCAGCTGTAATGATTTTCATGAAGATTTTGTCCAACTTCTTCAAGTCACTTGTAAGTACCAGGTGCCATCTGCTTTTGTCACAGGTAATACATGGTTGTTGTGAGGGTAATTGTTTTAACACTTTCCTCATTTAAGTTACTAGACAAAAATATCTTTCCCTCCCCTCTCAGGAAGGGTAAAGATAAGGATAAAGAAGGAAGCAAGGAAACGAAAATTCATTAGGTGCCTACTCTGTGTCAAGCACTGAACTGAACACTTTACAAATACTATCTCATTTATCCTCACAACAACCCTGGGAAGTAAGTGGTATTAATATCCTTATTATACAGTTAAGGAAAATGAGGCAGATGAGGTGTAACAACAATCTGGCTAGCAGCTGCTGTTGAGGTGTAAGACCCAACAAGACCAGCAACAAGAGCTGCCAGCACAGGTTCTTTGATCTGTTTTTCTAAGGACAGCAACTTTAAGGGGTTAACAATCTCACTTTAATCAAACATACGCATATCATTCACTTAGTTCAGGGGGAAAAGCCTGAACTTCAGAGCAAATACAAACAAATTATAAACAGAGACAATATAAACAGACCAAATCACAATGGTTAGTTACCAGAGAAGAACCACTGGGTCTGGGTTAGCAAAGCCAGTCTCAACACTCCTTCCATGAGTGAGCCCCAAAAGTCAAACACCAACCTTGGATCTTATATCCGCCACCCCTCAGGGCCCTGGGACACTTGATTACCTCAGTGCTAAGAAGCACTCAAACAAAGAACAGTGAAAAGTCTAATTTTGCTGGCCACTAAATTCGAAAGGCAAGACTCATCAAAGGTACTTAATGGAACTTTGGAATGCTGATTCCAAAGGAGAAGACAACAAAAAGTCCAGCCCTGATTACCATTACATTGTCTTAGTGCTGAGAAACACTCCAAGACAAATAGATCCCATTTTACCTGCCCCATTCAAACAAAGGCCAGAATCATTAAAGGCACCTAAGAGAAGAACAGCAAAAAGCCCTTCCCTGATTACCACTACCTGAGCTTAAGTTACTTGCTCAATGCCACATAGCTAGTAATATCTGAGGCCAGATTTAAATTCAGGTTTTCCTGATACCAGGTCCAGTGTTCCCAGGGAGACATTTAGGTACTTCTAATTCCTTGAGGACCCAATAATTAATTGTAAGTTTTTAACTACATACAATTGCTTTGTTAACACTAGGGGTTTGCATTTGACTTGTCCCTACCCATATTAACCTAACCCTTCTCTCAGTGGTTTAAATAATTTAAATGAAGTAGGGGCTTTGGAGGACACTGGGCTTTTAAGTGAAATAGGAGTGACCTGGTGACCTGGTGCTGAATTACTCTGTACAGTTTGACTATCACTCCCTCTTCTCCCCATTCTCATAGTGCCTGTTCAAACTGAAAGCAGTATTTGTCCAGTCCATAACTATCCCAGACTCCTACTCAAATTTCACCACTTGATCAACCCCACACCTTTTCAGTTGTATGGCTGGAGACCCACAGCTAAAGTCTAAGGCCATTTAGGTGGGGCCCAAATGCTCAGAAGGCAGGATCTAATTGCCCCTGAGACTACTGGGCATAAAGTGCAGCAAATCATGGCAGGAGAGGTGAGGTGAGAGGGATGCATAAATACAATCTACTGAACCCATTTCCTTTAGAAACTTTAGACCCACCATCACCCTTTGCAGACCTCCATTTGGCTGGCTATGATGGGAATTCATTTCTTTGAGCCTAGTTGTGAATAACTCCCCATCTCAGCCATCTTTAAAAAAAGGCATTCTGGAGGGAGCAGAGCCAAGATGGTGGAGTAAAAGTAGGAACTTGCTTGAGTTCTCCCCCAAATGCCTCCATATTAATGTAAAAAATGACTAAACAAATTCTAGAACTACAGAACCCACAAAATGACAGAGTGAAACAAGTCTCTAGCCCAAGAGAGCTTGGAAGGTCAATGGGAATTTCTATCGCAGGGTGCTGGGAGGGGAGCAAAGCCATGATCAAAAAAAGAGCCTAGACATCATCTTTCAAGTAATTATCAAGGAAAATTGCCCTGATATTCTAGAACCAGAAGGTAAAATAGAAATTGAAAGAACCTCTTGAAAAAGATTCCCCCCTCCAAAAAAAAAAAAACTCCTAGGAATATTGTAGCCAAATTTCAGAGTTCCCAGGTCAAGGAGGAAATGTTGCAAGCAGCCAGAAAGAAACAATTCAAGTATTGTGGAAACACAATCAGAATAATACAAGATCTGGCAGCTTCTACATTAAGGGGTCAAAGGGCTTGGAATATTATATTCCAGAGGTCAAAGCAGCTAGGATTAAAACCAAGAATCACTTACTCAGCAAAATTGAAATGGATATTCAATGAAATAGAGGACTTTCAAGCATTCTTGATGAAAAGACCAGAGCTGAATAGAAAATTTGACTTTCAAATACAGGAATCAAGAGAAGCATGAAAAGATAAACAGGAAAGAGAAATCATGAAGGACTGCTTACATTCCTACATGGAAAGATGATATTTGTAACTCATGAGATCTTTCTCAGTATTAGGGTAGTTGAAGTGAATATATATATATCTATATATATAGACAGAGGGTACAGGGTGAGTTAAGTACGAAGGGATGATATCTATAAAATAAAATTAAGGGGTGAGAGAGGATTATATTGGGAGGAGGAGAAAGGGAGAGATAAAATGGAATAAATTATCTCACATAAAAGAGGCAAGAAAAAGCTGTTATAATAGAAGGGAAGAGGGGGTAGGTGAAAGGGAATGGGTGAACCTTACTCTCATTGGATTTGGTTTAAGGAGGGGATGACATACACACTCAGTTGGGTATCTTACCCTACAGGAAAGTAGGGGGGAAGGGAATAAGGTGGGGGGATGATAGGAGGGAGGGCAGATTGGGGGAGGGGGTAGTCAGAAGCAAACACTTTTGAAAAGGGAGTCAAAGGAAAAAATAGAATAAATGAGAGGTAGGATAGGATGGAGGGAAATATAGTTAGTCTTTCACAATATGACTATTATGGAAGTGTTTTGCGTAACAATACATGTATAACCTATATTGAAGTGCTTGCCTTCTCAATGAGGGTGGGTGGGGAGGGAAGAAGGGAGAGAATTTGGAATTCAAAGTTTTAAAATCAAATGTTAAAAATTGTTTTTACATGCAACTGGGAAATAAGAGATACATGCAATGGGGTAGAGAAATCTATCCTACCCTACAAGAAAGTAAGGGGGCAGGAAATAAGGGAGGGTGGTAGAAGAAAGGGCAGACTTGGATAAGGGCTAATCAGAATGCATGCCATCTTGGGGTGGGGGAGAGGGTAGAGATGGGGAGAAAATTTGTAACTCAAAATCTTGTGGAAATGAATGTTGAAAACTAAAAATAAATAAATTAATCTAAAAAATGGCATTCTGCATTTGGCACTCCCCCCAAATTTAATTGATTCTCTAACAGTATATTCTTGTAGAGTTCCTCCAGGCTGTGAAAGTCAACTGCTGCAAATCACTCAGCCTTTGCTCCATGAGACCATATCCCCAGGAGCCATGGACCCAGGCTTCTGTCTGACCTTGTGCATAAAAGACATTTTCTTTGGTAGAAAAGGTCTACTTACTGTGGATTTTCTCAGGACAGGGAGTCACCTTCCTCCCAAGACTAGTGATAGAGTAAGCCTGAAGCTTTCCTAGGAGTTCCCCAATCTCTAGCCCAAGTCTGCTCTCCTTCTATCTTATGACTTCATTCTTAGCAGGAGCCAGAATCTCTGAGTCAGAGACTGTGGGGTTCTTGTCTGGGGTCAATCAATCCCTATTCCCATGAGGAGAAACTCTTTCGCTTCTGTAACCATCACCTCTGTTAGCTGCCCCTTGGCTTTCATTGCATGGTCCCTGAAAGCTGAGAGTTCGATTTTTCATGTACTGGCCCAATTTACTTTCAGTCATATGCTAACAATCCAACTTATGCAGAATAGTCAACAACAATTAAAGAATGTTGGACTTTGTTCTTTCTTTATCCACTCAAGCAATTTCTTCCAGTATACTCTCAGATAATCCCTCTGTCTGAGCAGGAATTTCTTCTTATTTTCATATCTTATCTCATAGAGGACTCTCTATACACAATTAGGATGGCTCCTGCAAAAGCAGTGTACAGCTATGTAATTATCTCCCCCCACCCCACCTTAGTATATGCAAGGCTCTTCCCCCAGTGCAACCACAATGAGAGTTGCAATGCCATTTTACATAGTCCTAATTTGTAAAATTATGCCAAATATAATAGGTACGGCTTTAATGTGGGCAATAGGTTCCGGGTTAGGATGAAATGAGGCATTCAAATGTTATTGAATGTTTAACACAAGGAGGCTTATTTTGTCCTCACACAGCAAGGATGCAACAAGGATACAGTGGCACTTAGCTTCTCTGGACAAAGCCCTGCTTCATCTCCATATTAAAGTGTGTCTAGTCAATACGGCAGGTTGCTGTAACTTATGTGAGATTCAGAAATCCACCTAAGGACCAAGATTCCATATGACTGGGATATTTTTGCCATTAAATGAAAATACTGTGTCTGGGAAACCCAGGGGTTACTCAAGTCCCAAAGGCAGCTCTGTCTGAGGCTTACGCCATGTTTCTTGGGGGTGGGAAGGAAGCTATGGCCAATGATGTAAACTAGTTAGGTCCTGTAGGCTTTACCTTTTTTTTAGGTAAAGCCTTTCCATGTTATGGGTGGGAAGAGAGAAGCTCTGTCAGGAAAACACCAGTAAGAAGCAAGGCTATGAGAGAGAACCTTTGAAGGTCTGAATCATGCAGGAAGATGTGTCAATTGAGAGAAGCGTTCAGTCTCTAGAGATGTTTTTGAAGTAGAAATGGCAATGAGAAGTTGAGAGTAACACTAAGCTAGGAACCTGCAAGAATAGTTGTGCCTCCAAGAGAAATAGGGAAGTTTGGAAGAGGGGTGGATTTGTGGAAGAGGATGATGAATTCTGTTTTGGACATATTGAGTTTGAGATTTTTGCAGGACTATCAGTTTGAAATAACTGATTTATGGGCACCCCTTTAGATTCCTATTCTTTGCCACCTCCAAAAGAGCTATAAATATTTTTGAACATCTTTAAAATTTGTTTTGCTTAAGAGTAATCCTTCTCTTAATCTACCCTTCCCCTAAACCCCCCTCTCCTATTTTACCCTTTTGCCCTGTTGTGTGAAATTTATTTTGATACTCAACGTGTGTGTGTGTGTGTGTGTGTGTGTGTGTGTGTGTGTGTGTATTCTTCCTTCTTTTCGATCAATTCAGATGAGAGTAAGGTTCAAGTGTCAGCTGTTCCCCCTCACTCCCTCCTTGTTTATACAGATATTAATCATCGGTTGTTAGGTGATTTCCCTTGGTCTTCCTTTTCCTTCCTTCTCTCCTCCTCTTCTCCTCTCTTTCTTTTCTTTTCAATGATAATCAAGACCACTCTCAGGCCTTGTCTCATTGGACTCCCTCTATTGACTATAATGATGGTACAATTCCAAAGGGACACAAGGATCATCTTCCCATATTTGAATATAAGCCTTTATCTTTGTTTAGTTTTTAGTCATTGTTCTTTCACATTTACCTTTTTATGGTTCCTTTCACTCCTGTATTTTAACTTCAAAATTTCTCTGCAGCTCTGGTCTTTTTATCAAGAGTGGTTGGAAGTCCTCTATTTCATAAGAGATAGTCCATTCCTCACCCCACCCCCTTAAAGCATTATGGTCCATTTTGCTGGGTAAGTTATTCAAGGCCAAATCCTTTGCTTTCCAGAAATATCATATTCTAAAATCTTGGCTCCTTTATCATGGTGACTGCTAAATCATGTGTGATCTTGACTGTGGCTACTTGCTGTATTTTATTCTGTGACCTGGAAGCTATGGATTTTGGCTATGTTGGTTCTAAGAGTTTTAATTTTATTTTTAGGAGGTGATTGGTGGATCATTTCTATTTTTGCCCTGTGGTTCTAGGAGGTCTGGGCAGCTTTCAGATTTTTTGAAATATGATGTCTAGGCTCTTTTTATTTTTGGTCATGGCATTCAGATAATTTAAGTAATTATTAAGCTTTTCTTCCCCTCCTCAATCCGTTTTCCAGGTCAGTTATTTTTGTTATGGTACCTTACATTTACTTTTATTTTTCTAGCTTTTCTACTTTGTTTTGATATTTCTTTTTGACTTCATGGAATTATTTGCTTCTATTTGGTCCATTCTAATTTTCAAGGAGATTATTGCTTGGCCAAGGTTTTGTACAAAGCTGTTAAACCCTTCCAATTCTTTCTTCCATGGCTCTCATTTTTTTTTGTTCTAATTTTTTCCTCAAGTGCTCTCTAAAAAACATCTTCAACTCTTTAAAAAATTCTTGCTTCAGCTTTTCTAGAAATTCTAATTGAGTTTGTGCCCAAGCTGTGTTTTCCTCTGAGGCATTGCTCATAGATTTTTTTTGGAGTCATTTTCTGCTTCTATATTTATGTCTTGAGCATCTCTCCCCTCCAAAATAGCTCCTTTGGCAGGACTTTTTTGTTTGTTGGTTTGTTTGCCCATTCTTCCAACCTACTTTCTGAATTCAGGTTGATGTTAGGGCTGAACTCTGTCACACTTCTGAAGGAAAGATCTAGGCTCGCCCTGCTTCTGTTTTCTTGGAGTATTGAATGCTGTTTTTTTTTTCTGAGTTATCAAGGACAGGTTGGGGACTCACAAACTTTCAATGCTCTCAAAGTGGTCTAATCCAGGACAAATTCTAATTGCTGCCCTCCTTGTCTGAGTTCTGCATGTTCCAGACTAGGGTTTGGGTCTGCGTAAGAGTATATACTTCTGTTGGATTCAGCCCATATCAGTTTGTTCAAAGTGGCAGAATTATAAATTCTCCTTTGGTTGAGAATTCCTACCTTGGTTATTCTTTTGCAGACTTAGATACTGGAAATGACACCCTACTCTGATCTTGGGGTCTGAGACAGATGTCTGCTGTTGTGGGCTTCTGAACTTCGTCCTTTCCCGGTATACTGTCCAAGGCCTCCCTACCTAGGAATGCCCAGCTATGTGCAAAGGTCCTCTTCTTAGTCCACCCTATATCTATGTCCTGAAGTTGGGTAATAAATCTGGCAGTTAGCACTTGTTCCTGTTGCAGCCCTAGCATGTTTCTGGAGGAGCCCTGGTGTGAGTCCAGGACCTCTCCAGACACTTGATGGCTCCACATGCTTCCTGATCCTGTACCAACTTTGTCTCTGGCACACTCAGCCCTCCCTATCTGTCTCCCTATGCCAAGCTGGGTTAGAAAATTTACTCACTTTGACCTTTTCTTGATATCTCCACGTAGGATTTGTTCTGATATACTTTCTAGATCTGTTTGGAGGAGTTTGCATAAAGGAACTGGATACATAGTTACCTATCACTTTGCCATCTTGGCCTCCGATCACTGGTAAATTTGAACAGAGCAGTTCTGGCTTAGGGATTAGGTCAGAATCCAAAAGGCTGAGAAGGAAGTGGAACGAGAGGAATGAACTTGAGTACCTAGCCTAGGGTTTCTAAGGCATAGATTTATCTACCAGCCATCTCATATTGGGAGGTGATTTTGGGATCAATGCTATGTAGAAACCAATGCTATGTAGGACAAGAGGTAGTATTAGGGGAAATTGTGCTCCCCAGGTGTTGAGGAGTTGTTTTTACTTCTTGGTATAAAGTAAATATCCCTATCTAAAAACTAATATTGCTTAAATGGAACTGAGGCATTAAGAACTGGCAACAAACTGTGGGGTAGGGGCACACTGGAATGACAGTGAAGCTGAGAGAAGAGACACTCCAACCCCTCAAGGGTACCTTAGAATTATGGGGGTGGAGTTGGGAATAATGTCGCTAGTGTCATTATGAGAACAAGCTTAGAGCCATCACTACATATGGATTCTTGTCTGGGACAAAATTGGGCCCTTTACATTTTTAGGGAGCCCCTGGGGAAATTTTTTGTCTGGGACATTTATTATTAGATAACTTAATTTTGGGTATCCACTAGAGAAAAATTGGCAACATTTTTTTCTCCTTTTAGGATGTAATTATATAATTTTTTTTTTCTTGCAGTGTGTTTACAAGTTACAGATTTTCTCTTGGTATGATTTTTGCAGACTTCTGCATGTGTTGACTTTTTCTTTATTGCTATGTTTCTGACTCCTATACAAGAATTGATCCTAGAAATATATGTAATTTGTATTACTAAAACACTTATGCCTAACTGACAAATGTTCATATTCTCTTTGTTGTGTTTAACCACACTCAACTGTGAGGGGAGGTTCTTATCCAGAGGACCATGGGGTTCCTTTGTCAGCCTTTGCTTTTCTTCCAGTAGGTTTGTGGCACCATGTTTTCCCACAGTAGGTATGGCTGCTGACAAATTATGTCCCAGCCTGGGTATCCAGCTTATGCTTTAAGGAAAGGAATCACAAAGGGGTACCCACTTGGATCAGGGCAAAAAACCACAGTTCTTTGGATATTCCCTGGTAAAGATCACATCAGCAGCAAGCAGGGAATAATATAGCAACCACACCTTAATAAGGCACAGAGAGCAGCAGCATATGATGCAGGGACAGCCCTGGGAATACAGTGGAAAGAGAGTCAGACAATGGAGAAGGAGACCCCAGAGAGAGGGGCACATATAGTCACTTAAGTAACTGTGAATAAGTGTCCCGAGTACTTAGCATGTTTGAGGGCCAGGGTTTTAGGGTCCCATTCTTAAAGAGTTCTAGTAGGAGGATGAACTAAATCTTATCTGTATCACCTTAGGGTTGACTCATTAGCATATTAATGTGATTTCGAAGTTATCAATGCCATCTTAGGATTGTTTTGTTAGCAAAATATTTCTCTGGTTTTACTAAGTACTCAGGTGCTTATCTTCAGCTTGTAGACTAGAGGCCATTTATTGGGGCTTAACTGGCTTCTCTTAATTTATCACATCTGGATGTGGCCTTAATTTATGAGGTGTAACACCAATGCTGCTTGCAGCTGCTGTGGAGGTGTAAGACCAATAACACAGCACACAGGGGGGATGGCAGTACAGGTTCTTTGATCTGCTTTTCTAAGGAAAGCAACTTTGAGGGGTTTACAATCTCACTTCAATTAAGCATACATATATCATTCAATTAGTTCAGGGGGCAAAGTCAGCACCCTGAATGTCAGAGCAAATACAAACAGAAATTACAAACAGAGAAAATATAAACAGAGCAAATAGCACAAATCAACAGACAGGCTTCTAGCTGTCTGACCAAAGCTATATATACATAGCTACTAGAGAGAGAGAAGTATCAACATCTGGCTTTTTCAAAGCTGGGGAGGGGGGCTCCTTAATGGCTACTCAGAGTCTTGTCTGACCAAATCACATGAATGCTCTTCCAATGAGTGAGCCCCCAAAGCAGAACCTCACCTCTTACAGTTCTGAGAGTTCTCGATTCTCAATTCTTGATTCTGGGTTCAATGGCAATCCTATGGGTATATGTACCCTTTTCAGGGCCTGAGGGCTTCATACCTCTAGTGACCTAATTAGCAAAAGGGTGTGGGCCTTCCTACAAACAAAGGCAAGACTCAATAAAAGGCACTTGATTGCCTTAGTGCTCAGAAGCACTCTAAAAGAAAAAACAGTAAAAAGTCCCATTTTGCTTGCCCTTACAGGAGACAGTTTTGGTAAGTGATGTTTATGTGCCCCCTTACATGCTTAGTTCCCATTTCTTATATATTGTCACCTTACACTGGTTACTTACTTACCAGGTTAGCTGTTGGGGTGGTTTTAGGGACCATAACAAGATACAATTTCAATTTCAACACACAGACCTGTACTTCTTGCCTTATTATGAGATTCTTTGGCTGGACCTTAAAGGGAATTGCTGATAGTATAGAGACTTCTGGAGAAATTTTTATCTGTCCTGCTAGAAAGATACATCTGGAAAATTTTAGTCAGACTTCACAGTTAGTTGCCTTTATCCACTGAGGGAATTAGATGAATTTTTGCCCAGGAGAGTTGAATTTCTCACCTGAGAATGAGGAGGTGACATCTAGTTGACCTCAGGTCTCTTGGGAAGGGTCCCAGATGCTCTGAGATTGCTACTGGGACTAAGCTTTTTTCCTGAGTTAAGAAGCTTAATTTTCTTTTTCCTTTTGAGTCACTCAGTGATTAAGCCTGCTCTTTCAGTGTGGGTCTGCAAAGGCTTGAAAGGGCAGGATCAGAAAGAGCAGAAGAGAGAGAGAGTGAAGTGCTGCAGCCCTGCTGGAACACAGAGCCAGTTTGTAAGCACCATGCCAAGTCAGCTTAATTTCTCACCTGAGAAACTGTATTACAAAATGCCAATCATCAAAGAAGTCTGGCACTGGTTAAGAAACAGAGTAGTTGCAGATAGAAGCATATTTTTTCACTTCATTCTTTTTTTTTTTCTTTTGATCTGTTTCTTCTTTTGCAACTGTGACCAATCTGGAAATATTTTTACATGATAGCACAAGTATAAAATATATCAAAGCTGCCTACCATTTTCAGAAAAAGGAGGGAAAGAAGGAAGGGGATAAGCAGGAGGGGAGGAGGAAGGGAGGAAAATTTAGAACTAAAAATCTTATAAAAATGAATGCTAAAAATTTTCTTGACACATAACTGAGGAAAAAGTAAAATACTATTAAACTAAAAAAAAAGAAAGAAACAGAATGGTCAATCAGGGAAATAGATTAAATGCACAATATAGAGAAGTAAATGACCACAGTAACATACTATTCGATGAACTAAAACGTCCACGTATTGGTGCTATTGGGGGTTGACAAAGTTCAGTAATCCTAAGCCTGGATTTCCCGGACATGGTCAGAGCTGTCTGGAATGAATTTGTGGTCTCTTTACCTTGTCAAGGTGGCAAAGGTTTATTGTTAACACTTTTCAGTGTGCAAGAGTTCTTAGGGAACCTATAACCTTAGAGAGGTACAGTTAATGTTTAGATAGGTTAAGCTGTAGTAAAACATGTGCCAAATATGCTAACTAGGTGATTCAGAGTGGGATTAGGGAGTGGTGAAGGAGTGGTCAGTTCTTAAAAGAACATGTACTTTTTGTGTCTACTGCACTGGTATTTTACCCAGAGTTCACTGGGAAATAGCCCATGGGGGGCTACATGGAGGTGTGGTTTTTAGGCCTGAAACATCACTAAGTCAACTAATGGTCAGGGCTGACTGAGAAATACTCAAGCTGCCTCCATCAATGTCTAGTTAGAAAAGATAAACATAAGGGAGTATACATATATCTAAGTCTAAGATACACATAATGGGGGGTTCAGGTTACATATGATAGTTCAGTAAGTAGTAAATATCTCTATGAGCCAGTACACAGCTAGTTGAGCCAGTACACAACCAGGTCAAATTAATGAATTCTATAGGTGCAGCTGGCTACTGTATCAGAAAGAGAGATAAGTGTTTTGCTAGGGCATGCTGTCCCTGAGCTGGAGAGAAACTGCCTGAGACAGTGCTTTGAGGCTAGGAAGAAATGTGATTTTGGAATTGAGGTTCAAGCACAGGCACTCAAGCACCCTATCAGGGGAAAAATTCGCTACATGACAAGAACTTCTGGGAAAACTGGAAAGCAGAGACATAGACCAACATGGGTACATGATTTAGACATAAAATGTGATATTATAAGCAAATTAGAGGAGCGTGGAAAAAAAAATTACCTGTCAGATCTGTGAATAAGGGAAGAGTTCCTGATCAAACAAGAGATTACAGGAGATTAAATGGATAATTTTGATTACATGAAAATAAAAAACAAAACCAATGCAGTGAAAATGAAAAGGAAAGCAGCAAACTGGGAAAAAAATGTTGACAAGAAGTTTCCCTAATACAGATCTCATTTCTCAAATATATAGAGAACCTGAGCCAAATTTATAAAAATAAGAGCAATTACCCAGTTGATAAATGGTCCAAGGATAGGAACAGACAGTTCACAGAAGAAGAAATCAAAACTATCAACAGTCTTATGAAAAAATATTCTAAATCAGTAATAACTAGAGAAAAGCATATTAAAACAATTTGGAAGTACCTCCTTATACCTAATAGATTGATTAACATGAACAAAAAGGAAAATGGCAAATGATGGAAGGGATAAGGAAAAATCGGTCTAAATTAATGCATTAGTGGAGTTGAATTAGTCCAACTATTATGGAGAACACTTTGGAACTCAAACTATCCATCCTTTTGACCTAACAATACCACTCCTAGATCTGAAGCCCGAAGACATCAAAGAAAAAGGAAAAAGACCCATATTTACAAAAATATCAATAGCAGCATTTTTTTTTAAATAGTAAATAACTGAAAATTGAGAGGATGCCCATCATTTGAGGGAATGGCTTAACAAGTTGTGGTATGTGGTTATAATAGATTATTATTATGCTGTAAGAAATGTTGAAGTAGAGAGGTGGAGCCAAGAAAAGCCAGGAAGTTGCCTGAGCTCTCCCCAGTTTCCCTTGAAACAACATTAAATCAAACCACTAAACAAATTCTGTAGCAACAGAACCCCCAAAATGATGGAGTGAAACAATTTTCCAGCCCAAGATAACTTAGAAGGATTCAGGAAAGATCTGTTTCACTTAGGTGAAAGGGGGGCACAGCCAAGCACAGATAGTGTCCAGACAAGGCAGTGGGAGGCTCTTAGTCACAGCACAGATCAGCAACTAAGGCTCCCACCATCTTGCTTTAGTAAGCCAGTGGCACAGCAGGTAAGTTGTGAGGCCTCCAGCCACAGCCCAGAAGGTAAACTGCCAGCCCTGGAACCCATGGCACAACAAGCATAACTTGGCTGGGCCTCCCCAGTTCAGTGGGTGAGCCACTAACCCTGGAGGCTCTTGCACAGCAAGTCAGTGACCAGGCAAGAAGCCTGTATCCCAGGAGTAGAGTTCAACTCTAAAAGTCATGAAAAAGACTGGAAAATGAGCAAAAAACAAACAAAAAGAGCCCTGGTCATAGAGAGCTACAAGGAAGATCAAAATACAAACTCGGAAGTAGTCAACAATGTCAAAATGCCTATATATGAAGGCTCAAAGAGGAATGTGTATTGGTCTCAAGCCCAAAAAGTCCTCTTGGAAGAGCTCAAAGAGTATTTTAAAAGTCAAACTCAAGAGGTAGAAGAAAAATTGGGAAAAGAAATGAGAGTGAGGCAAGAGAATCAAGAAAAAAGAGTCAATAACTTGGAAAAAGAAAACAATTCTTTAAAAAGTTGAATTGAAGAGGACAGAGCCAAGATAGTGGAGTAAAGGCAGGGATTCACCTGAGCTCTCTTCCAAACCTCTCCAAATACTGACAAATAATGACTCTAAACAAATCAAGAGCAGCAGAACCCACAAAAAGATGGAGTGAAGCATTTTTGCAGACTAAGACAACTTGGAAAGTTGGCAGGAAAGATCTGTTGCACCAGGATGAAGAGAGGAGCACAGTCCAGCACAAGCCATGCTAGTGTAGACTGGACCCCAGCAAACCAGGAGCAGGCCTCAGAGCAACAAAATCAGAGGCAGCAGCAGTTTCCAGATCTTTCAGCCCACAGACACCAAAGATAAATTAGAATATCAGTGGGAAAGGTCTGTTGTACCTGGTGATAGTGAAGCATAGTCCAGCACAGGCCATGCCAGCACAGTCCCAGCCCAACCAGGAGCATGGCTTGGGAGCTACTGAATCAGCAGCAACAGTGGCTGCTTCCAGAGCTCTCAGTACACAGATGGCAAGGAGGTCAAACAACTGGTCAGAAGGAGATTACAGGTGTGTTTTTGCTAGCACTGGGGACTCTGTTGCTTTGCCCATTCTCAGTCCTGGGTGGCAGTCCCAGGGTGAGGAGGAGTATTAGCACACTAGAGCTTGAAGCTATGGTGGAGGGAGAACACTTGTTACAGTTCCAGGGCAGGAACGAGTGTTTGTGTTCACTATAGGCCAGGAGAATAGTATACACACCCTCTCCTTAGATCACACCACTTTGGAAAAACTGACTACTTACAGGTCCCTAGAAGTATCATTAAAAACAGCTGCACAAAACCCATGAAGTTTAAGAAATAGGCTGGAAAATGAGCAAATAACAGAAGAAAATTGGTGACAATGAAATCAAAACACATACTCAGAAGAGAACAACAAAGTCAAAGCTCCTACAACCAAAGCCTCCAAGAAAAATATGAATTGGTCTCAGGCCACAGAAGAGCTCAAAAAAGGATTTTAAAAATCAAGTAAGACGGATAGAGGAAAAATTGGGAAGAGAAATGAGAGTGATGCAAGAAAATCGTGAAAAATACAGTCCACAGCTTGGTAAAGGAGACACAAAAAAATACTGAAGAAAATAACACCTTAAAAAACAGACTACGCCAAATTTTAAAAGAAGTCCAAAAAGCTAAAGAGGAGAAGAATGCCTTAAAAAGTAGAATTGGCCAAATGGAAAAGGAGGCACAAAAGCTCCCTGAAGAAAATAATTCCTTAAAAATTAGAATTGAACAAATGGAAAATTATGAGAAATCAAGAAACAGTAAAATAAAACCAAAAGAATGAAAAAAATAGAAGACAATGTAAAATATCTCATTGGAAAAACCATTGACCTGAAAAATAGATCAAGGAGAGATAATGTAAGAATTAATGGACTACTTACAAGTCATGATCAAAAAAAGAGCATAGACATCATCTTTCAAGAAATTATGGAAAACTTCCGTGATATTCTAGAACAAAGAGGGAAACTAGAAATTGAAAGAATCCTCCAATCACCTTCTGAAAGAGATCCCTAAATGAAAACTGCCAGGACTATTACAGCCAAATTCCAGAGTTCCCAGGTCAAGGAGAAAACATTGCAAGCAGTCAGAAAGAAATGATTCAAGTATCATAACACAGGATCTAGCAGCTTCTACATGACAGAATCAGAAGGCTTGGAATATGATATTCCAGAGAGCAAAGGTACTAAGATTACAAACAAGAATTATCTACCCAGGGGGAAAATGGGTATTCAATAAAATAGAGGACTTTTAAGCATTTTTGATGAAAAGATCAGAGCTGAAGAGAAAAATCTGACTTTCAAATACAAGACTCAAGAGAAGCATAAAAAGGTAAACAGGAAAGGGAAATCATAAGGGACTTCATAAGGTTAAACTGTTTACATTCCTACACAGGAAGATGATACTTGTAACTCAAAGAAACGTTCTCATTATTAGGGCTGATAGAAGGAGTATATAGACTGAGGGCACAGGTATGGGTTGAATATGAAGGGATGATAACTAAAAAAATTTAAAAAAACAAAATTAAAGGATGAGAGAGGAATGCTGGGAGAAAGTGAAAGGAAGAGGTAAAATGGGGTAAATTATCTCATGTAAAAGAGGCAAGCAATAGCTTTTACAGTGGAGGGGAAGAGGGGGGAAGTGAGGGGGAGTGAGTGAACTTAACTCTCAATAGAATTGGCTTAAAGAGGAGATAACATACATACTCAATTGGGTATAGAAATCTATCTTACCCTACGGAAAATAGGAGAGTGTATTGGTAATTAAGGTAGGACTTTTTTTTTTTTACTGTTTTCTCTTTTAGAATGCTAAAATAATCAAGTGCGCTTGATTAGATCTTACTAGATGCAAAGCCTCAGGCTCACACCCTTTTGCTAACTAGGTGCAAAGCCTCAGGCCCACACCTTTTTGCTGATTAGGTGTGAAGCCTTCAGGCCCTAAGAAGGGTATATAAACTCAGAGGTTAGCATTTTGTTTGGGGCTCTCACTCACTGGAAGAGTGTTGGTGTGGAGACTCTGGGTAGCTGGTGGAGCCCCCGGCTTTGAAGAAAACCCAGATGTTGGTGCTTCTCTTTTTGGTAACTATGTGTGTGATGTGAATACAGATCAAAGCATACTTTTTTTACTTTATTATTCTTGAGGATTTTTTTGTTTTCTTTCACAACATGACTATTATGGAGATGTTTTGCATGACTGCACATGTATAAGCTATATCATATTGCTTGCCTTTTCAATGAGGAAGGGTGGGGAAGGAGGAAGGGAGAGAATTTGGAACTCAAAGTTTTAAAAAATGAATGGTAAAAATTGCTTTTACATGCAACTGGGGAAAAATAAATCTTAAAAAAAGTTGAGTTGGCCAGATTGAAAAGGAGATGCGAAAGCTAACTGAAGAAAATAATTCCTTAAAAAGCAGAATTGGGCAAGTGGAAGCTAATGACTCTATGAGACATCAAGAATCAATTAAAAAAAATTAAAGGATGAAAAAAGGGAAGAAAATTTGAAATATCTCATTGGAAAACAGTTGACCTGAAAAATAGATCCAAGAGATATAATTTAAGAATTATTGGACTACCTGAAAGCCATGATAAAAAAAAGAGCCTGGACAGCATCTTTCAAAGAATTGTCAAGGACAACTGCCCTGATATCCTAGAACCAGAGGGTAAAATTGTTATTGAAAGAATCCACTGATCATCTTCTTTTAGGAGATGATCTCTTTTAGAGATACCAAAATGAAAACTCTAAGGAGTATTATAGCCAAATTCCAGAACTCTCAAGTCAAGGAGAAAATACTGCAAAAAACCAAAAAGAAATAATTCAATATCAAGGAGACACAGTCAGGATTACATAGAATTTAGCAGCTCTACATTAAATGATCAGATGGCTTAGAATATGATATTCTGGAAGGCAAAAGAACTTAGAGTACAACCAAGAATCAACTGCCCAGCAAAATTGAGAATAATCTTTCAAGGGAAAAATTGTTCATTCTACAAAATAGGCAACTTCCATATTTTCCTGATGAAAAGACCAGATTTGAACAGAAAATTTGATTTTCAAATACAAGTCTCAAGAGAAGCATAAAAAGGTAAACAGAAAAGAAAAAAAAAACCATGTTATTTAATATGGTCAAATTCTGTATATCCCTCCATGGGAAGTTGATATTTATAACTCTTAAGAATTGTATCTCTATTAGACAGTTAAAAAGAGTATTTACATAGATGGGGGGTGTGGGTATAAGTTGATTTTGATGTGATGATATAAAAAAAATTAAGGGTTGGTCATAATTCTTCTCCACAACTTGACTAGTGTATAAATTAATTCAATGCGAAGTTATACATGGTAGTTGTATGAGATTCCATGCCGTCTTGGGGAGGGAGGGGAGAGGGAGGGGAGAAAATCTGGATCTCAAAATTATGTAGAACTGTGTGTTGTAAACTAAAAATAAAAAAAAATTAAGGGGTGAAAAAAGAATTATACTGGGAGAAGAGGGAAGGGGGAGACAGGATGGGGTAAATTATATCACATGAAGAAGTGCAAAAGACCTATTACAGTAGAAGCAAAGAATAGAGGTAGTGAACATTGCTTGAACCTTACTCTTATCAGATTTAGCTCAAAGAGGTACTAACATACATATCAGTTGGGTATAGATATCTATCTTACTGTGTAGGAAAGTAGGAGGGGAAGGGGGAATAATGCAGAGTGGAGGAGGCTGATAGAAGGGAGGGCAGATTGAGGGAGGCAGTGGTCAGAAGCAAAACACTGGTCAAGGTGAAAGGTAAACAGTGAAAATATCCGATGGAAGGAAATACTCAGTAATCATAACTGTTAGTGTGAATGGGATGAACTCTCCCACAAAATGGAAGCAGTTAGCAGGGTGGATTAAAAAACAGAATACTATAATATGTTGTTTACAAGAAACACATTTGAAGCAGAGAGACATACAGAGAGTAAAAGTAAGTGGCTGGAGCAGAATCTATAGTACTTTAGCTCAAACTAAGAAACCAGGGTAGCAATCATGATCTTAGACAAAGCAAAAGCAAAAATAGTTCTAATTAAAAGAGAAAAGGAAGAAAACTACATTTTTCTAAAAGGTACCATAGACAATGAAGTAACATAAATAATAAAAATGAATGAAGTGGCATAGCATCCAAATTTCTAAAGGAGAAGTTAAATGAGTTGCTAGAGGAAGTAGACAGTAAAACTCTAGTTAGTGGGGGACCTCAACCTTCCCCTGTCAGAAGTAGAAAAATCTAACCAAAAAATAAAAAGTAAGAAATTAAGGAGGATAATACAATTTTGGGAAAGTTAGATATGATAGACCTCTGGAGAAATTGAATGGGAAGAGAAAGGAATATACCTTTTTTTCTGGGTAGTACACGACACCTACACAAAAATTGACCATTTATTAGGCCATAAAAACAAGATGATCAAATGCAGAAAGGTGGAAATGTGAAACGATCCCTTTTAGATCATGATGCTATAAAAATTACACTTAATACATGATTATGGAAAGACAAATTAAAAATTAATTGGAAACTAAATAATCTAATCCTAAAGAATGGGTGTGTCAAACAACAAATCATAGGAAAAAAATCAATAATTTCATCAAAGAAAATGACAAGAATGAGACAACATACTAAAATTTTGGGGATGCAGCCAAAGCAGTACTGAGGGGAAATTTAAGTCTCTAAATGCTTACATCAATAAAATAGAGAAAGAATAGATGAACAAAATGGACATGCAACTAAAAAAGCTAGAAAAAGAACAAATTAAAATGCCCAGTTCAACACCAAATTAGAAATACTGAAAATCAAAGGAGAGATTAATAAAATTGAAAGAAAACTATTGAAGTAATAAATAAACCAAGAACTTATCATATGAAAAACAAACAATAAAATAGATAAACCTTTGTTTAATTTGATTTTAAAAAAGGAAAGAAAAAAACAAATTACCAATATAAAAAATGAAAAGGTTGAATTCACCACCAATGAAGAGCAAATTAAAGCAATAATTCAGGTGTATTTTGCCCAATTGTATGCCAAGAAATCTGACAATCTAAGTGAAATGGATGAATATTTTAAAAAAAATATATAACTTGCCCAGAATAATAAAAGAGGAAATAGAATACTTAAATAGCCTCATCTTAGAAAAAGAAATTGAACAAGTCATCAGTGAACTCCCTAAGAAAAAAATCCCCAGAACCAGATGGATTTACAAGTAAATTCTACCTAATATTTAAAGAACAATTAATTCCAGTACTGTACAAACTATTTGGGAAAATAGGCAAAGAAGGAGACCTACCAAATTCCTTTAATGACACAAATATTGTGCTGATACCTAAACCAGAAAGATTCAAAATAGAGAAAGAAAATTAGAGATTAATTTCCCTAATGAATATTGATGCAAAATATTTAAGTAAAATATTAACAAGGAGATTACACAATTTATCACTAGGATAATGCACTATGACCAGGTGGGATTTATACCATGAATACAGGGCTCATTCAATACTAGGAAAATTATCAGCATAATTGACCATTTCAATAACAAAACCAATAGAAATCATAGGATTATCTCAATAGATGCAGAAAAGTCTTTGACAAAATACAATACCCATTCCTGTTAAAAACACTAGAGAGCATAGGAATTAATGTAACTTTTCTTAAAATGTTAAATAATATCTATCTAAAATCATCAGCAAGCATTATATGTAATGGGGATAAGCTACAAGTTTTTCCAATAAAATCAGGGGTGAGGTAAGTATGCCTATTATCACCTCTATTACTCAATATTGTACTAGAAATGTTAGCTTTAGCAATGAGAAGAAAAAGAAATAGATGGAGATGGAGTAGATAATAAGGAAAAAAAAACTACCACTCTTTGCAGGTGAAATGATAAAATACTTAGTAAAACTAGTTGAAATAATTAAGAACTTTAGTAAAGTTGCAAGATATAAAATAAACTCACATAAATCATCAACATTTATTATTTTATTATATTACCAACAAGGCCCAGCAGCAAGAGATGGAAAAAGAAATTCCATCTTAAATAACTTTAGACAATCTAAACTATTTGGGAGTCTATCTGTCAAGACAAACCCTAGAACTATATGAACACAATTACAAAACACTTTTCACACAAATGAAGAAATTGGAGAAATATCAATTGCTCATGGGTAGGCCAAGTTAATATAATAAAAATGACAATTCTACCTAAATTAATTTACTTATTCAGTACCATACCTATCAAACTTCCAAAAAATATTTTATAGAGCTAGAAAAAAATAAAAAAAATTATAAGGAGGAACAAATGGTCAAGAATATCAAGGAATTAATGAAAAGAAGGTAAAGGAAGGTGGCCTGGCTGTAACACATCTAAAAGTATATTATAAAGTGGCAATCATCAAAGCTATTTTATACTGATTAAGAAATAGAGTGGTGGATCAGTGGAATAGATTAGATACAGAAGTCACAATAGTAAATGACTACAGTAATCTACTATTTGTTAAGCCCAAAGATTCCAGCTTCTGCGATAAGAACTTACAATTTGACAAAAACTGCTGGGAAAAAATGGAAAAAAGTATGGCGGAAACTAGGTGGAGACCTATATCTCACATAAGGTCAAAATGGGTACATGATTTAGACATAAAGGGTGATTCCATAAGCAGCTTAAGAGAGAAAGGAATAGTTTACTTTTCAGATCTACAGAGAAGTGAAGAATTTATGACCAAACAAGAGATAGAGAGCATTACAAAATGTGAATTGGGTAATTTTGATTCTGTTAAACTGAAAAGCTTTTGTACAAACAAAACCAATGCAACCAGGATTAGAAGGAAAGCATAAAGTTGGAAACAATTTCTTTTTAAAAAATTTAATTAATTTATTTTTAGTTTTCAACATTTACTTCTTATAAGATTTTGAGTTCTAAATTTTCTCTCCTTCCCTTCTCTCCCCTCTCCCCAAGATAAGGTGCATATGCTTTGACACAACAATACCACTTCTAGGGCTATATGCCAAAGAAATCATAAAAATGGGAAAAGGACTCACATGTACAAAAATATTTAGGTTATACATGTTCATTCATATTAAACATATTTTCACATTAGTCATGTTGTAAGGAAGAATTTGAGTCAATTGGAGGAACCATGAGAAAGAAGAAACAAATAAAACAAAACAAAAAAAGAGAGAGAGCAAATAGTATGCTCCAATCTGCATTCAAATTCCATAGTTCTTTTTCTGGATGTGGATAGCATTTTCCATCATGAGTCTTTTGGAATTGTCTTAGATCCTTGCATTGCTGAGAAGAACTAAGCTTATCAAAGTTAGCCTCACAAAATGTTGCTGTTATTGTGTACAGTGTTCTCCTGGTTCTGCTTACCAGCATCAGTTCGTCTAAGTCTTTCCAGATTTTTCTGAAGCCTGCTTGCTCATCATTTTTTGTAGCTCAATAGTATTCCATTACATTCATATACCACAATTTGTTCATCCATTCCCTAATTGGTGGGCACCCCCTCAATTTCCAGTTCTTGGTTACCACAGAAAGAGCAGCTATAACTGTTTTTGTACATATGGGTCCTTTTCCAATTTTGATGATCTCTTTGGTGTATAGCCCTAGAAGTGGTATTGTTGTGTCAAAGGGTATGCACAGTTTTATAGTTTTGGGTATGGTTCCAAATTGCTCTCCAGAATGGTTGGATCAATTCACCACTCCACCAACAATGCATTAGTGTTCCAATTTTCCCACCTCTTCTCCAAAATTTATCATTTTCCTCTTTTGTCACATTAGCCAATCTGACAGGTGTGATGTGGTACCTCAGAGTTGTTTTGATTTGCATTTCTCTAATCAACCGTGATTTAGAGCATTTTTTTATATGACTATAATTTCTTCATCTGAAAACTGCCTGTTCATATCCTTTGACCATTTATCAATTGGGGAACAACTTGTATTCTTATAAATTTGACTCAGTTCTCTCTATATTTTAGAAATGAGATACTGGTTGTACAACTTGTTTGCTGGGAAACTATTTTCATAGCAATATTTGGCTCCACATGAAAGAAGCTAGAAAGGCTATTTCCAGAAAGGTATGTTGCTCTGTAACAGCAAGTGCCTTGGAGAGATTTGGAGTATACATAGACATTCTGTAACTGGTTTTATTTGCTATATAAGTCATCAAAAGGAGCCACTTTGGCTATGGAACTGTAACTATGGCACAATAAAAATGACACTAATTAGCCTGAGCCAGTCTCTTGGCAAGGGATCCTTTAAGGCTTGATGGTTTTAGAGAAGAAGAATGAACTGGTGAAGGCATCAGGGCTGGGGAGAGTCAGTCTGAAACTATATATCTGTGGAGCAAAAATGCTCTTAGAAGTCCTTGCTGTATGTATATAATAGAAATTAGCTTTTATCTTGGTGAAAGTTAATTGCTCAAATGGAATTGAAACATCAAGTAGCGGTGGCTAACAGTGAAGGAACACACAAGTGGGGACTCAAGCTAATATCACAGAAAGATCAACAAAATTCCTCAGGTTACCTGAGAACCCTGAAGGATTAAAACATACATAGATTTACTCTGGGACAGTGAGGCCAGAGTTAGCATCATATTGCGTTTTGATTTTATCTGGTCCTGCCTTCTAAATGTAAATGTTATCAGTGTCTTTCAGACACAACAATGTCACGGTGACTGATTTTTTATGGCCTGGAAATAGAGTAGTGGGGCTTCAAAAGCCACAGTATCAAAGAGTAACAGTATATTTGCCAAATCACAATTACCCCTAAGGCCCCTTGAGAGGTTCACTTCTAGTTGCATGGCTGCCACCCTGCCGAAGGGTGGAAGCTGAGACCTGTCACTTATACAGGTTGGGGAGAGTTGCCCAAGATATAAGAATGTGGGTACTAGATTAGACACCACACCTGTTCACACGGTACATTGTCCATATGGTGTTATGCCCAAGCTGAAAGTAGAAATAGCTTTTTTTTTTAAGACTTTGGTTTTGAAAGTGAGAAGAATTCTGATGATATTATGATAGCTTGAACTGACAGGGTTAATCCCTTGGATTGTGCCAGTACCTTGGCAGAGGTGTTATACTTATCAAATTTATTGATGCAAATTGTAGGTAAATTATTTGGGATCAGAAATAATTTGAATAGGATTGGATTTTGTGACAGAAATGGGTTTTGTGCCTACTTCTACTGACACCAGGCTGAATCAGAATACCCAGTCTTAGACTTCTGAGAAACTTGAGCAATAAGATGGAGGACTCAACATTTTCTCTGCTCCCTATTGCCCCACAAACCTCTCCAAAACAGAAATTATGCACCAAAGATAAAACAAACTTCTGCTGTACCCATGAACTAGGATGCTAAGAATCCAAAAGAAAGTTGACAAAACACCGTGAAATGACACTCACTAACAGAGTTCACTCAGCACCACTCCCCCACTTTGTACCCTGCATAAATAGACCCAACCCTGAAACAAGCTTGCAACAAAACACATCCCCATGCTCTGGACCACATCTTTCTAGTGCCATGACTCAAGGCTATGGGCCACTGGCTCCAATAGTTGGCCATAACTCATCAGGAGCTAAAGCCTCTTGGGAACCACAACCTTGTAGCAACAGCATTGCAAAGTTCTGAATCGTAAGTACCCAGGGAGTTGACTGCTCTATAGCACCAACAGAGCTGCTTGGTAGGCTAAAAACCTCAAAACACCAGCAGAGTCAGTGCCAGAGCAGACAACCATATAGCATTAGCACTGCAAAGTTCTGAGCTACTGGTGCTATGTGTATGTATATAGTGAGAGGTGGGGGAAGGGCCTGGCCAGCAGTTCTCCAAGACTGAGAGAAAGAGCACAAGCAACAGCTGGGGCCAATTCTGACCACCCAAAAGTCAGTTGGGAGGCAGACATCTAGGCTTGTGAATTGTGAATTGCCCTGTGGGAAGGAGGTCGAAAAGCTTTGAGGTTCAGACCCTAATGAAACAATAATCAAAGGAAAGAGAAAAAGAAAGTGAGTAACAGGAAAAATAAAGAAGAAAAAAGACTGAAATTACCAAAGATTTTGGGAAGAAGAAAACTCAAAGACCTTGACCATAAACAGATAAACAAAGAGAAAAAAAATAACAAATGAAGGAAATATGGCCTCCCAATCTAGTAGAGGAGTTCAGGCATCTATAAATAAAAACTGCAAAACAAAGGAAAATGATCCAATATTTGATGAGACAGGAGACCCCATTGAATTTGAGAACATGGAGCTACAACACACTATTGCTTAGTAGTTCAAAAGAGAAATGAGAATTATAAGAGTAGAATGTGTGACTTGCACAGCAAATAAAATAGACAGAACCACACAAAAATTAGAATTGGCGATGGCTTAGAAGAAGAGAAGCAAAAAGAATTAAAAGAAAATAAGTTCACTTTGCAAGCAAAAATGCTGATTTTGAAGACAACATGCACAGAGAAAACCTAAGGATCACAGGGTTCCCAAAAGAATAGAACAGGGCAAATAATACAAGAAAATAGCCCAGAACTTCTGAATACTGAAAATGAAATTCCAATTGAAATAATTCATAAATCACTTGTAGAAAAAAAACCCACTGGGAAACAATTTTTTACAGCCAGTAAATCCAATAAAGGCCTCATTTCTAAAATATATAGAGAACTGAGTCAAATTTATAAGAATACAAGTAGTTCCCCAATTGATAAATGGTCAAAGGATATGAACAGGCAGTTTTCAGATGAAGAAATTAAAGCTATCTATACTCACATGAAAAAATGTTCGAAATCACTATTGATTAGAGAAATCCAAGTCAGAACAACTCTGAGGTACCACATCACACTTATCAGATTAGCTAACATGACAAAACAAGAAAATGATAAATGTTGGAGGTGTGAGAAAATTGGAACACTAATGCGTTGTTGGTGGAGTCGTGAATTGATCCAACCATTCTGGAGAGCAATTTGGAACTATGCCCAAAGGGCTATAAAAATATGCATACCCTTTGATCCAACAATACCGCTGCTAGGGCAGTATCCCAAAGAAGTCATTAAAAAAAGGGAAAAGGACCCACATGTTCAAAAATATTTATAGCAGCTCTTTTTGTGGTGGCCAAGAACTGGAAACTGAGGGGATGCCCATCAATTGGGGAATGGATGAACAAGTTGTGGTATGTGAACGTAATGGAATACTATTGTTCCATAGGAAATGATGAGCAGGCAGACTTCAGAAAAACCTGGAAAGACTTATATGATTTGATGCTGAGTGAAGTGAGCAAGACCAGGAAAACATTGCACACAGTAACAGCCACATTGTGTGGTGACTGACTTTGATAGACTTAGGTCTTCTCAGCAATGCAAGGATCTAAGACAACTCCAAAAGGCCCATGATGGAAAATGTCATCCACATCCAGAGAAAGAAACATGGAGTTTGAATGCAGATGGAAGCAGACTATTTGCTCTCTCTCTCTTTGTTTTTGTTGTTGTTTTGTTTCTTCTTTCCTATGATTCTTTCCATTGGTCCTAATTCTTCTTTACAATGTGACTAATGTGAAAACATGTTTAACATGAATGTATGTTAGAGCTTATTATCAGATTACATGTTGTCTTGTGGAGGGGTGCAGGAAAGAGAGGAGGAGAAAATTTAGAACTCAAAACCTTATGGAAGTAAGTGTTGAAAACTAAAAATAAATTAATTACTTAATAAAAAAATTTAAAAATAGGAGTAAAAAACCCTGAGTGCAAACTACAAAACACATAGTGGTTAACTTCAATACACTTCAGAAACTACAATTTCTACAAGCAATCAGATGACCTTCAAATACAAAGGAAAGGACATCCCAATAAAGCAAGACTATTCTGCATCCAGAATATAGTGGAGGAATTTGAATACATTTTAAAGAGCAATGGAGCTCAGGGCACAGCATAGTGTGATCTATGTGGAAAATCTGAGCTTAATCATAAATGATATATGTTCAGTACTAAAGATGAATTCGAAACATTTTTAGAAAGAAAGACAGAACTGAAGAGATTGTTTATTTTTTTAACACCTCAACCAGTAGAAATGCCAGAGGAATCAAAATAACATTTAATTTAGTACTTAGCCACAGCTAAGGACTGCAATGGCAACAGAATGACAGCCAAGAGAGCAGTAAGAAATTTCTTTCCAAATGTACAAAAGGAGATAGGGGTGAAGGCAGAAATCTGATAGAGGTAACAATGAAGAGGCAAACCTGAGGCATTATGGACAGGACCTAGCAACACCTTGCCTATAGGTGAATCAATATTTTTTTGTGGGATTACATTACAGCATGGGAGGGTGCATGAAGGGGAGGAGGAGAGGAAGGAGGTAGAGTGCATGGTATGCCAGGGTCAAATCCAGGGCTAGCAATGATCTCACAAAGAAAAGAGCCTACAGGAGGAGTTGAGGAAAAGGGAGGAAAATTGAGGAGGAAGGAGGCCTTAATTTGGTGGTGAAAGAGGATACCACTGATGAAGAGAGATGGTCTATGGAGGGCGATGAGTACCACGCTGGGCATAGGCTGGGGCATTGGGTGCTTGAAACGTCTACTCATACTGCATCAGGAGGAGGGAAGTTGGAGCACTAGAGGGCAACTGGCACCTGGGACATGGTAGAGTGGGAGGGTATGAACCTATGGAGGAAATTCTGAGGCAACTGTAGGAAAAAATGTTAACAGGTAGGGCATAAATCAGTGGTGGGCTGCATAATTGGTGACATATGGAGGGAGGGGTCCTGCATTGGGACTGTGTTTTCTCTGATACTGCAGTAATTGGTATTGTTCTGAGAATGAGGCACAAGAGAAGAGTGGATTCCATGGGGCAAGTGACAGAAAATGTCTAGAAGGGAAAGCCTAGAGTGGATACCTTGGAAACTTTGATTGCATGAGAAACATAGAGAAAAGAGAGAGACTAGATGATTGTAGAGATGATGATCGGAAAATGAGGGTCTAGAGGAGACAGAAATAGAGGATAGATGATGAAAAGAATGAGAAAAATTCTTTTTAGAAATGACAGCAAACCCCCCCCCCCCGCAATGAACAGAACTAGTTGAAGGGGAGGAGACAAAGGGGGAATCTATTCAATTGAGAAGAAAAAAGTGTGGGAGTTAGAATTATATAATCGAACAAAAGCACAAGGGGGAAAGGAACTAACATCTTTGTTTTTATAACTTGAAAAAATACTAGAGACTGAGGAAAATATAAATCTAACTCATAACTTTAAATGGGAACAGATTAAACAATTCAATTAAGTAAGAAAGAGTGACAGATTGGATAGGAAAACAAGCCTCAACAATCTATTGCTTACAAGAAATACATTTGAAAAAACAAATAAAATAATGGAATAAAAATGTGAAGCTGCAAAACAATTTATCAAGTCAACTGAATCAGGATTTTCACTGATGCTATTAGAGGAAAAAAAACCCAAACATTTAATTTCGTACCCACACTTCACAAATTATTCTCAAAGTACCAGAATCCTTTTCTGAGAAAATTGTAGTCCTAATATCTAAACCAGGGAAAGGTGAAACAGAAAAAAAGTTCTGTTCAGCAAGCTCCTCCCACCACAGGCTCCATGTGACTCAAACTCATGTGACTCAGACAAGTCACATGAGCCTATTAATGGATGGGAAAGATCTTTCCCATTGCATTAACAATACATTAACAATACATATGATCAAGTAGGATTTATACCAGCAATGCAAAGATGTCCAACAATGGGAAAACAATCAATATAATTAACTGTATTAAAAACCAAAACATCCAAAAACACATTATCATCTCAAGAGATGCAGAAAAAGCCTTTGACAAAGTATAGCATATAACATTCTTTTATGCTAAAAACCTAAAAAATATAGACTTACAGGGACCAATTTTTAATGTCACAAAAAGCACCTACCTAAAACCAAAAGCAAGCATTATATGTAATGGGAATACATTAGAACTTTTCCAGTATATATTGGGAGTGAAGCAAGAATACCTACTTTTCCACCTATTATTTGATATAGTTTTGGAAATGCTAGCAACAGCAATACGGCAAGAAAAAGAAAGTAAAGGAATAAAGATAGGTAAAGAGGAGATAAAACTATCCCTGTTTGCTAATGGTTTAATTGGAAAATCCTAGAGACTAGTTGAGATAATGCAAAGATACTAAATGAGAAAATTAATAGCTTCAGCAAAGTTAAAGACTATGAAATAAATCCTCAAAAATCAATAGCATTTTTATATAATAACAAAATGCAAGAAGTAATCATATAAAGGGAAATCCCATTCCCAAAACGTACAAAATGCATAAAATATCAACCTCTTAAAGCACACAAGAAACTAATACAGATTCAGTTACAAAGTGTTCCTTCCTTAAAAGCTGGAGGAATATTCAGTGCTCATTTCAATATAATAAAAATTCTACCAAAAATGAACACTTTTAATACTACACCAATCAAATTACCAAGGGGAAATTTTACAGAACTTGATAAAAGAAAAGTGAAATTTGGAAAAACAAAGATATAAAATATCAAGGGAAATGATGAAAAGAAGTAAGGACAAGTGGGGAACAGCACTTTCAGACCTCAGACTGTAGCATAAAACAGGAATAACCTTGTGAAAGAGCTGAGGGGGTGGAGTAGAGGCTCCCAGCTGAATTCTCCCAATATTCCTCTCCAAGTAATTTTAAAATAATGTCTCAAAGTGAATTCTAGGGTGTCATAGGTAACAAAGATCAGAGTGAGGCATTTTTTCCAGCCCAATACAATTTAGGGAGTCAGAAGTAGGGTGGGGGCCAGCCTTGGGGACAACGCCAATAATAAGCCATGGAGGGTGTGGGGACAGCTACAATAGCAGCTTCAAGAGTTCTCAGACCAGAAACAGTAAGGGGATTGGGCAATTGGTCAGGAAGAGATTACAGGGGTCCCTTATGCTGGTCCTGGGCATAGGACATGATACTGTTTGGCAACTTCATTGCCCAGGGCCAAAGTAATTGCTAGCACAAACAGCTACAAGGGAGCTGGGGACCTGGTCACAGTTCCAAGGTAGAGAAGAGGGCTTTTGCTTGTGATTGCAGGTGACAAGCATCCTCCCAGGGTAAAGAAGAGAGTACAAACCAGGAGAGCAGTGACCACACCTCTCCCTGAATGACACCACCTTGAAAGCGCCAAAAACTTACAGACCCTTAGAATTAGCCACGAGAAGAAAAGCAGAACAAAAAAGCTTGGAGCTAAGAACACTGCCACATCCCTTAGTGAGCAAAGCCCAACATTTACATAAAGATCAAAGACAGGAAATAGGCTAGAAAAATGAGCAAAGTACAAAAAGAGACCCTGATCACAAAAAGATAATATGGTAAGAAGAAACTACAAGACAGAAACGCTGAAGAAGAGAACAATGTGAAACCAGCTATAGGCAAAGCCTCAAAGAGAGATGCAAATTGGACAGAAGCCCAGCAAGAATTCCTATGAGGGCTAAAGAGAGAGTAAAAAAAATGATTTTTGAAATAAAATCAGTGTAGAGTAAAAATTGGGAAAGGAAATGAGAGCAATGCAGAAAAAAACAAAAAGTTAAGAGGCAAATATATATGAAAGGAATAACAAATAAAATTGGTAAAATGTTAAAAGAGGTACAAAAGCTCACAAAAGAAAATAATTCCTTAAAAATTAAAATTGGGAAAGTGGAAGCTAATGACTCCGTGAGAAATCAAGAAACCATAAAACAAATTCAAAAGAATGAAAAAACAGAAGGAAATGTGAAATACCTCATCAAAAAAATCAACTGACTTGAATCTGAAAACTGATTAAGAAAAAGCCTAGATATCAAATTCCAAGAAATTATAAAGGAAATCTTCCCCAATGTCTTAAAACCAGAGACTAAAATAGAAATTGAAAGTATCCACTAATCACCTCCTGAAAGTGATCCCCTATCGAATATTCCCAGAAGCCAGAGCTTCCAGGTCAAGGAGAAAATATTATAAGCAGCCAGAAAGAAACAATTCAAATATCATGGAGCCACACTCAGGATCACAGAAGATTTAACAGCTTCCATATTAAAGAAGTGGAGAGCTTGGAATATGATATTACAGAAAGCAAAGCTAGAATTATAGCCAAGAATAATCTGCCCAGCAAAATTGAGTATAATAATTCTTTTTTTGGGGGGGGGGGCAATGCTTTTAAGCATTCCCAATTAAAACACCAGACCTGAATAGAAAATTTGACATTCAAACAAGACTCAAGAGAAACATAAAAACCTTTTATTAAAAAAAAGGAAAGAGAAATCATAAGGGACTCAAAAAGGTTAAACTTTTTATATTTCTATATGGGAAGATGATACATACACGTACATTTAAGAATTTTATCATTATCAGGCCAGTTGGAAGAATTCTACATAGACAGAGGACACAGGTATGAGTTGATTATGTTGGAATAAACTAAAAAATGGAGGGGCAAGAAAGAGGGAAGCACTGAGAGATGGGGCAAGGGAGAAGACAAATGGGGAAAACATAAAAGAGGCAGACACAAAAAAGCAAGGACAAGAAAGAACTTTTACAGTGGAGAGGAAAATAGGAGGGGAGTGGCAGGCAATGCTTGAAACTCACTTTCACAGAAGTTTTTCTAAAGACGGTATGTGTGTGTGTGTGTGTGTGTGTATGTAAAGAGATAAGAGAAAATTGGGGTTGGGGACAGTGGTGGGATTCAAATGAATTAACAACCGGTTCTCCACAGAACCGAGCCGAGGCACCGCCCCTCCAGCTGATGTGGTGGGCACAGGCCCCACCCCCCCTAACAACTGGTTTGAGGAACTCAACCTAAAATTAGGTACCAATTCTATGAAACTGGTGCCAGCTGGCTAAATCTCACCTCTGCACCTCTGATTGGGGGTGATTAGGACAAGGAAAGATTAAAGGAGACAGTGGTCAGAAACGAAACAGATTTTTGAGGACTGCCAGGGTAAAAAAGAGAGAGAAATGAGAAGAAAATGGAATGGAAGGAAATAAACAGTAATCATAACTGAATGTGAATGGGTGTATTGGGAATCATGATGGGCTCTTAGCACTTATTCAACCAAGTGCCCTTGAAGAGTTTGGCCTTTGTTTCCTTGATTAAACTAGGAGTCCTTGATGACCTCCTTGCCTCAAGGGAAAGCCTAGTTTACATGGGTTTGAGTGACATGTTTGTGACATTAGAGGCTCTTGGACCACGTGGGTTTAAGTTGCGTTTTTGTGACAATTTAGGTCACATGGGTGAGTCGCATGCGTGACTCACCTTCGACCCTGAAGCACAGAGGTTGGCTTTCTCTTTTGGAGCTCTGAGCCACAGCAGGAGTGGACCTCTGAGCCAGCCTTGTTGAGTTCCCAGCTGAAATCAGACGCTTGGTAACTATGAATTGTATTTGGTCTATTCATAAATGTATGTTTGTAATTTGTTCGTGTTTGCTTTGAAGCTCAGGGTGCTGGCTTTTCGCCCTGAGCTGACTGAATGATATTTGTATGTTGGATTAAAGTAAGATTGTTAACCCCTTAATGTTGCTTTCCTTAGTAAAGCAGATCAAAAGAACCTGGGCTTGCAGTGTTCTTCTTGTTGGGCTCGTGTTGTTTTTTCACCCCATGGCAGCTGCTAGCCAAAATTGTTGCAACAATGGGATGAACTCTCTGATAAATTGGAAGCATATGGCAGAATGTATTAGAAGTCAGAATCAAGCAATATGTTATCTACAAGAAAGCCACATGAAACAAAAAGAAAAACAGAGTTAAAGTAAGGTGCTGGGCATAATTCCAGGTTGTTCTCCAAAATGGTTTGATAAATTCACAATTCCACCAACAAGGAATTAGTGTCCCAATTTTTTGACATCCTCTCCAACATTTGTCACTTTCCCCTTCAATCGTTTTAGCCAATCTGATAGATGTAAAATGATAGCTCAAGATTGTTTTAATTTGCATTTCTCTAATCAATAATGGTTTAGAGCATCTTTTCATGTGACTATAAGTTGTTTTGTTTTCTTCATTGGAAAACTGCCCACTCATATCCTTTGACCATTTATCAGTTGGGGAATGGCTCATATTCTTATAGCTTTGACAAAGTTCTTTATATATTTGAGATATGAGACCTTTATCTGGGAAACTGTCTATAAAATTTCCCCCCACTTCCAATTTTCTGCTTTCTCTATCATCTTGGCTACATTTGTCTTATTTATACATGACCTTCTTTATTTGATGTAATCAAATTTATCCATTTTACATCTAAATTTGCTATTTCTTTATTCATAAATTGTTTGCCTATCCATAAATTTGATGAGTAATATGTTCCATGTTCTAATTTTCTTGTAGTATCTCTTTATATCTAGGTCATGTACCGTTTTGACCTTATCTCGGTAAATGGGGTAAGATATTGGTCTATGCTTAATTTCAGAATCTTCCTAAAACAATTCAAATGGAAGTAATTCAGTTTCCTGGCATGGTGCTGATAGACTGTCCAGGTTTCATAGGCATACAACAATGAGGTCAGCACAATGGCTCTGTAGACCTTCAGTTTGGTAGTCAGTCTAATACCTCTTCTATCCCACATTTTCCTTCAGAAACTCCCAAACACTGAGCTAGGTCTGGCAATGCATGCATCAACTTCGTTATCAATGTGTACATCCCTAGAAAGTATATTGTCAAGGTAAGTGAACTCATCCACAGCATTCAAAACTTCTCCATTTGCTGTACCAAGTGGTTTCACATATGGATAGCATCGTACTGGCTGATGGAGTACCTGTGTTTTGTTGGTGTTAATTGTTAGGCCAAAATTTGCACAAGCAGCAGAGAATTGATACATACTTTGTTGCATCTCAACTTCAGAGGCTGCGTTGAGTGCACAATCATTTGCAAACGAAAAATCATGCATGAACACTTTGGTCTTGGCATGTAGCTGACCTTGATGCCATGTTCATCCTCACTGAAGGCATTTGACAACGTGGCTGAAAATACCATGCTAAAAAAGCATGGGAGCAAGCATACAGCCTTGTTTCACTCTATTGGTGACTGGGAAAGTAAGAAAACATCATCCATTATCCAGAACGTGGGCAAGCATGCCATCATGAAATTGATGTACAATACTGATGAACTTCTCTGGACACCAAATTTTGACATAATTTTCCATAAGCCATCAGGACTGACAATATCAAAGGCCTTGGTCAGATCTACAAATATGTGCAGACCTCTTTTCTGCTCCTGGCATTTCTCCTGGAGTTGTTGGGCAGCAAAGACCATATTGACTGTTCCTCAGCCCTTTCTGAAGCCACACTGGTTCTCAGGTAGATGACCATCTTTCAAAGGAAGGATCAGTTTATTTGTGCCTAATGGTGGCCACCTCTATGGTGAGGGAAAGGGAAGAAAAAGTGAAAAGAGTATGCTTTGATCTGCAGTCAGATTCCATCGTTCTTTTTATGAATGTTGATAGCATTTTCCATCATGAATCTTTTGAAATTATCTTAGATCATTGCTTTGCTGAGAAGAACTAAGTCTATCATAGTTGATCATTGTGCAATGTTGCAGTTACCGTGTCTCCTGGTTCTGTTCATTTCACTCAGCATCAGTTCATGTAAGTCTTTCCAAGTTTTTCTGAAATCTGCCTGCTCATCATTTCTCATAGCACAATAGTATTCCATTACATTTATGTAACCACAACTTGTTCAGCCACTCTCCAATTGATGGGCATTCCCTCAACTTCCATTTCTTTGTCACTACAAAAAGAGCTATTATAAATATTTTTGCACATATACGTCCTTTGCTTTTTTTTATGATCTCTTTGGGTTTTTGCATACATAGGTCCTTTTCCCCTTTCTTATGATCTCTTTGGCCTAGTAGTGGCCCAGCTGATGGAACAAAGGGTATGTACAAAGGGTATGGAACAAAGTTTGGTTGACCTTTGGGCGTAGTTCTGAATTGCTCTCCAGAATGGTTGGATCAATTCACAATTCCACCATTAGTGTCCCAATTTTCCCATATCTTCTGTAACCAGAATGGCCTTTGTTTTCTTTGAATGACTCAGCTTACCTCATTGAGCCTCTGGACGCTGTGGCTTGCTCTTCCGGGGGAGGAAGCCCAAAGAGCATGCCAGGAAGCAGACAACTTCCTGTGTGATGAGTCATGGGGATGGCTGAGGGGAGGTGTTAGCTCCAGAACCTGGTCTACGCTAGGGGGAGGGGCCAAGTCAAGAACCAATCGGCCCTGGTCATTCAGGCGGCGCTTGATGATGTCAAAAACTCTATAAGAGGGGAGGGGACAGCTTGAAGCTCTCTCTTTCCTTTTCCGGTTGGTGTGGGAGCAGCGGCAAGCAAGCATGACTCTGGGCCAGCCCTTGCTCTCGGGCCGAGCCCAGATGTTGGTAACTATGAATTGTATTGGGTCTGTCTGTTGATATTTGTAATTTGTCTGTATTTTGGTTTTGAGGTTCGGGGTGCTGGTTTGTTTTTCCCCCGAACTAAATGAATGTTTTGAACCTCAGGGTGCTGGTTTTTTCCCCTGAAGTAAGTCAATGAATCTGTATTTGGTCTGTCTCTTGATGCTTGTCTGTATGCTCCCCTGAACTAACTGAATGCTGGTGTTTTCCCTTGAACTAAATGAATGTTGTCTGTATGCTAACTGAATGCTGGATTAAAGTAAGCTGGTCAACCCCTTCACCGTGCTCTCCTTGTTTAAGCAGATAAAAAGAACCTGTGCTTTCCCGGCAGGCTCCTGGGTCCCGGCAGCCCCCTGGGTGCCAGCTGTGGGGGAGGGATCTTACGCCCCCACCGAAGCTGCTAGCTGGGTTGTTAAAACACTTCCCATATCTTCTCCAACATTTATCATTTTCTTTTTCTGTCATATCAGCCAGTCTGATAGGTGTGAGGTTCTTTTAATTTGCATTTCACAAATCAATAGTGATTTAGAGCATTTTTTTCATATGAATATAAATAGCTTTAATTTCTTCATCTGAAAACTGTCTGTTCACATTCTTTGATCATTTATCAACTGGAAAATGACTTGTATTCTATTAAGTTTGACTTAGTTCTCTATATAGTTGAGAAATGAAGCTTTTATCAGAGACTTGCTATAAAAATTGTTTCCCAATTTTCTTTTTCCTTCTAATTTTGGTTGCATTGGTTTTGTTTGTGCAAAACCTTTTTTACTTAATGTAGTCAGAGTTATCCATTTTGCATTCATTAATGCTCTCAGTCTCGTTTGGTTGTAACTTCTTCCTTTCTCCATAGATCTGACAGGTAAACTATTTCTTGCGCTCCTAAGCTGCTTATGATATCACCTTTTATGTCTAAATCATGTATCCATTTAGACCTTATCCTGGTATACAGTGCGAGATGTTGTTCTATGCCCAGTTTCTGCCATACTGTTTTCCAGTTTTCCCAGTAGTCTTTGTTAAATAGTGAGTTCTTATCCTAGAAGATGGAGTTTTAGAGTTTATCAAACAGTAGATTGTTATAGTCATTTACTGCTGTCTTGTGTACCTAACCTATTCTACTGATCCACCACTCTATTTCTTATCTAGTACCAAATAGTTTTGATGATTGCACTTTATAATACAGCTTTAGATCTGGTACAGCTAGGCTATCTTCCTTTGCATTTTTAATTAATTTTCTTGATATTCTTGACCTTTTTTTTTTCTCCCAGATGAATTTAGCTGTTATTTTTTTTAGCTCTGTAAAAATAATTTTTTGATAGTTTGAGATATCCCTTTTATAATGGAACCTAGCATGACAGGGAAACTAGTAAAAGACTTAAGAAGTGAGGAATAAGGGAAATAAGGTGAAAAATGTCTGAAATTATCAAAGATCTTAGGACAAAGAAACCTCAAAGACTTTGGACATAAGCAGATAAGCCAACAGATCGGTCATTAGTAGCAGAAAGAAATATGACCTCCAGATCTAGTAAATGAGTTTAGCTTTGTTGTTCAGTTGTTTTTCAGTCATGTCCGATTCTTAGTGACCCTATTTAGCGTTTTCTTTTCAGGGATGCTGGAGGGGTTTGTCATTTTCTTCTCCAGCTCATTTTATAAATGAGATACTGATGCAAACAGGGTTAAAGGACTTGGCCAGGGTCACTCAGACACTAAGTGTTTGAAGCTGTATTTGAACTTATGAAGATGAGTCTTCCTGACTCCAGACCCAGCACTTTACCCACTGTACCACCTAGCTGTCCATAATGAGTTCAGTATCTATGAATAAATACTGCAAAATAAAAGAAAATGATCTGATGCAATGAGACAGAAGATCCTGTGAAAAATGAGGAGAATCATAGCACAATATTCCTGAGTGGTTCAAAGGAGATACGGCAATTATGAAAACAGAATTGGTGGTCTGCACAGTAAACATAATGGGCAAAACAGAAAAACTGGAATCTGTGATGGCAAGACTTACCAAAGAAACAAAAGAAAGACCAAAATCCTAGAAATGCAAATACACAGAAAGCATGATCTTGAAAAACAAAACAAAACAATTATTTGCATCCAGAGAAAGAACTGATAAATAGAAGTATGTATACAATGATTTTACGTGCGTGTGTGTGTGTGTGTGTGTGTGTGTGTGTGTGTCTAATAGTTGACATCCCCAGGGTAGGGTGGTGGGAGGGAAGAAAAAAAGAAATTTACATCACTTTATAATATGTTCTAAAGGAACAGCAAGTTGTACATAATAGATTTGCAGTTTCATGTGCACTCATCCTTTTTAAAAAATTATAGTTATGGAAATGCTTGTTTTATTCCATAAATTAAAATTAAGATAAATAAAAATTTAAAAAGGGAAGGAAACAGCAATAGCATTAAAAAATATATTCACTACACAAGCAAAACATACATGAATAGAGACAACCCGAGGACCTTAGGTCTCGCAGAAGAAAACAATAGGACAAAAAACTTCAATACCATAATGCAGGAAATAATAGAAGAGAACTTCCTAGAACTCCTGAACAAACAAAATGAAATACTAATTGTAAGAATTCTTAGATGCCCTCCAAAAAAAATCCAAGGTTGCAAATTACAAGGCACATAGTGATTAAATTTAGTAATTTAATTCAGAAACAGCAAGTTCTGCAAGCAATCAGGAGAAAGACTTCCAAATACAAAGGAAAAGACATTCAAATAACAGAAGACTACACCCACCAGAGAATTATAGGAGTGAATGGAATAATATGTTCCAAAGAGCAATGGAGCTCAGGATGCAGCCCAGGACAACCTTCCCTGCAAATCTTTCTAACAGAACTGAAAAAAGATGACATTCAACAATAAACAAGCATTTCATAAATAAAATCAAAACTGAAGAGATTATTTGCTTCTTAAACACCCAAAGAGCAGAAATGCAAGAAGAGTGAATAAAGACAGCAGCCAAGGACAGCAATAGCAGCAAAGTGAAACAGAGAAAATGATAAGAAACTTCTGTCTAAATCTACATAAAGAGACAAGGTGAAGGCAGAAATCTGGTAGAGGTAACACTGAAACTGCAGACCTAAAACATAGAACCTGGTGACACCCAGCCTACAGGTGAATCAATGGTGAGTGTGTTGGGGGAGCGGGGGAGGAGGGAGGATAACATGGAAGTATACATGAAAAGAAGGGCGTGTAGCAGAGACAGAAAGGAATATGTGATGTTCCTGAATCAAATTGAGGTCTAGCATCAAAGGGAAAGTAACCCTTAAACTTTCAGTAAGAGAAGAGTCTACAGGGCAGTGGGTGAAGAGAAGGGGAGAGGGTCCCACTGATGAATGTTCCTATAAGTGAAAAAAGATGGTCTGCACATGGATATGGGGGTCTTGTACTTGGTGTGTTCTGGAGGATTTGAAGCTTGAAAAGTCCACTCATCCTCTCTTGGGGTATTTGGGGATGGGGTGATTTGGATTTCATAGGGGCAACTGGCAGCTGGAGAAGCTGCAGGGCATGGACCAAGTAGGTAGATTTTGAAGCAAATGAAGGAAAACAAGAAAGGTATAGATCACTAGCAGGCTATATAATCAGAGACTTCGTGATGGAAAGGCCACCTCTACAATGGGTCAAGGTCCTCTCTGACACCTGCAATAAACAGCATTGCTTAATGAATGAGGCACAATGGAAAACAGGAGAGACAATATAAGAATTGTTGGACTATCTGAAAATTATGAAGAAAAGCCTAAATACAAGATTACAAGAAATCATTAAGGAATTGTTGAAAATGAGAGGGTAAAATAGAAATAGAAAAACAACCTCATCAATCTCCACCTAAAAGAGATCCCAAGATGAAAACTCATAGGACCATCACAGTCAAGTTTCAAAGCTCCCAAGTTAAAGAGAAAATAACATAAGCAGCAAGGAAAAAAAATGATTAAAATATTGTGGAGCCACAATCAGGATAACACAAGATCTAGCAGCTTCTACATTAAAAGACTGAAGGACGTGCAACATTATATTTTGAAGAGCAAAGGAGATGGATTTGCAACCAAGAATAACTTACCCAGCAAAGCTGAGTATAATCCTGAATGAAAAAAGAACATTTAATGAAATTGAAAATCTTTCATATATTTGTGACAAAAAGATCAGTGGAAAATTTGACACATAAAATCTAGGAGAAGCATAAGGCATACATTAAAGACCAATTACAAAGGACTTGATAAAGCCAAACTGTTTACTTCTTATGTGGGAAAATGTTTTCTGTACTCTTAACAATGCTATTATTTGGGTAGTTTGAAAGAATATACGTAGATGGAAGACTTAGGGTTGAATTAAATTATGATGGGATGATTCTAAAAATCATGATTGAGTAGGGAGAGGTAAAATGGAGCAGTTCTCTCATATAAATAATATTTGAATGGAAGAACTGTTACAGTGGAAGTAGGTGGGAGTGAAGGGCTGGTAGTGCTGGAACTTTATTCTTATTGGAACTGGGTTAAAGAAGGAATAACATATACATTTAGATGGCTTTAAAAGTCTTCTAAATTTATAAACAAATAAGACTTAGAAGTATGTGTAAATCAACAGGTAGGAGGCTTGGGCAGAGGATGAGGGAGAGATTCTTAGAGGGGTGGATAGATTAAGGAATAGGAGGGTGAGGAAAGAGGACAACAGAGGGATTCTTTTAAAGGATGTGGATTAGGGAGGTAATGATAAATCAGGCTTGTGAAGAGGAATTGGATAAGAAGACATGGTGAGAATTATGCCAGAGAGGCAAAATACTATGGAGGGAAATACACATGTCATTGTAACTGTGAATGTGAATGGGATGTACTCACCCATAAAATGGAAATGGGTAGCAGAATGGATTAAAAATCAGAATCCAAAAATATATTGCTCATAAGAAACACATTTAAAAATGAGAGATATAAATAGAGTTAAAATAAAGGGCCATAACACATATAAAGGCATAAAAACAAAAACTGGGAGAAAAATTTTATAGGTAGTTTCTCAGATAGATATATAAAGAAATTTGTCAAATTTATAAAAATATGAGTCACTCCCCAATTGATAAATGGTCAAAGAATATGAAGAGTCAATTTTTTTGTTGAGGAAATCAAAGCTATATATGGTCATATGAAAGAGTGCTTTAGATCACTATTGATTAGAGAAATGTAAATTAAAACAACTTTGATCATTGTACAATATTGCTGTTACTATGTAAATGTTCTCCCAGTTCTGCTCACTTCTCTTTGTTTCAGTTCATGTAAGCTTTCTAGGTTTTTTCTGAAATCTACCTGCTCATCATTTCTTATAGCACAATAGTATTCTATCACAATCATATACAATCAGCTTCCAATTCTTAGCTACCACAAAAAGAGCTACCATAAATATTTTTGTACATTTAGGTCCTTTTCCTTTTTTAAAAAAAATATCTTTGGTATACAGATCTCGCTAGTACAATGCTGGGTCAAAGGGTCACATTTGATGGTCCTTTGGGCATAATTCCAAATTGTGAAGAGAAATGAGAGCGATGCAAGAAAATAATGAAAAACCAGTCCACAGCTTGGTAAAGGAGCCACACACAAAAAAAATACTGAAGAAAATAACACCTTAAAAAACAGACTAGGCCAAATGGTAAAAGAGGTTCAAAAAGTCAATGAGGAGAAGAATTCTTTAAAATGCAGAATTGGCCAAATAGAAAAGGAGGTCCAAAAGTTCACTAAAGGAAATAGTTCCTTAAAAATTAGAATGGAACAAATGGAAGATAATGAATTTATGAGAAATCAAGAAACAATAAAAACAAAACCAAAAGAATGAAAAAAAAAACAGAAGACAATGTGAAATATCTCATTGGAAAGACAACTGACCTGGAAAATAGATGCAGGAGAGATCATTTCAAAATTATTGGACTACCTGATAGCCAGGATTAAAAAAAAAGAACCTACACATCATCTTTCAAGTAATTATCAAGAAAACTACCCTGATATTCTAGATTCAGAGGGTAAAATAGAAATTGAAAGAATCTATTGAGGTGGATCTGGACATGATCATCTCTTGAAGGTGATCCCAAAATGAAAACTCCAAGGAATATTATAGCCAAATTCCAGAGTTCCCAGCTCAAAGAGAAAATATTGCAAGCAGCCAGAAGGAAACAATTCAAGTATGGTAAAGCCACAATCAGGATAATACAAGAGCAGCTTCTATATTAAAGGATCAGAGGGTTTGGAATATGATATTCTGGAGGGCAAAGGAGCTAGGATTATAACCAAGAATTACCTACCCAGTAAAACTGAGTATAATACTTCAGGGGGAAAATGAGATAGAGCACTTTCAAGCATTCATGATGAAAAGATCAGAGCTGAATAGAAAATTTGACTTTCAAATATAAGTCTCAAGAGAAGCATAAAAAGGTAAACAGAAAAGGGAACTCATAAGGGACTTAATAAGATTAAACTGTTTACATTCCTGTTGGGGAAGATGATGTTTGTAACTCATAAGACCTCTCTCATTATTCGGGTAGTTAGACGGAGTATATCTATATACAGAGCACAGGTGTGAGTTGAATTTGAAGAGATGATATCTAAAAAATAAAATTAAGAGGTAAGAGACAAATGTACTGGGAGAAAGAGAAAGGGAGAGGTAGAATGGGGGTGAATTATCCCACATAAGAGAAGCAAGAAAAACCTTTTACAGTGGAGGGGAAGAGGGGGGAGAAGAGGGGTAGTGAGTGACTCTTACTCTCATCTGATTTGGCTCAAAGAGGGAATAACATACACACTCACTTGAGTATAGAAATCTATCTTACCCTACAGTACAAAGGGAAGGGGATAAGGGAGTGGGGTGGAGGGACTGTGATAGAAGGGAAAGCATATTATGGGAGGGGCTAATTAGAAGCAAAAAATAGGTGAAGTGAGAGAGAGAATAGAGTAAAGAGGGGGTACGTATGTTGGAGGGAGTTAGCAATAGTGTGAAAAAATTTTGAAGCAAGTTTTTCTGATTAAGGACTCATTTCTCAAACGTATAGAGAACTGAGTCAAATTTATAAAAATAAGAGCCATTCCTCAATTGATAAATGATCAAAAGATATGATCAGTATTCAGATGAAGTAATCAAAGCTATCTATAGCTGTATGAAAAAATACTCTCATTGTTGATTGGAGAAACATCAATGAAAACAATTCTGAGATACTACCTCACACTTATTAAATTGACTAATAGGAGATAAAAGGTAAATGACAAATGTTGGGGGTGATGTGGGAAAAATGAGACATTAATGCACATTGGTGGAATTGTGAATAGATTCAACAATTCTGTAGAGCAATTTGGAACCACGCCCAATTTTTTATATTTTATTTTTTATAGCCCATGGCTATAAAACCATGCAAACTCTTTGACCTAGCAGTACCACTACTAGTTTTGTATCCAAAAAGAGATGAAAAACAAAAAGGAAGAAAGACCTATATGCAGAAAAATATTTATAGCAGCTCATTTTGGGGGGGGCAAAGCATTAGAAATTGAGTGAATGTCCATCAATGGGGGAATGGCTGAACAAGTTGTGGTATGTGATTATGATGGAATACTATTTTACTACAAGAAGTGATGAGCAAGATGCTCTCAGAAAAACCTGGAAAGACTTGCAAAGGGTGGGGGGGGATTCTGGGAAAATGAGGAGGTCAGAAAATTCCAAGTTCTCTAGATTTTCCCCTTCCAAATAGACAAAATAGCACCTCAGGGCACACAAAGTGCAGGTAAAAACAAGTAAGAACAGGGGCACAACAGGGTTCCTCCTGGGATAATCTGAGAACATTTGAAGAAAAATTCCAGAACAGTTTTGTCCCTCTGAAGAATAAACACCTCCAGACTAAGGTTCACTTAAAGAACTAGGGGCTCGCTATGGGTTAGCTGGGTTGGGAGACTGCCTCAGCTCCAGCCATAGGAACTTTTTGCTCCTGGGACAGTGAGGGGAGTTGGACATCTGAGTTGGGGATGATCAAAGGAACCTCTGCTGATAAGGAATGCCAGACCCAGTTGTGCCGCAGAGAATGGTGGGGGAAGACCCCCAGTGAGTGCAGAAGCAGTGGGGCAGGGATGCTGCTGGCTGTGGGAACTTATAGGAGGTTGGAAGTTTGACTTTGTTTCCAGGCTAGAGGGGAGAACAGAATATCTGAGGCCAGAGGCACCATCCTCCATACCCTAGGACTAGAGGTAAATTAAGCTACTGTTACTACAAAAAAAAAATGCACAGGCAAAGGAGAAAGAATCCAACCACAGAAAGTTAATATGGGAATAGAGAAGACCAGTGTTCATCTTCAGAGGAGGATATTGAAATAAAGAAACCCTCTTCTACCCCAAAGAGTAACATTAAATGGTCATCTGCTCAAAAAGAATTTCTAAAAGAACTCTAAAAAGACTTTAAAAATCAAATGAGAGAGATTGAGGAAAAACAAAAATAAAAAAAAGAACAATCCAAGAAAAAACAAGATTTTGGAAAGAAATCAACCAATTAGAAAAGGAGATTCAGAATCTTAAGGAAAAAAAATGACACCTCAACAATCAGAATTGGTCAAGGGAAAGTCAGCAAAATTATAACAGATCAAGAAATATTAAATCAAAATATGAATAATGAAAAAATAGAAGAGAAAGTGAAACATCATATAAGAAACACAACTGATCTGGGGAACAGATCAAGAAGAGAAAACATAAGAATAATCAGACTACCTGAAAGCTATGATCAAAAAAAGAATCTTGATACAATAATATAAAAAATAATTAAGAGAATTGTCCTGAAGCATTAGAACAAGGTGGGGCGGGGGGAAGTAGAAGTAGAAAAAGACCATAGATCACCATTTGAAAGTGATCTTATGAGGAAAACTCATAGGAATATCATAGTCAAATTCTGTAACCCCCAGCTCACAGATAAAATATTAAGAGCAACAAGAAAAAA
This sequence comes from Trichosurus vulpecula, assembly GCF_011100635.1. Classification (NCBI taxonomy): domain Eukaryota; kingdom Metazoa; phylum Chordata; class Mammalia; order Diprotodontia; family Phalangeridae; genus Trichosurus; species Trichosurus vulpecula. Next base: position 41,797,879 of record NC_050575.1, read on the forward strand.
AATTCAAATATGACAGTGCCACAATTAGAATCACAGAAGACCTAGCAACAGAGACTCTAAAAGACCACAGGTCTTGGAATACTATATATTGAAGAGCAAAAGAACTGGGGATGTGGCCAAAAATATCATACCCAGAAAAGTTAAGCATAATCCTGATTTTAAAAATGCGGACATTCGATCAACTGTCAGACTTTCAGGACTTCATTAAAACAACAAAAACAAAACTGCACTTAATAGAAGATTAGACATACAAGAGCCAAGAGAAACATAAGATATATACCAGCAACTGATTACAAGGGATTCAAAAAGGATAGACTCTTTACCTTTTATATATGTAAAATCTAAAACATATGTCTAAGATTGTCATTAATAATTGGGTAGTTTAAAAAAAAATAATTGGGTAGTTTGTAAGAAATACTGGGGTAGACCTGAGTATGATATGACTTTAAAAAGTAAAAACATTTAGGAACAGCTAAAAAGAGTAGATTTTTATACAAATGAAGTGTAAGAGGTAGAATAGACAGTTGAATTAGATGGGGGAGCAGGGCTGGTAGTTGTAGTAACCTACTTTCATTGGGAATGTGTTTAAGAGGGAACAATACATATATATCTAGAAGAATATAAAAGTCTTCTAAATTCAGAAGAAATAAAACAGTAAGGAGATAGGGAGAGGGGAGAATATAAGAGAGGGATCTCTAGAGGGGAGGGTGAGGGAATAGGCTAAAAGGGGGGGTATAGAAGGGTGTTTAGAGTTATGGGAATGGGTGGATAGGGGAAGGATCCCGGGGGCGGTGAGGGTGGGATAGGCTAATTAATAGGAGGGTGAGGTAGCTGGTAGAACTTAAGTAGAGGAGTCAGGAGGGAAAGGACATAAGAGATATGCACAAACATGAAAACAAAGATCAGGAGTAGAATTTGTTATGGAAAGTATATGTCTATATATGTATGTATGTATGTGTATATATGTATATGTGTATGCACATATCTATATATAAATATATCTGCACTTAATAGCCTTGGGGGGGGAGGAGGGGGAAAAAGAACAAAGTAAAAAGTACATGTACAGCAGAGAACAAAAGAAAACTTTTGGGAAGCAAAAAAAGATGGATAGCTCTCAACACAATGTGTAGTATTTATCATACAGGCTTTCTCGAAATGAAAATTCATTATTTTCTATTTTGAATCCTCCCTTATGTTCTGCTTGCACATGCCATGCTTCCCACTGCCCCTCCCCCCACTTTTCTTACTTTCTATTTAAGTTTATGCTGTTTCTTTTTCTTTTCTCCATTTTGTGTTTGCATGGACTGATGCAAAGTGAAATGTACTGTGTACAATAACAAAAATTTTGTAAGATGACCAGCTGTGAATGCCTTAGCTAGTCTCAGCAATACAATGATCCAAGACAACTCTGAAGGACTTATATTGAAAAATGCTGTCCATCCCCAGAGAAAGAACTGATGGTGTCTGAATACAGATTGAAGCACACTTTTCAAAAATTTTATTTTTCTGGAGGTTGTTTTTTGGTCTGTATTTTCTTTCACCACATGAATATTACGGATATGTTTTGCGTGACTACACATGTAAAACCTATATCAAACTGCTTGCTTTCTCAATGAGTGGGTGGGGAGGGAGGGAGGGAGAGAGAGAATTTGGAACTCAAAATTTTAAAAACAAATGTTGAAAATTGTTTTTGCATGTAACTGGGGAAAAATAAAGTGCTTAAAATAAAATCAAATAAACTTTTAAAATGTAAATGAAAAAACAACCATACATACTCTTTGTCTATGTGAGATGACTCTCTTGGAGAGGGAGGAGATATATTGGGGAAAACTATAATAATTTAAAAAAGCAAAAGACATCAACAAATATTTTTTAAAATCATAGTCAAAATCACCTGAAACTTTTATTATAATGGCAAATGACCTTCATGTTTAATTAGACAGTCCCACTCCATTTAGTTTATTCAAGAAAACAAAGTCTCTCATTAGTAGTTCTCTTCATCTTCTTTTCAAGATTATAATAGGTTATAATAATTTCATAAAGAGGATATCTCTATCTATTTTCTGTCTTCTGTACATTATCTCCATCTATGAAAAGTCTTTTCAGCTTCTCTATCATGACTCTTAATATCCTCTCTCTAGATTCCTTCCTCATAAAATTCTCTTTATATTTGTTTATATAATTGCAATTAGGATTCTTCTAACAAGAAATTTTTTATCTTCTTCATCTCTGTCTTCTCCACAGTTTAATCTCATAGATCCTAGTAACAAAGAACTGGGAATAAAGTGGTTGACCATAAATTAGGTTATGTGAATGAATTTTGATACAGAAAAGTAATGAAATATTATTGTATTGTTAGAAATGAGAAAAGGAACAGACTCAGAGAAATCTGAGAGACCTTGTATGACCTGTTTCATACACACTTAGTTGCATATAGAAATCTATCTTACCCTACAGGAAAGTAGTAAGGAAAGGAGATAAGAGAAAGGCGAGGTGAAGGGGCTGGTAAAAAAAAAAAGAAGCATGGATTGGGGGAGGTGATAGTCAGAAGCAAAAAAAGTTTTGAGGTTAGAAAGGGTAAAAAGAGAGAGGGAGGGAAGGAGGGAGGGAGGGAGAGGGAGAAAGGGAGAGGGGGAGAGAGAAAGAGAGAGAGAGAGAGGGAGAGAGAGAGAGAGAGAGAGAGAGAGAGAGAGAGAGAGAGAGAGAGAGAGAGAGAGAGAGAAATGTGTAGGTTTGTCTGATAAAGGCCTCATTCCTCAAATATGCAGAGAACTGAGTCAAATTTGTAAAAATAAGAACCATTCTCCAATTGATAAATGGTCGAAGGGTATGGATAGGCAGTTTTCAGATGAAGTAATCAAAGCTATCTATAGTCATATGAAAAAAAATGCTCTAAATCACTATTGATTAGAGAAATGCAGATTAAAACAACTCTGAGGTACCATCTCATACCTATCAGATTGGCTAGTATGACAGAAAACAAAAATGAAAAATGTTGGAGGGCATGTGGGAAAATTGAAACACTAGGGCAATTAGTGTTTGTGGAGTTGTGAACTGACTCAAACATTCTGGAGAGCAATTTGGAACTATGCCTAAAGGGCTATAAAACTTTGCATACCCTTTGATTCAGCAATTACACTTCTGTATCCCAAAGGAGACAAACAAAAAGGAAAAGGACTTATATGTACAAAAATATTTATAGCAGTTCTTTTCTGATGGCAAAGAATTGGAAATTGAGGGGATATACATCAATTGGGGAATGACTGAACAAGTTGTAGAATATGATTGTGATGGAATACTATTGTGCTACAAGAAATGATGAGTAGGATGTTCACAGAAAAATCTGGAAAGACTTATGTGAATTGATGCAAAGTTAAATGAGCAGAACCAGGAGAACATTGTACACACAGTAGCATCAATATTGTCCAATGATCACCTAGTGAATGACTTAGCTATTCTCAGCAATACAGTGATCCAAGACAATTCTGAATGCCTTATGAAGAAAAATATTATTCATCCTCAGAGAAAGAACCAATGGAGTCTGGATACAAATCAAAGCATACTTTTTAAACTTTATTTTTCTTTTTTTGTCTGTTTTCTTTTACAACATGACTAATATGGAAATATGTTTTGCATGACTACATGTGTATAACCTATATCAAGTTGCTTACCTTCTCAATGAGGGATGGGAAAGAGGGAGAGAATTTGGAACTCAAAATTTTAAAATTATATGTTAAAATTGTTTTTACATGTAATTGGGGAAAAAACAAAATACTAAATGAAAAAGAAAAGAGATGTTAAAGAAGATTTCATTTTAGCAGTTTCAGAGAGGCATATTAATTACCTAACTTTCTGACACCACTTCTAGCAGCCTCTATTTGCTCCCACTTAGCAAATAAGTAGACACAAACTTGTAGAGTTAGCATTTGCAGCTAGTGCTGCTACATCACATTACACACATTTGTAGACCAAAAAGAGAGATTTAATTTCCTGGCATATCCAAATACAAGCTACCCTAACCAATAATAACAAGAGCTAAAACAAATTTACTGATGCTTAGTTATATTTATAGCAATTAAAAATACTTAATATATCATCTACCTTTAAAAATTTTTTATTTGTCAGAACTGTGATCTCATTGGTATAGGGAAATCTCAGTGAGTAACTCCCCCTACTGATGCAAATTGATATTTTCTCTGCAATTTATAATCTGAGAGAATTGTCTGGGGCACTGGTATGTCAAGTGGCTTGTCAATATGTGACAGAGGCAGGACTTGACAGGTTTTCCCAACTCTGAGACCAGCTCTTTATCTACCGAACTATACCATATTCCTTACACATCATTTCATAAATAGTCCAAATCCTTGTCTTTGGCTTTTGCATCTAGGATAAAAATATTTTTTTTCAAAGTGACACATGCTGTAGTCAGCTAATGTTTCAATAAATAGAATGCTTATTTGAAAGAAATTATGATGATGGGTATGTTTGATAGCATATTAATGAAACCAACCTTCATCTTTCTGCCATAAAAAATAATTTGGTGATTTCAAAAATTTCCCATTAGATTTTGTCTGGCATGTTGGTTTCACTTGCTATTTATGCGTAGTCATTGTTCCTGCCCAAGTCAATAACACTCAGACAATTATTAATCAAAATGCTTATTGAATTAAGACTTTAGTGACTTAATGAATGACCTTAGAAATTAGACACTTAGACACATTTGTTTTACACATGGACTCAGTTAAGGTAATGAATTTGTCCTAAACCACAGGTGATTAATGGCAGAGCAACACCTATAATCCTGATTTTCTAACATCCAATTCTAACATCCAGTTCTCTTAGTGATTGAAAATTGATCAAACGTCTCTAATTCCCATACTTTATTTTTCGAAGTGTTTTCTTAAATGCTGTGTTTCAGAATATTAAACTTAAAGAAAGCATATCTACACATCAGTCATCACTGACTCTTATTTGTTGAATGCCCAGACTAAGAAAACCACATTCCTTCTGTGATAGTAATCAATGCCAGTCCTTTTCTCTTTAGAGAAACAAGTTGGAGCTTGATTAGGTATAGCTACTGATCTACTTGGAAGAAGCTTGAGTCCCAACCAGAGATACTTTATACTTAAAGAAACCCACAGCAGCCTCTGTTTTTCTCTTTTGGGTCAAGGCTGGTCCAGGGAACCTATTCAGTAACCTGGATCCAGGTCCTTGTTCTGGATGAGTTTGTCTACCACCTTCCCAAATTCCTCAGGCACAACGATGTTCAGGGGAACAGGTAAGTTCATGCATAAGAAATTTGCAATTAAAGAAACTGCTATTTGCTGAGAAACAGTGTAATAATCCCATTTGTGAAGTATTATGATATCAGAGTTTTTGTCAGAAATTGAAACTGAAAAGAAAGTTTCCCTTTCCATAGAAGGAAGAATGTTGTAAGAACTATCTTCCACTTTGTACTCTTCTCCCCACAGCCCAATATCCCCTTTCCATCCTCCTTGAGACATCCTGCTCACTCTGCTTTGCCCTACAATAAGTCTTGTGAATTACAAAGAGCTGTGATCTTTTCATGGCCCTGCTTCCAGCTGAAGCAATTGAAGATTACGCCATGGAGTCTACTTTGCCTGGCTTTGGCTTTGCTCCAGTACAAGGTAGGGAAATGATCACACTATTTCCTCGTACACCATTGGGGATTAGCTAAACAAAGGGTGGTGCATGAATGTAATTCTACGGTACAAAATGACAAATGAGACAATTTCAGAGAATCCTAGTTAGCATGACCTGATGCAGAATGAAAGGAGAAGAGCCGGCAGAACAACTTCTATAAGGATAACAGCATTGTAAATATATATATATATATACACACACATATGGAAAGACTTCAGAATTCTGTTCAACACAGAGGAACTATGATGAAGAAACTTACCCGCTTCTTGAAAGAGAGGGGATGGAAAAAGTTGTAGAAGGGCCATATGTTTTTGGACATTATCACTATGTATCTATATTACTTAATTTTGACTATTTGTTACAAGAGTTTTTTCTTTTTCTTTCTCTTAGTTTTTAATTGGTATGTGTATGATGGTGGTGGGGAGGTGTTAGCTATAGTGATGAAAAAGAGGACCATTGTAACTAAAATTTTTTTTGAAGAAAATGTAAAGAAAAAAATTCCAGAAGTAAATACAGACTAGCAAAGCAATTTGTATATAACATGTAAAATTTATCATATATGCCTTTAAAAAAAAGCAAATGCTATGAAATGGAGATTCATGGTTTCACATTGAACCCCTTTTTAAATGTTCTGCTTACAAGGAACACAATTAAAAAACAAAGCCATGGGGCAGCTAGATGGCATAGTGGCTAGAGCACCAGCCTTGGAAGCAAGAGGACCTGGTTTCAAATCCAGCCTCAGACACTTGACCCTGGGCAAGTCACTTAACCCCAATTGCCTCACCAAAAAAATAAAAACAAACAAAAAAAACAAACAAAAAAAAAAACAAAGACATACACAAAATAAAACTAAGAGTATAGAAAAATATTTGCTATGCATCAAGTGAATCCAAAAAAGCAGGAGTTGCGATCATGCTGTCTGACAAAACAAAAACAAACATTCAAAAAATAAACAGTGAAAAACAAGGAAACTACATCATGCTAAAAGTTACCATGGGTAACTTGCCATTATCAGTAATAAAGCTATATGTTCTAAATATGTTAACATCTAAATCCATAAATGAAATATTAACTAAGGGGCAAGAAGACAGAGAAAGCAACACAATAGTGACAAGTGAATTCAGTGCCCCTCTCAATTTGGGATAAGTCTATCAGAGAAATAAAAGGGAAAATATAGAACTGAATGAATTACTGGATTCTAGATGCAACTGAAAAAGAACATATGTATTTCTCACCACATGGAACTTCAAAAAAAGTTGATCCTGGGCACAGAGATATTGCAAACAAATGTAAAAAGGCAGAAATAATAACTATGTCACCATAACATAATAATAATAGTCATTGGTTCAGGGACCACAAACAAAAGACCCAACATCCTAAATAATGAGTGAGTCAAAGAATAAAATATAGAAACAATTAATACTTACGTGGAAAAAAATGAAAATGATGAAATAACATCTCAAAATTTCTGGGATGTAGTTAAAGCAGTACTAGGAGGAAAAATCATATTCCTATAAAAACATATCATTGACTATATTTTTCATACTGTGCTTAAATATTTAACATTTTGAATCTTATTTGTACCATTATAGACAATATATTCACAGGAAAGGTTTTGTTTCAGTGGGGAGGGGAGCGCTAATTCATGTAGCTTCTTTTTCTACTTATTTCCTCTCCCAAACTCCAACTTTTCCTCCACCTCTCTTTTGCTCCTTTAAAGTAATCTTTTCCCAAAATGGGTCTCCTAGGCCCCTTGTGGTTTGGAAAAAAACTTAAGTCGACCCTTGATAATCCTTATCTTTCATGTTTTCCTTTCCCTTCTATCCTTCCCTGTTCTTTCCTTCTCTGTTTTTGTAAATCTAAATAAGGTCATTAAAAGGAAGAACTGAAAAAAGAAATAAACCAATGTCAACCTTAAAGGGAACAAAACCAAAATTTAATATCAAAGTTTGTTGAGGAAAGACTTCAGAGGTCACATCCAAATGATATTTATGTTTTGAATGCTTTGTAGCCTTAACTTCAAAACACTCTAATTCAGCCTTCAGAAACATCCTGCTATAGACCACCAAGGAAGACAGAAGAATTAATTTCATCCTACCCATAGAATTTTTCAAAAGCTGCCCATGACAATGCTATGGATCTAGTTCATAATAAACCCTCATTTATTATTCGGGGCTGCCTTTACTTCTAAAAGTGGTGTAAGTTCCATTACTCCAGTGCAGACAGTTTCAGAAAAGCTTCCTATTGTTCCTGGGGGCAGCTAGGTAGCACAGTGGATAGAGTGCTGGGTCTGGAGTCAGGAAGACATGAGGTCAAATCTGGCCTCAGACACTTACTAGATGTGTGGACGAGTCACTTAACCCTGTTTGCTTCAGTTTTATCTTCTGTAAAATAAGCTGGAGAAGTGGAAAACTGCTCTACTATCTTTACCAAGAAAAAGCTTTCAGAAAGGTTTCCTAGTTATTTCTAAATATACAAAGCACTATGATTCCTGCTACTAAAAAAGTAATGGAGTTGAGTTAATCTGTTCTTTCACTTTCCTTGATTTTCAGTCAATAAATTACCCAGAACCTTCGTAAAAATAAAAGACTATTGTCCCTCAGGGACAGACTCTATTTCATTTTTTTATATCTCCCTGTTAGGGACAAACTGACTTACAAGAGAGAAACTGACATTTTCAATATGATGCCCTGTACATACATATATAAAAAATTACACAGGCTGATTTCTGCAAGGTGGCTCTTCCATTCTGAGTCTCTCCCTATTTTCAACTCCAGTGGGCAGGATGAAATTCTACTAATAAATGAAAAACTTGTCATAGTAGTTGGTCCTGTTAACCTCAGAGTATATTTACTGTTTCTAATCAAGGTCTCTTGAATCAATCAAAGACTCTTGATTCAAACAAAGGTAAGACTCAATCAAAGGCACTTGATTGCCTTAGTGCTGAGAAGCACTCCAAAAGAAAAAAATAGCAAAAAGTCCCACTTTGCTTGTCATTATACTAAGATTGTAAGCAAATTGATATAGATTATATATGGACAATCATGCAAAACATATTTCTATATCAGTCGTGTTATAAAAGAAGAAACACACCAAAAAGAAAAAAAATCACACAAAAAAGTGAAAATAGTGTATTTTTATCTGCATTCTGACTGTCAGTTCTTTAGATGTGGATACCATTTTTTATCATGAGTCCTTTGGAATTGTCTTGGATCATTGCATTGCTGCGAATAGCTAAATTTAGTGTTTAGTGTTATATTCATAATGATAGGACTCCAGTATGGAGTAACTTAGTCTAAGTGGCCCTAGTGCCCAAAGAAGCATATAGACAAAACAGATAGTTTGAACCGTTCCACTGTTAACTCTGTGTCAGGCAGATCAAGCTCACAGCTTTTTCATTGAATTTACTCTTGACCTGTTGCAGGGGCTTTGAGTCATTCTCTTTCTGCTCCCTTAGATAGTTAACATTAAATCCTCCCACTAGATTTGGGTACTGAAAAGGAAACCTCCCCTTTCCTGAGATTCACTCAAGCCTGCTATTGATAATGGACCCCAAGAATTTTTCTACCACTTCTGGATCTGATTAAGAATGGCCCCTCTTATATCTAGCCCCAATTATTTGTTTTCATTCAAACCCGTTATTAGGTTATATAATTTTGCCACCTGAACCCCAACTTTGAGTATGTTTCCTCCCCCAACACATCTGCTTAACTCTCCTCATCTGTTTGAGTTTCTTGTAAGTGGGGACCAACCTCAGTCTTTTCATATTGCTGTTTGAATTGCTATATGTGTGTATATGTTTTTGTTTTGTCTGCTTGCTGAGTTGCATAATAATAAAGTTTGTAATTATATCATCTTCCTGAGTACAAATTTTCTAAAAATTTCTAAACCCATGTATTTGCTTTAACCCAAGTCATGAAGACAAAGCAATTGATGACCCAGTAATGGGATTTTATTTCTAGAAAATGGGAAATGGTTTGGGGCCAAGTATATGGGAAAGAATTAAGAGACTATCTGCCATCTTACAAGAAATTAGATAATGAATTAAGGGATGAGAAAGAGGATTGCACTGGGAGAAGAGGAAAGGGAGAGGTAGAATGGGGTAAGTTATCTCATATGAAGAGACACAAACAACCTATTACAGTGGAAGGGAAGATGGGGGATGGACATTTCTTAAACCTTACACTCAACAGAATTGTCTCAAAGAGGGAATAACATACATACTCAATGGGCTATAGAAATATATCTTACCCTATAGGGAAGTAGGTATAGAAGGAAATAAGAGAAGAGAGGGCATGGATAGTAGGAATGGCAGATTAGGGGAGGCAGTGGTCAGAAGCAAAACACCGGTGAGAAGAGACAGGGAGGGAGAGAGAGAGACAGTGGATAAAAACCAGAATCTTTCAATATGTTGTTCATAAGAAACACATTTGAAGTAGTAAAGGTGAGGGGCTAGAGCAGAATATTATGATTCAGCTGAAGTTACAAAAGTAAGAGTAGCAATCATAATCACAGACAAAGCAAAAGCAAAAATAGATCTAATTAAAAGGAATAAGGAAGGAAACTACATCTTGCTAAAATGTAACACAGATAATGAAGCAATATCAGTACTAAACATATACCAAAATGGTATAGCATCCGAATTTTTAAAAGAAATGTTAAACAAGTTATAGGAAGAAATAGAGAGCAGTACAATACTAGTGAAGGACCTCAACTTTTCTCTCTCAGAACTGGATAAATAAAACCAAAAAATAAATTAAAAAGTTAATGAGGTGAATAGAATCTTAGAAAAATTACACATGATCCTCTGGAGAAAATTGAATGGGGATAGAAAAGATTATACCTTTTTCTAAGCTATAAATGGCACCTACCAAAAAACAAAACAAGACAAAACACCTCACAACCAAATGCAGAAAAGCAGAAATATTAAATGCAACCTTTTCAGATGCAATAAAAATTTCAGATGAAATAAAAATTATATTAGACAGAGGGCCATAGGAAGATAGACTAAAAATTAGTTGGAAACTAAATAATATAATCTTAAAGAATGAGTAGGGTCAAAGAACAAATTATAGAAACAATCAATAATTTCATTAAAGAGAATGGTAACAGTGATTTATGGGATAGAGCCAAGGCAGTACTTAGGAAAAAAAAACATATATCTCTAAACTCTTACATCAATAAAATAGAGAAAGAACAGATCAATGAATTAGGCATATAATTAAAAAATTAGAAAAAGAACAAATTTGAAATCTCCAATTACACACCAAATTGGAAAACTGAAAGTCAAAGGAGAGAACTATTTGGAAAAATAGATGAAGAAGGAGATTTACCAAATTCCTTTTATGACACAAATACTGTGCTGATACCTAAACCAGGCAGAGTGAAAACCAAGAAAGAAAACCATAGACCAATTTCCCTAATGAATGCAAACCATTTTAAATAAAATACTAGCAAGGAGATTACAGCAATATATCACAAGAATCATACACTATGACCAGGTGCTATTTATACCAGGAATGCAGGCCTGCTTCAATATTAGGAAAACTATAAGCATAATTGATCATATCAATAACAAAACTAACTGAAATCATAGGATTATCTCAATAGATACAGAAAAAGCTTTTGACAAAATATAGCACCCATTCCTACTAAAAAATACTGGACAGCATAAGAATAAGTTGATATTTCCTTTAAATGACAAGTATTATCTATCAAAAAGCACCAGCAAGTATTATCTATAATGAAGATAAGCTAGAAGCCTTCCCAATAAGATCAGGGTTGAAGCAAGCATAACCATTATCACAACTATTGTTCTATATTGTACTAGAAATATTAGCTATAGCAATAAGAGAAGAAAAGGAAGCTGAAAGAATTAGAATAGGCAATAGGGAAACAAAACTCTTGCTCTTTGCAGATGATATGATGGTATACTCTATATTCTCTAAAGAATCCTAGAGAATCAACTAAAAAATGTTGAAATAATTAACAACTTTAGTAAAGTTGTAGGATCTAAAATAAACCTACTAAATCATCAGCAATTCTACATGTTACCAACAAAGTCCAGCAACACGAGATAGAAAGAAAAATTCCATTAAAAATAACTGTAGATTATATAAAATACTTCAGAGTCTACCTGCCAAGACAAACCCAGGAATTATATGAACACGATTACAAAGCACTCTTCACACAGATAAAGTCAGATCTTTGGATCTGGAAAAATTGGAAAAATATCAATTGCTCATGTGTAGCCTGAGACAATAAAGTAAAAATAATAATTCTACCTAAATTAACTTACTTATTCAGTAACATACCGATCAAATGACCAAAAATATTTTACAGAGCTAGAAATCATAATAACAAAATTCATCTGGAAGAACAAAGGGTCAAGAACTTCAAGGGAACTGATGAAAAAATGTAAAGAAAGGCGGCTTAGTCGTACTAAATCTCTAGCTATGTGATAAAGTAGTAATCATAAAAATGATCTGGTATGGACTAAGAAATAGAGTGGTGGATCAGTGGAATAGATTAGGTACAAAAGACAGAGTAGTAAATGATGATAGTAAGCTAGTGTTTGATATATCCAAAGACTAGGGCTTCTGGGCTAATAACTCACTATTTGACAAAAACTACTGAGAAAACTGAAAAAAGTATAGCAGAAACTAGGTATAGATCAGTATCTCACACAGTATACCAAGATAAGATCAAAATGGGTACATCATTTAGACACAAAGGGTGATACCATAAGCAAAGTAGGAGAGCAAGGAATAGTTTATCTGTCAATAATTAGTTGGAAAGAATTTATGACCAAACAAGAGATAAGGAACATTTTGAAATATAAAATTTTGATTATATTAAATTTAAAAGTTTTTGCACAAACAAAAATAATACAACCAAGGTTAGAAGGAAAGCAGAAAGCTGGAAAATAATTTTTACAGCAAATATCTCTGATAAAGTTCTCATTCCTTAAATGTATAAAGAACTGAAGCAAATTTATAACAATACATGTCATTCCCCAGTTGATAAATGGTCTAAGGATATGAACAAGCAGTTTTCAGACAAATTACTCAAAGCTATAAGTAGTCATATAAAAAAGCTCTAAATCACTATTGATTAAAGAAATGCAAATTAAAACAACTCTGAGGTACCACCTCACACCTTATCAGATTGGCTAACATGACAGAAAAGGAAAATGACAAATGTTGGGGAAGATGTGGGAAAATCGGGACACTATTGCATGGTTGATAGAGTTGTGAACTGATCCAACTATTCTAGAGAGCAATTTGAAACTATACCCACAGGGTATAAAACTGTGCATACCCTTTGATCCAGCAATACCACTACTAGGTCTGTATCCCAAAGAGATTAAAAAAAAAAGAAAAGGACCTATTTGTACAAAAATATTTATAGCAGCAATTTTAGTGGTAGCAAAGAATTGGAGATTGAAGGGATGTCCATTGATTGGGGAATGGCTGAATAAGTTGTGGTATATGATTGTAACTGTGCTATAAGAAATGATGAGAGGGTGAATGATAAATCATTAGAGAAGATCCTCCATATTACAGTGTAAGCCCAGCACATATGTTTCCAGCTCCCTGCCCCTCTGCAGACCTTTAGACTCTACGGCTTGGAGACTGATAGGCCCTGAATAAAGAATCAGACATTCCTTCCCTGGCTTGGAGACTGATAGGCCCTGAATAAAGAATAAGAATGCATCCCTCAGATATTCGTCTGTGGCTTGGAGACTGATAGGCCCTGAACAAAGAATAGAACACACTCCCACTAGGAGACTGATAGGCCCTGAACAAAGAACAGGAGATATTTCTCAAACTGCTTTTTTGAGGACCTAGCCAGTTCTCAAAAACAAAATGACTGACAGAATCTTCCCCTCCCGAGGGGAGTGGCTACCCTCTCTGACAGAGAACATCAGGGACAGCTAGCAGTCTTCCTTGTTTGGGACACTATAAAAGTCACCACGTGGAACAGGCACACTGGAACCTCACCCACAGAAAGGACCCTTTGCCTGGAATTATGTTCAGAAGGACCAACCAAGGAGGCTGTAAAAGGGGTTCCCCAGCTTTGGAGAAGCCTTGGGTGCAGGTGCTGAATGTGAAGTGTATGTTGTATGTTGTGTGTGTGTCCTTTGTCATTGTTGCTGTGTTTGTAGAAAAGAGAGGGATTCCCCAGCTTGGAGAAACTTTGGGTGGCAGTGTTCCTCTGAATAGGGGTTGCCTCTGTGTGTCTGTGTCTCTGTCTTTGTCACTGAGTTAAATGGGTAGTAGGAATCGTTAAATAATGTGGTTGCAGGGTTAATAGAGTATTTCCCCTGTCTTTCAATAAAAACTTTGTTCTGTTGGGAGTGTGCCTTATTGCCAGCGCGAATCTGAATCCGAACCTAACTTAGCTTAATCGAACAGGGGGATGGTTTCAGAAAATCCTGGAAAGACTTATATGAACAGATGCAAAGTAACATAAGCAGAACCAGGAGAACATTATACAGCTACATTATACAATGATCAACTATGAATGACTTGGCTTTTCTCAGGAATACAATGATCCAAGACAATTCCTAAGGACATGTGATGAAAAATGATATCCACATCTAGAGAAATAAATGACGGAGTCTGAACGCAGATCAAAGCATTATGTTTTTTTGTGTTTTTTTTTTCTTTGGGTATGTTTCTTCCTTCACAACATGACTGACATAGAAATATGTTTTGCATGATTACCAACATATAATCTGTATTAATTTGCTTACCATCTCAGAGAAAGGGAATGGGAGGTAGAGAGGGAGAGAATTTGGCACTCGAAATTTAAAAATATGAATGTTCAAAATTATTTTTACATGTAACTTGGAAAATAATAAAATATTATTTTATAAAAGAAAGAAATTGGGTAACAGACTTCTTGTGCCAACTCCTCCTAAGACTCCTACCAAAGTTGCCAGCACCTTCAACCTCCTAGAAATCTTTGATGAACTCTGCTGGCAGCCACCTGCCACCAAGATAAGCTAGGCTAGAAAAGGAGTATTGCAACCCTTTCAACCAGAAGGTTGAGTAATAATGATCCTTTAAAATGACCCTTGACCTAATCCCAACTCCAATGGGACTGAGACTCCCTGAGGATAACACTCCCTATTCCTAAGGTCCCTCCCAGACCCTACAGTGATAACCCAAAAAGCAAGGTAGATGCTGATAGTCCCTCTGAGCATAAGGAGGAATTTAGGCCCTAGGTTCTGCTCAAAAACCTAATGCAGAAGCCCAAGAAGTTATCACAATAGTTATATATATTATATTTCACTGCTATCCTCTGCTGAATTGCACCAAGTTGCTGCAATTTACTATGAATCTAAGGTCATTGTTCTCCTAAAAATCCCAGGAGCTGCAGAGAAGATCTTAGAAAAACCAGCATGCTGCTTTGGGGAAGAAGTACCTCCTACTCTGTAAGTTCTCCAATGGACATTCCTGGCCTGGATGGTTGGATGATTTTGAGAAAGTCAATGGGTGAGATGAGAGACATGAGCAGGAAAGGAATAAGAACAACAGAAGAGTCCTCTGAAATAGTCAGAAAAGATGCAATCGAGACCATGAAGACTAACCCTAAATTATAGGAATAGCAGGGCTACCGGAGGGAAATTGTGCATGGAGACATGACCAAATTCAGGACCTGAGGTCCCTGAGGATAAGCATTCCTTCATAGCCCTTATTATTTACTAGTTGCCTACTAACTGGCTACCCTGTCAGTGTGATCCCGAAGGCTTCAAACTGGCTTTTTGTACAGTCCTGGGATAAATGAGAGAGCCTAGTCTTGTTTCTCCTTGGATTTCTTAAACATTATTTGATCCAATACCCTTTTAAATTTCTTTGGTTTTGCTTTTTATTGGAGTAGAGCTGAGTTTTCATGTGATTTTTTTCATACTGCCACCTTAACCATAAATCCTCTATATTCTCTTTTCTAATAAGTTCAGTTTTCTGTCCATCACAAATGGATTTCACTTTTTAAAACTACTCAGTTACTCAAATAGATCTATGTTTCATAAATTCAGGAATTCTTTCTAATGATGCCTGCCTATCCTGTGCAACTTATGTATACATTCTCCCCAAAGTTCACCACAAAAGTTCCACCTTATGTGCTAGAGGCCTTCCCAGATCTCTCTAGGTCTTGCAAGAGTACTTGTGGAGCATTCTATCTGTCCACACACTCTCTCTTGCCACATGATCAAGCCCATCTTCAATTTCTATCATTTGATGTCAAATGACAGATATTTGTTTTTTTTAATTCTTTATTGGTTATATATTGTAGCCTACTCACATCCAATGTGCACCTCTTCATTATATTAATATCAGAGAGAATAATACTACATGTCTCATTGTCTGATAGCAACAGCAGTAAAATACAAGTATTGAAAATGAAAGAACCTTGCTTTTATGGAAAAATTAGGCTTAGCAAAACGGCTTTGTAAATTTTTTTTATTTTAATTTCACTTATTTCATAAATATTTTCCAATTATATGTTAAAAATGTTAACATTCATTTTTCAGAATTTTGAGTTTCAAGTTCTCTTCCTCCCTTCTATCTCTCCCCCTGCTTGAGAAGGCAAGAAATGTGATATCAATTATACATGTGAAATCATGCAAAACATATTTCTGTATTAGCTATGTTGCAAAAGAAAACAGAGAAAAAACCCAGAAAATAAAATTTAAAAGTATGCTTCAATGTGCAATCAGAATTCATCAGCTCTTTCTCCGGAGGTAGATAGCATTTTTCATGTCTTCCATGGAACTGCCTTATATCATTCATTGTCTAGATCAGAGTGGTTAAGTCTTTCACAATCGATCATTCTTACAATGTTGCTGTTACGGTGTACAATATTCTCTTTGTTCTACTCACTTCACTTTGCATGAGTTCATATAAGTCTTCTCAGGTTGATTTTTTTTTAAAACCACCACTCTCATAATTTCTTATAGCACAATAGTGTTCCATTACATTCATATACCACAGCTTGTCCAACCAATCCCTAGTTGATAGGCATCCATTAAATTCCCAATTTTTTGCCACCACAAAAAGAGCTGCCATAAATATTTTTGTACAAATATGTCCTTTCTCCTTTTCTTTGATCTCTTTGGAATACAGACCAAGTATTGGCATTACTGGATGTTTCAACAATCTGGCTAGCAGCTGCTGTGGGGGTGTAAAACCAACAACAACCAATTCACAGAAAGCTGCCAACACAGGTTCTTTTGATCTGCTTTACTAAGGAAAGTAGCATTAAGGGGTTAACAATCTTATTTCAAACCAACACACAAATATCATTCACTTAATTCAGGGGAAAAAGCCAGCACCTTGAACTTCAGAGCAAATACAAACAAATTACAAACATCAACAGATAGACCTTGTCTGATTCAAACCACAACACATAGTTAGCAGAGAAGAACCAACATCTGAGTTGGAAAGCTGGGGGCGGGAGGGGGGGGCAGTTGCAGCTTACCCAGAGTCTCAACACTTCTTCCATGAGTGTGCCCCGAAAAGTCAAATGCCAAGCTCCCCTCAATTATATCCTGTTCAGAGCCCTGAGGGCTCTGACCTCACCCAAGCTGCGTGTGGGATAGTTCCCTGTCCCCATTATCACATCATATACAAATGATTCCTAATTGCCTCTGTGCTGAGAAATAACCCAGACAAAACGATCCCACTTAATCTGCACCATTCACACAAAGGCCAGAATCATTAAAGGCACTTATGAGAACAGCAAAAAGTCCCACCTTAATTACTATTACATTACATCAAAGTATATACAGTTTTATAGCCCTTTGGGTGTAATTTCAAATTATTCTCCAGAGTGGTTGAACTAGTTGACAACTCCATTAAAAACACATTAGTGTCCCAATTTTCCCACATTTCCTCTAGTATTTGTCATTTTCTTTTTCTATCATGTTAGTCCATCTGATAGGTGTGAGGTGGTGTTTTAGAGTTGTTTTAATTTGCATTTTTATAATTATTACTTATTTAGAGCACTTTTTCCATGTGTATGTCTTTGATTTCTTCTTCCAAAAACTACCTGTTAATATTCTTCGATCATTCATCAACTGGGGAATGGCCCTTATTTTTGTAAATTTGGCTCAGTTCCCTATATAATTGAGAAATGAGGCATTTATCAGAGAAATTTTCTATTGTCCTTCCGATTGTGGTTACATTAGGATTTTTTGTGCAAAAGATTTTTTAATTTCATGTAATTAAAATTATCCATCTTACTTCCCATGATCCTCTTCATCTCTTGTTTGGTCATAAATTCTTCCTTTATCCATAAGTATATTATTATGGTCCCCTTATTTGCTTGTGGTATGAATCTTTATATTTAAATTATTTGTCCATCTGACCATATCTTGGTATAGCTATGAGATTTTGGTCTATGCCTAGTTCTTGCCAATTTGCTTTCTAGTTTTCCCAGAAATTTTTGTCAAATGTTGTGTTCTTACCCCCAAAATTTGGGTCTTTAGGTTTATCAAACAGTAGATTATTAGGGTCATTTACTACTGCGTATTATGTACCTAATCTATTCCACTGCTCTATGACTATATTTCTTAGCCAGTACCAAATTGTTTTGATCATTACCACTTTGTAATATAGTTTGAAATCTGGAACTGCAATGCTGCCTTCCTTAAACTTTTTTTTCATTAATTCCCTTGATATTCTTGACTTTTATTCTTGCAGATGGATTTCATTACTATTTTTCCAGCAGTATAAAATAATTCCTTGGTAGTTTGATTGATATAGCACTTAATAAGTAAATTAACTTAGGTAGAATTGTCATTTTTATTATATTGGCTTGGCCTACCCATGAATAATTAATATTTCTCCAGTAATTAGGTCTGTCTTTGTGTAAAAAGTGCTTTGTGATTGTGTTCATATAGTCTCTGGTTTACTTTTGGCAGGTAGATTCCCACCTATTTTATATTGTCTGCAATTATTTTAAATGGAATTTGTCTTTCTATTTTTTGCTGCTGGACTTTGTTGGTAGCACATAGAAATGCTGATGATTTTTGTGGATTTATTTTATATTCTGCAAACCCTTTGATGGTAATTCATTAGTTTTTTTGTTTGAATTTACATTTCCAGAACTTAGCACAGCACCTGGCTAAGTACTAAATAAATACTTTAATCCATCTATTAATTTCTGATGATTATATGCGGGGACTCCTTTGGGCATTCATCACGAACATACAAAATTATTTACAGATGTTTCTAATCATTGCATTTGACTGATCCTTCTGTACTTCCCTCTGCCCATAGTCAGAGGACTTGTTCTTTGACAAAGGTAGTTGTAATTTGACATACCAGAGGTTGAAGACAATTATGAGGAAAAATAGGCAGGGTTAAAAAGGAAATGATTGGTTTCTTCTTCTGTTAAAGTGAGATTAAATGGGGCTACAAGACAACTGGAATTTCATGTTACAAAATGAATTACTTACTCTTGCTTACATGTTAGGTATTGAAAAAAAAAGCCCTCTAATCCTATTTATGTATAAAGATTTACAAGATTAATAGTCATGAGCAAGCTAGAATTGCATACTTTTTTTTTTACTATATTTTTCTTTAAATTCAGTAGTAGTTCCAGCACCTAAATGTTTAAAGTGACTCTAAACTAAGTGGTAAGTAAATTTTTTTTCTTGAATCCTCTCAGAAGAGCTACTCTGACAACCATATAGGATGACATCCACTATTTGTTTCTCTTGAAATTCAGTGTTTTAAACATGACATCTTCAGAGACAAATATGTCTCAATGCAATTTAAAGTTAAGAACTCTGTCTAAGATGTGAGAAATAGCCCTTATTGTATGTATAGGCATTTTAAGAAATAAAGATGGTTACTGCCTTATAATATAGTTTGACATCTGGTACTGCTAAACTTTCATCCTTTACATTTTTTTATTATCTCCTTTGATATTTTTGGCCTTTTCTTCTTATTTAAATTTTTTTTCTAACTCAGTAAATAAATTTTTGGTAATCTAATTGGGATGGCATTGAACACATAAATTAGTTTAGTAAAATTGTTGTTTTTATTATATTGCCGAAAGAGTTATTAAACTGCCTATACCCTTTGATCCAGCAATACCACTACTAGGTCTGTTTCCAAAGATAAGGGAAAAAGAAAAGAACTTGTATGTTCTAAAATATTTTAGCAGCACTGTTTGTGGTGGCAAAGAACTGGAAAATGTGGGGATGCCTGTCAATCAGGGAATGACTGAACAAATTGTGGTATGATTGTGATAGAATATTACTGTGCTATAAGAAATGCTGAGCTCAAGGCAGAGTGGCCCCTAGATGAATGGGGCAAGAGGCTCACAGAGAGGGAATCACAGGGGTGGAGGCTGGGGGTCTTTTTGACAACAGGCTGCAGGGATGATCATGGTGATGAGAAACCCCTCTTCCGCAGAACATGACAGGGATGAAGTACTGGATTTAACAGAGTATGTGAGAAGACACCGCTGGTGGAACTGTAACTACTCAGATTGAAATGGGGAGAGTTACCGGATGGTGTGCAGGATTTTTGTTCCAGAAAGTTGGAAAACTTGCATCAACTGCAGTAAGTAGTGGCTTTTCTGTCCTGCAGATTGCCAGTCACAATGGCTATGTGCAAGTTGACTGGAAGAAAGTGGAAAAAATATGTAAACAAAGCAAAAAGACAGCTTTTAAAAAAGAGCAAATAAAGCTGCTCCTGAAATCAATACCATACTGAAGAGTAAGTAGAATTTGTCAAACAGAAAATAGTGGTTTCCAGCAGATTTGGGGGAGGCTTCTTGCTAGGCCTTGCATCGTAAGGATATGAATGCTGTTGTCTGGATGGACTAATTAACAACAAAAACATTAGTGACAGTATGCTCTCTTGCAAAGAAGTACCAGTCCCCAGATTCTTCTGGGCAAGAAGACTAACTATTTGGACAACACTGAAACTTTTGCCTTCTGAAGCTTGGCAAACTAAGATTTGCTAAAAACAAACAAACAATAAATAAATAAACTATGCATTATATGTCACATTTCTGGACAAAATCTGGCTAACTTTCATCATGACTTTTTAATCCTGTGCCTGTTCAGAAATTAGTATTTTTCAGT
Source organism: Trichosurus vulpecula (assembly GCF_011100635.1). NCBI lineage: Eukaryota > Metazoa > Chordata > Mammalia > Diprotodontia > Phalangeridae > Trichosurus > Trichosurus vulpecula. The sequence continues at coordinate 41,818,652 of NC_050575.1, forward strand.
ATTTTTTTTTGTCTCCTTTAGCAAGTCATTGACTTGTTTTTCATGGTTTTCTCGCATCCTTCTCTTTCTCTTCCCAATTTTTCCTCTACTTCTCTAACTTGCTTTTCCAAATCCTTTTTGAGTTCTTCCATGGCCTGGGGCCAGTTCATGTTTTTCTTGGAGGCTCTTTGACTTTGTTGACTTCTTCTGGCTGTATGTTTTGGTCTTCTTTGTCACCAAAGAAAGATTCCAAAGTCTGAGACTGAACCTGGGTGCATTTTCCCTGCCAGGCCATGTTCCCAGCCAACTAACTTAACCCTTGAGTTTTTCAGCAGGATATGACTGCTTGTAGAGTTAAGAGAACTATGTTCCAAGCTTGGGGGGATGTGCCAGCTCTGCCACACCAGCACTCCTCCTTCCCCAAGAACCCCCAACCGGGTCTGGACTTAGATCTTCAGCAGGCTCTGCACTCCTGCTCTGATCCGCCACTTAATTCCTCCTACCAGGTGGGCCTGGGGCCAGAAGCAACTGCAGCTGTAGTTCTGTGGCTGCCCCACCTCTGTTGCCCCCGGGGTGGTAGCCAAACTGCAAACTCCTTCCACTCCCACAGCTTTTCCCACTAACCTTCTTTGTTGTCTTTGGTGTTTGTGAGTTGAGAAGTCTGGTAACCGCTGCAGCTCACTGATTCAGGACACTAGGGCACACTCCACCTGGCTCCTGGTCTGGTTGGTCTGCGCCACCCATGCTGGGCTTTGCTCAGCTCTGCTCTGTTCCACTCACAGCTCCGTGGGGGATAGGCCTCACCCAGAGACCATCCAGGCTGTCCTGGGCTGGAGCCCTGCTTCCCTCTGCTATTTTGTGGGTTCTGCAGTTCTAGAATTGGTTCAGAGCCATTTTTTATAGGTTTTTGAAGGGACTTGGTGGGGATAGTCCCTGCTTTTCAGCTGCCATCTTGGCTCCACCCCCAGAAGTTAGTATTTTTAATGTAACTATTGGTATAGATATGTATTTGTCTTGGAAAAATGACTTTTTGTTTGACATTTTCTCCATTGAATTGCTATTTTTTTTATTCAAAGATGCATTCTCCATTGTGCTGTAGAGTAAATAGTGCCAATATATAATATATATTATAGTTTGAATATCAACAGATAAGAAATCTTTTTGCAATCAACTGTAATGTACTTTTATGGAAGGATTTGAAATACTTATCAGAGATATTAAAAAGAAACAGACACTTCTGTTGCTATTTAGTGATATTTTTTAAAGATTATTTTATTTTCCTACAAACATACTTTATTGGACTGGGCTACTGATTTCATAATGTAGGGAGATCCCCAGTGAAGAAGCTACCTCCACTAACACAGGTTGGCTAGTGCTCTGGCACTTACAGTCTTAATCACTCAGTGCCCCAAGGTGATTCTCTAAGGGACTTGCTCAGGGTCAGAGAGCTAGGAGGGGTGACACTTCTCTATACACTATGTCATGCTGTCTATTTGCTTAAATAATAGCTATTTTAAAATTCTTGGATGTTCTATTTTTTCACTGTATCTCAAATGCCATTTCTTTTCCATTAATTTTTTTAAGTCATATCCTTCACACACACACACACACACACACACACACACACACACACAAACAAACAAACAAAAATGATGAGTGCAATGATTTTAGAAAAACTTGGACTTGGACTTGGACAGACTTGGATAGACTTGGACAAAATAATGAAGAGGAAAATGAGCAGAAAACAGTAACAGCAATATTGCTTTAAGAACAACTTTGAGTGACTAAGTCATTTTGATTATTATAAATATCCAAATTAACTACAAAGGATCTATGAGGGAAGATGATATGCAAATCCAGAGAAAGGACTGATAAATAGAAGTATGTCTAGACTGATTTTACATATATCTATATCTATATCTCTATATACATATTTGTTTCTAATATAGCCATCTCAAGGGTCGGGGGAGGGGAGGAACAGAGAAAGTCACATGATAACTTTACCATATATTTAAAAGGAATAGGAAGCTGGACAACGTAGATTTGCAGCTTCATGTTCAATCTTCTTTTTTCCATTCTATTATATTATAGAAGTGTTTCATTTATTTCTTAAATTCAGAATAAAATATTTTTTAAAAAGAAATAAAGATAGTTTTACACAGAGGTAGGATAAGCTGCTGCCCATCTTGTGTTGAGGAATATTTGTCCTTCCAGAAAAATCTTTCCCATTGCCCTACCATACTATTTAGCATACTCTTGGGTTAAAAAAATATCCTGTTTAAAATCTATAATACCTAAAGTCATTCCCTAATCCAAAGGATATGAACAGTTTACAAAGAAGTGTTTCAAACTATTAACAACCATATGAAAGAATGTTCCAAATCACCCAGAAGCAATAAGATGCAAATATAAATAAACTAGTGTTGGGACAGAGCCAAGATGGTGTCTGGAAAGCAGGGACTTGCCTAAAGCTCTCCCCCAGGACCCTCCAAAACCCTATAAAAATGGCTCTGAACAAATTCTACAACTGCAGAACCCGATAAATAGCAGAGTGAAGCAGGGCTGTAGCCCAGGACAGCTTGGGTGGTCACTGGGTAAGGTCTATTGCACATGGATATGGGAGTGGAGTGGGGCAGAGCCCAGCATGGGCTGCACCCAGATCAACCAGAACCAGGAGCTGGGTGGAACAGGCCCTAGCACCCTGAATCAGAGAGCTGTGGCAGTTACCAGACTTCTCAACCCACAAAACACCAAAGACAACAGAGAAGGTTAGTGGGAAAAACTTCAGGGACAGAGTGAAAGGAGTTCCCAGTAGGCCACCACCCCCAGGGCAGTGGAGGTGGTGCAGCTCTGAGGCTGCTTACAGAGCTACAGCTGCAATTGCTTCTGGCCCCAGGCCCACCAGGTGGGGGGAATTAAGTGGCAGTTTGGATCAGGACTGCAGAGCCTGCTTAGATCTGAGTCGCAGTCCAGGTTGGCAGTTCTTGGGGGAGGGGAAGCATTAGTGTGGCAGAGCTTGCTGTGTAGAAATATCTCTGAAAACAACAGCACAGCCCTCAACCTTGAGACAAAGTACTCTCTACTCTACAAGCAGTCATACCCCAGCAAAAACCTCAAGGGTCAAGTAGTTGGCTGGGAACATGAACAGACGGCAAAAACGGACTCAGATTCAGACTTAGACTTTAGAATCTTTGGTGACAAAGAAGACCAAAACATACAGCCAGAAGAAGTCAACAAAGTCAAAGAGCCTACATCAAAAGCCTTCAAGAAAAACATGAACCGGTCTCAGGCCATAGAAGAGCTCAAAAAGGATTTGGAAAAGCTAGTTAGAGAAGTAGAGGAAAAATTGGGAAGAGAAATGAGGGTGATGCAAGAAAACCATGAAAAATAAGTCAATTACTTGCTAAAGGAGACCCAAAAAAATACTGAAGAAAATAACACCTTAAAAAATAGACTAACTCAAATGGCAAAAGAGCTCCAAAAAGCCAATGAGGAGAAGAATGCGTTGAAAGGCAGAATTAGCCAAATGGAAAAGAAGGTCCAAAAGACCACTGAAGAAAGTACTACCTTAAAAATTAGACTGGAGCAAGTGGAAACTAGTGACTTTATGAGAAATCAAGAAATTATAAAACAAAACCAAAAGAATGAAAAAGTGGAAGACAATGTGAAATATCTCATTGGAGAAACTACTGACCTGGAGAATAGATACAGGAGAGATAATTTAAAAATTATAGGACTACCTGAAAGCCAGGATCAAAAAAAGAGCCTAGACATCATCTTTCAAGAAATTATCAAGGAAAACTGCCTTAATATTCTAGAGCCAGAGGGTAAAACAAAAATTGAAACAATCTACTGATTGCCTCCTGAAAAAGATCCCAAAAAGAAAACTCCTAGGAATATTGTCACCAAATTCCAGAGCTCCCAGATCAAGGAGAAAATAATGCAAGTAGCCAGAAAGAAATAATTTGAGTATTGTGGAAACACAATCAGGATAATACAAGATCTAGCAGGTTCTACATTAAGGGATCAAAGGACTGGGAATGTGATATTCTGGAGGTCAATGGAGCTAGGATTAAAACCTAGAATCACCTACCCAGCGAAACTGAGTATAATGCTCCAAAGCAAAATATGACTTTTCAATAAAATAGAGGACTTTCAAGTTTTCTCAGTGAAAAGCTGAATAGAAAATTTGACTTTCAAACACAAGAATCAAGAGAAGCATGAAAAGGTAAACAAGAAAGAGGAATCATAAGGGACTTAGTAAAGTTGAACTGTTTTGTTTACATTCCTACATGGAAAGACGATGTGTGTAATTCACGAGACCTCAGTATTAGGGTAGCTGAGGACACAGTGAGTTGAATATGAAGGGATGATATCTAAAAAAGAATCAAATTAAAGGATGAGAGAGGAATATATTGAGAGAGGGAGAAAGGGAGAGATAGAATGGGGCAAATTATCTCACATAAAAGTGGCAAGAAAAAGCAGTTCTGTTGGAAGCGAAAAGGGGGCAGGTGAGGGGGAATGAGTGAATCTTGCTCTAATCGGATTTAACTTGAGGAAGGAATACCATACACACTCAATTGGGTATCTTACCCCCATAGGAAAGAAGGAGGAAGAAGATAAAAAAGGGGGGATGATAGAAGGGAGGGCAGATAGGGGGAGGAGGTAATCAAAAGCAAACACTTTTGAAAAGGGACAGGGTCAAGGGAGAAAACTGAATAAAGGAGGATAGGTTAGGAAGGAGCAAAATATAGTTAATCTTTCACAACATGAGTATTGTGGAATGGTTTTACATAATGATACACATGTCGCCTCTGTTGAATTGCTTGCCTTTTTAGGGAGGGTGGATGGGGAGGCGAGAGGGGAGAGAATTTGGAACTCAAAGTTTTAAAAACAGATGTTCAAAAAAAAGTTTTTGCATGCAACTAGGAAATAAGATATACAGGCAATGGGGCACAGAAATCTATCTTGCCATACAAGAAAGTAAGGGAAAAGGGGATTGGGGGGAGTGGGGCAACAGAAGAGAGGGCTGACTGAGGAACAGGACAATCAGAATATATGCCATCTTGGAGTGGGGGTGGGTAGAAATGGGGAGAAAATTTGTAATTCAAACTCTTGTGGAAATCAATGCTGAAAATTAAAAATATTAAATAAATAAATAATAATTAAATAAACTGGTGTTTCACCTCATATCCAGCAAATGAGCAAAGACGACAAAGAGTGAGAATAATCAATATTAAAGGCATTTTGTAAAGATAGACACATTAATGCATTTTTAGGTGATGCTATGAATTAGTATAAACATTTTTGGGAAGCAATATGAAATTAAGCAAATAAAGAGGCTAAAATAGCCATACATTTGCCCAAGAGGTTCCACTGCCAGGCAAATATCCCAAGGAATTCATTGATAAAAATAAAGCTTCCATATACATTAAAATATTTACTGAAGCACTTTTTGTCCTATCAAAGAATTGGAAGGGAGAGGGGTGGTGGTGGAGCCAAGACGGCAGAAAAAAAGCAGCAACTCACCTGAGCTCTCTCCCAAACCCCTCCAAGGCCTTTAAATAATGTCATAAAAACAATTCTTGGAGCAGCAGAACCCACAAAAGTTTGGGATGAAATAGTTTTCCCGCCAAAGATGACTTAGAAGGTCTGGAGGAAAGTTCATTGGCACCTGAGTGAGAGTGAAGTACAATCCAGCACAGGCTGCGCTAGCACAGACCCAGCCCCAGCCAACCAGGAGCAGACCTTGGGAGGGGCTGGATCAACAGCAGCAGCAGCTGCTTCCAGAGGTCTCAGTCCACAGACAGTAAGGGAGTCAGAAGAAAAATTACAGGAGTCTCTTTTCTAGCACTGAGGCAGAACTCTGTCGCTTTGCCCATACTCGGTTATGCGCTACATTCCTGGGTGCAATTTCAGGGTCAGTAGGTGCACTAGCACAGCAGAGCTTGCAGCTGTAGTAAAGTGGGGACTTCTTCACAATTCCAGGGCAGAAAAAGTACTTGTGGTCACTCACAGACCAGTGCAAAGTACAGGAAAGTAGTAAACACACCTCTCCTTAGATGATAACTCCTTAGAAGAACTGAGAACTTACAGGTCCCTAGAAATATCTCTGAAAACAGCTGCAGAATACCCCTGAAGCTTGGGACAGTGTACCCTCCACCCTGGAAGCAGGGCCTTACCTTAACAAAGAGTTAAAAGTCAACAAATGGACTGAAAAATGAGCAAACAACAAAAAAAATTCTGACCTTAGAAAGTTACTGTGGTGACAAGGAAGATCAAAACACACACTAAGAAGAAGATAACAAAGCCAAAGCCCTTAACATTCAAATCCTCCAAGAAAAATATGAATTGGTGTCAGGCCAGGAAGAGCTTAAAAAGGATTTTAAAAATCAAATAAGAGAGGTAGAGGAAAAATTGGGATGACAAATGAGAGTGGTTCAAGAAAATCATGAAAAACAAGTCGACAGCTTGATAAAAGAGACACACAAAAAAAGTGAAGAAAATAACACTTTAAAAACCAGACTAGTCCAAATGGGCAAAAGAGAAGGATGTCTTAAAAAGCAGAATTGGCCAAATGGCAAAAGAGAGAAAGAATTTCATTGAAGAAAAAAAAAACTCCTTAAAAAGTAGAATTGGTCAAATGGAAAAGGAGCTACAAAAGCTCACTAAAGAAAATGATTACTTAAAAATTAGAATCAGGAAAGTGGAAGCTAATGACTTTATGAGACATCAAGAAACAATAAAACAGAAGCAAAAAATGAAAAAATAGAAAACAATGTGAAACATCTCATTGGAAAATAGATTGAAAAGAGATCACTTACATATCATTGGACTGTGTGAAAGCCGTGATCAAAAAAAGAGCTTAGACATAATCTTTAAAGAAATTATCAAGGGAAGCTGTCCTGATATCCTAGAATCAGAGGGTAAAATAGAAATTAAAAGCATCCACCAATCACCTGCTAAAAGATCCCAAAATGAAAACTCCCAGGAATATTATAGCCAAATTCCAGAGTTCCCAGGTCAAGGAAAAATATTGCAAAGCAGCCAGAATGAAAGAATTCAAATACAATTGAGATGAAAGAATTCAAATACATGACTTAGCAGTTCCTATATTAAAGGATTAAAGAGCTTAGAATATGATATTCTAGAGAGCAAAGGAGTTAGGATTAAAACTAAGAATCACCCAGCAAAACTGAGTATCCTTTGGGGAAAAAATGGATATTCAATGAAATAGAAGATTTTCAAGCATTTTTGATGAAAAGACCAGAGCTGAATAGAAAGTTTGACTTTCAAATACAAGACTCAAGAGAAGCATAAAAAGATAAACAGTAAAGGGAAATCACAAGGGATTTAATAAGGTTTAACTTTTTACATCCCTATGTGGTAAGACAATACTTGTAACTCATATGAACTTTCTCATTACTAGCTCAGTTAGAAGGAGTATATATAGACAGAGGGCACAGGTGTGAGTTGAATATGAAGTGATAATATCTAAAAAAAAATAAAATTAAAGGGTGAGAGAGAGGAATGTACTGAGAGAAAGGGAAAACGAGAAGTAGAATGGGGTAAATTATTTCATATAAAAGAGGTGAGCAAAAGCTTTTACAGTGGAAGGGAAGAGGGGGGAGGTGAAGGGGAATGAGTAAACCTTACACTCATCAGAATTGGCTCAAAGAGGGAATAACATACAAACTTTACTTGGGTATAGAAATCTATCTTACCCTACAGGAAAGTAGGAGGGGAAGGGGATAAGAGAAGGAAGGGAGGGTCATAGATGTGAGGGCAGATTGGGGGAGGGAGTAATCAGAAGCAAAACACTTTTGAGGAAGGACAGGGTAAAAGGAGAAAGAGAACAGAATAAACAGGGTGGGGAACTACAGTTAACAATAGTAACTATGAAAAAATTCTGAAGCAAGTTTCTCTGACAAAAGCCTCATTTTTCAAATATATATATGGAATTGAGTCAGATTTATAAAAATAAGAGCCATTCCCCAATTTCAAACAATTTTCAGATGAAGTAATTAAAGCTATCAATAACCGTATGAAAAAATGCTCAGACTATTGTTTGGATAAATGCAAATTTAAACAATTTTGAGGTACTACTTCATACCTATTGGATTAACTAATAGGACAGAAAAGGAAAATTACAAATGTTGGCAGGAATGTGGGAAAAAATGAGACATTAATACACAATGGAGGGAGTTGTGAAGATTGTGGAGATTCTACCATTCTATAGAAAAACTTGGAACCATGCCCAAAGGGCTATAAAATCATGCATACTCTTTGACCTAGCAATACCACTGCTAGGTCTGTATCCCAAAAGGTATAAAAAAACAAAAAGGAAAAGGACCTATATGTACAAAAATATTTATAGGAGCTCTTTCCTGGTGGCAAAGAACTGGAAATTGAGGGGATGCCCATCAATTGGAGAATGGCTGAACAGATTGTGGTATGTGACTATGATGGCATACTATTATGATATAAGAAATGCTGAGCAGAATGCTCTCAGAAAAACCTGAAAAGACTTACATGAGCTGATGCAAAGTGGAGTGTACTATATACAAAGTAATAGCAATAAGATGATCAGCAGTGAATGACTTAGCTATTCTCAGCAATACAATGATCCAAGACAATTTGAAGGACTTCTGATGAAAAATCCTATCCATCCTCAGAGAAAGAACTGATGGTGTCCGAATACAGATTGAAGCATACTTTTTTAAAACTTTATTTTTCCTAAGGTTTTTTTTATCTGTGTTTTCTTTTACAACATCACTAATACGGAAATGTTTTGCACGACTACGCATAGATGATCTATATTGAATTGCTTGCCTTCTCATTGGGGAGGGGTGAGGGGCAGCAAAGGAGAAAGGGGGAAAATTTGGAACTCAAAGTTTTAAAAGCAAATGTTAAAAATCATTTTTACATGTAACTGGGGGAAAATAAAATACTAAATAAGAAAAAAAGATTAACATTATTACATAGTTATCTCAAATAGGAATACATATGCATATATATAACAAATAGGATTATTAAAATTTTTCTTGTATATTTAACTCTAATCTTCTTTGACTATACTTATATTTTAAATGGGTAAATGTCTGTATTGCCAATGCAACACTCACAATGCCAATGGTGACTGGTGTAGTTCTAAATCGCAAAATATAGCAGACTCTCTATGTAGAAGACAGAATCAAAAAATTTATTCAGACACCAGAAAGCCAAATCCCAACACCAGAAAACCAAATTCATCATAACAACAAAAAAGTTAATATACATCATCACAACAGGCCATAACACCATCCCAAAGTCTTCCCCCTGCTCGGGTCTTCCTACAAACAAACACTCACAATCCTAGCAGTCTGCTTGCCTGAGTCCTCTTTCACCCACCACTCTAACTGCTCTGACCAACTTCTTTCATTCTGCTCCAACCTTTCCTGTTCCACCTGGTCAGCAAGCTCCTCCCACCACAAGCTTCATGTAACTTAGACTTCCATGTGACTTAAGCAGGTCACATTGGCCTATTAGTTTATGGGAAGATCTTCAAATTTACATTACCATTATAATATCCCAGAATAAAAGCAGTAAGGGCAATTTTAAAATTGCTTAAAATTTTCATCAGTCTTTAAATAATATAGAATGCATATCAGATCAATAGATAAATGACTAAGGGACTGTACTTGATCGGTTTCTGAAATTTGTCACAATGGGTACCCTCTCTAAATCTTATAGAATATGGTTTTCTTGTGTGCCCCACATCCCTTTGCAGAGCATTCATCAAACTGAACTACACATGTAAATCCATTTTTCAGAAAAGAAAATCTTTTTTAAAAATTAATTTATTTTTAATTTTCAACATTCACTTTCACAAGATTTTGAGTTCCAAATTTTCTGTCCATCTCTTCTCTCCCCCAACCCCAAGACAGCATGAATTCTGATTACCCCTTCCCCCAATCTACCCTCCCTTATATCACCCTCTCCCTTTCTCTTATCCCCTTTCCTTCTATTTTCCTGTAGGGCAAGATGAATTTCTATACCCCATTGCCTGTATATCTTATTTCCCAGTTGCATGTAAAAGCAATTTTTAACATTTGTTTTTGAAACTTTGAGTTCCACATTCTCGCCTTTCCTTCCTTCCCACTCATCCTCATTGAGAAGGCAAACAATTTGACGTAGGTTATACATGTGTAGTCATGCAAAACAGTTCCACAATAGTCATGCTGTGAAAGACTAATTATATTTCCCCCCATCCTATCCTGCCCCTATTTTTTTTATTCTCTCCTTTGACCCTGTCCCTCCTCAAAAGTGTTTGTTTCTCATTACCCCTCCGCCACATTTGTCCTCTTTTCTATAATCCCTCCTTTTATCCCCTTCCCCCCACTATCCTGTAGGTTAAGATAATTTCTATAACCAATTGAGTGTATGTGTTATTCTCTCCTTAAAAAAAAACAAAAGAAAATCTTTAAAATGCTAATTCTCTTAAAAGGTTTAATCCAACATATGGTTATTGCTAATTCATATGTACAGTAAAGTAAAGGTCTTAATGAGAAAAAAGAATCTGATGACAAGAAGGTTGAAGGAAGAAATTAGGTCAGAAAACTGCAACTCACTTGTAAGGTGGGTCAAAAAGGAAGCCATACCTATGGAAAACAGGGTGTCTCCTAACTAGGTTAGAAATGTGAAACCAGATCTTCAAAGTTTAAAAAGAAAATATCTTCTGGCGGAGAGATTGAGTCTAGAAGGATATCAAAAGCCCAATCTAGTAATCTTTCCAGAAACAGAACCATGTCTCCTTGGGGAAGTACATTGGAAAGCTTAGTTATCAGATATTAAAAGCTCTGTTACTAGCTCACTGCAGAGTTGACAGACCTCTGATCTAAAGAAGGAAAATATTGGTGGAAAGGCTTATTTGAGAGGCATATGGTCTCAGTGACACAGGATTAAAAGTCCAGGCCATCTGACATAATGCCTGTAATGACAAGAATGCTGGTAAAATCTAGAAAGTCAAATAGGTGATGGTGAAAATCCACAAGAAACACACTATATTCAGCCATTCTTTTATTTGCTATGAATGAGGGAAACAACCAACCTGATTTTGTGATTTGGACAGATGCCAGACTACAGAGAGTGGTAAGTGTAGGAGCAGTGGCACCTGTGGATGAGATTATCATCAGATTAAAACAAGTGAGGAGAGATATGGCTTACAGCCTGGACATACATTGAAGTTTTGCCACTTTGCACAAAGTGATTAGCAGTGAATATAAACTACACAAAAGGAACGCAGCTTTACTAAAATGGATTGCCACCAAGAAGGCCTTGGAACTTGCTTTTATATATGAAAGGATATACCTCAAAGCAACCTTTAAAAGTCAGTGTCCTGAATACAGGAGACAAATCCAAAAAGGAACCCAACTCCAGATAAAACAAGCAGAAGAATAATGGAGCTAGAGAAGGGCAGCTGAAAAGTATGTCTCGTGCTCAGGGCAGAAGCATCTAGCAGAGGCTTGACATAGTCATGAATGCTATTTTGTAACAAACTATATTGCTGAACTACTGCAGGCTACAGACCCCAAAACAATAGTTCTGTATATCCTTTAACCCCAAGTTATTTCTTAAAATCTAAAGCTTTCTTTTCTTGATATTGGAGGGGATGGGTAAGTTATTTACCTTTTTTATTCTAAATATTTATAATAGTAGTAACTACCAGCAAATGTTGGTTGAGGTGGTAATTATTTATTTAGAGCACAGTTGAAAATGATTTTTACCAGCAGCACTGTCTCCATTAGGAGAGAGGGAAAGGAAAAAAGAAAAGAAGAAAAGAGAAGAGAAGAGAAGAGAAGAGAAGAGAAGAGAAGAGAAGAGAAGAGAAGAGAAGAGAAGAGAAGAAGAGAGAGAGAGAGAGAGAGAGAGAGAGAGAGAGAGAGAGAGAGAGAGAGAGAGAGAGAGTGGACTGGAGGGAGGATGGGAGGGAGAATTGGAAAGGGAGGGAGGGAGGGGACTGGGGGGAAAGACAGGAAGGGAAGGAAGGAGACAGGCAGAGAGAATTATATCTCTTTTGAAACATCTTTCTAGAATGGGGAAGGATTTTTCACTGCATAATCATTGAAGATTTTATGCCAAATCTTTTGCAAAAACGTGGAATGCGACCATTATGAGAAGCTTTAAAAATTGTGCTGGTATTATTTAAAAATCATTTATTACTAAACTGTATCACTGGCAGACGAGCTGTACAGTTTAGCTAGTGTGGGAAGATGCAAGTCTTACCATATTACATGACTTACTTATGGCAGCTTCACCTGCCTGCTCCCTCTCCTAGCACCTATGGGTCTTCATTGGGTTGAGTGACAATATCATTAGTACTGCAGTACTTTGAACAAATCACCCAAGTCAGCTTTTGGAAATATGAGTGTGCTAAGACAATGTAAGTACGCTGAGAATTCTAGGCTCCCAATGTGTGAGAGATAAATGTGTATCCATATGTCACTAGTGAATGCACGGCTTTACCTTTTAAGTGGTATGACAAACAGAATTATATCATGGGATGAAAGGTTATAACCCAGTTTTTGGACTGAAAAATCAGGGTACAATGATTATGTGGCGGTGGCAATTACATAATAAAATACGATATATTAGGGAAACTTAATTTGGGTAGTAGGGTAATCACTTCAGCATTGCTACATTTTTAAACACATTCATCAACAAAAGAGAAAGAAGAGGGCAATGAACTGGCCATGGAACTTAAAGTTTGAAAAGCAACAAATACAAAACTGACCAAAAATATAAATTCTCTGAAATAAATTCAAAATGGATGTTTGATGTTAATACTGAAGTTCATAATATTTAAAAAAGAGATAGATTATATAGGGTATGCTATAGGTAGGAGACGTGTTCTTAACCTCTGTAACAACAATGTTACTAGCTGCTACTGTGGCTGTGTAAGGCCAATAACACCAGCACACAGGAGGGTTGCTAGCACAGGAAGGAAAGCAACTTTAAGGGGTTAACAGTCTCACTGTAATTAAATATACATATACCATTCACTTAGCTAAGGGGAAAAAGCCAGCACCCTGAACCTCAGAGCAAATACAAACAGAAATTACAGAGACAATATAAACAGATCAACATTTCTGTCTAACCAAATCACATTACACAGTTACCAGAGAAGCAACAACATCTGGGTTTTCAAAGCTGGGGGAGCTGCTTCAATGGCTTACCCAGAGTCTCGTCACCAATACTCTTTCAACGAGTGTGCCCTGCAAAGGCAAAATACGAACCTCAGATCTTATATACACGTCTCAGGGTCAAGGGGAGTTACAACAATGTGACTCAAGCCCACATGACCTAAGTGCTTCTTCAGGGTCAAAGGGCATCACAATCATGGGACTCAAACTCATGTGAACTAGGTCTTCCCTTAACATAAGCAGGTCATCAAAGAGTCCCAATTCAATCAAAGAAACAAAAGACAACCAAAAGTCCACTTGGCTTGCCATCACATTTGAAAGGCAAGACTCATCAAAAGCACTTGATTACCTTAGTATTCTAAAAGAGAAAACCAAAAAGTCCCTCCTTGATTACCAATGCAACTACATAGAATAAATTATAGGAAATGAAATAGATAACTTGGATTATATGAAACTGAAAGCTTCTGCACAAAATATACCTAGTATAGGAAGGGAAATGGTCAAATGGGGGAAAAATTTTTTGATTCAAAATATCCAAAGATATATAAACAAGATACACACACACAGACACATGCATGTTATGTATATGCAGATATGTATATATATGTGTACATATACACATATGTATGTGTATCCAAAAGCCATTCCCAACTAGATAAGTGGTCAAACAGTCCTTAAAAGAATTGCAAACTATTAATAACCATATAAAAAATTCCTGAAAGCACTAATAAAAAGAGAAATGCAATTAAAAAAACCCTGACATTTCATTTTATAGCCTGCAAATTGGAAAAGTGGACAAAATATAGCAATAGTCAATTTTGGAGACCTTGTGGAAAGCTAGGTACAATAGCGCATTGTTGGTGGAGTTATGTGTCATTATTGTCATGGAAAACAATTTAAACTAACTAAAATGTCTATACCCTTTGACCCTACATGGAAAGATGACACTTGTTACCCTCAAGAACTGTATCTTTATTACAACATTGAGGGGCGGAGCCAAGATGGTGGCTGGAAAGCAGCGACTAGCCATGAGCTCCCCGCCGAGCCCCTCCAAAAACCTATAAAAAATGGCTCCGAACCAATTCTAGAACTGCAGAACTCAGAAAATAGCAGAGGGAAGCAGGGCTCCAGCCCAGGACAGCCTGAATGGTCTCTGGGTGAGGCCTAACCCCCACGGAGCTGTGAGCAGAACAGAGCGGAGCTGAGCAGAGCCCAGCATGGGCGGCGCAGACCAACCAGACCAGGAGCCAGGCGGAGCGTGCTCTAGCGCTCCGAATCAGTGAGCTGCAGCACTTACCAGACTTCTCAACCCACAAACACCAAAGACACCAGAGAAGGTTAGTGGGAAAAGCTGTGGGAGTGGAAGGAGTTCGTGGTTGGGCTACCACCTGGGGGCAGCAGAGGTGGGGCAGCTACAGAAGTACAGCTGCAGTTGCTTCCGGCCCCAGGCCCACCTGGTGGGAGGAATTAAGTGGCAGATCAGAGCCGGAGTGAAGAGCCTGCTGAAGATCTAAGCCCAGTCTGGGTTGGGGGGTCTTGGGGAAGGAGGAGTGCTGGTGTGGCAGAGCTGGTGCATCCCCCCAGGTTTGGAACATAGTTCTCTTAACTCTACAAGCAGTCATACCCCGCTGAAAAACTCAAGGGTCAAGTTAGTTGGCTGGGAATATGGCCAGGCAGCGAAAATGCACCCAGATTCAGTCTCAGACTTTGGAATCTTTCTTTGGTGACAAAGAAGACCAAAACATGCAGCCAGAAGAAGTCAACAAAGTCAAAGAGCCTACAACAAAAGCCTCCAAGAAAAACATGAACTGGTCTCAGGTCGTGGAAGAGCTCAAAAAGGATTTGGAAAAGTAAGTTAGAGAAGTAGAGGAAAAATTGGGAAGAGAAATGAGAAGGATGCGAGTAAACCATGAAAAACAAGTCAATGACTTGCTAAAGGAGACTCCAAAAAATACTGAAAAATATACTGAAGAAAACAAAACCTTAAAAAATAGACTAACTCAAATGGCAAAAGAGCTCCAAAAAGCCAATGAGGAGAAGAATGCCTTGAAAGGCAGAATTAGCCAAATGGAAAAGAAGGTCCAAAAGACCACTAAAGAAAATACTACCTTAAAAATTAGACTGGAGCAAGTGGAAGCTAGTGACTTTATGAGAAATCAAGATATTATAAAACAGAACCAAAGGAATGAAAAAATGGAATTTTTCACAATGTGAAATATCTCATTGGAAAAACCACTGACCTGGAAAATAGATCCAGGAGAGATGATTTAAAAATTATTGGACTACCTGAAAGCCATGATCAAAAAAAGAGGTTAGATATCATCTTTCAAGAAATTATCAAGGAGAACTGCCCTGATATTCTAGAACCACAGGGCAAAATAGAAATTGAAAGAATCCACAGATTGCCTCCTCAAATAGATCCCAAAAAGAAATCTCCTAGGAATATTGTCGCCAAATTCCAGAGCTCCCAGATCAAGGAGAGAATACTGCAAGTAGCCAGAATGAAACAATTTGAGTATTGTGGAAACACAATCAGAATAACACAGGATCTAGCAGCTTCTACATTAAGAGATCAAAGGGCTTGGAATACGATTTTCTGGAGGTCAATGGAGCTAGGATTAAAACCAAGAATCACCTACCCAGCAAAACTGAGTATCATGCTCCAAGGCAAAATATGGATTTTCAATAAAATAGAGGACTTTCAAGCTTTCTCAGTGAAAAGACCAGAGCTGAATAGAAAATTTGACTTTCAAATACAACACTGAGAAAGGGTATACATAGACAGAGGGTATGGGTATAAGTTGAACTTGATGTGGTGACAAAAAAATTAATTAATTAAGGGATGAAAAAAAGGTATATAATTAAGAGCTATGTTGCCCAACTGTATGCCAATAAATCTCACAATCTTAGTGAAATGGATGAATATTTACAAAAATATAAATTGCCCAGATTAACAGAAGAGGAAATAAAATACTTAATTAACCCCATTTCAGAAAAAGAAATTGAACAGGCCATCAATGAACTCCCTAAGAGCAAATCTCCAGGGTCAGATGGATTTACAAATGAATTCTATCAAACATTTAAAAAACAATTAATTCTAAGACTGTATAAATTATTTGGGAACACAGACAGAGTCCTACCACATTTTATTTTTGATATAAATATGGTATTGATACCTAAACTGAGAAGAACCAAAATGGAGAAAGAAAATTAGAGCAATTTCCCTAATGAATATGAATGCAAAATTTTTAAATAAAATATTAGCAAAGAGGTTACAGCAACTGATCATGAGGATAATGCACTATGACCAGGTAGGATTTATGCCAGGAATGCAGGGCTGATTCAATATTAGGAAAACTGTCAGCATAATTAATCATATCAGCAACAAAACCAACAAAAATCACAGGATTATCTCAATAGATATAGAAAAAGCTTTTGACAAAATATGAGATGCATTCCTATTAAAAACTCTAGACAGCATAAGAATTAGTGGAGTCTTCCTTAAAATGATAAGTAATATCTATTTAAAACTATCAGCAAGGGGGCGGAGCCAAGATGGCCGCATGAAGGCAGCGTCTTACCGGAGCTCTCTCACAAGGTCTGTCAGATTCCTATAAAAAAGTGAATTTGAGCAGATTTGAGAGAGTCAGAAACCGCGAGGAGTCTGCGTGGGGCAAATCTCCGAGCCGGGAGAGTCTGAAAGGCCGGAGGCACAAACCTGTAGGCCGGGACAGTGCTTGGTGCAGAGCTGCTCCAGACCAAGGTGGAAGTGGCTGGCCGGGAAATCCACGTGGGAGATGGGCTGGGAGAAAGCTGGGCGCCTGAAACCGGCGGAGATCCCCAGACCTCCCAACACAGGACGGCAGTCTGTGGAAGCGAGGAGAGGCAGCACAACGCCACTGGCCATGAAATACCAAATCCTGAGGCTTGCAGCCTAAATGTGTTAAACGTGGCTTCTTGAACTTCCGGGACACACAATGTCCAGGTAAAGGGCTCTAATCCCCACCCCCCCGAGAATTCCTCGAAAAAAAAAAAGAGAAAGCTGGAACTGACCAGAAAGTAGTGGGGCTTCACTGGTCAAATAGTAGAAGTTCATCAGTCCCAGAGGGGCAGAGTCAGCAGGGGTCAAAGCCAGGAGCCCAGACGTAACTTTGCTCCCCCAGGGGAAGTGCCAGACATCAGCTCAAACAACAAACAGCTGAGACCATTGCTGAAAAGCAAGTGCTGGAGAGCACCCATAGGGAGTGAGACGCCAGGCAGCCAGACCCCTCCCCACACCTCAGGAAACTGAAGGCTAAAATTCTAGACTCACAACCCCCAGAATAAGAAAGCTGGGACAGAAAGCCCTGAGGCCCAAAGGTAGAAATTCATTGTAAAGCCAGGAAAAGGCAATCCAACATGAAGAAGAACACAAAAAAACCGAGGACAATAGATTCCTTTTATGGAGACAGGCAGGATCAAAATACCAACATAGAAGAGGACAGCAATGATACTGTAGATACATCGGATACCTCAAAAGGTAATATGAACTGGTCTCCAGGCCAAAAAGCACTGCTGGAAGAACTAAAGGACGATTTTAAAAACCAAATTAGGGAGCTAAAAGAAAATATGGAAAACAAGATTGGTGAAATGGCTACGGAGATTCAGAATGTCGAGAGAGAAAATGACACCCTGAGAGGCAAAATCAACCAATTGGAAAAGGAGACTCAAAAGCAAAATGAAAACACTAACTCATTAAAAATTAGACTTGAGCAAGTGGAAGCTAATGAATCTATGAGGCACCAAGAAGCAGTAAAACAAAACGTAAAGAATGAAAAAATAGAAAATAATGTGAAATATCTGATTGGCAAAACAACTGACCTGGAAAATAGATCCAGGAGAGACAATTTAAGAGTTATTGATCTACTGGAAATCCACGATGAAAAAAAGAGCCTTGACAGTATCTTCGAAGAAATTATCAAAGACAACTGCCCAGAGGTCCTAGAACCAGAGGGCAAAATAGTCATTGAAAGAATTCTCCGATCACCCCCTGAAAGAGATCCCAAACTGAAAACACCAAGAAATATTATAGCCAAATTTCAGAGCTATAAACTCAAGGAGAAAATACTGCAAGCAGCCAAAAAGAAGCAATTCAAATATCGTGGAACTACAGTCAGGATCATGCAGGATCTCTCAGTTTCCACATTAAAAGACAGGAGAAATTGGAATATGATATTCCGAAGAGCAAAGGAGCTTGGACTACAACCAAGGATCAACTACCCAGCAAAACTAAGCATAATTTTCCAGGCAAGGCGATGGACATTCAATGAAATAAGGGAATTCCAGACCTTCCTGATGAAAAGGCCAGAACTCAATGGAAAATTTGATCTCCAAATGCAAAACTCAAGAGAGACATAAAAAGGTAACCAGGGAGAAAAACCCCACAAACCTTATTAACCAATAAGGGCAGGTTGTTTACATCTTTATGTGGGATTATATCATCTTATGTATGTTTTTATATATATATATATACATACATATATATATATACATATATAAGTCAGTCTTGAGAATGGTACAGCTATTATGACAATTGAAAGGGATATACATAGGTTGTGAATGCCTGTATAAATTAACTGATGTAAAGATATAAAACAAAAGTAAGAGATATAAAGGGAGGGCTATGAGAGAAGCAGTAAGGAGGTAGTAGAAAAGGGTAAGTTTACAACAAATGAAGTGGCACAAAAACATATTATAGTAGAGGGAAAGAAGGGAGGGAGAAGAGCAGTATTTGAGCTTTACTGTCATCTGATCTAGTTCAAGAAGGGAATAATATACCCCGATAAGTTTAGAAATCTAACTTGTCCTACGGGAAGTAGGAGGGGAAGGGGGAAGAAAAGGGAGGGGGTGGTCAGAAGTGTGAGGAGAAGTAGCAAGTGGGAAACGGTAAGATAAGGGAGAGGAATAAAGAGGGAGGGTTATCTGAGGAAGGCGGCGGTCAAAAGCAAAACTTTGTTGAAGAGGAGAAGGGGTAAGGGAGAAATAAAAGCATAAATGGGGGGAATTAGGATGGAGAAAAAGACACAGATAGAAATCATAACCCTGAACGTGCAGGGGATGAACATTCTCACAAAACAGAAGCAGATAGCAGAATGGATTAAAAACCATAATCCTACAATATGCTGTTTACAAGAAACGCATTTGAAACAGGGGGATACACATAGGGTAAAGGTAAAAGCCTGGAGTAAAATATATTGTGCCTCAGCTAAAGTAAAAAAAGCAGGTGTAGCAATCCTAATCTCAGACAAAGCAAAAGTAAAGATAGATCTAATTAAAAGAGATAAGGAAGGACATTATATCCTGCTAAAAGGCATCATAAACAATGAAGAAATATAATTGCTTAACATATATGCACCAAGTGGTAAGGCTTACAAATTCTTAGAGGAGAGGTTAAGGGAGTTACAGGAAGAAATAGACAGCAAAACTATAATATTGGGAGACCTCAACTTCCCCCTTTCTGAACTTGATAAATCTAACCTCAAAATAAATAAGAAAAAAGTTAAGGAGGTAAACAGAATTTTAGAAAAGGCACATATGATAGACCTCTGGAGAAAACTGAATGGGGATAAAAAGGAATATACTTTCTTCTCAAAAGTACATGGCACATACTCAAAAATTGACCATGTACTAGGGCATAAAAACCTCACAATCCAGTGCAGAAAAGCAGAAGTAGTAAATGCATCCTTTTCAGATCATGATGCAATAAGAATCATTTTTAATAAAGTACCATGGAAAAATAAGCTAAAAACTAATTGGAAACTAAATAATTTAATTCCAAAGAATGAGTGGGCCAAAGAACAAATCAGAGAAACAATTAATAACTTCATTCAAGAGAATGACAATAATGAAACATCATACCAAAACTTATGGGATGCAGCAAAAGCAGTTCTTAGGGGAAGTTTTATATCCCTAAATGCCTACATGAATAAAATAGGGAAAAAGGAGATCAATGATCTGGGCATACAGCTGAAAAAGCTAGAAAAAGAGCAAATTGAAAACCCCCAATTAAATACCAAATTAGAAATAATGAAAATCAAAGGAGAGATTAATAAAATTGAAACCAAGAAAACTATTGAATTAATAAATAAAACAAAGAGTTGGTTTTGTGAAAAAACCAATAAAATTGATAAACCTTTGGCCAATTTGATTAAAAAAAGAAGAAAATCAAATTACCAGTATCAAAAATGAAAAGGGTGAGGTCACCTCTAATGAAGAGGAAATCAAAACAATAATTAAGAATTATTTGGCCCAACTGTATGCCCATAAATTTGACAACGTTAGAGATATGGATGAATATCTACAAAAACATAAACTGCCCAGGCTAACAGAGAAGGAAGTAAAATTTCTTAATAACCCCATCTCAGAAAAAGAAATTGAGCATGACATCAATGAACTCCCTAGGAAAAAATCTCCAGGGCCAGATGGTTTTACATGTGAATTCTATCAAACATTTAAAGAACAACTAATTCCAATACTCTGTAGACTATTTGGGAAAATAGGTGAAGAAGGAGTACTACCAAATTCTTTTTATGACACAAATATGATACTAATACCCAAACCAGGTAGAGTCAAAACAGAGAAAGAAAATTATAGACCAATTTCTCTAATGAATATTGATGCAAAAATTTTAAATAAAATATTAGCAAAAAGATTGCAGCAACTCATCACGAGAATAATCCACTATGACCACGTAGGATTTATTCCAGGAATGCAAGGCTGGTTCAATATTAGGAAAACTATTAGCATAATTGACCATATCAACCACAAAACTAGCAGAAACCATATGATCATCTCAATAGACGCAGAAAAAGCCTTTGACAAAGTACAACACCCATTCCTATTAAAAACACTAGAAAGCATAGGAATAAATGGAACCTTCCTTAAAATTATAAATAGCATCTACCTAAAACCACTGACAAGCATTATTTGTAATGGGGATAAACTAGATGCATTCCCAATAAGATCAGGGGTGAAACAAGGGTGTCCATTATCACCCCTATTATTCAATTTGGTACTAGAAACTTTAGCTGTAGCAATAAGAGAAGAAAAAGAAATTGAAGGAATTAGAATAGGAAAAGAAGAAACTAAATTATCACTTTTTGCAGATGATATGATGATTTATTTAGAGAATCCTAGAGAATCAAGTAAAAAACTACTTGAAATAATAAACAACTTTAGCAAAGTTGCAGGATATAAAATAAACCCACATAAATCCTCAGCATTCCTATACATTACTGACAAAGCCCAACAGCAAGAGATAGAAAGAGAAATTCCATTCAGATTTACTGTAGGCACTATAAAATATTTGGGAGTCTATTTGCCAAGACAAACCCAGGGCCTATATGAACATAACTATGACACACTTTTCACGCGAATAAACTCAGATCTAAATAAATGGAAAAATATCAGTTGCTCATGGTTAGGCCGAGCTAATATAATAAAAATGACAATTTTACCTAAATTAATCTATCTATTCAGTGCCATACCAATCGAACTACCAAAAAATTATTTTACTGAGCTGGGCAAAATAATAACAAAATTCATCTGGAAAAACAAGAGGTCTAGAATATCTAGGGTATTAATGAAAAGACATACTAGAGAAGGTGGCTTAGCCATACCAGATATTAAACTGTACTACAGAGCAGCAGTCATCAAAACTGCCTGGTACTGGTTAAGAAACAGGGGTGTGGATCAGTGGAATAGGATAGGTACACAAGAAGGAGAAATCAATGAGTTTAGCAATCTACTCTTTGATAAACCCAAAGAGGCCAGCTTCTGGGCTAATAATTCACTATTTCACAAAAACTGTTGGGAAAATTGGAAAATGGTAGGGCAGAAACTGGGTATAGACCAATATCATACACCATATACCAAAATAAAGTCAAAATGGGTTCATGATTTAGGAGTAAAAGCTGATGCTATAAGTAATTTGGGAAAGCAAGGAATAGTTTACTTATCAGATTTATGGAAAAGTAAAGAATTCATGACCCAACAAGAGATAGAGAGCATTACAAAATGCAAAATGGATAATTTTGATTATGTCAAATTGAAATGTTTTTGTACAAAAAAAAAGCCAATACAACAAGAATTAGGAGGGAAGCAGAAAATTGGAAGAAAATCTTTGCAACTAGTATCTCTGATAAAGGCCTCGTATCTAAAATATACAGGGAACTGAGCCAAATATATAGGAATACAAGCCATTACCCAATTGAGAAATGGTCAAAGGATATGAGCAGGCAGTTTTCACAGGAAGAAATTAAAGCTATCTACAGGCATAGGGAAAAATGTTCTGGATCGCTACTGATTAGAGAAATGCAAATCAAAACAACTCTTAGATACCACATCTCTCCTGTCAGATTGGCTAAAATAACAAAACAGGAAAATGATAAATGCTGGAAAGAATGTGGGGAAATTGGAACATTGTTGCATTGCTGGTGTAGTTGTGAGCTGATCCAGCCATTTTGGAGAGCAGTTTGGAACTATGCCCAAAGGGCTATAGAAATGTTCATACCCTTTGACCCAGCAATACCACTTCTAGGGTTGTATCCCAAACAAATCACACAACAGGGAAAGGCACCCATATGTACAAAAATATTTATAGTGGCTCTCTTTGTGGTAGCCAAGAATTGGAAATCAAAGGGATGCCCATCAATTGGGGAATGGCTGAACAAGCTGTGGTATATGAAGGTGATGGAATGCTATTGTGCCATAAGAAATGGGGATGATGCAGACTTCGTAACAACCTGGAAAAACTTACACGACATAATACTGAGTGAGCGGAGCAGAGCCAGAAGAACCTTGTACACAACCACAGATATATGGATTCCGTGAGGACCAACCCTGACATACTTTGCTCTTCTCAGCAACCTAAGGTGCAAGGACAACTCCAGGGGACTCACTATGGAGAATGCTATCTTCATCCAGAGAAAGAACTATGAAGTTTGAATACAGATTGAGGCGCACTACATGCTTGCTCTTTTTTGCTTCTCTTTTGTTTTTGTTTTTGGGGGTTTTTTTGGTTTTTTTTTTTTGGTTCTGTTTCTTCTTTCTCATGATTCATTCCATTGGTCATAATTCTTCTCCACAACTTGACTAGTGTATAAATTAATTCAATGCGAAGTTATACATGGTAGTTACATGAGATTCCAGGCCGTCTTGGGGAGGGAGGTGGGAGGGAGGGGAGAAAATCTGGAACTCAAAACTATGTAGAACCGTGTGTGGTAAACTAAAAATAAAACAAAATATATAAAAAAAAAAGTATCAGCAAGCATTATATGTAATGGGGGTAAGCTAGAAGCCTTTCCAATAAGATCAGGGATGAAACAAAGATGCCCGTTATCACCACTGCTATTCAATATTGTACTAGAAATATTAGCTTTATCAATAAGAGAAGGAAAAGAAATAGAAGGAATTAGAATAAGCAAAGAAGAAATAAAGCTGTCACTCTTTGCAGATGACATGATAGTATACTTAGAGAATCCTAGAGAATCAAGTAAAAAACTACTTGAAAAAATAAACAACTTTAGCAAAATTGCAGAATATAAAATAAACCCACATAAACCATTGGCATTTCTATATATCACTAACAAAGCTCAGCAGCAAGAGATAGAAAGAGAAATTACACTTAACGTAACTATGGACAATATAAAATATTTGGGAATCTACCTGCTGAGACAAACCCAGGAACTATATGAAAACAATAACAAATGCTTTTTACACAAATAAAGTCAGATCTTAATAACTGGAAAAGCATCAGTTGCTCATAGTTAGGATGATCTAACTCAATAAAAATGACAATTCTACCTAAATTAATTTACTTATTCAGAGTCATACCAATCAAATTACCAAAAAAAATATTTTATAGAGCTAGAAAAAATAATAACAAAATATATCTGGAAGAACAAAAGGTTCAGAAAATCAAGAGAATTAATGAAAATTAATGCTAGGGAAGGAGGCCTAGCCATACCAGATTGTAAACTGTATTATAAAGCAGCAATCATCAAAACTACTTGGTACTGGCTAAGAAATAGAGTAGTGGATCAGTGGAATAGGTTAAGTACACAAGACACAGTAGTGAATGATTATAGTAATCTATTGTTTGATAAATCCAAAGATTCCAGCTCTAGGAAAAGAACTCACTATCTCACAGAAACTGCTGGGAAAATTGGAAAATAGTAAAGCAGAAACTAGGCATAGACCAACATCTTATACCATATATTAAGATACAGTCAAAATGGGTACATGATTTAGATATAAAGGCTAATCCTATAAGCAAACAAAGAGAACAAGGAAGTTTACCTGTCAGATTTACGGAGAACAGAATTTATGACCAAACAAGAGATAGAGAAGATTATGAAACGCAAAATGGATAATTTTGATTACATTAAATGGAAAATTTTTGCATAACCAAAACCAACACAACCAAGATTAGAAGAAAAAGAAAATGGTAAACAATTTTTACAACCAGTGTCTCCTATAAAGGCCTCATTTCTCAAACATCTAGAGAACTGAATTAAATTTATAAGAATACAAGCCTTTCCCCAATTGATAAATGGTCAAGGGATATGAACAGGAAGTTTTCAGAGGAAGAAAATGAAACTATCTATGGTCATATGAAAAAATGCTCTAAATCACTACTAATTAGAAAAATGCAAATCAAAACAACTCTGAGGTACCACATCACACCTATCAGAATGGCTAACTATATCAGTAAGGCAAGATTCATGACCTCGAGGATGACAATGAGCATACCTGAATGCTCCAGAATCTCGAAGTATAAGAAATTCTCTAGGTAGAAGGCAAAGGAAGTATAACATTTATTTAGACACCAGAGAATCCAATCCCAGGGCCAGTAATTCCAATTCCATATAGTAGCAACAATATTCCAAAGCCAGTAAGCCCACCTCAATGCAGCAACAAGGAAATTACAACACAATATTATAGCAAGGAGCCACGTCAACCTGTAACTTTTGTACCTGCTAGGGCCTTCCTGTAAACAATCACTCATGAATCCTAACTCCCTGCTCAGCACTCTCTTCTGCAGCTCTATAGACGCCAAGTTCCTGTTCCTCCTCCTTGGGATGAATTCTGATTCTTGTAGCTCTCTTCAGGTTCTGCTCTTTGATCTCCACAACTCTCTTGTTCTGCACTTTCCTCTCTGCAGTCTCTCTTGATGCTGGCTCTCCCTCAATGTCTGTTGTCTCAATTTCTTCTTGATGTCTGCTCTTGAATCCTGCCACTCTCAGTTCTGCTGCTCTGCTGTTCTCAGTTCGGCTGCTCTCAGTTCTGGGCTCTCTTTTTATACAGTCCTAGCCTACATCTGATTGACTAGAACCCGGTGCATATACCACTGGCTCTAGTCTTAGCAACTCCCCTTAGACCTCTGAGGGCTTCACACCCACATCCTCTTAACTAGCAAAAGGGTGTGGGTCTGGGGCCTCACACTTAGTTAGTGAAAGGTTATGGGCCTGCCTCTAATCAAGCCTCCCGTTGCTGGCCCCACCTGAGGCCTATTCAATGGGCAGGAAAGGTCTTTCACTTACTGATTAGCCTTACACTAACACAAAAAAACAGGAAAATGATAAATGATGGAGAAGATGTGGGAAAATTGGAACACTAATGCATTCTTGGTGCAGTTGTGAACTGATGCAACCATTCTGGAGAACTATTCAGAACTATGCCCAGTGGGCTATAAAATTGTGCATACCCTTTGACCCAGCAATACCACTTTTAGATTTGTATCCCAAAGAGATCATAAAAATAGGGAAAGGACCCACATGTACAAAAATATTTATAGTAGCTCTTTTTGTGGTGGTCAAGAATTGAAAATTGAGGGGATGCTCATAAACTGGGGAATGGCTGAACAAGTTGTGGTATATAAATGTAATGAAATACTATTGTGCTATAAAAAAATGAAGAGCAGGCAGACTTCAGAAAAACCTGGAAAGACGTATATGAACTGATGCTGACTGAAGTAAGAGAACATTGTACACAGTAACAGAATCATATTGTGCAATGACTGACTTTGATAGACTTAGCTCTTCTCAGGATTGCTAGGACCTAAAACAATTCCAAAAGACTCATGATGGAGAATGCCATCCACATCCAGAGAAATAAATATGGAGTCTGAATTCAGATCGAAGCATAATATTTGCTCTCTCTTTTTTGTTTGTTTTTTCTGTCTCATGGTTCTTCCCCATTCAATCTAATTCTTCTATACAAAAAAATGGAACTTTAATGAAATAGAAAACTTTTAAGTACTCCTAATGGAAAGACCAGAACAGAGTAGAAACTTTGAAATACAAACACAGGAGTCAAAAGAAACAGAAAGAAAAGTATCCCCTCAAAATGCTAATGTCATCAAGTATAGTATAGGAAGTTAAAGAAGAAGACCCCGGAGAGGTTTTGATGACAGCATAAGATAAGAGGAAAGGGAGGAAGAAAGTAGGAAAGAAAAAGGAAATATGGGTGGGGAAACACATCAAATAATCTTGGCACAGACATTAAAATTGTACAAACAACAGGAAAGAGTTAAGGGGAATGGGTGACACTTAAATGTCACTTTCATCTGAAGTGGTCAAAGTAGGGTAAAGTACAAATAGAGAATGTGTGATGAAATGCATTTAACTCAACAGGAGAAAAAGAGTAAATAGGGAGAAGGAAGTGGATGACATAAGAAGGAGGGAGAAAAATTATAACCTTAAACAGTGGATTGTGAATGGAGTTTAAAAGGAAGAAAAAGAGGTCCAAAAGACCACTGAAGAAAATACTACCTTAAAAATTAGATTGGAGCAAGTGGAAGCCAGTGACTTTATGAGAAATCAAGATATTATAAAACAGAACCAAAGGAATGAAAAAGTGGAAGACAATGTGAAATGTCTCATTGGAAAAACCACTGACCTGGAAAATAGATCCAGGAGAGATAATTTAAAAATTATTGGACTACCTGAAAGCCATGATCAAAAAAGAGCCTAGATATCATCTTTCAAGAAATTATCAAGGAGAACTGCCCTGATGTTCTAGAGCCACAGGGCAAAATAGAAATTGAAAGAATCCATCGATCGCCTCCTCAAATAGATCCCAAAAAGAAATCTCCAAATTCCAGAGCTCCCAGATCAAGGAGAAAATACTGCAAGCAGCCAGAAAGAAACAATTTGAGTATTGTGGAAACACAATCAGAATAACCCAAGATCTAGCAGCTTCTACATTAAGAGACTGAAGGGCTTGGAACATGATATTCTGGAGGTCAATGGAGCTAGGATTAAAACCAAGAATCACCTACCCAGCAAAACTGAGTATCATGCTCCAAGGCAAAATATGGATTTTTAATAAAATAGAGGACTTCCAGGCTTTCTCAGTGAAAAGACAAGAGCTGAATAGAAAATTTGATTTTCAAACACAAGAATCAAGAGAAACATGAAAAGGTAATCAAGAAAAAGAACAAGAGAAAGAAATTGCAAGGGACTTACTAAAGTTGAACTGTTTTGTTTACATTCCTACATGGAAAGATGATGTGTTTGATTCATGGGACCTCAGTATTAGGGTAGCTGAAGAGAATATGCATATATATGTGTGTGTGTGTGTGTGTGTGTGTGTGTATGTATATATATATATGTATATGTGTGTATGTATATATGTATGTGTATATATGTATGTGCATATATATATATATATATATATATATATATATATATATATATATATATGGGAGGGCACAGGGTGAGTTGAAGATGAAGGGATGATATCTAAAAGAAATAAAATCAAATTAAGGGATGAGAGAGGAATATATTGAGAGAGGGAGATAGGGAGAGATAGAATGGGGTAAATTATCTCACATAAAAGTGGCAAGAAAAAGCAGTTCTGTAGGAAGAGAAAAGAAGGCAGATGAGGGGGAATGAGTGAATCTTGCTCTCATCAGATTTGACCTGAGGAGGGAATACCATACACACTCAATTGGGTATCTTACCCCACAGGAAAGAAGGAGCAAGAAGATAAAAAAGGGGGGATGATAGAAGGGAGGGCAGATGGGGGAGGAGGTAATCAAAAGCAATCACTTTTGAAAAGGGACAGGGTCAAGGGAGAAAATTGGATAAAGGGGGATAGGTTAGGAAGGAGCAAAATATAGTTAGTCTTTCACAACATGAGTATTGTGGAATGGTTATACATAATGATACACATGTGGCCTATGTTGAATTGTTTGCATTCTTAGGGAGGGTGGGTTGGAAGGGAAGAGCGGAGAGAATTTGGAACTCAAAGTTTTAAAAACAGATGTTCAAAAACAATAAAAAAAGTTTTTGCATGCAACTAGAAAATAAGACACACAGGCAATGGGGCGTAGAAATTTATCTTGCCCTACAAGAAAAGAAAGGAAAAGGGGATGGGAGGGGAGTGGGGTGACAGAAGGGAGGGCTGACTGGGGAACAGGGCAACCAGAATATACACCATCTTGAAGTGGGGGAGAGGGTAGAAATGGGGAGAAAATTTGTAATTCAAACTCGTGAAAATCAATGCTGAAAACTAAATATATTAAATAAATTAAATTAAAAAACATAGTGGAAAAAAAGGAAGAAAAAGATAAGAACCTGTAATTAGAGTCTGGGCAATGAAAGAGAAGAGGGATACAGGAGAGGAAGAAAATTGCATCATATTGAGCACTGGTTCTGAGCATACTCCCCTTTCATCTTCTTTATAAAGATGGAATGGAGAGCAAAAACAGAAAGCTGTATAAGAGAATAGAATGAAGAAATGGACCTTTCCTTTATATAGCAAGACTCAAGAGTTGGAACAATTAGGTAATGAGAATAAACCAGAAACTTTATCAAGAGATCAAGGGAGAAGCAAGGATGTCTATTATTGTCAGTACTCTCATATAGTGCTAGAAATGCTACCTATGGCAGAAAGGAAGGAAGGAAGGAAGCAAGGAAGGAAGGGAGGAAGGGAGGGAGGGAGGAAGGAAGGAAGGAGGAACTGAGGGAATCAGCACAGACCAAAAAAAAAATGCATATGCATTTTGCAGATAGAATAGTTTGGGTTTAGAGAAAGAAGCCTTAGAGAGTAGAGGAAATTAACATTATGCTATATCATTTGATATTTGATATTAATATGTAGTATAACCTTTTCTGGCATATTAAAGATAGCAACATTGAGACAGTATAGCAGAATTTGTAAGATCTACCCAAAGCTATACTTATGGGAAAATGTCTATAAATGCTTACATCAAGGAAAGAGCAAATGACTAAAAGGGGCATGCAATTGAAAAAACTAGAACAAAAAATTAAAACCACCCAATTAAAGATCAAAATAAAATCCCCAAAGTGAAGAGGAGAGTAACAAAATTTAAAGCTTTTTTTTAAAAACCCATTTTATAAATAAAACTAAGATTTTTTTTTGAAAAAAAAATCAATAAAATAAAACAATCGTTTTCTCTGTATCTTCCAAATTGATAATGGACCACAGATTGGGATAAGTCAAAATCACCAGCTCAGCATGACAAAGAACTGGGGAAGGGCGTAAGGGGAGATGATGAGAGTCATATGATGGCTATAGAGCTAACTTTTTCTTGCCTTGAGTAAAAGAAATAGTTATTCATATGAATCAGCTTCCCAGGGTACACTAGAATGTTGTTTCTTTCTCCTTGTAAAACCAATGAATGAAAGCTTCTCCAGAAAGGAGAGGTTATAATTATTTAAACATATAATTCCTTCATAAATTAGACCTCACTCAGTTCTTGCTGGTGCTGTCTTGAAACTTGTCTTTTTGTTTTGCTTGCCACACAAAAAAATGAGGGGTCAAGGCTAAAGAAAACAGAAATCTCTATGAGTCTAGCACTTGGTCAGATTCAACTGGAAGTTTTCAAGTAAAGGCAAATTAAATGTTCAAATTACACATTTTTCTAAAACTGACTTCCTTAGAATTAAAACACACAGAGAAACTTGGCAAACACTGCTGCAACATGTTTGCAAAATACTGATAGAAGCAATACCGGACTCATCTCACTGACTCAAGTACCAAATTTTAGTAAGGCGAAGTAAATCACACTCTTCTGAGATTCCTGCCCATGAAGTATTCTATTTTTTTCCTTCTTAATGTTTTGTAAAACCATTTGTTTTAGTTCTTCACGAGCCATATTTTTAAAAGGAAATATAGACTATAGAGTTATATGCAGAACAAGCTCTGGCAATCTAATTTTATATCTCACCTTCTAATATCATAAGATCATAGATTTAGAACTAAAAGGGACCTTGCTGATCATACAGTCCAAACCTCACAGGTTAGGAAATTGAGTCCCAAAGAGGTAAAGTGTTTTGTTAAGTAACATATCATACAGGCAATAAATATCCCAGGCAGGATTCAAATTTAGGTCCTCTAATTCCCAATTCTGAGTTTTTTCTACTTTACTGCACTGTACTGTCTCTCCAATTACTATCAGTTGTTCTAATACGAATTCCCACAGTTTGTGAACCTAATTCAAAAAAATCTTTCCCTTTACAAAGTGGACTTTTTCTAGACATTAATCATTAAATTTCCAAAAATGCTATTCCATATGCCTAAAGACTTTCATCAATGATGTTGAGATAATTCAACAGCTTTGATTTTTTAAAAGAATATAACATTCTCTCAAATTATGCCAATTTTCAGGGTAGGAAATAATTACTCTTTGCATTTTGTTTGTAACTTTGTATTGTTTACAAACTGCTTTCTTCCGTGTTGCTAAAGTAAATATCCCCATTTTATTAGACAAGGAGGGCGAGGTTCAGAAAAGTTAAGTGTCTTTTTCAGGCTATTTGATTATGCAGTGCTAATATTCTAATAGGAGAAGAAGAAATAAGTGTGCTTTCTGAACCTTAATATTTGTAAAGGGTACTGAGAGAACTAAATAAGAGAAAAACTGGGAGTGTATTAATTCTTTTCTGAGGATTTTAAAATAATAATTAAAAAGTATTGAGGGACATAGTTTCTGGGTAATTTAATCATTTTATTTTTTTGAATTTTGTCATTTTTATTTAATATTTTAGTTTTCAACACTGATTTCCACAAGATTTTGAGTTACAAATTTTCTCCCCATTTCTACCCTCCCCCCATTCCAAGATGGCATATATTCTGATTGCCTCATTCCCCAGTCAGTCCTCCCTTCTGTCACCCCACTCCCCCCCATCTCCTTTCACCTTACTTTCTTGTAGGGCAGGATTGCCCCATTCCCTATATATCTCGTTTCCCAGCTGTGTGCAAAAACAACTTTTTTTTTTTTTTTCTGGAGCATCTGCTTTTAAAACTCTGAGTTCCAAATTCTCTCCCCTCTTCCCTTCCCACCCACCCTCCCTAGGAAGGCAAGCAATTCAACATAGGTCACACATGTATCATTATGTAAAACACTTCCACAATACTCATGTTGTGAAAGGCAAACTATATTTTCTTCCATCCTATCCTGTCTCCCTTTATTAAATTTTCTCCCTTGACCTTGTCCCTTTTCAAAAGTGTTTGCTTTTGATAACCTCCTCCCCCTATCTACCCTCCCTTCTATCATCCCCCCTTTTTAATACCCTTCCCCTTACTTTCCTGTGGAGCAAGATACCCAATTGAGTGCATATGTTATTCCCTCTGCAAGTCAAATCCGATGAGAGCAAGATTCACTTATTCCCCTTAACCTGCCCCCTTTTCCCTTCCAACAGAACTGCTTTTTCTTGCCACTTTTATGTGAAATAATTTACCCCATTCTATCTCTCCCATACTCCCTCTCTCAATATATTCCTCTCTCAACCCTTAATTTTACTTTATTTTTTAGATATCATCCCATCATATTCAACTCACCCTGGGCCCTCTGTCTATATGTATATTCCCTTCAACTACCGTAATACTGAGAAAGGTCTCATGAGCTACAGATATCATCTTTACATGTAGGAATGCAAACAAAATGGTTCAACTTTAGTAAGTTCCTTATGATTTCTCTTTCTTGTTTACCTTTTCATGCTTCTCTTGATTCTTGCATTTGAAAGTCAAATTTTCTATTCAGTTCTGGTCTTTTCATTGAGAAAGCTTGAAAGGCCTCTATTTTATTGAAAATCCATATTTTGATTTGGAGCATTATACTCAGTTTTTCTAGGTAGGTGATTTTTGGTTTTAATCCTAACTCCTTTGACCTCTGGAATATCATGTTCCAAGCCCTTTGATCCCTTAATGTAGAAGCTGCTCGATCTTGTGTTATTCTGATTGTGTTTCCACAATATTCAAATTGTTTCTTTCTGGCTGCTTGCAGTATTTTCTCCTTGATCTGGGAGCTCTGGAATTTGGCGACAATATTCCTAGGAGTTTTCTTTTGAGGATCTTTTTCAAGAGGTGATTGGTAGATTCTTTCAATTTCTATTTTATCCTCTGGTTCTAGAATATCAGGGCAGTTCTCCTTGATAATGTCTTGAAAGATCATGTCTAGGCTCTTTTTTTGATTGTGGCTTTCAGGTAGTCCAATAATTTTTAAATTATCTCTCCTGGATCTATTCTCCAGGTCAGTGGTTTTTCCAGTGAGATATTTCACATTGTCTTCCATTTTTCCATTCCTTTGGTTCTATTTTATAATATCTTGATTTCTCATAAAGTCACTAACTTCCACTTGCTCCAATCTTATTTTTAAGGCGATATTTTCTTCAGTGGTCTTTTGGACCTCCTTTTCCATTTGGCTAATTCTGCCTTTCAAGGCGTTCTTCTCCTCATTGGCTTTTTGGAGCTCTTTTGCCATTTGGGTTAGTCTACTTTTTAAGGTGTTATTTTCTTCAGTATTTTTTTGGGTCTCCTTTAGCAAGTCATTGACTTGTTTTTCATGGTTTTCTTGCATCACTCTCATTTCTCTACCCAATTTTTCCTCTACTTCTCTAACTTGCTTTTCCAAATCCTTTTTGAGCTCTTCCATGGCCTGAGACCAGTTCATATTTTTCTTGGAGGCTTTTGATATAGGCTCTTTGACTTTGTTGACTTCTTCTGGCTGTATGTTTTGATCTTCTTTGTTACCAAAAATGGAATCTAGAGTTTGAGTCTGAGTTCATTTTTGCTGTCTCTTCATGTTCCCAGCCAACTACTTGACCCTTGAGCTTTTTGTCAGGGTATGACTGTTTGTAGAGTATAGAGTACTTTGTCCCAAGCTTTAGGGTCCAAGCACTGCTGTTTTCCGAGCTACTTCTCCTCCAACATCACCACAGCTCTGTCACAGCAGCACTCCTCCTCCCCCAAGAACTGCCAAACAGGACCGCAATCCAGATCCAAGTAGGGCACAGCAAGAGAAACTGCCTCTGAGCCCACAAAGTGCTTCTTGCACTCCTGCTCTGATCCACTGCTAGATTCCTCCCACTGTGTGAACCAAGGACTTGGGAAGCAGCTGATGCTGGAGCTCTGGAAGCAGCCTCAGGAGCTTCCTGCTGCTGCCACTAGCACTGCTGCACCACGTGTACCACCCCCAGGGATGGGGCCAGTCTGCTCTGAACTCGATTCCACAGTGTCCCACTAATCTGCTCTTTGGTGTTTGTGGGTTGAGAAGTCTGGTAACTGCCACAGCTCAATGATTCATGGTCCTAAGGCCTATTCTGGCTGGCTGACTCCACGTCTGGTCTGTCCTGGTGTGGCCCATGCTGGGCTGTGCTCTGCTCCCCGCAACATGCTTTAGACCCTTCCCAGTGACCATCCACGCTCTCCTGGGCTGGATACCTGTTCCCTCTGCTATTTCATGGGTTCTGCAGCTCTACAATTTGTTCAGAGCCATTTTTTACAGGTGTTTGGAGGGATTTGTGGGAGAGGTTAAGCAAGTTCCTGCTTTCCAGCTGCCATCTTGGCTCTGATCCCCTAATCATTTTATTAATTAGACCAGCACATTATTAATAAAAAGATGACCATCTGGCCATCCCCCTAATGGCAGTGGGCTCTCTCTTTATGTGCCCTACAAAGAGGAGGCATTTCTGAGGGATGGCAATCAACTCAAATTGGTTAACATAATGGGAGGTGGGCTATATTAAAATGAGGGTCTCAGGGTATGTGACTTGGGTCACCCAAATCTTGGTCAAATACACATGAATTTCCTCTGAAAAAGGGGAGGATATACTTTTTCCAGACCAGCTAGAGCAAACACAATGAGCAGGAATGCACCCATTAGACTAAAATTAGAATTTCTTTTACTGTCTGATTAGATCTTGGGCTTGGTAAATCTCTAAGAGAGATTTCCCACACTCTTTGGTTTCTGGATGAGGTAGTTGAAAAGACAAAACCCTTGGTCTTAATACAATAAAACACTGTTAAATTTAGAGAAATAATTTCCCCCATTAAGAAGAGAAAGAGAGGGAAAGTAGAATGAACATATAAGTGTAGACAGGAGGAAGAAAATTGAGCTTGCCATTTCTAACAAATGGGGTGTATAGGAGGAAATGTATACATATGTAGAGTAAAAATGTGGTATAGAGGTATCATGTGGAGGCAACAGGCATCAGATATAACCCATTTTTATGTGTAGTGGACAGAGGATGTACAAAGACATACACAGACACAGTTTGATACAGAAATATGTCAAAACCAAATGGGAAACAAGTAAGGATGGGAAGGGGGTTAAGAGGAAGGATAATACTGTAGAGGGAATAGTCACAAGAAAAATAGACTTTCTAATCCTGAAGGGAGGATTAAAAGGGGTAGAAGAGGAAAATTAATAGAATCTAAAGGGTTGCCCATCAATTGGGGAATAATTAAACAATTTGGGCATATGAATGAAGTGGTATATTGCTGTATGGTATATTATTAAGCTGTGAGAGAATCCTCATAGTATGGTTGGGGTTTCTGGGAACCCTGAAATGTCAGGGTATAGGGTGGCATCTGCCTGGAAAGAATTCACACACTCAAACTTTTTTCCAGTCAAAATGGCAAGATTTATTGTAAGGCCAATAGTGTGGGCTAAATTCCTAGGGAGTCTGCAACTTAACAGGGATGAGATTTATACTTATATACAAAAGAAGGGACAGTGAAAAGATCTAGAGGGGATTAAGGAGTGGTAAATTGCCTTGGGTAAGCCAAGAGCAACTGTGAAAGTGTATGGGTGAGCTAGGGTGGGGAAAATGCCTTGGGTGATCAGTGGTATGGGCTGCTGAAATATATGGAAAAATTCAGGGAGTGGGTTGCCTTCAAAGACTTGGTCTTTTCCTTTTAAGCATTCAGTTCTCATCACCCCACCCTTGGTTATTGTGAATTTAGGCAGAGTAAAGTGAGCAGAACCAGAAGAATAATTTAAATGAGGAAAACAATACCATGAAGAAAAACAACTTTTAAAAACTTAAGAACTTGGATTAAGGCAATGACCAACAATGTTTCCAAAGGACCAGGGCCTATGATGAAGGAAGAACATTACCCATTTCTTTGAGAAAGAAAAACTAAACTCAAGATAAAGAAAAAGATTTAAAATATTGGTCAAGTATCTTGGGATATAGTCCTGTTTCTAAATGTAATTTATTTTGATAATGTATTTCAATGGCTGTCAAAGCTGAAAAAGATAGCTCATAAAGATACATTTTCACATTTTATTTTTTTATTTACTCACTTCTTGCATTTATTATTTAATATTTTTAGTTTTCAACAGCGATTTCCACAAGATTTTGAGTTACAAATTTTCTCTCCATTTCTACCCTCCCCCCAACCCCAAAATGGCATATATTCTGATTGCCCTTTACCCCAGTCTGCCCTCCCTTCTGTCACCTCACTCCCCTCCCCCCTGCCCCTTATCCCCTTTCCCCTTACTTTCTTGTAGGGCAAGATAGATTTCTATACCCCATTGCCTGTGTATCTTATTTCCCAGTTGCATGTAAAAACAACTTTTTTGGAGCATTTGTTTTTAGAACTTTGAGTTCCAAATTCTCTCCCTTCTTCCCTCCCCACCGCACCCTCCTTGAAAAGGCAAGCAATTCAACATAGGCCACACATGTATTATTATGCAAAACACTTACATAACAGTCATGTTGTGAAAGACTAACCATATTTCCCTCCATCCTATCCTGTCCCCCTTTATTCAATTTTCCCCCTTGACCTTGTAACTTTTTTTTAAATTTAATTTATTTAATATATTTAGTTTTCAGCATTGATTTTCACAAGTTTGAATTACAAATTTTCTCCCCATTTCTACCCTCCCCCCCACTCCAAGATAGCATATATTCTGGTTGCCCTGTTCCCCAGTCAGCCCTCCCTTCTGTCACCCCATTCCCGTCCCATCCCCTTTCCCCTTCCTTTCTTGTAGGACAAGATAAATTTCTACGCCCCATTGCCTATGAATCTTATTTTCTAGTTGCATGCAAAAACTTTTTTTTTGTTGTTTTTGAACATCTGTTTTTAAAACTTTGAGTTCCAAATTCTCTCCCCTCTTCCCTTCCCACCCTAAGAAGTCAAGAAATTCAACATAGGCCACATGTGTATCATTATGTATAACCATTCCACAATACTCATGTTGTGAAAGACTAACTATATTTTGCTCCTTCCTAACCTATCCTCCTTTATCCAATTTTCTCCCTTGACCTTGTCCCTTTTCAAAAGTGTTTGTATTTGATTACCTCCTCCCCCATCTGCCCTCCCTTCTATCATCCCCCCTTTTTTATCTTCTTGCTCCTTCTGTCCTGTGGGGTAAGATACCCAATTGAGTGTGTATGGTATTCCCTCCTCAGGTCAAATCTGATGAGAGCAAGATTCACTCATTCCCCCTCATCTGCCTTCTTTTCTCTTCCTACAGAACTGCTTTTTCTTGCCACTTTTATGTGAGATAATTTACCCCATTCTATCTCTCCCTATCTCCCTCTCTCAATATATTCCTCTCTCATCCCTTAATTTGATTTTATTTCTTTTAGATATCATCCCTTCATCTTCAACTCACCCTGTGCCCTCTCTCTCTCTCTCTCTCTCTCTCTCCATAAATATATATGTATGTATATATATATATATATACATGTATGTATATACATACACACACACACACACACACACACACACACACACACACACACAAATATATATATATGCATATTCCCTTCAGCTACCCTAATACTGAGGTCTCATGAATCATACACATCATCTTTCCATGCAGGAATGTAAACAAAACAGTTCAACTTTAGTAAGTCCCTTGCGATTTCTTTTTCTTGTTCTTTTTCTTGATTACCTTTTCATGTTTCTCTTGATTCTTGTGTTTGAAAGTCAAATATTCTATTCAGCTCTGGTCTTTTCACTGAGAAAAATTGAAAGTCCTCTGTTTTACTGAAAATCCATATTTTGCCTTGGAGCATGATACTCAGTTTTGCTGGGTAGGTGATTCTTGGTTTTAATCCTAGCTCCATTGACCTCCAGAATATCATGTTCCAAGCCCTTCAGTCTCTTAATGTAGAAGCTGCTAGATCTTGGGTTATTCTGATTGTGTTTCCACAATACTCAAATTGTTTCTTTCTGGCTGCTTGTAGTATTTTCTCCTTGATCTGGGAGCTCTGGAATTTGGCGACAATATTCCTAGGAGATTTCTTTTTGGGATCTATTTGAGGAGGCAATCTGTGGTTTCTTTCAATTGCTATTTTACCCTCTGGTTCCAGAATATCAAGGCAGTTTTCCTTCATAATTTCTTGAAAGATGATGTCTAGGTTCTTTTCTTGATCATGGCTTTCAGGCAGTCTGAAAATTTTTAAATTATCTCTCCTGGATCTATTCTCCAGGTCAGTGATTTTTCCAATGAGAGTGGAAAATATTGTCTCACATTGTCTTCCACTTTTTCATTCCTTTGGTTCTGTTTTATAATATCTTGATTTCTCATAAAGTCACTGGCTTCCACTTGCTCCAATCTAATTTTTAAGGTAGTATTTTCTTCAGTGGTCTTTTGGACCTCCTTTTCCATTCGGCTAATTCTGCATTTCAAGGCATTCTTCTCTTCATTGGCTTTTTGGAGCTCTTTTGCCATTTGAGTTAGTCTATTTTTTAAGGTGTTGTTTTCTTCAGTATATTTTTCAGTATTTTTGGGGATCTCCTTTAGCAAGTCACTGACTTGTTTTTCATGGTTTTCTCGCATCCTTCTCATTTCTCTTCCCAATTTTTCCTCTACTTCTCTAACTTGCTTTTCCAAATCCTTTTTGAGCTCTTCCATGGCCTGAGACCAGTTCATGTTTTTCTTGGAAGCTTTTGTTGTAGGCTCTTTTACTTTGTTGACTTCTTCTGGCTGTATGTTTTGGTCTTCTTTGTCACCAAAGAAAGATTCCAAAGTCTGAGACTGAATCTGGCTGCCTTTTCGCTGCCTGGCCGTGTTCCCAGCCAACTAACTTGACCCTTGAGTTTTTCAGCGGGATATGACTGCTTGCAGAGTAAAGAGTACTATGTTCCAAGTTTGGGGGAATGCGCTGTTGATTTCAGAGCTATTACAGCCAGCTCTTCCACACCAGCACTCCTCCTTCCCCAAGAACCCCCAACCCGGATTGTACTTAGATCTTCAGCAGGCTCTGCACTCCTGCTCTGATCCGCCACTTAATTCCTCCCACCATGTGGGCCTAGGGCCAGAAGCAACTGCAGCTGTAGTTCTGTAGCTGCCCCACCTCCGCTGCCCCCGGAGCGGTGTCTGAACTGGGAACTCTATCACCCTGTCCCCAGCAGCTTTTCCCACTAACCTTCTCTGGTGTCTTCGGTGTTTGTGGGTTGAGAAGTCTGGTAACTGCTGCATCTCACTGATTCAGGGCACTAGGGCACACTCTGCCCGGGCTCCGCTCCACTCTGCTCTGTTCCTAGCTCTGTGCAGGATAGTCCTTACCCAGAGACCATCCAGGCTGTCCTGGGCTAGAGCCCTGCTTCCCTCTGCTATTTTGTGGGTTCTGCAGTTCTAGAATTGGTTCAGAGCCATTTTTTATAGGTTTTTGGAGGAACTTGGTGGGGAGATCATGCTAGTCCCGGCTTTCCAGCCACCATCTTGGCTCCACCCCAACCTTGTAACTTTTCAAAAGTCCATTTTCACATTTTAAATAAATGAATTTGAGAGCCATTGAATCTCTTGTTTTGGAATGTTTTAAAATTAGGTTTAAAAATTCTGTTTCCAATTTTTTTAAGTGTGTGAATATGAGAATTTTTATAGGTGACACACACCATTTCTAGCCACAAAAGTTAGTTTTTAGAAGCATATATGAGAGATTAAGCAGGTAAAACTGACAGGCTTGGCAACAGATTGGATAGGGGGGAGGTAAGGGAATGAAAGAAAGAGTTAGGAGTAAGCTCCCCATTGAGCTTCCAGGTTCTCTCTTCACCAATGTTACCCAATACGCTCCTTTTCTGAGGTTCATTCAATCCATGTCTACCACCCTATGAAAATTCCAATAGCTGCTATCTACCAGAACATTTCCTTCCTTTCCTCAAAAAATTCAGAGACTGCCTTTTTTCTCTCAAACTCACTCTTTCCTATTATGGAATTTCAATATGCATGTTGATATTCCTCAAATATGTTATCTTCTACATCCTCAACACACTCATTTCCCATAAACTTCCCCAGCTACACAAAAAGATTGTCACACTCTTAATCTTGCCCTGATCCACAAATATAGTACTTCCATATTGATGATATCTGAAATTCCCTCATCTCAGACCTGCACAACTTGGCAGTAGGTAGGGGTCAAAATTAAGATAGGCTAAACTTCTTCAGGCCACAGATAGGTTTTTAGGAGCTCATTTTCTAAGTAAAGGTAAAATTTTTTGCAAATAAATCATATTTTAAAAAGGGAAATTTTAAGTAATATCAATTAATTGCTTATTACTTAAGATTTTTACTTATCATGAAATCACAGTAAGGTTAAAAAAATTTACTTTGCTAAATAGTACAAGTTTTAATACATTTTCAGGTTTTCTTACTGTTTACATTTAGTTAATGTTAGTATTATACTTCTTGTCAGCAATCAGTTTAGTGTACTCTGGAATCATGTTTGAAATCGATTTCTTTAGAAATCTGAAAATTAATTAACCTTAGTAGTTGCTTTACTTTCCAAGTTTACTTT
Organism: Trichosurus vulpecula; assembly: GCF_011100635.1. Classification (NCBI taxonomy): domain Eukaryota; kingdom Metazoa; phylum Chordata; class Mammalia; order Diprotodontia; family Phalangeridae; genus Trichosurus; species Trichosurus vulpecula. The sequence goes on from NC_050575.1 coordinate 41,858,853, forward strand.
CTTGAGAAACCATTGTTCTCCACTGAGATTTTTCAACAATTTGTTTGCTTTAATTTGTTTTTCATTGGTGTCCAATTTGCTTGGGAAAAGTCGAGATGCTATGACTTGAAATGGTGATGTAGATTATATTACTTCAGAACTGCTCTTACTTCTTGGCAAACAAGACACATTATTTTGTCTCTTGTGTAAGTAAACAAATATCTATTTGTCCACTCTGGATTAAACACTCAACATTAAACACTCAATCTTCCATTTCCTTTTATCACCCATTTTACAAAGTTACCCCCAAAACTTTAATGTTAGAACCAAAAAATCTCCACAGCATCTGCTCACATACAAAGAAATACAGAACTGAGTGTCTCACCTTGCAGAGAGCACCAGACACTCATGTAACTTGCAGTGTGGTGGTGCATTGAGGGAGGAGAAGAAGCCATTGCATTGTTGTTGTTCACGGCATAGCACGTGCCAGTTGCACTGGCATGTGGCTGTACTCACCTTGTTCCTGTTCAATACCAGTAATGACCAAAAATGCAGCAAAATGTTACGTCTCTTGCTTTTGTCAGACTAGAGACAGACTGATGATGGTTGATTGCTGTGGGTTACTTGACAAACAGGAGAGTGTGTGGTGACAACCCACCTGCCAAGTTACATGATGGGCAAAGTATTGACTAGTGGAAGGCGGATGAAGTGGGGCACAGACAAAACACTTGTTACATCTTTACTTTCTTTTTCATCCTCTACATTTTTCATGGGCTACTGTATCAGTAAGGCAATAATAACAATGTAGATGATAATTGTCAAAATGTCTATGTGGTTCTGTATTGCAAAGTATACAAGACTCTCCACATAGAAGGTAGAAGAGGTAAACCGTTTATTCAGACACCAGAAAACCATAGCCCACAAGCCATTTACCCAATCTATCAGAGCAGTAAAATATTCAATACACAATATCACAACCTGGAGCCTCTCCATCCTGAAACCTCTCTGACCCCCTGCTGGGGTCTTCCCCAAAACAAATTCATAGTACAGCTAAGGCAGTCTGTTCAGCTCTAACTATCATGATGGCCCTTAGCAGCCACAACATCTCTCTCTCTCTCTCTCTCTCTCTCTCTCTCTCTCTCTCTCTCTCTCTCAGCATTTCCTGTCCTGTGACATAACTTCCTTTTCCTATCAAGAAGCTCCTCCCACCACATGCGACTTAGGCTTCCTGTGACATAAGCAGGTCACATGGCATATTAATAGGTGGCAAAGATCTTCAAATCTGAATTGCTGCTATAGGTACCAGATATGCTTTGGTGGGCAGCAAGCAGGTACGTTGTGCAGGCCTGCCTTATCTGATTACAATCTGTTATCATTCTATCTTATCCTCTGTCTTCCAGCCCCAAACTATGTTCCTCATCCATTCTATGACCTTTAATCCCTTGACCCCTTAGTTTTTTCCCAGGTCATCAACCCTATACCCCTACATTTTGCTAGAGTAAAATGAGAGGGAAATGGCAAACCAATCCAGTATCTTTGCCAAGAAAACCCCAAATGGGGTCACAGAGAGTCAGACAAGACTGAAACCAACAAAAACAGCGACTGCCCATTAGATTGTGAGTTCTTCAAGAATAGGGGTACTCTTTTACCTTTCTTTGTGTCACTAGAGCACAGGACCTGGCATATAGTAGGTGCTTAATAAAGGTTTATTGACCGACTGACAAACCGAATGGAATGGGTAGAGCTGGTAGTATAGTTGGTATCCTGGTTCTTCAGCTGGGGCTGTATGAGGGTAATGGATGGCGCCAGGCAGGCTATCCTGCCAATGAGTAGCAGCTACTATGCTGGACCACATGGCTTACTAAATTCCTTCTCAGAGTGGATCACCTCTGCTAGAAAGGTTGATTCACTGGCCTTGCTCTTTGATGGGCAGTTACAGTCCTTTCCACCTTAAGCCACCAGTTTTCCTGTCTTCAGCTAGAGCAGCAGTTCCCAAGCTTATTTGGCCTACCACCCCCTTTTCAAAAGAATTGCTCAACTCTCCCCTGGAAATCTTTAACACTTTAATGGTTTTTTGAAATTTGCATTATTTCAAAAAATATAAAATATATTTTTTTAAAAATGATGCATCTTAAATTTAATAATTTATTGTAAATTTATGGGTTTTTTCCTGCATTGAAATTTTGATGATGCAATATTTTGTCATGTAATCATATAGTGCTGTATTGTAAGCAAGTCATTAAATGCAAATATTCCTGCTGATGCACGCTGGACTTCCCGACAATGTGTGACATGCTCACCTGCCAATACTTGCTTGTTAAGACCTGTTGGCAGACTTGACCACTGATTAGTTATAACTTGAATTTTGTGTGTTTATTTGGAAAATAATGTAATCACTACCACTTTAACTCTTTTACACAACAGATGAAACATATACCATCGGTTTTTCAAAATTTTCTCATCTTCTTTTCTTATGCTTCCTCCGCTCCCTTATTTTTATTAAATGCTCCCCCAATTGCACCCAAGGCTACTATGGCCCCTCCCCCCCAGCACCCCTCAGGGGGTATCATCCACTTTGGAAACCTATGAGCTAGAGTATCACCATTTTCTTTTCAGCTAGAGTCTTAGGTCTTTCAAGTAGGACAAGTTATTACTAAGGAAAGGTATTATATAAATAAATGACTAAAGACAAAGGTATGAGTTCAGTCTATACCCTGAAGGCAAATTCATTGCCTCTTTGGCCTTTTCATATGAGCTATTCAATCCTCAGACTCTTCCTAGATAGAAAATATTTTATATTTGACATACATTTCAATGTTTCTTTTAGTCCTGGGAGAAGTTTCCTGACAACAGCTTTAATACTAACTTGACCTACTTAAGATCAGAGTATTCCAAAGTAATTGGAATTTGCTCTCTCTAAACAGGAGCAGCCACCTCCCTTCTTATACCATGATGATTTTTGAGGATTCAGCTACTTATGCATCTGATTCTACTTCCTGTACTAGGTCAAAGCAGGACCAATTGTTATTAGTGAAATGTATCATAGGAATTGGAACTGTTTCTTTTAAAGATGAGGAAACTGAGGCACAAGAAGGTGAGTGACTTGCTCAAGGTCACATAGGCAGTAAATTTGCAAAACTGAAACTTGAGCCATGTTCTCTGCAAAGGTAGTGCTTTATTCACTATAATATACTCCTCCACTGAATGAAGATACATAGAAATATACCTTTTAGAGTAACTGTTCCACTAGTTATTTGCCTCCATTATCTCTTCTTTTACTCTCTTCTGAATCCCTTACAATGTGGCTCCTGACCTTATCATTCTACTAAAGCTGCCTTCTCTAAAATCATTTATGATCTCTCGATTGCTACATCCATCGGCCTTTCCTCCATCCTTGCAGCCTTTGGCACTGTTGTTCACCCTCTCCTCCTTGGTACTCTCTTCTCCCTAGGTTTTTAGCACACCACTCTTTCCTGCTTTTACTCCTACCTATCTGACTGCTCCTTCTCTGTCTCTGTTGCTGGATCTTCCTCCAGATCATGCCCTCTTCCTCTAGGTGTTCTGTCCTCAGTGTTCTGTCCTGGGTCTTCTCTTCTCCTCTAAACTACTTCACTTGATGCTCTCATCTGCAACCATGCATCAATTACATCTTCATGCTGATGATTCTCAATCTACCTTTCCCGTCCCCACCTCTCTGCTGACCTCCAATCTCTCACCTCTGACTGCTTTTCAGGCATCTTGAACGGGATGTCCAGTAGACATCTTAAACTTAATATGTCTAAAACAGAACTCATTGTCTTGCCCTCTAAATTTTCCCTACCCCTTTCCCTATTACTGTAGAGGGTAACACCATTTTTCCAATCCCCTGTATTTGAAACCTAGGAGTCATCCTGGATTGTTCTCTATCTCTAAACCCCTCTTTCCCCCTCCCCACCCCCCGCCCACATCCAAGCTGCTGTCAATTTCACCTTTGCATCTCCAGTCCTCACAATTCCCCCTTCTCTCCTCTGACACAGCAGTCATTCTGGGTCAGGCCTTCACCTCATGCCTTTCTTACTGCAATAGCTTGCTGGTGGGTCTCCCTTCCTCAAGTCTCTCCCCACTACAGTTCATTCTCAACTCAGTCACTAAAGTGAGCTTCCTAAAAGGCAGGCCTGATTATGTCATTCCCTATTCGATGAACTCCAGTGGTTTCTTATTGCCTCCTGCAGCAAATACAAAATGCTCTCTTTGGCATTTAATGCTTTCATAACCTAGCACTGTCCTACATTTCTAGTCTTCTTATACCTTACTCTCCAGCACATATTCTTTGATCCAGTAACACTGGTGTTCCAGAAACAAGACACTCCATTACTCAGCTCTAGGCATTTTTTAAAAACTATCCTCCATGCCTGGAATGTCCTCCTTCCTCTGCTATGACTATTGACCTTAGATTCATTTAAGTTGCAACTAAAATCTCACTTTCTACAGGAAGCCTTTCTTAACCTCCCAATTCCAGTGCCTTCCCTTTTTTGATTATTTCCTATTTATCCTGGATATAGCTTGCATTGTGTAAATTTGTTTGCATGTAATCTCTCCCACTACAGTGTAACCTCTTTTTGTGGGGTATCCTTAGTTCTTTACACAATGCCTGGTATATGTTGTTGTTGTTCAGTCATTTTCAATCATGTCCAAGTCTTTGTGACCCCATTCTTAGCAAAGATACTAGAATGGTTTGCTATTTCCTTCTCCAGCTCATTTTACAGATGAGAAAACTGAGGCAAATGGGGTAAGTGATTTGTCCAGGGTCATGCAGCTAGTAAGTATCTGAAGCTAGATTTGAACCCAGGAAGATGAGTCTTCCTGACTCCAGGCCCAGCACTCTATCCACTGTGCTGCCTTTGTCAAGAATTTTTCATGATTCTAGACACAGTGATCTATACATTCAAAGTTCTACAACTCAATAGAAAATATTATACTCATATAGACATATATTTATATTGTGCCTTGTGAAATAAAAATGGATGAGTAATAGTTGTTGCTTTTTTTGTCTATAGGGAATGTCTATACTAACACAAAATGCATATATGCATTTATACTCACAGAAACAACACATATATTGAATTTTGTTAATTATTTTGAAGTTCCTGAATTTCTAGAGTGGCAACTAAAATTTATTGGGTACCTGGTCTGATATATCAGATGATGTGCTGCAATTTTTTGTGGAGAAAGCATGCAACAACATAGTAATGTATTCACAGCATTGCTCCTAAAACAAATTAAAATATGTGTTAGATACCACTGTAAGCCACTGGTGTATTGATATTAGGGGGGAAACTGGACTTTTTAAATCTCTATTTACTCATGAACATATTTTCAAAGCAGACTTCTCTACTTTCCCAGAAAAACAGAGACTTCTTAGCTTTTCCTTGGAAGATCTAGCCTTCCCCCAAGTTTCAAAAAAGAGTAAAGAACACAGGAGAGAGGGGCCAGGATTATGTTTCACAGTCACATAAAACCTTTCCCCTCAAATGGGTGCAGGAGCTGTAACTAACCTTGACACTACTGTTAGGTATGATGGGAGACTATTCTGAAACTATTCTGAATATAGCTAACTTCACATATTGTCCCAAACAACAAGTCATAAATGACTATCTGCTATCTTTGACCCTAACTATAGTTATGAGGATAGAGCTGCCTATGAAATTATACTAACCATGAGGAGCTATCACATTGCAACAGACAGTTAAGGTTGCCTAGACAGGAATAGAATAAAAAAATCGGAGTGGTTGATCATGGATACAGAGCTACCAAAGAGTTTAACAGTATTTGGACCAGGCTTCTGCACTTGTGTAAAGCTAGTATCCTGTATCCACACTCTATCTTTTAAAGTAATCATGTATCTTTTGAAGTATTGAAAGGAACAGGGAGATACTATAAACAATTTGGGAGAGCAAGGAATAGATTAACTATCAGATTTATGGAAAATAAAAGAATTCATGATACAACAAGACATAGAGAGCATTACAAAAAGCAAAATGAATAATTTTGATTGTGCTACATTGACAAGTTTTTGTACAAACAAAGCCAATGCAACAAAGATTAGGAGGGAAGCAGAAAATTGGGAGAAAATCTTTACAACTAATGTCTCTGATAAAGGCCTCATATCTAAAATATACAGGGCACTGAGCCAAATTTATAAGAGTAAAAGCTTTTCCCCAATTGAGAAATGGTCAAAGGATATGAACAGGCAGTTTTCAGAGGAAGAAATTAAAGATATCTATAGGCATATGAAAAAATGCTCTAAGTCATTATTGATCAGAGAAATGCAAATCAAAACAACTCTTAGGTACCACATATCTCCTGTCAGATTGGTTAACATGACAAAACAGGAAAATGATAAATGCTGGAAAGGATGTAGGAGAATTGGAACATTGATACATTGTTGGTGGAGTTGTGAACAGATCCAGCCATTTTGGAGAGCAATTTGGAACTATGCCCAAAGGGCTATAAAAATGTTCATACCCTTTGACCCACCAATACCACTTCTAGGGTTGTTTACCAAAGATATCATACAAGTGGGAAAGGGACCCATATGTACAAAAATATTTATAGCTGCTCTTTTTGTGGTGGCAAAAAATTGGAAATTAAGGGGATGCCCCTCAATTGGGGAATGGCTGAACAAGTTGTGGTATATGAATATAATGGAATATTATTGTGCTATAAGAAATGGGGAAGATACAGACTTCATCATAACCTGGAAAGACCTACATGATCTGATGCTGAGTGAGAGGAGCAGAATCAAGAGAACATTATGCACAACCCCAGACACATGGATTCTGTGATGACTAACTTTGATAGACTTGGCTCTTCTCAGCAATATAAGGCTCAAAGACAGCCCCAAAGGACTCATGATGGAAAAAGCGAGCTACATCCTGAGAAAGAACTGTGGAGTCTGAATGATGATTGAAGCAAACTATTCTCTCTTTTTTTTTCCTCTTTTTTTGTTTGGCTTTGTTTCTTCTCTCTCATGATTCACTCCATTGGTCATAATTCTTCTTTGCAACTTGACTATTGTGTAAATTAGTTTAATGCGAAGGTCTGTGTAGAATCTATATTAGACTGCATGCCATCTTGGGGGGCATGGAGGAGGGGAGGGAAGGAAAGAAACTCAAGAACATGTAAAACTAAGTGTTGTAAACTAAAAATAAAAAATCAAATTAAAAAACAAAACAAACAAAAAAAATAGTACCTGGCAACTATAATATAAAACTGAAGAATGTAAAACTATAAAATAAAACTGACAAGAGTCAAAAAAAAAAGGAACAAGGAGGAAATATTGATGAAGGCACCTAAAATACGCAGAAAACTCAATTGCATAATTGAAAGGTACTAAGGAGTAATCAACTGTGGTGGACCAAGAGTAGTGTGAACTCACAGCCATGTTTTCTCTACCTTACCTGGAAAACTTTGACCCTAACATAATACTCTGATTATTAATTACTGATTATGTGAATATTGATTTTATTTAAATGTGCGCACACATGCACACACATTTACACACAGAGAAATTTCACCTTTAGGATTATAGATTTAGAGATGTGAGGAACCTTTGAAGTCGTACAGTCCTACCCCCTCAGTTGAGGAAACTAATGCTTAGAGAAATTAAATGAAATGCCAAGGACACAGGTAGTAAATATCAAAGGCAGATTTTGGACTCAAATCTTCTCATTCCAAATACAGCACTCCTTCTACTGTATCAAAAATCTATCCACAAATATTTTAACTCTGCCCTCACATTTCTCTCTATATGTATAGCATACATGACAGGGCTGTCTTTCATGGGGTATTACATTATGATTTTTTAAAAGAACTTATGAGTCAAACCTGATGGCACATATTTGTAATCCCAGCTACGTGAGAAGTTGAGGTTGATAGATCTCTTGAGCTCAGAATTGTGGGCTGTAATGGGCTACATTAATGCAGTATTCAGACTAGCAAACTGACTCAGGTCTCCAATAAAACAGGTCAAAATTCTTCTGCCAACCAGAGTAGGATTGTATTTGAGTAGCTCCTGCACTTACATTCTAGGTAAAATAGGGAGAACTTAGTCTTAAATAAATAGATAATAAAAGAATGTAATTTACCCTTATCTGCCTCCTCCTTTCCTCTTCTCCCAGTACAATCCATTTTCACCACTTAGCTTTTTTTTTATCATCATATCAAAGTCAACTTATACCCACACCCTCTATGTATACCCCTTTTAAATGTCATAATAATGATATGGTTCTTAAGAGTTATAAGTGTTATCTTCCATTGTAGAGATGTAAACAGTTTGCCCTTATTAACAACATGTGGTTGTTTTTTCTTTCCTGTTTACATTTTTATGCCTCCCTCGAGTTTTGTACTTTGAAGATCAGATTTTCTGTTGAGCTCTGATCTTTTCATCAGGAAGGATGGGAAGTTTCCTGTTTCATTGAATATTCATCTCCCCCCCAAAAGATTATGCTCAGTTTCACTGGGTAGTTGATCTTTGGTTGTAATCTAAGCTCCTTTGCCTTATGGAACATCATATTCTATGCTTTCCAATCTTTTAATGAAGAAGCTGCAAGGTCCTGAATAATCCTGACTGTGAATATTGAGTAAAAATCAGATGGGGGAAAATTCACAAAAAGTAATTATAACTTTGACTGTAAATGGGATGAACTCACCCCCAAGAAACAGAAACAGATAGCATAATGGATTAAAAATCAGAATCCAACAACATGTTGTTTACAAGAAACACATTTAAAAATGAGAGATACACACAGAGTTAAAATGGAGGGTTGGAATAGGATTTATTATGCTTTAGCTGATTCAAAAAAGGTAAGGGTAGCAATTATTATCTTAGACAAAGTTATGGCTAAAATAGTTTTAATTAAGGGAGATAAACAGGGTAACTATATTTTGATAAAAGGTACTATAGACAATGAAGTAATATCAATACTGAACCTATATATACCAAATAATATAACATAAATTTTTTAAAGTTAAATGAATTACAGTTGGAGATAGATAGTAGTACTCTCATAGTGGGGGACTTTAATCTTCCCCTTTCAGAACATGATAAATCTAACCAAAAAACAAATAAGAGAAAAGTAAAGGAAATAAACAGAATTTTAGATAATCTAGATGTGATAGATAACTGAAGAGAACTCAGTGGAAATAAAAAGGAATACATCTTTTTATCAGCAGTTCATCTTACCTTTAGAAAGACCAGCAATATATTAGTTCACAAAAATGTTATATTTAAAGTAGAAAAGCAGAAATATTCTAAGTATCTTTTTCATATCACACTGCAATAAAAATTATATTTAATAACAGACCATGGAAATGTAGATTTAAAACTAATTGGAGAATAAGCAACCCAATCTTGAAAAATGAGTGGGTTAAAGAACAAATCATAGAAACAATCAATAATTTCAATAAAGAGAATGTCAATAATGAGACAACATATCTAAACCTATGGAATACAGTAAAAGCAATGATCAGAGAAAAATTCATATCTCTAAATGCTTACATAGAGATATGTAAAAAATAGAGAAAGGGCAGACTAATGAAATGGATATGCAATTTAAAAAACTAGGAAAAGAACAAACTAAAAATCCCCAATCAAACACTAAATTGGAAGATCTAAAAATTAAAGGTGAGATTAATAAAATTAAGTGTTAAAAATATTGAATTAATGATTTAAAACTAGGTGTTGGTTTTATGAAAAAAAACAAATAGATAAACAATTGGTTAATTGGATTAAAAAGCAAGAAGAAAAGCAAATTGCTAGTATCAAAAATGAAAATGGTGAATATGCCACTAATGAAGATGAAATCAAAGTAATTATAAGGACTTATTTTGCCCAATTATATGCCAATAAATTTGACAATTTAGGTGATATACATTTAGGTGATATACATTTCAGTATAAAAATTTACAAAAATTTAAATTCCCTAGATTGGCAGAAGAGGAAATAGAATACCTGAATAGACCTATTTTTGAGAAAGAAATTGAACAGACCATAAATGAGCTTCCCAAGAAAAAAGCACCAAGACCAGATGGATTCACAAATGAATTCTATCAAAACATCTAAAGATTGACTAATTCCAATATTAAATAAATTGTTTGGAATAGTAGGCAAAGAAGGGATCCTACCAAACTCCTTTTGTGAAACAGACATGATACTGATAGCTAAACCAGGAGGAGTAAAAACAAAAAAAGAAAATTATAGACCAATTTCATCAATGAATATGGATGCAAAAATCCTAAATAAAATACTAGCTAAAAGATTACAACAATATATTACAAAGATTATACATTATGATCAAATGGGTTTTATACCAGGAATGCAGGATTGGTTTAACACAAGGAAAACTGTTAACATTCCCCTCTCAGGATTCTTTAGGTACCTATAAGGGGTTGTGAGGTTCTAATATTATCATCTCTAGAGTACTCTTCTCATTATGAATTTATTGATATCATCTCAATATCATAAATAAGGAATTAACATCAATTAAATTTTTTTGAGGAAATTGAGCAAGAATAGATCACACAATACACAGTTCTCCCAAACAAAAGACATACTTTGCCCTCAATCACCTCAGTTTCTGGGGAGAGTAGATTGAAATAAAGTAGTTTATCCAAAGCATTCACCCCATTAAGGTCATTGATGCATATGACATTGCTGATGTGATAAAATCCTTCCCTTGCTTGCAGGACATTTCCTATCAGCTGTTGTATCAATCTGCTGCTGGAATGGATCCTGCAAGTTACTTCTTGAGACTCTACTGTTTCTCATCTAGGTCAGTGTAGTGTCTACTAAGCAGTCTCTGCTGTGAACTTCCATCACTGGACCTCTGGTAAGTCCTCTAGCATTTCAAGTCTCATAAGGTCATTTCATCTTCAATTCTCACTTGAGAGGAGGAATGAATTGACACAACAGGAACAAAGTGACATAGTGCCATGTGGTTTTACCAGGTAATGGAAGTAGCTTCTCTACCTGGAGGAAAGAAGAGGAGAGGACAGGAGAGGAGAAGCAGAAGCTGAGTTGCCTAACTGGAACCAGTCAGCTTTGGGCAGCTCGGACTACTTACAGGTTTTGGTTTGACCTTTGTTCTTGAAGAGGACCATGACATCAGGGAGATGACATGACTTGCAATGAATTTGATCTGAGTGAGGGAGGGCTGCATCCTGGGTCACCTCTAGCTGTCATGATTGATATCTGGCCACTGGACGTAGATGGCTTTAGAGGAGAAAGTAAGGCTGGTGATTTGCACAGCGCTTTCTCCATCATTTCCCCTTCCCCCCTCACCTCCACTTACCTGAAGGTGTTCTGCCCAAAGGAAGGTAAATCTTGATGGCGAAACCTACCTAGTTTCCTTGGGGTTTACTGGCTAGATTTCTTTCTCAAAGACCAAGCCTTAAATCCAATTCACTTTAGATCTCATTGATTGGGCAACAATTGGTCCCTACCCTGCCCAAGAACCACTTAATGGTCATTTTTTGAGCCCTCCCAGCTCAGAGTGAATGTAAATAGTAACTGTTTTTCTTTTGGCCAACAATCCTGAGGGTCTTCCCCTCACATTTTGATTTTTTTTTTAATTAAAGGGGCCGTCTCTTGATTCACTCGAAGTGAGACCTTAGCTGAAAAAGGCCAAGGTCTCCTGCTGTTCTAGTTTAGCAGCAAATTAAAAGACTTTTCTTGATTACTCAGTGAAAAGATAGCAACCAGTCACAGAATAATGGTACACGGTCTGAAGTAGAGATCTAGGCCTTTGTGTTCCACATCATCACGAGCTTTTAGAAAAGGGTTCACCAAACATTCTATGGGTCCCTGTGGATGGGCCTTTATATTTCCTAGTCTCCCGCTCCTCATGTAACATCATGAATTTAATTTGTAGCTTCCAAATCTGCTGGTTTATTTTCCTTTTGGGTCTTCCTTCTGTTCTCTTCTATACTTTAGGAAAAGTATTTCAATTACTCATTTAAATTTTTTTTTTCTTTTGGTAACTCTACAACTACTCTACTCCTACCTCCCTACTTCCCTTCCAAATTGAAAAAAGAGCCAAATCAAAACTCTTATAACCTTGAATTCAACACCTCTCTGTTAGGAACTTGGTAGAGTGCTTAGAGTTATATGCAATTATTATATTAATCAGAAGTATTAAATATTTCAAAGTTGTTTTTCTTTACAATGTTATCATATTCTCCATTTCATTCTGCATAAGTTCATATAAATCTTCCCAGGTTCCTGTTAAACCATTCTTTACATAATTTCCTATGGTATAATAATATTCATTAACATTCATATACCGTATTTTGTTCAATCATTCTGAGTTGATGGAGCCTTTGATTGAAAGGAAGGAATGTGAAAGGAATTATGATTTTCATATTAATTGATATGTCCCAGTTGCTGCATATCTTTAAGTTCTAATTCTTTGTCACCTCAAAAAAATCCTGTTACATTCAACCAGTTGCCAAGTTCAGTCATTTCTACTTTAATAACACCATCCTCGCAGTCTCTCAGACTCACAGCCTAGGTGCCATCCATGATGCTTCACTCTCACTCTTCCCTTATTCAATTCAGGCCTTGGTCTTTTGATTTCACCTTTGCAACATCTCTAGATTATACTCCATTCTCTCCTCTGGTATAGCAACAACTCTGCAAAAGACTCTCGTTTCCTCACACCTGGACTACTATAACATCTTGCACATTGGTCTACCTGCCACAAGCCTCTCCCGACTGTAATTCATCCTCTATTCATGTTGTCAAAATCCATGTTTGACCATGTCACCAGCTTCTTTGATCAATTCTAGTGGCTCCATATCAACTCCAGTGTCAAATACAAAATCTTTTATTTGACATTCAAAATTCTTCATAACGTAGCAGTATTCTTACACTTTGCTCCCTTTACTCTTTGATGCAGTGATCTAGCCTTCTTGCTGTTCTACTTTTCAGCTCTTGGCATTTTTTAAAATCTGTCCCCATACCTGAAATGCTCTCCCGCCTCTTCTCTGCTTCCTGTCTTCCCTGCTTTCTTTAAGTCCCAACTACAACCTTACCTTCTACAAGGAAGCCTTTTCCAAAGTCTCTTGTAATACCTTCTTCATGTTAATTATTTCCTATTGATCCTCTATATATTTTGTCTGTACATATTTGTTTGCTTGTTGTCTCTCTTAAGGGTGGGGATTGTCTTTTTCTGCTTGTAGTATTCCCAGCACTTACCACAGAGCCTGGCATATCATAGTTGCTTTTTAAATAATTATTGGCTAACTAACTCAGAAGTTAAAGTTCCTGCTGATATAGGAACTATGAGATGAGAGAAGAGTAAAGCTGGGGCTGAGCTTGGGAAACTGTCATCATTAGAAAGATAGCTTCAGACTTCACTGCTCTTAAGAGGAGGTAGCCGGCCGTGGGCAGACCCTCTCCACCAAAGAGCTGAGGTGGTTGATAGAGAAGTTAGAAAAGAAACCTGAAAAGTCCCTGGAACGATGGCTTCTTAGGGCATGATCTAATGGAACTAATGCCATGGACTCCCATAATTAAATTATTAGAGTCTTCAGATGGAAAATATTCTTTGTCCTTTCTTAGGTGGCTGAATTAGGGGGTTATTTGTACCTGGCCATATAGGGTGAATACCCATTCCATGTAATTCACAGGTAAGGATCTACAAGGGAGAACATGAAGATCCTAAGGAAAAAAGCCTTGATAGATTAGATTCATACAGCTCCCTCTCTCCATTTCTTGTCACATCCAGTGACAACTATATTAGGAACAACTATATCCTGGATAGAACCCCACCTGAATGACTTTATACTTTAGCTTTGGGTTTCTTTCTACCATACAGTCATACAGGTTGTGGGCTAATCAATTAGTGAAATTTAGAAGGAGATTGAGACAGTTGTGATGTAAGGGTACTATCACTATAAATAGGGACTCTAGGAAACTGGGGAGCAATGCTAGGTAGGCAAAGGGCTATGATACCTTCTTCAAGGGGGAGCTTTGGGTATGGCTCCTGAAATACAGGGTTTATTAGAAAGTAATTGGTGATCGGTTCATGGGGGAACTAGTAAAATTGTATAGGAAATTAAGTACCAGGGCACTAGGAGCCCTTCAGTCCCACCAAAGCCTGAGGTATCATCTAAAGCCTTGCTCCATTTGGATCATTCAGGAGAAGCTAGAGAGGTCAATGGGAGGGATATTATGGTGTCAGCATCCACTTGGACCTTTCCAGCCATCTCTAGGCATGCCATGGTGGGTAGGGCCAAATGGAAATTCTTAAAGTTACCTGAACTATTCTATGCAGTTAACAACATGCAAAATCAGGTACCTGCAGGGTCAAAAGATTTTTTTTCTCTAATGATGGAGAAGAAGGAAGCTGGGTTCTTCGTTATGACAGCTCCTATAGCAACAACCCTGTGCTACCTGTGAGGAAGGCAGATGGTACCTGGAAGCTTATTGTGGACTACATGGAACTGAAAAAAGTCATCATGCTCATGTCAATGCCATAGAACAGGTACCCTAGGCCCAGGGTCAGTGGTGTGACATTTATTCCTCAGGAGCTGCGTCTACTGGGCCAGTGGAGGAGGCAAGTTCCCTGGGTCAGGACTGGAAGCCTCAGTCTCTGCTATAGTCACTATCAGTGGGACGCAGAGAAGTATGATTTCTAATGGATTATTTCCATTAATAATAGAACCCTTCTGTGTTCTATATGCATCTCATCAGAGGGACCATCTTGCAGTCCTGGCCCAGGGCACTTCAGGACTCCAGAAAAATGAACTCCTTTTGGATGTAGTTCTGGCTGCCTTTCTTCTGCTTTCCTTATTCCTCTTCCAGAGCACAGTTGCCTTGGCTTCAAGGTTACATTCCTCTTAATGGGCTCTATGAGAGAAATAGTTCTGGTTTCTCTCCATTAGCAAGCTTCCTTTCCTCTGGGATGATTCAGGTAACTTCCCAGAAGTTCTCTTCTCACAAAGGGCTTGGGGGACCAAGGAGTGGTGGTTTTGGGAAGTGTCTTGCCTTCAAACAGAATGGGGGAGTTGAAACTGTTAGTATATAACTATGGTGGGTGTGCATTTACTTGGAAGAAAAAGAAACCATTTGTTGTCTTGGTGGTAATTCTGTGCCCCTGGATGATGGCAAAGGAGAGTCTTTATTCAGCCATTGTAGAAGAAGAGTCCATAGAAACCTCAAAGAGGGAAAAGATTTTGTATCATTTCCTTGACATGGCTCTTAGCGGGGGAAGGGTGAGGGTTGGCAAGTGGGCCAGGGAATGGTGGTACAAGGTGGGGTAGTGGATAGTGGTACAAAGAAAGCTTTGGTATCAACTTAGATATTGACACAGGCAACATGCAAGAGGATTTTCTCTTTTTTATTTTACTATAGATGAACCTAATGAAAGATGAAGAATTGTTGACTATGCCAAAAGTGTCCCTGCTATGGCCTCAATGTTCTTGGAATTGCTTCTTCTCTTCTTTGCCACTTTATATCAGAAGAAAAAAGAATCTATAACTTGACTGAGATGCCATCATCTATGCTGTAGTTAGGATGTTCCTGTGTTCCTCTTCTTCATTGTTACCGTGTTACATTAGACAACCCACCAGGAACCACAAAGATTTAGTACCATCCATTAAGACTATGAGACTTGAGATTCAGTCTTTACAAAGAGGGAAGGAAAAGCTTAGGATTTCTGGCTTTCGTTCTCCTCCATATTTTTGTTTTATTTCTGTTTCCCTTTTTTTCTTGTGCTATCCATGCTAGGAGGATTACCCAGTAAAACTTGATCCTTCTGGGGGGTGGAGCCAAGAGAGTGGCCAGAAAGCAGGGACTTGCTTAAGCTCTCCCCCAAATACCTCCAAACACCTGTAAAAAATGGCTCTGAACAAAGTTTAGAGCACAAAACCCATGAAATAGCAGAGGGAAGCAGGTCTCCAGCACAGGAGAGCCTGGATGGTCTCTGGGAAGGGTCTATCACACTGTGCTGAGAGCTGAGCACAGCCCAGTGTAGGCTGTGGCAGGACCAACCAGACCAGGAGTCAGGTGGAGCAGGCCGTAGGGCCATGAATCATTGAGCTGTGGCAGTTACCAGACTTTTCAACCCACGAACACCAACGACCACTGAGTAGGTTAGTGGGAAAACTGCTAGATCAGACTAGAAAGCAGTCAGGCCTCAGCCCCGGGGTGGTAGAGGCAGCATCAGCAGCAGCAAGTGCCTGTGCTAGAGCTTCCAGAGCTCTAGCGTCAGCTGCTTCCCGAGTCCCTGGCTCACATAGTGGGAGGAATCAAGCAGTGGATCAGAGCAGCAGTGCAAGGAGTACTTTGCTGGCATTTGCTGTGCCCTGCTTGGATCTGGATTGCAGTCCAGTTTGGCAGTTCTTGGGGGAGGAGGAGTGCTGCTGTGGCAGAACTTGCAGTGACAGTGGAGTAGAAGTAGCTCTGAAAACAGCAGCACTTGGACCCTAAAGCCTGGGACAAAGTACTCTATACTCTACAAGCAGTCATACCCTGACAAAAAGCTCAAGGGTCAAGTAGTTGGCTGGGAACATGAACAGGCAGCGAAAACAGACTCAGATTCAGACTCAGACTCAGCCTACAGAATCTTTTTTTGGTGACAAAGAAGATCAAAACATACAGCCAGAAGAAGTCAACAAAGTCAAAGAGCCTACATCAAAAGCCTCCAAGAAAAATATGAATTGGTCTTAAGCCATGGAAGAGCTCAAAAAGGATTTGGAAAAGCAAGTAAGAGAAGTAGAGGAAAAATTGGGTAGAGAAATGAGAGTGATGCGAGAAAACCATGAAAAACAAGTCAATGACTTGCTAAAGAGGACCCAAAAAAATACTGAAGAAAATGACACCTTAAAGAATAGACTAACTCAAATGTCAAAAGAGCTCCAAGAAGCCAACGAGGAGAAGAATGCCTTGAAAGGCAGAATTAGCCAAATGGAAAATGAAGTCCAAAAGACCACTGAAGAAAATACTACCTTAAAAATTAGAATGGAGCAAGCAGAAGCTAGTGACTTTATGAGAAATCAAGATACTATAAAACAGAAGCAAAGGAATGAAAAAATGGAAGACAATGTGAAATATCTCATTGGAAAAACCACTGACCTGGAGAATAGATCCAGGAGAGATAATTTAAAAATCACTGGACTACCTGAAAACCATGATCAAAAAAAAAGCCTAGATATCATCTTTCAAGAAATTATCAAAGAGAACTGCCCTGATATTCTGGAGCCACAGGGTAAAATAGAAATTGAAAGAATCCACCGATCACCTCCTCAAATAGATCCCCAAAAGAAATCTCCTAGGAATATTGTCGCCAAATTCCAGAGCTCCCAGATCAAGGAGAAAATACTGCAAGCAGCCAGAAAGAAACAATGAGTATTGTGGAAATACAATCAGGATAACACAAGATCTAGCAGCTTCTACATTAAGGGATCAAAGGGCTTGGAATATACTATTCTGGAGGTCAAAGGAGCTAGGATTAAAACCAAGAATCACCTACCCAGCAAAACTGAGTATAAAGCTCCACAGCAAAGTACAGATTTTCAATAAAATAGAGGACTTTCAAGCTTTCTCAGTGAACAGACCAGAGCTGAATAGATAATTTGACTTTCAAACACAAGAATCAAGAGAAGCATGAAAAGGTAAACAAGAAAGAGAAATCATAAGGGATTTACTAAAGTTGAACTGTTTTGTTTACATTCCTACATGGAAATATGATGTATGTAATTCATGAGACCTTTCTCAGTATTAGGGTAGTTGAAGGGAATATACATATATATATATATATATGTATATATATATATACACATATATATATATACACACACACACACACATATATTCTGTCTATATATATATGGACAGAGGACATAGGGTGAGTTGAATATGAAGGGATGATATCTAAAAAAAATTAAATTAAAGGGTGAGAGAGCAATATATTGAGAAAGGGAGAAAGGGAGAGATAGAATGGGGTAAATTATCTCACATAAAAGTGGCAAGAAAAAGCAGTTCTGTAGGAAGGGAAGAGGGGGCAGGTGAGGGGGAATGAGTGAATCTTGCTCTCATCGGATTTGACCTGAGGAGGGAATACCATACACACTCAATTGGGTATCTTACCCCACAAGAAAATAAGGGGAAGGGGATAAAAAATTGGGGATGATAGAAGGGAGGGCAGATGGGGGAGGAGGTAATCAAAAGCAAACACTTTTGAAAAGGGACAGGGTCAAGAGAGAAAATTGAATAAAGGGGGACAGGATAGGACGGAGAGAAATATAATTAGTCTTTCACAACATGACTATTATGGAAGTGTTTTGGATGAAGATACACCTGTGGCCTATATTGAATTGCTTGCCTTCTGAGGGAGGGTGGGTGGGAAGGACAGAGGGAAGAGAATTTAGAACTCAAAGTTTTAAAAGGAGAAGCTCAAAAAAAAGTTGTTTTTGCATGCAACTGGGAAATAAGATATATAGGGAATGGGGCATAGAAATCTATCCTGCCCTACAAGAAAGTAAGGGGAAAGGAGATGGGGGTGGGGGGAGTGGGGTGACAGAAGGGAGGGCTCACTGGGGAATGGGGCAATCAGAATATATGCCATCTTGGAGTGGGGGGGGAGGGTAGAAATGGGGAGAAAATTTGTAATTCAAAATCTTGTGGAAATCAATGTTGCAAACTAAAATATTAAATAATAAAATATGAAAAAAAGAAAAAAACTTGATCCTTCTGAAGGTAGGAAGAAAGGTTTAGAATTATTTGCTCTGTTTCTCCATATTTTGGTTTTCTTTTCCTTTACTCTCTTAGTACTGCAGTGCCAGGAGGACTGTTCGGTAAAAGCGTTATAAGCATTTAAATAGGGTAAGAAGTGGTATGTGCCAGGACCAACAGACACAACTACTTTCCTCTGACCCACAACATTGGAAGCCTTACATAAAAGAAGATACACAAGCCTCCCAGAAGATATAAGTGATCCTTACACTTCTGTCAGATTGTAGTATTTTTTACTTACCGTTTGTTGTAGACACAGCTCTAATGCCAGCACACTCGTAGTTCGGTCTCGATGTCGAGATGAAGATGTGAGACACACCACTGAACACTTAATGAAAGAGGTTTATTTTGCCCCAAAACAATCAGCAAACAATGACACCTATCTTTAGCTTTAGGGAGATGAGACTGCTTTGCTGCTTCATGGAAATGCTTAAAAGCAGGTCTGAGAGGTAGACTCCACATGGCTGGATCTTTTTATACCCCTGCTCCAGGAAGTTGTACCAGGGCGTATCTTGGTCCACACTTGTTGTGGCAAGGAGAAGCTGAATCAGGTAAGCTGGGGCCATCAGAGAAGTAGAGTGTGTGAGAGGAGGAAATTTTGATCCTGTCACATCATTGTAGCACTGGAATTGATGAGTTTATGGGTTTAATTTTGAGTTTATACATGTAAAATTTTGGCTTCTTCCTTGTGTCTTTTTTTTTTGCTTTTTTTTTTTGGCAGGGCAATTGGGGTTAAGTGACTTGCCCAAGGTCACGCAGCTAGTATGTGTGTCAAGTGTCTGAGGCCGGATTTGAACTCAGGTCCTCCTGACTCCAGGGCCGGTGATCTACTGACCGTGCCACCTAGCTGCGCAGTGTCTGTTTTTTCTATTTGTATTTCATTGATTTGGGCAGGTAGGTGGTGCAGTGGATAGACTGCTGGCCCTGGAGTCAGAAGGACCTGAGTTCAAATCTGAACCTGGGCAAGTCACCTAACTCTTTGTCTGAGTTTCCTCATCTGTATAATGAGCTGGAGAAGGAAATGGCTAACTTTTCCATTATCTTTGCCAAGAAAACCTCGGATGAGGTCATGAAGAGTCAGACACAACTGACATGGCTGAACAACAACAAATCTCACTTATTGTTGCAAAGACTGATAATTTTTCTCTAATTTTCTGAAACATAGCATTAATCTTCTTTTCTTCTCTCCCCCTGCCCCCAAGTTCTCTGGTTTTTCTCTGCTGGGCTTTTTTTTATCTATCCCATAGGATAGATATCCTATTTGGTGTGTGCATATTTTCCAATATTTTGTATAATTCTATGATTTTTAAAAATCTTTACTCCTGGCTGTTTTACATCGTGTACTATTTTCCAGTGTTGTCTGCTATTGCCATGTGCTCTATCTGTATGAATTTTTTTTATGACTCTCCATATTGCTCCTTTTCTTAATTACTTCTCATTCTTTTTCAAATTCTCACTTTATTCCCTTATGTATTTGTTTGTGTTTGCTTTGTTCAAGTTCTTTTATTTGATTTTATTATATTCTTAGTATTGCAATTCTTGCTTCATTTCTTTGAATATGTCATACAACAATGAGTACTGAAAACCACATGTTTTCTTTTGTCTTTCCCTCCAGCATTCTCCAGTACCTTAATGTGGTTTGGGGGGTGTCCATTACTGGCTCAAGCCCTTACTAATTGTGTTCCTTAATTCTATTTAACCACTTAATAGTCTGATTGGCTTTTTAAAAAGGAATGTTTACTTTAAAGGTAAAATAACAAATATAAACATTTCCCCTTCAACTTTTGGGAGGCTAATCCCCCCACAACCCTTCAGTCTCTAGACTTGATTTACAACTTATCTCAGTTCCTAAACAGCGTATTCCCACCAAGTTCTAAGGCCAGACCCCTTTTTGAACTTGCATCTGGGAACTCTGACTTCTTGTGGCTTCTCTACTGGACTAGCAGCAGCATCTAGCTTTGAATCCTGGTTCCAAGGACAACATGGCTAGAACTCCCAGGTCTGTATATTCCATTGCCCATATCTAGAATTGAAGGTCAAATGAAATGAGACCAAAACCCCAAACCCATATCTTAGGGCCACAGAACCTAATGGGAGAAAAGGAAACATTTCCTTTCCCTCAGCATAGTGCCCATGTTGTGGGTATATACAAACTTCTTCCCTAGATGCAGTTAGAAAGAAATTGAGTGAGAATGTCCCAGTCTGGTCGTTTTAAAGATTCAGCCTGTTCCAACTACACAGACAAGGCCACTCCCACTCATATGGTTAAAAAAAAGACATGGAATGTTATTTCCCAGAAGCAGGTCCTTCCCACATGGGTGCCTCCATCTTAGATGATTTGGGTAGGCGCAAAGTACCATTGTACTCATTTATCTTTGTATCCATGGAGCACGCCTGACTCAAACTATCACCCTGTTAGTTCGGATTAGATGCTAGGACAAAATTAGGTACTCATAGGTTAGTTAATAGTTAACAAAAAGAGGTTTATTTAGCCCTAATATAGAAAGGATATACAATTATGCTTAGCTCTGGTAGATACAGCTCCATCTCATCTCATCTGGCGCACTGAGCATACTTGCCCCATAGTGACTTGTGTGGTTTCAGTCATTCACCAAATATGAAAAACATGATCTATTTGGGTGGGGCCCTTTATGCCCCTGGGTGACCAGAAAGCCAAGTCAGCATAGCCACAATCTACCAGGAAGCTGCAGCAAGTGAGGCACAGAATAAGCCTTGACCTAACCCCAAGGCAAATAATTCCTGGATTTTGTTGGCTTTTAGAAAAAATCTAGCTTAACCCATGTTGGGGAGAAGGTGGAAGGGAAAAGTCTGCTAGATATTGGTCCTATCACAATCCATTTGAGATTATCTCCAGATAGATTGCATGATTTTCGAGGTTTTCCCATCGTTTCAGTTGCTTCTGGTAGTTCAACTAATTTAGTTGCTCTAGATTTTTTTTAAATTACTGGTTGCCTTGCTCACTTTAGAATTCTGGTGTATTTTCATTTTCTTGCTGGACTTCTTTAAAGCTTTTTTTTCTCTTTGGTGTTCCCAATTGTTGGGAGTTTTTGTATGAGGTGTGAGAGGATCCTGAATCCTTTCAGTCCTCTCAATAAAACATCTTATATAAATTTGATTCTCATTATTATTTAATGGAATTTAGCTACCCAAACTGAAGAAACTGTGATTCTTTGGAATTATGTTTTTGTCTCATTCTTCATGTATGTGTAAAAGAATCGTAGTCACACCATGGGCAAATCTTATAGTCAGAAGGTAAATCTGTGTGAACCCAAACCTATTTGCAGATAGAACTAAAAGAAGCAAACTTCTTACTTTAAATATTTCATGGAATGTTCATACATTCTTTCAAAAAATAGCTGTGAGTCTTAGATACCTATGGTTGACAATAAACATGTCACCAGTGGAGGTTTTTCATTTATCAGGGCAAAGAACTGAGACTTGGCAAATCCGGCTGGAGTCACAAGTGAGTGACAGATTAGGTGAGGAGTTGGCAGATCAAGAAAAATTATCAGGAGTCAGAGTGAACTAGGATCAAGGGCAAGATTTGAATATGAGAACCATAAACAAGTTCCAACAAGTAGACATAAAAGGATCTAGCAGCTAAAAATAAGGACTCTGAGGCCAGGCATTCTGTAGTCACTGAAGAAGCAAAGTAAGCGCAGGCAGAATGAAGATGCATGGAAATGTCAAGGAGACATAGTCACTTATCTCCTTCTGAACTTTTCCTCTGTTTCTGAAGGGCAAGAGCTAATCCCAGAAAAGCAGGTTTAGGTAGGACAGGTAGCGGCAGACAATTGTCAGAGCCTGGTAAATATGAAAAATCCAACACAGATGAAATCTTTGACAAGTGAAACATTATAGCGTCCAAAAAGAAAAAAAAAGGAGTATTTAGAATTTGTAAAACATAATTTTAAAAAATTCCTCCCAAAATTGACCTTTCTTCTAGTCTACCATTGAATCCTGAAAAAAACCTCACCATCTTCTTAGTCTCATTTGCCTAATTTCTCTTCTTCTTCTAGTAGAATGCTTTACATAGTGACTCAGGCTTTGAATCTGCAGCTCTTTTAAACTTTCTACTTCAGAAATTAATTTTCAGCCTCCATTTATTGGACAGAGTTTGATTCTCAATTTCCTTTCACCTTTAATCTTTCAAGATCTTTTCCTCAGTCTTTTTTTTTAACCCTTACTTCATCTACAATAGCCCAATACCTTCCCCTGGTCCAGTCCTACATGCAATTGTTCTTAGAGTGTTCCCTATTTCTCCCTCTGCAAGACCATGCTATTCATTTTTAGCAATTTTTAAGAATTGAAGGTTTTTGGCTGAGAAGAATTCCTATTTCCTTTTTCTGCTCCCCATCCTCATAATGGGTGGTTCCAGTTTTTCCTACCTCTTCCTTTCAGGCCACTTAGTGGGCTCAATTCACCTTAGTTAATGTCCTTACTCCATTTCTCTGAATGGATGAGAGGTTTTTTTTCTTTTTTTGAGGGGAGAAGTCAGGGCAATTGGGGTTAAGTGATTTGCAGGAGGTCACACAGCTAGTAAGTGTGTCAAGTGTCTGAGGTCGAATTTGAACTCAGGTCCTCCTGACTCCAGGGCTGGTGCTCTACTCACTGTGCCACCTAGCTGTCCCTTGGATGAGAGTTTTTTAAACTCGATGTGGGAAAGATAATGCACGGTAAGGCAGTTGCTTGAGACAGCTGTCTCAGACAAGCCTAAAATCACTTAACAAACTTCCTTACACCAGTAAACTGATAGTTCATCCTATGTCCAGAGTCATTCAAACTCACTTTTGAAGAGTTACATATTAATGTTGTCTTTTGCTTTTTTGCTTAGCTTAAATTAATTGGTAGTCCCAACAATTAGACAGAGAAAACTATTTCTCTCCGTCTGTGTACCTAGTCAAACACAGACTCTCTCTTATCTGCATTTAATCCTCCAGGGTCATGGATAAGCAAGGTTCTTGGAGATAATGGTTTCTTTAGAAAACACATGACAAATACAAAAAGAGAATAAATACCTAAAGAAATGAAGATTGGGAAGAACCAGTGTTATGATAAATGATATGATGAACAAGTGATATGATGGATAGGGAAGCAGTCATGTCATCAATTTCATTCTTGGAAACAGACAGCTACAATTCTTCTGCATCTACTCCATGTGACTTCCATGTAACTCACCTATAGTCTTTTCCTAGACTCTCACTCCCTTTCAATGCAGCAGCAGTAGAAAGATGGTAGGTGGCCCAGCTTCTGTCTTCTTCTATTTGTACTTTGGAGGACCCAACATCCTCCTCTTTGTGAACTTGCTCACTTTTCACTTCTTGTGAGTTTTCATCTCCCTTCTCCTTTACATTGGAGGAAATAAGACTGACTTTTCATATACCCAGAGTGTGATTGCACACTCAGAACCTGTAGCACCTGAATCAGAATGCACTGATCATTTCTGTCCTGTCCTATTAGCATCCATCCTAGTTTCACTACAACTCTTTTAAAAAAGAAATGTTACATTCCTCCCTGGAATCAGGAACTTTAAAGTGTCTTGCAAAACCAGCTGTGGTACAATTGAAATCAGGAATTACATACCACAGCATCAAAATTAACACAAGTACTTTATAGGGAAAAAAGATGCTTAACTCAATATTCTGGATAAAAATTTCAGGACACCAAATGTAGCAAATACACACTCACAATACATGAACACAGTGTAGCACATTGCTTGATAGGCTGCTTTAGTGCGTACAGATCTAAATTATATCCAGAATACATCATAAACACTTATATTACAGCAATAAATGCATATCCAGAGAAGCTAATAGTATTACTATGTTTTGTGGGATGAGTCTATATGCTAAAAATCTATGGCTATAGTTCTAGGCAGAAATAGTGTTACCTCTGGGCTCAGTTTTCTTCATTTATTTGAACTGGCTAGTGGATTATGGCGCACAAAAGGCCTTTTGACTTGAAATATCTGCTTCAAACAGTCTTTGCTCTATTGCCATGTAACTTCTTTTGCTTAGAGTCCATCAGTCTTTTCCTACTCCTCAAGGAGCCCTACTAGGAGAGTTCCTATTGGCAATAATCGATTTTGACACATTGTCTTTACATTTGTTACAATTCAGTCATTCAGTTGTGTCTGGCTCTTCCTGACCCCATGGACCTTGTGTCCTCCACTATCCCTCAAAGTCTGTCCAGGTTCATGCTACTTTCTACCATCTCGTCCTCTGCCACTCCCTTTTCCTTTTGCTTTCAATCTTTTTCTACATCAGGGTCTTTTCCAATAAGTCCCATATTCTCATTATGTGGCCAAAATATTTAAGCTTCAGCATTTGACCTTCCAGTGAACGGTCTGAATTAGATTCTGTAAGCATTGACTGATTTGATTTCTTTGCTGTTCAAGGGACTCTTAAAAGCCTTCTCCAGCACCACAATTTGACACATTTATTCCTCAGCGCTCAGCTTTCCTTATAGTTTGACTGCCACGTCCTTAAGTTGCTCCTGGAGAAACCATAGCTTTGACTATATGGACCTTTGTCAGCAGGGTGATGTCTCTACTTCTCAGTATGCTGTCCAGATTTGCCATAGCTTTACTCCCAAGGAGCAAGCATCTTTTAATTTCATGACTACAATTGCCTTCTGCAGTGACCTTTGAGACCAAGAATATAATATTTGACCTCTGCAAATCTATGGGACTATTCTCGTTTAAGGCAAATTGCCCAGTCTCTATACAACTTTGTGAGAAATAGCTTCCTGCTAATCTGCTGACTTGAGTATCCTAAGGACACCAAGATTTCACAGTAAAATTCTGTCCTTTGTTGAAGATGTTGACAAGAGATTCAGGCATCATACCATTATTTGTTTCTGTCAGCATTCTTTGGAGCTAAAATTGTCGTTAGTTGGTCACTTTCTTTTAGCTTCTCTCTCAACGGAGAGATATATTGATTATGTCTACAGTCTCTTTTTTATCAGACACCAAAACACAAATCTATTATGTAGCAAGGCTCTTGCCTTATGAAGCCTTTGCCGTCATTCCTAGTGGAATTGAACACTTGTGCTCAGAAAGCCAAAGGCAGCTAGGTGAGTAAAGAGCACCATGCCTGGAGTCGGGAAGATCTGAGTTCAAATCCTACTTCAGACCCTAGCTGTGTTACCCCAGGCAAGGCACTTAACCATCTTTGTCTCAGTTTCCTTACCTGGAAAATGAGTTGAAGAAGGAAATGGCAAACCACTCCATTATCTTTGCCAAAAAAAACCCAAAATAAGGTCATGAAGACATGACTGAAATGACTGGACAACAATTCAGAAAGCCATATATTGGTTCCACTGACACATTTGTTCTATTCTCAGTGTCCTTAATATGCTTATGTTATTGAAATGTACCAGCTGTGGATCTTCCTGAGGGTAGTAAGAGATAGTTCTCAACTTGACACCAGCCAAAGCTAACATTTCGTGAGAATCCTGCTTTCAAAGTGCCTGCTCTGATCTGGATGGATCCTAGAAGGAGGTCCATACCTTGAAAAATATTTCTCCTATAATAATTCACAACCATAAAATCTTTCCTGGTTCCTGGTTGAATATGACTGTGTATTTGTTGTTGTTTCGTAGTTTTTCAATTGTGCCCACCTCTTCGTGATCCCTTTTGGGGTAGCAAAGATATCAGAGTGGTTTGCTGTTTCCTTCTTCAGCTCGTTTTGTAAATGAGAAAACTGAGGCAAGCAAGGTTAAGTTGCACACAATGTTGAGGCTAGATTGAAACTCGGAAAGAGGAGTCTTTCTGGCTCCAGGCCTGGCATACTATCTACTGTGCCACCTAGCTGCTACCTTCTTCAGAAACAGGAAGTCAATGTAAAAAAGTTCCAGACATATTCTCTAAGTAGGCTACATGACTCTCAGTTTTTAGTGACATCTACAGCCATCTTTGACCAGTAGAATCTGCTTCTTATTATCATTGTGAAAACCTCTTAGCCAAAGCCAAAATTTAAAGCTTTCATATTTAAAACTTTCATGGTTTAGAGTAATATGAGCAGGTAGTACTAAGTTAGGTGCTTCTTGGTATCATGAGTTGGATAAATGAGAGCCAAGAACAGCCCTCTACTGCAGTTTCAATTTTGGCCACCATCTCAACAGTAGGTTGCCTTCAAAAGCCTGTAATTTGGGGTGTTTTTTCATCATAATCACTTATTGTCTTATCACTTCTTCATTCCCTTGTCAGTCATCTGCTCTCACTGACAGTCATCTCGTGGGCCACAAAGGCAAAGAAGATTGGTTCAGTGAAGCAATGTTCATATATGTCATTTGCATGCTGTCTAATAGAACTCTCAATCTTTCATCCGTACTGTCATTTGCTTGTAACCCAGCTCTCTAAATGTCACATGTAGCTTTCACTCCTTCAGGTATCACCAGATTTTCAGTGACACAGGGCTTTCAGGACAAGATATCTGAGTCCACAGTGGTCTTCCCTGGCTAGAAATATATGCTGAATTCATAATTGGTTAGGGACTTTAGCCATCTCAAGCTAGTAGCCAATTCAGCACTGGTCAGAATATATAGAACAAGTTTTTTACACATTTATTTCATGAATTTAATGAAACTCTATTATATGAAAGGTAATCTCTTAGGTGCTATGAGAGCTAGGAAGTGATATGGCCTGGTCCCTGTCCTCAATAAGAGTGCTACTTGATTGGAAGGATAGGCTCAACTCAGTAATGCTAATGGATCTGTGACCTCATGAATATGAAATTGGACAATCCAGATCACATTCAAAATCCTTCACAATATGTCTCCAGCCTACCTTTTTAAGCTTATTAGAAATTATTTTCTTGATGCCTGCTGTATCTCAGAAAAAAAAATCTCAGACTTACACTTCCCTGCCTATGACAGTCTATATTCTATTTCTTATCTTATAGCTAGAGCATATTTCTTTCGCACTTTCACCTCTTAAAATACCTAGTTTTCTTCAAAGCTCAGCTTAACTGCCACTTTGGCATTTGAGACTTATTACATTTCCCCTTGTTGAAAGTATAAGGTCCAAATTTACTTTATCTTCAGTTCCAAATTCTTTTCCTCCTCCACATGATCTTCCATTCATTGAGAAGGCAAGAAGCATAAAACTCATTACAAATATGAAGTCATGTAAAAGAAGCTTCCATACTAGCCATGTGCTGAAAAAAAAAACAAAGAAAAAGAAAGAGGAAAAAAATATGGCTCAATCTGCACTGAATACATCAGTTTTCTATCTGGAAGTGGATGGTAGTTTTCATCATGAGTCCTTTTGGAACTATGGTGGGCCATTGTATTGATAAGAGTTATAAAGTCCTTTTTTCTTTGCAATATTGATGCTACTATGTAAATTGTTGTCCTGATTCTGCTTAATTCATTTTGCATCAGTACATAAGTCTTCCCAGGTTTTTCTAAAACCATTCCCTTTTATCATGTCTTACAGTACAATAGTATTCCATCATATTAATGTATTATAACTTATTCAACCATTGTCCAAATGATGGGTATCTCCTGAGTTTCTAATTCTTTGCCACCACAAAAAGAGCTGATATAAGCTATCTTAGGTCAAACAGAGTCCCGCTTGTGACTCACCCTGGCTGGCATTCTCTTACCTTGTTGCTCAATATCCTGCCTCCAACCTGGACTGGACTTTGAGAAGGTTATTATTATTTTTGATTCTTCTTCTTCTTCATGAACCCTTCACTTATAGCCAAGTAAATCTATTCATTGTCCCCTTCACACAACGTGCATCTTCTTACTTGAATATTTTCCTTCATGCCACTTCAATCTTTTAATGCCCTTTCCCTTTATTTATTTACATTCCTCACTTTAAAAGCGGCTTCAGAATTTGCCTCTATCAAAAAGTTGTCATGATTGACCCTAACTTTCTCTATTCAGTTTTTTCTCAGCATAGATATATTCAGTTTACATTATGTTGATTTGTACTTTTTGATGTATGTAATAGAATATGTAATAGAAGCACATATAAGAAATATCATAACTGAAGAAGATAAATAATATTGTCCTTAGATTGTTGTTGCTTTGTTCCTTCTACCCAGATGGAATTCAAAACTCTTGAGACTAGATAGTGTTTTCATACTTTTTTTTTCTGCAGAAATGCAGATTTCAGCTTGATGTAGGGAAAAAGTCCTAAAAATAATAGCAGTTCAAAAGTGGTATTAACTGTCTCAGGTGGTGGTAAAGTATCCCCTCTCTAGAGATGCCTTTGAGCAGAATGTCCACTTGTCAAAAATACTATAGAAAGAATTATTTTGTCAGGTGTGGATTGGACTAAGCAGACTTTGAGAGTCTAAGATTCCCTACAGTGCCATGAAGTCATCTGCATTCTCAACAACTGTCAATGACCAACTGACAATTATCTTACAGGAACCTAACAACGTAATATTAAATAATAAAGGGAAAAAGCAGACAAGAATCAAATTGTATTTCAATTGAAACATTTTAAGAGGATGCAAGGTAAATTCCTTGATTGTTCTTTCTCCTCTCTGATACAGCCACCACCCTGAAAGAGGCCCTCATTTCCTCATACCTGGAATACTGCAATACCTGCTGGTGGGTCTGTCTATCACAAGTCTCTTCCTCTTCTGCTCTAGTACATCTACTACCTAGCCTCACAGAGTGATTTTCCTAATGCCCAGGTTTCACCATGTCACCCTCCCTACTCAATAAACTCCAGTGGCAATGACTGAACAAATTGTGGTGTACGAATGTAATAAAATACTATTATTCCATAAGAAATGATGAGCAGGCAGACTTCAGAAAAACCTGGAAAGAGTTGAACTAATGTTGAGTGAAGTGAGCAGAAACAAGAGAACACTGTACACAGTAACAGCAACATTGTATGATGACCAACTTTGTTAGACTTAGCCTTACAAAGCGATGAAATGATTTAAGACAATTCCAAAAGACTCCTGATGGAAAATGCTATCCACATCCAGAGAAAGAATCATGGAGTCTGAATGCAGATCGAAGCATACTATTTTCTCTTTCTTTTCTTGTTTTTTGTTTTTTCTTTCTCACGGGTTTTTCCCTTTTGTTCTGATTCTTCTTTCACAACATGACTAACTTGGAAATATGTTTAATATGATCATACATATATAGCCTATATTAAATTGCATGCCATCTTGGGGACAGGGAAGTGGTTGGGAGGGAGGATAAATCTAGAACTTAAAATTTTATAAAAGCTAATGTTGAAAACTAAAAATTAACAGATAAATAGGTCAATGAATAAAGAAATAAATAAAAGAAAAAAAAACTCCAGTGTCTATCAACTCTAGAATCAAGTATAACATATTCTTTCTTGGTATTCAAAGCTCTTTTTAATGCTTAACCTCCTGCCCATCCCCACCACTTAGTTTTGATCCAGTAACACTGGCCTTCTCCCTCTTCCCCAAACAAGATACTTCAACTCCCTACTCTGCTCATATTCATTCTGTCTCCTGTGCCTGGAATATATGTAGGAACTAAGTATAGCCAAATCCCAAGGATGACAAAGGAAATGTCCCAAAATCTCAAAGTAGAGAGAGACAATGTAAATCTGCTACTAGAATAGTAGCTCTTTAAATAAGAAACCCCTCTATCATATCACAAATGATCATTCAGTCTCCTCTGGGAGATCTGGGAGGAGAAATAATTTCTTCCAGTAAATTCATTCCAGTTTTGGATGTATTTATTGGAGTGCTTTCTCTTAAATTAATTTAAATTGTCTTTTGCTATAATTTCTATCCATTATTCATTGTGCTACTGAGGCAACACAGCTTTGATTTCCAAAATTCAGAAGAATGGGAAAAAGCCTCAGTGAGAAGGCACCCCCAATTAGCCAAATATTTTGGGAAAAAATACTGGATAGGGAGTAGGGTGATCAGTGTTGAAAATTCGGTAAGGAAACATTGTGTCATAACTACTATCTCGTTCAATGAATGAGTTGAAGGAGCAATGTCTCTAGACTCTACACAGCTCAGTCTTGGAGAAATCTGGGGAAGGTACTGGTATTACCCTCGTATTCTAGTTCTCTTCAGCCCAAGCTTGGAGGAGTGAGGGAACTAAGGAATCATTACAGGGAATGTTCATGTCAAGGCTGCTAATAAGCAGATGATTACTAATTGCAATGAGCACACTGATTGTGTGCAAGTGGATGCCGAAAACTTTTAAAAATATGTTAACTGTTCCCCTTGAAATCTTGATTATATAACTCTGTAGTAACTCTCTCGTCCCCCCTGCCCATCATTATGATCAAGAGGTAATTTGTTTATCAAGTTTAATTGCTTGCTTTTCTCTAGGTTAAATGTCTAAATTGTGCAATACATGGGTGGTTGTTTTGTTTTGTTTTTCCATTGCCATGGTTATAGTTAAGGTTTAAATACCACTCTAGTTAACTAAGATGAGTGTTTTTTTTCTTTTAATTTTTAATTCTGAATTTAAACACCAAAAAAAAAAAAAGAATCTTCCCATATCCATAGCAGAACACAAAAAGAGTACTACATATGAAATTATGAACCTTCAGTTATACTGCTTGCTTATTTAAAAGCTCTTGACTATAGGAAGTTACTAGAGTGATAGGGAAGATCAAAATAAAAACTCAGAAGAAAACAAAGTCAAAATTCCTATATCCAGAGCCTCAAATTAAAATATGAATTGGTCCCAAGCCATGGAAGAGCTCAAAAAGGATTTTAAAAATCAAGTAAGAGAGGTTAAGGAAAAATTGGGAAGAAAAATGAGAGTGATGCAAGAAAATCATGAAAAAAGATTCAACGGCTTAGGTAAGGGAGGCACAAAAAATCCTGAAGAAAATAATATCTTAAAAAAACCAGAATAGGTCAAATGGTAAAAGAGACACAAAAATCCAACGAAGAGAATGCCTTGAAAAGCAGAGTTGGCCAAATGGAAAAGGAAATACAAAAGTTCACTGAAGAAAATAATTCTTTAAGAATTAGAATTGGGCAAGTGGAAGCTAATGACTTTATGAGACATCAAGAAACAGTAAAAAAAAAAAAACCAAAGGAATGAAAAAAATAGAAGAAAATGTGGAATATCTCATTGGAAAAAACAAATGACCTGAAAAATAGTTCCAGGAGAGATAATTAAAAATTATTGGACTACCTGAAATCCATGATTAAAAAAAAGCCTAGAATCATCTTTCAAGAAATTGTTAAGGATAATTGCCCTGATATTCTGGAACCAGAGGGTAAAATAGAAATTGAAAGAGTCCACCAAAATCCATAGAAATTGAAAGAATCCACTGAAAGAGATCCCCAAATGAAAACTCCCAGGAATACTATAGCCAAATTTCAGAGCTTCCAGGTCAAGAACAAAACATTGTAAGCAGCGAAAAAGAATTCAAATATTGTGGAGCCACAGTCAGGATAATACAAAATTTAGCAGTTTCTACATTATAGGACTGGGGGCTTGGAATATGATATTCCAGGGGGCAAAAGAGCTAGGATTACAACCTGGAATCTCTCTGTCTCTGTCTCTGTCTCTCTCTTTAAATGACTCTAAACAAATGCTAGAGTGTCAGAATCCAAAAAGAAGATGGAGTGAAACAATTTTCCAGCCCAAGACAATTCAGAAGGGGGGCAGGAAAGGTCTGTCGTACTGGGGTAAGAGTGGAGCACAGTCCAGCACAGGCTACACCAGTGCAGATCAGGCCCCAGAAAACTGGGAGCAGACTTGGGGGTGACTGAATCAGTGGCAACAGTGTATATGGTATATGATCGGCTTCTCTTCTAATTTTTTTTATTCTGTAATCTTTAATAATACAGTCATAGAACTATTTAGAATGTATTGTGGCATATAGAGCAAGGTGGTATTCTAATTCCATTTCCTGTCAGATTCTTTTCCAGTTTTCCCAGAAGTTTTTAATCAAATAGAGGGCTCTTTAGAAGCAATTTAAATTTAACCCTACCCAGCAAAATTGAGTATAATCCTTCAGGGGAAAAAATGGTCATTCAATGAAATAGAGGATTTTCAAGCATTCCTGATGAAAAGACCAGAGTTGAATAGAAAATTTTACTTTCAAATATAAGACTCAAGAGAAGCATAAAAGGGTAAAAGGAAAGAGAAATCCTAAGGCATTTAATACACTTTTTCGTTAGAGCAGTTAGAAGGAGTATACAAGTGTGAGTTGAATGTGGTGGTCTAATTATCTAAAAAATAAAATTAAGGGATGAGAAAGAAGAATGCACTGGGAGAAGGGGAAAGGGCAAGGTAGAACAGAGTAAATTATCTGACATAAAAGAGGTCTTAAAGAGATTTTACAGTGAAGGGGAAAATTGGGAAGGGAAAAAGGCAGGAGAGCCTGTGAATCTTACTCTCAGGGTAAAAGGAGGGAGAGGGGGAGAGAGAGAGTGAGAGAGAGACAGACAAAGAGATGGAGATAGAAACAGAGAGACAGAGACAGAAAGAGAAGAGAGAGATAGAGAGAAGAGAGACAGAAAGAGAGAGAAAGATAAAGAGACAAAGACAGAGATAAAGAGAGAGACAGAGACAGAGAAACAGAGAGAGTAGGGAAACACATAGTTTTTATTCACTACTGTGAAAAAAAAGTTTTTACGGCAAGTTTCTCCGATAAAAACAATTTCTCAAAACACATAGAAAACTGAGTCAAATTTATAGAAATAAGAGCCATACCTCAATTGATAAATGGTGAAAGGATATGAACAGGCAGTTTTCAGACAAAGCAATGAAAGCTATATATAGTCACATGAAAAAAAGTAAAGGGGTGAAAATTTCACAAAACTGATCAATGTCAAAAAAAAAAGTCTGAAAATATGTGCAATGTACAACACTTGTGGGTCACCTCAGCAGAAGTTTTGGGTTTTTTCATGTCTTTTCCTCCAAACCACACATGTTCTTTGTCATTTTGCCATGTTCACTTTTGATTGTGTATGGGTGTGTGATTGTTCTTTCTAATTACATTATTATAGTCATTTCATATTGTTTTCTGGTCTTTGTCTGGTTTTCTCTATAGATCGTTCCATACTTCTCTGCATTCATTACACTGATGATTTCTGATAGCATAGTAATATTCCATCACATTCATGTATCATAATTTGTTCAACCATCCCCTAATCAAGGGGCATCAGCTTTGTTTCCAATGCTCTGTTGTGACAAAAAGTGCTGCCATAAGTATGTTGGTTTATATGGGGACTTTCCTTTTATCAATAACTTCCTTGAGGTATAAGCTGAATAAAGGACAATTGCTGAGTCAAAAAAAAAAGACATTTTAGTCACTTTATTTGCATAATTGCAAATTGTTTTCCAAAAGGATTGTACTGCTTTGCTGTTCCATCAACAATGCACTAGTGTACCTATCTGCCTACAACTGCCCCAATATTGACTATTCCCATATTTTGTCATCTTGATAAAAATTAAAAATAAAAATTGATAAATTTTGGAGGTGTGACGTGAAATCTTAGAGTTATTTTTGTTTATATATATCTTATTAGATTTGGAGTACTCTCTCCATAGTTAATAGTTTATAATTTTTCTATTGGGAACTATTTGTTTATGTTCTTTGGCCATTTACCTACTGGGGATGAGTTTCAGTCATATACATATACATTAGGTCCATATGTGTGTATATGTACATATGTGTGTTTCTGTGCATATACCTATATGTACACAGACACAGAAACTCACAGATGTATATATAAATATACAAATAAACATATATGTATACATGCCTCTGTGTGTGTTCATGTGTGTGTGTGTGTGTGTGTGTGTGTGTGTCCATTGTGTATACATCATGGATACCTTTATCACAGAAATTTAATACAAAAGTTTCCTCCCATTTGTCTGCTTGCCTTCTCATCCTGTATTTTGTGCAAAAGCTTTTCAGTTCCTTTGTTTGATTAAGAATACAACTCCTACCAATAGTCATGTAAGGTATGTGATCTGCTCTTTTTCTAATTTTTTTTATTCTGTAATCTTTAATATTAAAGCCATGGAACTATTTAGAATGTATTGTAGCATATGGAACAGGGTGTTGTTCTAATTCCATTTCCTGCCAAATTGCTTTCCAGTTTTCCCAGCAGTTTTTAATCAAATAGAGTGCTCTTTACTAAGCAATTTATGTTTTCCAATGTATAGGGCACTGAGTTAATAAATTCTATTATTTCTTATTCTCCCTTGTCTAGTCTGTTCCATTGAACTACATTAAAATGTCTCATCATATTATTCTCTATATTTTTTTGTAGTTCAGTTAATTTTTCCTTTGTGAATTTAGATGCTAAGGGATATGGAATATATAAATTTAAAACTGAGAATTGGTTTATTGTCTATGGTTCCTTTCATCATAATGTAGTTTTCTTATTTATTCCTCTTTAGGTTGTGAATGTTTGTGTTTTGTCAGATAATATGATTGCAATTACTGCTTTTATGTGTTCACTTGATACGTAGTAAAAATTTTACAGCCCCTCATCTTTATTTCATTATCTTTTTGTTTTTAAATGTATTTCTTGTAAACCACAAATTATAGAGTTTTTTACCCCAACTAATATGCTACTCTTTTTTGTATTTGATTCATCAACTCACATTTAAAATTATGAGTAGGTTTGTATTTTTCTCTAATTTTTTTCTCTCAAATTAGGATTTTCTCTTCCCCCATAAACACAGTACTATATCCTTTATTTTATCTTAATCTACTTAAGCCACCCTTCCCTCATTCTCTATCCCCTTCCCCCCATCTCCATAATTTTGGAGTTTTACATATTAGTCTTTTGTCTCTTTCTTTTATCTAGTAAATTAATTCTTATCCTTTATTTTTCTTCTCAGTTAAGTAGTCATATAAAATCTTTCTTCTCCTCTCTTTCAACTTGTTTTGTTTCTTAGCATTTTAAATTTCATTTCTTGTGCTTTTTTTCTTAAAAGAATTTGTTACCTAATGAGCAGGATGGTTTCAGAAACATTTGGAAAGACTTGGAGAAGCTGATGCAAAGTAAAGTAAGCAGAACCAGGAGAACACTGTACACGGTGGAAGCGATATTTTAATGATGATCAACTGTGAAAGACTTAGCCACTTTCATCAAGACAATGATCCAAGACAATTCCAAAGGTCACATGATGAAAAATGCTATCCACCTCCAGAGAAAGAACTGAAGACTCCGAGTGCAGAATGAAGCATACTTCAAAAAACAAATTTTACTCTGTGTGTGTGTGTGTGTGTGTGTGTGTGTGTGTGTGTGTGTTTGGCATCATGAGTAATATGGAAATATGTTTCGCATGACTTCACAGGTATAATTGATATATTGCTTGCTTTTTCAAGGGGTGGGGTATGGAAAGGAGGGAGAGAATTTGGAATTCAAAAAATTTTTAAGTGAATATTAAAATGTTTACATGTAATTGGGAAATGTTTAATGAAATAAATAAAAATAAATTTTAAAAACAAACAAATAAAAAAGGATTTGTTTCCCTCAGTCTCTTGATTTTTCATCTTTTTTCTATTTATTCTATTCATGGAATTAAAGTTTCTAAGTTATATATTATGGATTCTCTCTTCTAACTAATTCCTACAATTTCTTCTTTTTTAATATTTTGATTTTGTTCTAATATGTCTTGCTGTCTTATGGAATAATTGATTTCTATTTGGTTACTATAATTTTCATGGAATCTTTTTTTTGAGTAAGATTTACCACTTTCTCTTCTAAGGTACTTATTTTCCTTTCAATTCCTTCCTCCAGAGATTTATTTCATTTTTGAACTTTATAAGAAATAAAGGGTTTTTTTTTTTTTCCTTTGAATCTCTGCTTACCGTTCTTATAGTTACTTTCTCCTTTGAGGCGTATTCCTAGCTTTATAGTAATTTTTAATAGTGGTTGGTGCAGTTTTCTTTGATTTACTCATCTCTCCAATTTTAGTTCCTAAACTGGAGCATCTTTATGGGACCAGGCTCCATCCCTTGCTGTGCTTTTGGGTGTGATGGTTGTTCTTGTTTGTGGTCCCTGGAGTTTTGCACTGACTTCCATGTCTTAGAATTTCACCCCACCCCACCCTCCAGATCTTTAAGATTGTAATGCTAGGTCTTCAGGGCCCTCTCTGGCTTTTCATGATAGAATGCTATAAACTTCAGAACTTCTGGCACTTGGTTGTCCAGGTGTGAACTCTGTAGCATCATGTTGCTACCTTATTTGTTATTACTTTGGGGCTTTATCATGCTCTTGCTGCCTCCGGACATAGTCTTACAAGATACATATTTCCCATTTCTCATATACTTGGAGGCTACCCTGAAATGGCACTGGCTTTGCTGGCAAAACTATGTTCCTTTTGCTTATGGGGTTCTAATTGATGTTTTATGAAGTTTGGGGGTAAAAGAAGTCACTTATGGTAGTTTCTCATTTCTTAATCATTTTTCATTCTGGTGTATACTTCAGGGTTTTAATGAAGTAGATGTGTTGGAACTGGGCAGTCTGTCTCTATACAGATAGCTGCCACCTCGACAGGTAGTCCTCTACTGGCTGATTGTTAAGTGGAAGAATTTTTTTAAAAATTAAGTATTTTGTGGGATTCATCTGAGACGAGTATCTCATTGGATCAACACCTTCTGAACAAATCCCTCAAGGTACATACCTTCTGCTAAGTCAAGGAATGTCTTTGAATACCAAGCAGATCTTTTTTCATTTGATCCTCAAGGGAATAGGGAGCCAATGAATGAGTAGAGGAGCAACATAATCAGACAGACACTTTAGGAATATCACTTTGAATGGAGGATGGATGGGAAAGACTTGAGGCAAGCAGACCCATTAACAGGCTATTACAATAGTTTAGGCACAAGGTGATAAAGACCTGCATTAGAGTGGCAGCAGTGTCAGAGAAGAAGGGAGTGTATTCTAGAGATATTGCAAAGATGAAATCAGTAGACCTTGAAAACAGATGACCAAGTGAGACTTGGACTGTGACCTGTTGTTGGCCAATCGGTGAGAGCCAGAGTGATTTGGGTTTAAGGCATGGTCCATATAAAAGAAATCTAGCCCATAAACCATCTACCAAGATATCTCACAAGTTTTCAGTGATCAAAATTTATATAGATATAGATACAGATATGTAAAATATCAATTAATATAAAAATCATAATAGAGAAAAACAATTAAACTTGATAAACCAAATCACCTCTTGATCATAATGATGGGCAGGGAGGAGGAGGGAGTTACTACATACTTATATATTATAGATATATTTATATAAATCTATAGATACACATATATACACGCATGTATATGTATATATAGACATGCATACTATATATATATATATATATATATATATATATATATATATATATATATATATATATATATATATATATATATATATATATATATGTATGTATTGGTCCCAGCCCAAGCCTCACTTGGTCACTTGGTCACTCTCTTTGACAATGAAAGACAAACAATGATCAGTGAGTAATAGCAGTTGCCCCACTGGGGACCCAACTTGCCAGTTCCAGTTGGGTAACACAACTCCTTTCTTCCTTCCTCTCTTCCACCCTCCCTCCTTTCCTTCCTTCTTCCCTTCCCTCCTTTCCTCCTTTCTCCCCTTCTTCCTCTCCCTCTGTCCACATAGGAAATTGTCCACATAGGCTTGGAATACGATATTCCGGAGGTCAATGGAGCTGAGATTAAAACCAAGCATCACCTACCCAGAAAAACTGAGTATGATGCTCCAAGGCAAAATATGGATTTTCAACAAAATAGAGGACTTTCAAGCTTTCTCAGTGAACAGACCAGAGCTGAATAGAAAATTTGACTTTCAAACACAAGAATCAAGAGAAGCATGAAAAGGTAAACAAGAAAAAGAAATCACAAGGGACTTACTAAAGTTGAACTGTCTTGTTTACATTCCTACATGGAAAGATGATGTGTATGATTTGTGAGACCTCAGTATTAGTATATGTGTGTGTGTGTGTGTGTGTGTGTGTGTGTGTGTGTGTGTGTGTGTGTGGTTTGCCATTTCCTTCTCCAGTCCATTTTACACATGAGGAAACTAAATCAAATGGGGTTCCATGACTTGCCCAGGGTCACATAGCTAGTAAGTGTCTGAGGCCAGATTTGAACTCAGGAAGATGATGCCACCTAGCTGCCCCCATAGTTGATTGTACTTTATAGAAAACCATGAGCTAATCTAGGGGAGAAGCTGTGCCTGCTTCAGTGTGAATCTGAGATATCTGGAAATAGCAAATCTCCAGGGCCCCTAATTTATTAAGGCAGATAGTTGAGACTAATTCTGCAAATGGGTGGTTGTCATTGTTATTGTAAGACTTATACTTGAAAATTTTATACATTTCTGATTTTAAGGAATTCATGGAGGCAGCTCGGTGGCTGTAACAACAATGTTACTTTCTGCTTCTGTGGCTGTGTAAGACCAACAACACTGGTACACAGAGGGCTACTAGCACAGGTTCTTTGATTTGCTTTTCTAAGGAAAGCAACTTTAAGAGGTTTACAATCTTACTTTAATTAAATGTACATATATTATTCACTTAGTTCAGGGGGGAAAACCAGTACCCTGAACTTCAGAGAGAATATAAACAGAAATTACAAGTGGAAATTATATAAGCAGAGCAAATAAAACACAGAAATCAACAGGCTTCTAGCTGTCTCACCAGGACATTACATACATAGTTACCAGAGAGAGAAGTACCAACATCTGGGTTTTTCAAAGCTGGGGGAGGGGCTCCTTAACAATGGCTACCTAGAGTCTTATCTGGTCAAATCACATGACACTCTTTGAGTGAGTGAGAGTCCCAAAGCAAAATGCTTACCTCAGAGTATATATACACTTCTTCAGGGTGAGAGGGCATCACAACCATGCAACTAAACCCATGTGACCTAAGCCTTCCCTTTGCTTATGCAGGTCATCAAAGACTTTTGATTGAAACAAAGGCAAGACTCAAAGGCACTTGATTGTCTTAGCGCTGAGAAGCACTCCAAAACAAAAGACAACAAAAAAGTTCCACCTTGCTTACCGTTATAGTGGCTCAGTGAATAGAATGCTGGACCTGGACTCAGAAAGACCTAAATTCAGATCCAGCCTTAGACACTCACTAGCTGTGTGATCCTGGGCAAATAATGTAAACTCTGTTCACCTTAATCCACTGGAGAAGGAAATGGCAAACTTTTCCATTATCTTTGCCAAGAAAACCCTATATAGGGTCACAAAGACACTACCAAACAACAAGAAGTAATTTATAGCTATAATAATATAGAACAAATCTTGC
Source organism: Trichosurus vulpecula (assembly GCF_011100635.1). Classification (NCBI taxonomy): domain Eukaryota; kingdom Metazoa; phylum Chordata; class Mammalia; order Diprotodontia; family Phalangeridae; genus Trichosurus; species Trichosurus vulpecula. Next base: position 41,898,857 of record NC_050575.1, read on the forward strand.
GTTCCAGTCAGGAGCTACAAGAAAAGCACTGTGCTCCAATCAGGAGCTAAAGGAAGGCAGAAACTAAGAATGGCATGAAGATAGTAACTGGAACAGATGACATAATAATCATCTGTAGTCATCAGTGAAGCTTTTCAGATCTACTAATACTCTGCCAAGATTCTTTTTCTGCCTAACAAACCTTCTGGTTGAATTCCATTTGTACTGAATCTCTGTCTGCCTAAGACTAAAACATTGCTATCTTTAATCTCTACTTCCCATTGTCTCATTCCTTTCTACCTTAATCCTACTCTTACAATATCCAACTCTACAGTAGATTTTCTCATCCTTCAAACTGTACCCTCTGCAATTTCTGTCCCATAAGTGACAAGCTTTCCCTTAAGACCTCTTCCCTTTCCTCACAAAAATCACTAAAAAAAAAAAAAAAGAAAAAAAGAAAAAAAAAAGCTATTTTCCTTTCACATGCCTTCCATCATCCAGCATTTAAAGGGGCCTAGCTCCCTTTGTGTAACATGACATTCTTGGCCATACTTTCCAAAACTAGTTGCATCTTCTCTGATACTCCCTCCTTCTCCCATCCTGTATGCATATTCACTGGTTCTAGAGGAAGAGTTAAAATAAATACTCCTTGCTCCTCACTGACACTTCCAGACTGTCCTTGTACTGCCATTACTCATCAACCTTTCTGCATTTGAAGAACAATACAATTTGTTAAACCAAATGTTCTCTTATAATGCAATGGGAAACAATCAGCTCTGAAAACATTTTTAAAAACTTTTTGTAAGATGAGTTGCTGGTAACAGGTTCAGTTTACTAACTATGGGTACTGAGTATACTTCAGCTGAAAGCAAAGTTACATGAGAGATTTTTTGAATGAATTGCTTTTAATAATGTTGAGTAGAATTTTTTAATTCATTAAACTCTTTTAACTGGCTTCATAGTTTTACTTTACATGAAACTCTATTTTTTTTTACAGGAAGTACTGATAGATAGGGTGTCCCAAACATCTTAATGCAGTTTTAAACTATTAAAGTTTAATTAGCTTAAAACTTTAATAACTTAAAGTGATACTAAAAAAATTGGAACTCTCTGTACTTATTGAAGAGAAAGGTCCTAAGACTCTAATCTCTTCCAAAGCTCTTGCAGCCTTGTCCATTTAAAATGATACATTTGTAAGGAATATTTTCTTCTAAACATCAGAAGATTAAAGTATTTTTAAAATAACCATCATATTGTATTCAAAAAGATGATAAATTTTGATAAATGAGTTGTTGTAATGACTTGGTAATTATATACCTTGCCATAGCGAAGGAGCTTCAAGTTATTTTTAAGAAATTTCTAACTATCAAAAGATTTGATTAATTGTTTAAGATTGTTTCCTTAGGCATAAGGATAAGCAGAATAAGAGTTAGGAGACAGAAAATTTCTTTGACTCAATAAAACATGGTGGCTTTAGTCCACAAGCTTATTAAGACCTGAGACTGAACTACCTCAGAGATTAGATTGGACAAATGCCCTATGGTCTATAAAGTAGTTTTTATTCTAGATGTGAAGGAGAAAATGGTAGGTTACTTTGTGAAACAAGTATCATATTACCAAGGCCTGAGAAACTACAGGGCTCTAAAATAAAACAAAACAAAGATAGCTTCATAAGTAGGAAGGTTTTGGTTTTTTTATAAATATAGTAGGAGAAACATTCTACAGATGATTGTTGCATAGTGCTTGTGGGAATGGAGAAAATGATTGTAAAAGTGTATGTACATATTTCTTATAAATTGTACTTGACCTTTTCATTCCTATGTTTATAAATCCAGCCCCACCAAAGAAAAATAGATACTTATGTATATCTATCACAAAGAGATGATAAGAATTTTTGTGCCTTCAATTCACTATACATATGTTTCTTCTATATTTATTCCTTATACATTCCCTCTCCTATCCATATTTTTGCACTGATTGACTCCCAAGCCAGAAATGCATCACCCTTCATTAAACATCTTACTTCCTTCAACATGCAGTTCAAGAATCCCAAGACAAGATGTCTTTCCTGTTCCTGAGTACTCCCTCTCCCTATATGTCTTGGATTTATTTTTTATTTATTCTGTGTAATCCACTTTTTCTTGACATACTCAGATTGTCTAATATAGAGGGACTTTTGGAGAATGCCCAGATAGCCTAACATGGTTGCCTCTGTGTTCCCTACCATGTCGATGAGGGTAACCTACTTTAATTGGCTGTATAGTCAGAAAAGTCAGTGTCGTTAAAACTATTGACATTGAGCCAGTCTCTCTCGTTCTGCTGTGCTCTTTCCTGTGCTCGTCCAGAGGGTGAAGATCCCAGTTCACCCACAGCATGGATGGTACTTTTGCTCCTCTGCTTTCCCTCTTGTAATCTTGGCTTTAAGACTGTGATGGCTCAAACTCCCTGGTCTGGAGAGGATCACCTCTAGTGCCTGAAACTGAGAACAAACAACATAGAACAGAAATAAATGCCCTCGGACCCATTTCTCAGAACCACAATAAAAGAGGGAGAGAAGGGGAAGGAAGTTTAGAGATCAGTAGAGAGATGGAAGCAGGATAGGCAGATTCAAGCATAGAAATGGTGATCCATGGGAGCTAATGAGTTACAAAGTGAGATAGTATAAAGGGAGAAAAGAAGAGGCCTCAGGACAGAACTCTGAGGGCCACTTACAGTTAGAGCGTGTGATCTGGTGGAAGATCCAGCAGAGGAGATAGAGGAAGAGTGGTCCAATAGGTAGGAGAAAAACCAAAAACCTAGAGAGAAGAGAAGATTAAGGAGGTGGGGTGATCAACTGTGTCAAAGCTACAGAGAGGTAAAAGAGAATGCAAATTTGAGAAAATGTCATTGAATTTGGCGTCTAAGAAATCATTAGTAACTTTGGAGATAGCAGTTTTGGTGGAATGATGAGGTAAAAAGGTGAATTATAATGAAGAAAGTGAGTGCACTCAATTGGGTATCTTACCCCACAGGAAAGTAGGGGGAAGGGGATAAGGCGGGGGGCGGGGGGGGCCAGGGGAGATGCTAGAAGGGAAGGCAGATTGGGGGAGGGAGTAGTCAGAAGCAAACACTTTTGAAAAGGGACAGGGTCAAAGGAGAAAATAGAATAAATGGTGGGTGGGATAGGGTGGAGGGAAATAGAATTAGTCTTTCACAACATGACTATTATGGAAGTGCTTTGCATTACTACACATGTATAACCTATATTGAATTGCTTGCCTTCTCAATGAAGGTGGGTGGGTGGGGAGGGAAGAAGGGAGAGAATTTGGAACTCAAAGTTTTAAAAACAAATGCTAAAAATTGTTTTTACATGCAACTAGGAAATAAGATACACAGGCAAGAAAGTAAGGGGAAAGGGGATAAGAGAGGTGGGGTGGGGTGATAGAAGAGAAGGCAGACTGGGGAAGGGGGTACTCAGAATGAATGTCATCTTGGGGTGGGAGGGGGAGGGGAGAGATGGGAAGAAAATTTGTAACTCAAAATCTTGTGGAAATGAATGTTGGAAACTAAAAGCAAATACATTAATCTAAAAAAAAAAAGAAGAAAGTGAGTGGAAAGAAAGTGGAGGCACTAATTGTAAATGGCCTTTTAGAGGAGTTTGACTGCAAAGGGAAGAAGAGATATAGGATAATAATTAGCCAGGATGGAAGGATGAAGTGAGAGGGGTTTGGTTTCGTTTTGTTTTTTCAGAATAGGGAGACATGAGCATGTTTGTAAACAGTAGGGAATGAGGCACTAGATGGGGAGAAATTGAAAATAAGTGATAGAATAAGGTTGACAGAAGTGGTAATCTCTTGGCGGAGACAGGATGGGATCCTTGAGGGATTAGCCTTGGTGAGGAGCAAGGCTACCTCATCATGTGAGACAGATGTAAGAGAGGAGAGTATGACATAAGGCATCTGAGTGACATAATATGAAGAAGAGAAGAAAAGAGGGAGTTCACAGTGAATTCCTTTCATTTTTTCTATAAAATATGAGGCAAGGTATTCAGCTGAGATGGTGGAAAGATGGGGAACCATGGGAAGAAAGAAACTCTCTGGGCCTCCGCAAAAACAAATAGACTGTCTTCTTTTAGAAGCAAAGCCCTAGTTTTCTCTATTTTATATGATCTGGATATACTCAAAACAAAGGCCTATTACATGCACATGGGTATGTATGTATACATATACATGTCTCATTCTCTTATCTAGAGATGGGTAGCATATTTGATTATTATTCTTCTGGAATTGTGACTAGTCATTATATTGTTTAGAGTTCCCAAACTTTCTAAGTTGTTTTGTCTTTATTACAATTATTGGCATTTTATAAACTGTTCTGGTTCTGTTAACTTTACTTTGCACCACTTTATACATATTTTTCCTGGTTTCTCTGAATTCATTTCCTTTATCATTTCTTATATTACAATACTATATACCCCCTCAGATTCCTATTCTTTGCCACTTCAAAAAAAGCTATAAATATTTTTGGACATTTTTATTTGCAGCTTGTTTTTCTTGGGACTAATCTTTCCCTTAATCTACCTTTTCATTAAGTCTCCCTTGTCTCCTTTCTTGCCTATTTCTCTGTTGAGTAAAATATGTTTCTGTACTCAAGGTGGGGAGGGGAGGAGTGAGGGGTGTTTGTTCCACTCCTTTAACCAGTTCAGATGAATAAGATTGAAGTGTCTGCTGATCCTCTCACCACTTCTGGCTTGTTTGTACAGCTGTCTACTTGCATACATGATTATGTGAGATAATTTTCCCCAATCTCCCCTTCCCTTTCCCCCAAGTATACTCCTCTTCCTATCTCTTTCTCTTCATCTCTTAAGATTATCAAGATATAACAGAACACTCCCAGATCTTGTCAAATTAGACTCCCTCTATGACTTGTGCCCTTTCTGGAATTTGGCTATAATGTTCTTTGGACTTTTTATTTTGGGATCTCTTTCCTGAAGTGATTGGTGGATTCTTTCAATGTCTATTTTACCCTCTGGTTCCAGGATGATAGTGCTGATAGGGGACATGTATCATCTTTCCACATGTGGATGTATACAGCTTGTCCTTGTTCAGCCCTTTCTAATTTTTTATGCATGTTTAACTTTTGTTTCCCTTAGCTTTACTTAATCTTCTCCCCTCCTACTTCTCTGTCAAGTAAGACAGACTTCTATTTTCAATTCCCTCTTTGAGCTAATACTGATGACAGTAAAATTCAAGCAATATCCATTGCCCACCCTCCCATCTTGTGCTCCATCTCTTCATGTGAAATAATTTACCCAATTCTACCTCTCCTTTCCTTCTGTACCCAGTGTACCCTTCTTTCTCATCCCTTGATGTTTTCATGTCATTTCCTTAAATTCACCTTATATCCATACCCTATCTGTGTATGTTCCTTCTAGCTGTACTAGTAGTAAAACAATTTTTAAGAATCATCTACCCATGTAGGGATGTAAACAGTTTAGCTGTATTGAATCCCTTATGTTTTCTTTTCCTTTTTTCCTGTTTCTGCTTCTCTTGTGTCTTGATTTAGAGATCAAATTTTTGTTTTAATTCTGGTCTTGTCCTTATGAAAGCTTCTATTTCATTGAATGACCACTTTTTTCCTTTGATGTATTATGCTTAGTTTCACCAAGCAAGTGATTCTTGATTGTAGTCTGTATCAGTAAGGCAATAATAACAATCTAGATGATAATTGTCAAAATGCCTTAGTGGTTCTGTATTGCAAAGTATATGAGACTCTCCACATAGAAGGTAGAAAAAGTAAACCGTTTATTCAGACACCAGAGAACCATATCCCACAAGCCATTTATCCAATCTATCAGAGCAGTAAAACATTCCATATATAATATCACAACAAGGAGCCTCACCATCCCAAAACCCCTCCCACCCCCTGCTGGGGTCTTCCCCAAAACAAACTCACAGTACAGTTAAGTCAGCCTATTCAGTTCTATCATGAGGGCGGCCATTAGCAGCCATTAGCGTCCATAACTGTTCTCTCTCTCTCCCTCTCTCTCTCTCTATCTCTCTCTTAGCATTTCCTGTGATATAACTTCCTTTTCCTGTCAGGAAACTCCTCCCACCACATGTAACTTAGGCTTCCTGTGACATAAGCAGGTCACATGGCCTATTAACAGGTGGGAAAGATCTTCGAATCCAAATTGCGACTACATAATCCTAGTTTCTTGGCCTTCCAGAATCTCATGTTCCATGACTTCTGATCTTATAATGTTACAGCTACCAAGTACTGTGTAATCCTTATTGTGACTCCTTGATATTTGAATTGTTTCTGGCCACATGCAGTATTTTTTCCTTGGAGTTTTTATTTTGGGATCTCTTTCCTGAAGTGATTGGTGGATTCTTCCAATGCCTATTTTGCCCCCTGGTTCCAGGATATCAGGGAAGTTTTTCTTAATAATTTCTTGAAAGATGCTATCCAGGTGCTCCTTTTGATTATGACTTTCGAGTAGTCCAATGACGATATTATCTCTCCTGAATCTGTTTTCCAGGTCAGTTGTTTTTCCCATAAGATATTTTACATGTTCTTCTATTTTTTTTTATCCTTTTGAATTTATTTGATTGATTTTTAGTGTCTCATAGAGTCTTTAGCTTCTACTTGCCCAGCTCTAATTTTTAAGGAGTTGTTTTCCTCAATTAGCTTTTGTACTTTCTTTTCTATTTGGCCAATTGTAAGGAGTTGTTTTCTTCAGTGGATTTTGTATCTCCTTTTCTGTTTGACCAATTCTCCTTTTTAAGCAGTTGTTCCCTTTTTTCAAGTGGTTGATTCCTTTTGCATAATTCTCTTGTGTTACTCTCATTTCTTTTCCCAATTTTTCTTCTACTACTTTTATATGATTTTTAAGCTCCTTTTTGAGTTCTTCCATGAGCTCTTTCTGGGCTTGAGACCACTTTCCACTTTTCTTTGGGGTTTTGCCAATAGATGTTTTGATTACTCTTATCCTCTTCTGAGTTTGTGTCTTGATCTTCCCTGTCACCATAATAACTTTCTATGGTTAGATTTTTTGTTGTTCTTGTTTTTTCTCCTCTTTTTGGGGGGCCTTTTCCCTTTCTTTTAAATTTGAGTTCTTCTCACAGGTGGAAGGGGACACTGTCTCAGGCTTCTTGTGCCAGGAACTATAGGGGCTGGCTGTTTACCTGGTGCTGTACTGTTGTTGCCCTGAGGCCTATGGTGGACCCTCATGTCTGGTAATGCACTGAAGGGGTGGTGTGGGAGTGTGACTCTTGCTGCTGGAGGCCTTGGGGGTCTGGTAGCTTACCTAGTCCTGAACAGGGTTCTCACAGTGGTATCTGGCATGTGCTGAGGCTGGTGGGGTATATTCTGCATTTCCCTGAGGCTACACTGAAGCCCATGGCTATGCTGAAGCATATGGTGGTTCTCCGAGCTGGAGTCTGCCATTCCCCTGGTTATGCTGAGGCAAGTGGGGTGTTCAGGTGTTGGCATTTTCCTGCTTCGCTGCCCTGGGGTTCAGGATCTACCTCTGGTTTGCTGAGATGGGGCTTGCTACTGGTTTGCTCCATAATAACTCTTTATGGTGAGATTCCTTTCTTGTTTTTTCTTCCACACTACTTTGTGGCTTTAGGGTTGATATTAAGGCTGGGCTCTATCACACTTCTGGTGGGAATGTCTGGACTGGTCTTATTGCTGCTTTCTTGGGGTATCGAGTGTTGTGTTATGCTGGGATCAAAGGCACAGATTGGGCACCTGCAAGCTTTTAGTCCTCCTAAAATGGTCTGATCCAAGGCAAAATATTATTGCTGCCCCCTCATTCTAAGCTCTGCAACTTCCTGACCTGGGTTTAAATCTGAACAGCAGTAGAATGCTGACCTTATCAGCCAGCTAGAAAGCTCTTTTGTTTCAGAGGACGGACCTATAGGCTCCCATTTGGCATGGGATTTTTTTTCTTGTTATTCGTCATTGGGCTGAGACAGATGCTGAAATTCAGACCTTACTTTACTCCTGGGGTCTGAGCCACACCATTGCTGTTTGCTTCTGAACTTTTTTCTTTCTTGGTTCATTGACCAGAACCTCCATACCTGAGAATATTACCCCAGGGCACAGGTCTTCTTTTCAATCCACCCTGGATCTATTACCCAGGATTCAGTAGTGAGTGACAAAACTGCCACTTGGCATTTGCCCCGTTGCTGTACTCTAATACAGATCTAAGACCACTTCTCACCCTTGTATACAGCCTCTCCTTGAGAAGTGGAGGGCTCAAGTGAGTGGAGTGCTCCTGCCTTAACCCTGTCCACAATGTCTGCAGACCTCTCTGTCTGTCTCCCTTTACAAACATGATATAGACTGAGAGAAATTATAATTAATAACTAATGATCTGGGGAGATTCACAATTCCCCCTTTTCTCTATCCTCATTTCAAGACCACAGTCTCTGAAGGTTGAGCTAATCTTCTCCTCTATCTGACCCCACACAACCTTACAAGGAATCTCTACTGTAAGGTGAATTCCATTCAATCAAGCTTGGGTGGAGACAGACCCTTTGTCTAAATTGCTCAAGTCTGGGTGTGGTCTGGGTATAGAGATAATCTCTCCTTCCAAGGGTGGCAAGGTGTCATTCTTAGCCCCTCATTGTAATATTCATTCTCTCATTAATTGCTAACCAATCAGAGTTGATTTCCATCCTTGTGAACACTCCTTTTCCAAAAGAACATATGAGTTTTTAGCCCAACTGCCATGATTATCTTGGTCTAAGAGAGGGACAGCCAAATGACCATCCTTTTATTAAAATGTTGGCATTATCAATAAAATTATTAAATTACCCAGAAATTATGTCTCTTGAACCTTTTTCTTATCTCAAGACAAATGACTCACTATAACTTTTTCTGGATTTCACCATCAGGATTCAGTCTTGTGCATTTTGTAGGCCGGTTGGAAGGAGTTTTGTGGAGTGGAATTCAGGTGTGTTGCTTCTTCTACTCTGCCATCTTGGTTTTGTTTAAACTTCAAAATTTTCATTCAGCTCTGGTCTTTAGGAAAGCATCAAAATCCTCTACTTCATTCCCCTTGTAGAATTACATTCATTTTTGTGAGTAATTTACTCTTAGCTACAAGCCTATATCCTTTGACTTCTGAAATATCATATTCTAAACTCTCCTCTTCTTTGTAGCAGTAGCTACTAAATCATATGTGATTCTGACAATGACTCCCCAGTGCTTAAATTTTCTTTCTGACTGCTTGCAGTGCTATCCCCAATTTTTGAGCCTATTCTTAAATAATATGATTTTGAATTCCTTTTGCTCTCCTATTTGCCCTCATATAGATACCATCTAGCTAGCCTATCATTGTCTTCCCGGAGCCATACACAGAACTTAACACAATACTCCAGATATGGACTGATCAGGGAAGAAAACAACATATCTAACATGGCCATGTCTTCAGTACCTATTAAGTACTACCAATGTAAACCTAATAGGAATTGATGAAATTAGAAGACCTACAACTTCCCTAAAAGACAGCTATTGTCAGGCTACTCATTTAAAATAAGTCAAGATTACTCTTGTAGTGTATGACTTCAGAGCCAAGTTTCAAGGTTGTTGGAGGTCTGTATATTTCTGGTATATTTAATACCAGCACTTCAGACTAGGGCAGGGTACTCCTTTGTCTCTATCTCTGTCTCTCCTTCCTTCCTTCTTTCCCTTCCTTTCTCCCTCCTCCTTTTTTTCTTCCTCTTTCTCATCTTCCTCTCATGCATCAAATAATTCCCAAGAAGTAAATAGTAAAGTTTGCTATAGAGATTAAAAAAGAAACACAGTTGTCAGATGATGGGCTACAGAGATCTCCATTTTTCTGGCATAGTCCATTTTGTTTGTTTACTGGATTAAGAATAATTCATCTTGTCACATTCCAGGGTTACCATATAATTATGTTAAACAGAGAGAGAGAGAGATTTTGGCCACACCACTGTTGATGTGCCCAAATAAACAGTCAGAAGAAACTATCTTAATTCCTTGATTGTGACCTTGGCAGGGAAAATAAGCCTTGTTATTTTAGCTTCCTATCATAATACATACAGTCTTATGAGGAGGTGATTCTGGGTCTGTGATGACATATGCACTGACCTGGCTTAAGAATGGGAGTGTTCCTTTGCTTTAACTTGTCTTTCTTGAATGTTCTTGAAACTCTTTTAATATGACTCACAAAATTAGGTAATTTCTCAGCTGATGCCTCTTTTGTTCTTGAAATATTCAGAAATGTAATGCAAAGGATGGACACCCAACTACATCTTTTGAAATGGGCTTATATGTTCTGCTTCTCCAACCCAAGTAAGAATTTCCATGAAAGCAAAGGAAAGAAGAGACTTAAACTACAAAAATTAAAAAAAAAAATAGAAGGATCACAGAATTTGGATAGGACATCAGATGCCATCTAATCCAATACATAAACAAAGGGAATTGCCACTATAACATATCTAAAAAATGGTTGTCCAGCCTCTACTTGAAGATCATCAAGGAGGGGGAACTCAACACCTCTCAAGGTAGGCAATTTCACTTTTGGATAGTCAGTCAACAAGCATATATTAAGCACCTACTTTGTACCAGGCACTGTACACACACATACACTGCATAGACTGGGGATACAAAGAAAGATCAAAAACGTACCGACTCTCAAGGAGTTCAAAGTCTAGTGGGGAGATAACTCACAAAGAAGTCTGTACAAACAAGCTATACCAGATAAATGGCAATAATCTCAGATAAAATTAAGGAGGCCTGGGAATGACTTTTTGGGGAAAGGGAGACTTTAGCAGATCAATGAAGGCAGAGATAAGGAGGAAGAGAGTTCCAGGCATGAAGCTCTGCCAGGGAAAATGCACAGAGTCAGGAAATGGAATGTCATGTTTAAGAAATATAAATAAGGTCAGTGTCACCGAGTTGCAGAATATGTGGAGGGATAAGGTAAAAACACTTGAAAGTCAGGTAGGGGAGAGGTTGTGAAAGTACAGCTGGAATTAAAGGAAATTTTTCCTAAAATCTGTTTGTTTTTTAAACTTCCTTCATTCCCCCTGGGTCTGTTATTTGTTACCAAAAATAACAAACTTAATACTTCTTCCACATGACAGTCCTTCAAATACTTAAAGACAACTATCATGACCTTTCTGACTTTTTCCTTCTCCAGGCTAAACATCTTTAGCTTCTTCAAAAGATCCTCATATGACATAGACTAGAGGTGTTTTACCATCCCGGTTACACTCCTATGGATACCTTACCACTTATCATTTTTGTCAAAGAGTAGTGCCCAGAAGTGACCACAATACTCCAGATAAGGCCTAAGAAGAAGAGAATACAATGGAACAATTACTTCCCTATTCCTAAAAGCTACGTATTCAAAATTCATCCCAATATCCCAGTAGATCTGTTGGCTGCTGTATCACATTGCTGATTCATATTGAGTTCGTTGTTCACTAAAACCTTCAGATCTTTTTCAGAAAACAACATGCTAACTATGCTATATTATTGCAGTTGATTTCTTTACATCTAAGGACAACACTATATTCTTATCCATATAAGATTTCGTATTAGATTCATCTCAACGCTCTGGCCTGTCAATATCTGAGTGGGGGATAGCGTCAAGATAGCAGGAACTCACCTGAGCTCTCCCCAACTGAACAACTTTAAATAATGCCTCAAAACAAATTCTGGAGCTGCAGAACCCACAAAAGAACAGGGTGCAACAATTTTCAAGCCAAAGACAACTTAGAAGGTCAGTAGGTAGTCTCCTGTACTGAGGTGAGAGTGGAGTACAGTCCCCAAGAAAGCAGCAGCAGGCCTTGGAGGAGACTGAATCAGTGGTGGCAATGACAGTTTTTGAACTTCTCAGACCACAGACAGTAAGGGGGTCAGACAAATGGTCAGAAGAAAATCACAGGGGTCCCTTTGCTGGCTCTGGGGGCAGGACTCTGTTCCATTGCCCATACCTGAATATGGATTGCAGTCCTGGGTCTCAGTCCCAGGGTGAAGAGGAGCACTAGTGCACCAGAGTTTGCCATCATGGTGGAGCTAGGACTTTTGTCACAATTCCAAGGCAAAAAATAGAGCTTGTGGTCATGCACAGACCAGAATACAGGCTAGGAGAGTAGTAAACTCACCTCTCCATAGATCATACCATTTCAGAAGAACTGAAATTTCACTCCAGCTCTATTTATTTCTAAGCTTTCTAGTATTTTTAATTAGCAATGGGTGTTGTATTTTGTCAAAATATTTTTCTGCATTTACTGAGATAATCATGTAAATGTTTTTGCTTTTATTGTTAATATAGTCAATTATGTTCATAGTTTTGCTAAAACTGAATATTCCTTGCATTTCTAGTATAAGTTCAGCCTGATCATTATGTATGATCTTTGTGCTATTTACTATAGTCTCTTTGCTCATATTCCATTTAAAATGTTTACATTAATATATATTAAGGAAATTGGTATATAGGTTTCTTTCTGTTTTGGCTTTTTCTGGTTTAGCTATCAAGCTCATATTTGTATCAGTGAAATAATTTACTAGGACTCTTTTTTTAACTTTTTTTTTTTAGTTTATGTAGTATTGAAATTAACTGTTTTGTATTAATTAAATTAAATTAAATGTTTTATAGAATTTGCTCATAAATCCATCCATCCTGGGAATTTGTTTCTTAGAGAGTATATGACTTTTAAATTTTGTTTTGAAGATAAAGTTTTTAAAATATTTCATTTTCTATCCTGTTAATATGAACAATTTTTATGTTTTTAAATATTCATCCAGTTCATTGAGATTATTCATTTTGTTGACATATAGTTGGATGTAATAGCTCCTAGTAATTGCTTTCACTTTTTCTTTATTTTCTTCAGTTTACCTTTCAAATTTTTTTGATATTGGTAATTTGGTTTTCTTCTTTTTTTTTTAAAGTACAATTACTTTATGTATAATATTGTAAAATTACCTCATGCATATATATTTTAAAAAAACCAGCTCCTATATTAATTAGCTATTTTTTAGTTTCAACTTTGTTCATTCCTTTTTTATTTTTAAGATTTCTATTCTTTTTTTTTTTTGGCTGTAACTAGGGGTATTTAATCTGTTGACATTTTAAGTTTTTTTTTTAATTTATTTGCATGCCCAATTTCTTGATCTGCTTTTTCCTTTTTTGTTGATAGATGTGTTTAGTTTTAAATTTCCCCCTAAGTACTGCTTTGGCTGCATCCCACAAATATTGGTATATTATCTCAAAATTATCATCATCTTTATTGAATTTTTTTCATTTTTTCCTTGACCTACCCATTCTTTATGATTAAATTATTTAATTTCCAACTAGTTTTAAATCTTTCCTTCAAAGTCTCTTTGTTGATATAATTTTTATTACATCATGATCAGTAAAAGGTATGTTTTATTTCTGCTTTCCTGCATTTGTTTGTGAGGCTTTTATGCCCTAATCCATGGTAAATTTTTGTGAGCATTTTCTCATGCACAGCTGAGAAACAGATGTACTCCCATTCAATATTCTCCAGATGTTTTTCATAACTAATTTTTCTAAAATTCTGTTGATCTCCTTAACTCCTTTCTTGTTTATTTTTTGTTTAAATTTAGCTAAGTCTGAGAGGGGTAAATCAAGATGATCCACTATTATAGTTTTACTAATTTAAGAAATTCTTGTAATAATTTAGATGCCATGCCATTTTGTGCCCTGTCCTGAGAGGCTATATGTATTATCTCCCCATGTAAGAATGTAAACGATTTATCCTTATTTATTTCCTTACTATTGCTTACAGTGTTTGTCTTTTTATAATTCTCTTGACTCTGGTCTTTTCATCAGGAATGTTTAGAAGTCCTTTATTTTGTTAAAAGTTCATTTTCTCCCTCTAGGATTATTTTCAGTTTTTTGGGTTAAACAGTTTTTGTTTTCAAGATTGGATGCTTTGCCTTCTAGAACATCATATTCCGAGCTCTCTACACCTTTGGAGTAGTAGTTGGGCACTAAATCTTGTATGAACCTTACTGAGACTCCTCAGCACTTAAACTATTTCTTTCTGTTTTTAGCAGTGTTTTTTTTTCCTTTGACTTAGAAACTCAGGATTTTTGCTTTAACCTTAGGAGTTTTCATTGGGGGTTTCTTTCAGAAAATGATGAATAGATTCTTCCAATCTTCATTTTTGCCCTCAGGTTCTCAGGTCTAGACAGTTTTCTCTTATTTCTTTGAAGTGTACTGTCTAGGTTTGTTTATATATTATTATTATGGCTTTCAGATAGTCTAATGATTCTTAAATCTCCTTATTCCATTTTCCAGGTAGGCTATTTTTCCTATGAGATGTTTCTATTTTTTAGACACTTAGATTTTTTTTCTTGATGTTTTGTGGAGTCTGATTCTATAAGACCAATTTTAATTTTCAAGAAGTTATTTTCTTCAGCAAGGTTTTGTACCTCTTTTTCCAAGCTGTTAATTCACTTTTCATAATTTTTCTTTCCCCATTTTTCCCTGTATTGATCTCATTTGGCTTTTTAAATCATTTTAATTTTCTTTTTAAAATTCTTGTTTTAACTCTTCTAGGAATTTTCGTTGGACTTCTATCCAAGTTACATTTTTCTTTGAGCATTTTCAAATAATTTTCATCTGTGTTTCTGTCTTGATCTTCCCTGTCTCCATAATATCCCTGTCTCCATAATATCTCTTTATTAAGGGATACTTTTTTTTTTTTTTACTGTTTGCTCATTCTTCCAGCCTATTCCTTGATTTTGGATTTTATTTTAGCGTTAGTCTCTTGTACTCTTTGATGACGAGGTAGAATATCTGGCTTGGGCTTCCATCTTCTTAAATCCTTTGGCTGCTTTCACAGCTTAGCCTGGGACCCAGAAAGTTTTCGGTGCTCTCAAAGTGACATAATCCTAGGTAAACTCTACTCACCATCCTCCTGGTTTGATTTCTGCAAGTGTTTGAGTTAGGTTTGGGTTTGTCAGATTGAGTTAAATGGTCCTAGAATCAATCCCTATTAGCTTGCTGTGGAGCCCTTTTCTCTTTATCTGGGACTCCAATCCTTGTTATTTCTTACTAGGCTAAAGGTTAAAGATAAGTCACCACTCTGCTCTAGGAATCAGAGCCACATAGCTACCTTTCCAAAACTTGTTCCTTGCTCAATAAACAGCCATGGCCAGTGCATTTGACTATTCCTTTCTATACTAGTTCAGTGACCTGGTTAGTGGGCAAGAGAGCTGCCAGATATGTGATGGTTCCTATACATAGAACTTGTTCAGGGAACCCTTGTGGGATCTCTTTCTCCCCTAGGGCTTTTTGTCCTAGTACCCTTTCCCAGTCCTTTTTCAGTACCTGGCCACCATTTTCTCTTCTAATCTATTTATTCTCCTTCCAATTTGTTCCTCCAGAACTTTTATTTCTGGCATTATTTCTATTATATGTGGTCCTTGTGGAAAATCCATTTTTTCCTCTACTCTTTATTTGTACTTGTTACAGATTTACTCACTATTCTTTTTGGGTCTCTAGATTTACAGTGTGTTTTATATTGATCATTGTTTTAATTTATTCATCTCTCTAACTTTAGTTCTTGAATTGGGGCCACCCACTTTGGGGTGGTCAGTCCTGCTTGATCTCACCCTAATTCCCTCAAGGGTTTGTGCTGACCTCCACCTTCCAGGGTAAACCTCCCCTGGATCTTCGAAGTTTAGAGCACTGGATCTTCAAGACCTTACGTGGTATCTCAGGACAAAGGGATCAGAACCATGGATCCTTTTAATATAAATTGTGCCAGACTTTAGCATTAACATGCTGCTCTGGTCACTATTGCTCCCTGTGCCTTATAAGGTCCTTGGGCTTTCTGTCCTTCTCAGGTCTTTCCTAGGCCCTTTCTTTAGGGCCTTCTTAGGCCCTCTACTTCTGCTCCCTCTAGACACAAAGTCATTACAGGCTCTGGTCCATCCCAGGGAGTGCTGGGAGGCTGTTGACTTGTTTGTTGGTTCTTTACTATTGCCCATGCACTTCTGTATGATTTTTTTTTTGTAGATCCAGGGTGGGAGCTGTTACTTAGTTTATTTTTGAATTTCTGGATAGCATTATTTGGTCTGGAATTAATTTCAGGTGTTTGCTAGAGTGGGCACTGGGCAATCTACCTCCATTCAGGCAACCATTTTAGTCAGAATTCTCCATGAACTCCTCTTGATGAACTCATGCTAATTCTTTGTAATCACTTATTTCCTAAATGTTTACCTACCATCTCTTCAATTATCTATTCTAGAATTTTTCTCCTAGAATTGAAGTCAAGCTCATTGGCCTATCATTTGAAGACTCTGTTCTCTTCCCTTTTTTTGAAAATCAGGACATTTGTCTTTCTCCAGTCTTGGGGTACCTCTCCCATTTTTAATGATCTTTCAAATATCTCTGACAGTAATCACATGTAATGGTCCTTTCAGGACCCAAGGATGTGGTTCATTTAGGTCAGGTAACTTAGAGTAGGCCAAGGGAGCTAGATGCTTTCATACTATCTCTTTATCAATCTCGGATATCAACTTTTTTGGCAGTCACTTTTGTTCTCTCTTTTCCAATGTAAGTATCATTCTCCTTTGCAGAGAAAACAAAAACAAAATAAGAACTGAATAGTGCTGCTACCTTCTCTCTTAAGTTAGTTATTATCTCAACCACCCCATAAAAACATAGCAACCCTTCTTTGATCTTCCTTTTACTCACAATTTAGCTTAAAAGAAAACCAACTTCAAACTCTTTGTGTTGGCTTTAGATTTCTTTATTAGCCTCAGATCATTCTGAGCTTTAGTATTTCTGACACTTTTTACAAAACTTTTATAATCATATTCTTCTTCTGTTACCAAGCCATACATTTATCTTAAATTTTTTTTAAAGTTTAATTTGGTTAGTCAACTCCCTGAGCATCTACTCTGTTCTCTTCAGACCAATTTGATTTTTCCTCCATAGTGGAACTCATTTTTCTTGTGCCTTAAAAATTTTATTCTTGAGTATCTCCCTACCCTCCTGGGGTGAATTCTCTTGAAGTATTTTATCCCAAGAGATCCTATCTTTGATCCTACTGAGATTTATTTTCTCAAAATCTAGGGTACATATTAGACTATATGATTTCATTTTCTATGCTATTATCACAAGCTCTGAAAAGAAAGTTCTCTTTCCTCAAGGTTTCCATAATTTCCACCCCAGCAAGCCTAACAATCAGTGACAATCAGATTGAGAATAGAATTTCCCTTTGTGGATTCCTCCATCTTTTAAGGGATAAAGTTAGCAATAAACAATGTCAAGAAGTTTTTAGTTCTGCCTTTTATCAGAGAGCACACTATTATGTGTTTAGATAACTGAAGTCCTGTATTACTATAATATCAGGACCATATGCCTGGCTTGTGATCTGCTTATTTCCTCTTTCTGTCCAGGTGTTCTACAGTATACTCCAATGCTAAAAAATCACTTCTGTTTCCCCTTTCTTTGTTCTTTACCTACACACTCTCCTTTAGATGTCCCTTCTTTGGTTCCTGGATTTCCTCACATGATTATACTTTCTTAATATATAATGGCCTCTCCCTACCTCCCATTCTGTTAGTTTTTAATATGGTCCAGAGTCATAGTTTGAAACCCAGTTTCATCTCTGAAAGTACCAGTGATAACTATGAGGTCAAATTTGCCCCCATGCATTAGAACCTCTAAACTTTGGGGCATTTGTGTACAGACACTTGAGGACATGAGTTTCACTTCTGACTCTTGGTTTTTGTTTCTTATGAATTTCTGAGTACATCAGATTTTATTCTTTCTTTGTGGCTACTTTTTGGGGGGAATAACTTAAGAAATATACATTAGTAGCCTATTCTTTCCCCCATCCTTTTTAGTTTAAAGTCATTTAGATATGATTTTTCAGGACACTTGAGAATGCATTCTTACTAGCCTTACTAGTATCCCTTGTCTTCAATCAGCAATTGTGAAGAAAACCTTATGTTCTTTGTTTCTTGTATAGGACTTCCTAATCATTGCCAATATTTTATATTCCTTCTAGAAATGCCATATGTACTCATGTGAATAAAGTAAAGAATAGGTAATTTTGTCATATGTTTTGACATGTCTTAAAAGGTTCTTTGACTTAGAATGAAAAATGCTATCCACCTCTAGAGAGAGAACTGATGAACTCTGAGTAGAGACTGAACCATACTTTTTTATGTTCTTTATTTTTCTTGATCTCTGTGCACATATATGTTTTCTTTTATAACATGACCAATATATAAATATGTTTTGCATGGCTTCACATATGTAATTAATGTCATATTGCTTGTCTTCTCAAGGGGTCAGGAGGAAGGAGAAAGAAAATTTGAAACTCAAGATTTTTAAAAATGAGTGCTTAAAAATGTTTTGCATGTAATTGAGAAATATTTAATGAAATAAATAAAAATATATTTAAAAAATATTTTTGTTATGTCTTGATATATGCCTCCAAGAAAACAAATGGCTTCTATATTGTTATCAGGTCTACATGTTGCTGTCCCAATACTCCTGAGAAGGAAATCATCAATTTCTACTGCCCTTCTCTTCTGACCTCTACCTCTTATCTCTTACCTGTTAGCTCCTGTGACTTCTATTGTATCAATCTTTTGAGGACAAGCATTTCTTTCTCTTCAGATAACCCAGCTTTCTCTTCTTTAGGAAGAGTCTTAGGACTTCCATGAGGCAAGACAACAGAGTAAGCGGTAAATTGCTCTCACTCTCCATTACTGACCTCTGAAAAAAAACAGAAACTAGGGACCCAGGAGAAATCCTGAAACAGGAAAGTAGGAGGGAAAGGGGATAAGAGAAGGGGGAGCAGTGATAGAAGAGAGGGCAGGTAGGGGGAGGGGATAGTCAGAAGTAAAACATTTTTAAGGAAGGACAGAATGAAAGGAGAGAGAAAATATAATAAATGGGGTTAGGAGAGATGATAGAGGGAAAACAGTTAGCAATAATAACTGTGAAAAAAAATTTGAAGCAAGTTTCTCTGATAGAAGCCTCATTTCTCAAACACATAGAGAACTGAGTCAAATTTATAAAAATGAAAGTTATTCCCCAACTGATAAATGATCAAAAGATATGATCAGTTTTCAGATAAAGTAATCAAAGATATCTATAGCTACATGAAAAAATAGTCTAGCTCACTATTGATTGGAGAAATGCAAATTAAAACAATTCTGAGGTTCTATCTCATATTTATTAAATTGTCTAAAAGGACAGAAAAGGTAAATGACAAACGTTAGAGGGGATATGGGAAAAATGAGACGTTAATACACTGTTGGTAGAGTTGTGAACTGATTCAATCATTTTGTAAAACAGTTTGGAACTATGCCCAAAGGGCTATAAAACCATTGACCTAACAATACCAGTGCTAGGTCTGTATCCCAAAAGAGATTAAAAAAAAAAAACAAAAATAAAAGGACTTATATGTACAAAAATATTTATAGCAGTTCATTTCTCTGGACAAAAAATGGAAATTGAGGGGAAGCCCATCAGCTGGGGAATGGTTGAACATTTGTGGTATGTGATTATGATGGACTGTAAGAAATGATGAGCAGGATGCTCTCAGAAAAACCTGGAAAGATTTGCATGGGCTAATGCAAAGTGAAATGTATTGTGTACAAAATAACAACAGCATTGTAAGATGATCAGCTGTGAATGACTTAGCTATTCTCAGCAATACAATGATCCAAGACAGCTCTGAAGGATTTATGAGGAAAAATGCTATCCATCCCAAAAGAAAGAACTGATGGTATCTGAATACAGATTGAAGCATACTTTTTTATTTTATTTTTCTTGAGTTTTTTTGTCTATGTTTTCTTTCACTGCATGACTATTGTGGATATATTTTGTATGATTACACATGTATAATCTATATCAAACTGCTTGCCTTCTCACGGGGTGGGAGGAGTGAGGAGGGAGGGATGGAGAGAAGTTTTAAAGGTGAATGTTGAAAATTGTTATTACATAAACTGGGGGAAAATAAAAAATAAAATACTTTTTAAAAGTACAATTGGCTAGATGAAGAAGGAGGTACAAAAATCCAATGAAGAGAATAGCTCCTTAAAAAGTAGAACTGGCCAAATGGAAAAGGAGGTACAAAAGCTAACTAAAAACAATTCCTTAAAAATTAGAATTGGGCAAGTGAAAGCTAATGACTCAATGAGAAATCAAGAAATAATAAAAATAATGGAAAAAATAGAAGAAAATGTAAAATGCCTCACTGGAAAAACAACTGACCTGGAAAACAGATCCAGGAGAGATAGTTTAAGAATTATTGGTCTACCTGAAAGTCATGATCAAAAAAACAAAACAAAACAAAAACCTGGTCAACATTTTTCAAGAAATTATCATGGAAAACTGCCCTGAGGTCCTAAAACCAGAGGGTAAAATAATCATTGATTATCAATGAATATTGCAGCCAATTTCCAGAATTATCAGGTCATGGAGAAAATACTGCAAGCAGCCAGAAAGAAACAATTTAAATGTCATGGAACCATAGTCAACATTATTCAGTACCTAGCAGCTTCTACATTAAAGGATCAGAGGGCTTGGATTCCAGAAGGCAAAGGAACTTGGATTACAACCAAGAATCAACTACCCAGCAAAATTGAGCATAATCTTTCAGGGAAGGAGATGGACATTCAATTAAATAGGGGACTTCCAAACTTTCTTGATGAAAAAACCAGTGTTGAACAGAAAATTCAGTCTTCTAATACAAGACTCAATAGAAGCATGAAAAGGTAAACAGGAAAGAAAAAAAAAACCCATGATATTCAATAAAGTTAAAACATATACATCCCTACATGGGAAGGTGTTACTTGTAACTCTTTAGAACTGCATCCTTATTATGACATTTAAAAAGGGTATACACAAACAGAAGGTGTGGGTATAAGTTGACTTTGATGTGATGATGAAAAAAATTAATTGAGGCAGGAAAAAAGGGATTGTACTGAGAGAAGAGGAAAGGAGGCTGTATTGCTAATTCAATGTGCAGCAGCTGAATTTTACATTCGGTTTAGATAATGCTGGCAATAATACACATCAGGTAGATTATTATAAAGTAATATTTATTGATTACAAGCCATTAAATGTTATAGATTATATGACTATATAGAGAGATTATAAGAGTATATATACATCACCAAATCAAGGAAGCACCTACATCTGGGTTCATCAGCTGGGAAGTTCTGTTTCAGCCATCCAGAGTTCTGATTGGAAAATTCCCAGGCTATGCATCTATCCCACAGATGAGACTTCAGTTGGCTGTCCCTCCCTTTATAGGGTTTTGGACAAAGAGCCTAAAAATAGCTACACAAGACATGACTATCTGTTCCAGAATGGGGATATTTGCATTTTTCCAGGGATGGCCAGTCCCTTAAAGAGGCAAAATCCTGCCAGGAACATCTAATCTTAACGGGAAACAATATGGGGTTTATATACTTATTTCTTCTCAGCAAGTCATATCATGTTTCTTCTACCAGTATTAGGTCACAGAAAGGACACAGGTGTCTGCACAGCTTTACAAATTCAATATGGAAGACATAAAAATCTTAATTTCTCTTACATTTGGCCCCTAGGTCTAACAAATTGATTGTATAGGTTGTATGAACTTTAGCAGACATGAAATGATACATTTTCTTTAGACAAACATGCACATAATAATTAAATACTGTTAATAATATAAAGAATATGATTAACAATAATATAGGATGAAATAACCAATTGAAATCATTTTGAGCAGTACTAGATTTGAAGAAGAAATCATACCAGTGATGACTAGTATCAGAAGTCACTATATGACTAATATTATTAGAAACGATTATAATTTGCATCCTATGTTCATTTAAAGCTTTTTGATTATTCCCACAAAAATTCCTTAGCTTTTTGTGATTGATTAAGGATATCATACAAGGGTTGAAGACAGTGTAGAGATATGGTAGGAAGAGAAAGGGTAAGTGAAACATAATCTTCCAGTGGAGTGGCAAAATAGAAATCATCACCCTCCCATTTTAAGTATGCAATGCCTTTGAGGCAACCTGCAAAAAGGGCACTTAGCCTTATGGGCTGTAAGTTAGCTGAATTAGTAGTTGTTAAGCACACATGTTGAGGTTCTATTTCATATATTGTAGAATAATTATGCGTAGAGAATAAAGTCCAATCACACGTATTTAGTGAGTGGCCCAACAAGCAAGGCTCCATTTGCTTGGTGGAATGTTCACACACTAAACTATATGTAAGTATCAACACGATTGTCTAAAAGATGAGTATAATTTTTCTTATTAATATATTTTCCCTGTATATGTGGCTGTTCCGGCAATCAGACTTTTCCCCATTCTTCCCTTTGGGTATGCTAAGACTATCAAGTCTCCCCTTTGTTTGAATGGGTGGGAAAACTTTTTCTGTCTTTCTTTTGGAGTATTTCTCAGGTATTTCTCTGAACTGAGGCAATCAGGAGCCATTGACTTGTACATGATGTGATGCTGGGGATGGGAAACTTTCACACACCCAGCCTGTGTGAGGTCAGAGCCCTCAGAGCTCTGAACAGGATATAATTGAGGGGAGCTTGGTGTTTGACTTTTGGGGCTCACTCATGAAGGAGTGTTGAGACTCTGGGCAAGCCATTGTAACTGCCCCCTGGCTTTGCTAACCCAGACCCATTGGTTCTTCTCTGGTAACTATGTATTGTGATTTGATCAGACAAGGTCTGAATGTTGATGTTTGTAATTTCTGTTTGTATTTGCTTGAAGTTCAGGGCACTGATCTTTTCCCCCGTGATGAGGTTTAGATTGTGGGAGCCCCTTTGAACTCCCCTTGAATCTTCTCACCAGATGAGGCATTTGCCTGAGGCCATAAGCCTTTCATTATTGCTAGGCCCAAATCTCTAGGCTAGGTTACTCTCAACCTAGCCTAACCCTCTGTTGTCTGGCTAGTTTCTACCCTTGATCTTGTCAAAGTGTCTATGCCTAAATCTGTTACCCTTAAACTAGCCTAGCCTTACATGGTCAGTTATCTCCAGGTAGCCTTCAGCTACTTCCCACCCTTAATCTCTTCTCTTGGTTCCTGGAGTCTGGCCTTATCCCAGTCTTATCACGCTCCTCCTTAGACTCCTCCTCAAGACCCTCCCTAAACCCCTCCTCCCATCACCCCAGGACCACCCTAGATCCTTCCTACAATCTTTGTGTATATAAGTTTCATCTTGCCTCCATGAAGGTACTCAGATTCCGTCTACCTCAGATGGAATCTAGCCTGCTTGTGAAAACAAGCTTCACAAAGGGTGAGATTTCTTAAGACAACCCAATACGGAGAATCTGTAATAAACTTTGTCTCTTTGGCTATCAGAAGGCTTGAGTCGAATTCTTTCGAGCAGGACCCGTCATACTGGTATTCTCGGGGTCTTGAGTACCCCTAAAAGCGTATGGTTCCCTGACCTCTTCACCTGAATTAAGTGAATTACATATGTATCTTTGATTGAACTGAGATTGCTAACCCCTTAAAGTCGCTTCCCTTAGAAAAGCAGATCAAAGGACCTGTATTAGCAGCCTTTCTGTGCTGCTGGTTATTATTAGTCTTACACAGACACAGTAGCTACTAGCAAGATTGTTGCTACAGTGGCAAAGCAAAATAATTTCCTAACATAGGTATAGTATGAAAATTACATATAATAGAAGAGTGATTAACATAATAATGTTCTAAGGTCCTAGTACATCATTCGTCAGTATGTTTCAAATGTGGACAGTCTGTGACCATCCAGTTGTCCTTGGGTATCCAGGCTGCAAAGGTGTTGCACCATGCAAGTTCATTTCCAGTCATAAGAGACATGTTGTTTCGGCACAACGTACTACATAGTCTTTAAAGAACATTTAGTCCACCCAATCAATTTAGAAATATTGGTATCTATATGTACGTTGGCTAATGTGTTAGCTCTGAACAGTTCTAAGAAGGAGTTCTGGTAGTTTAGAATTCGTTGTTGAAGGGCAACGCTGGTGGGAAGCCATTGCACATTCACAGTCAAAGCTTGTGCTGCATCTTTTCCTGCACTCCTAGATGATAAAGTCTCCAAGTCAATGGAATTAATTACTCCTAAGCCAGCGCCAACACTTCTTAACAGGGTATCATACCAAGCTCATTTTCACCAGCAGTATGGTGGAGCTTTAGACAATGTGATGTTATAAGGTAACATGTATTTTTGAGTACTCATGGATATATTAGTGTAAGTTTTGGGTACTCTGATGATAGCATTTTTTGCAGATGGCAGAGGGGTTTGAAGGCATATAATTTTAATATAACCTACCCACCATGTCTGATTATAAATTTGAATAGAATTCAGACAAAACAACATAGGGCTTTCTGAAATGGTTAGAAGTTTTTCTTAATTAGTTGTTATATTCACAAGAGGAGGGATTATTTTTACATGGCCTATATTGTTCTAATAATTGAGTTCATAAAGGAATTCTGGAAAGTATGAAATGATAGGAAATGTTATAACATTATATAGAAACTTTGGAAGTTATGGTAATATTCATCTCCCCCTAAGCCCTGGCACACAAACATCCAAAAGTATGCCTTTGGATACCACAAAGTCACATTGTTGCCTTTCATGGTTGGTTGGTGGAGCAGTGGAAATTGTCCTCCATTCTGTCCTGCAGATTGTTTTAATCCAGCTCAGAGTCCAGTTAGTGCTTCCCATCCAGGTGAGTCCCATCCCTGAAGTCCATGCACTAGTGATGCAAATACTCCGGAGAAGGACTCCTGCAAATATTATTCAGGAGCATAACAAAAGGTATATAATGCCATTTATCTTTCCCTGAATACACAACCAGAACAATGTCATCTTTCCCTTGGGCAATGATCTCAGCTGCCCTAAACATACTGGTTGGGGTAGATTTAGGGTAGGTATGTCAGCAGATCCAAACTCTCCTCCACTTCTTATGGTAACCTTTGTAGGCAGTGAGAGTAAT
The DNA here is from genome assembly GCF_011100635.1 of Trichosurus vulpecula. Classification (NCBI taxonomy): domain Eukaryota; kingdom Metazoa; phylum Chordata; class Mammalia; order Diprotodontia; family Phalangeridae; genus Trichosurus; species Trichosurus vulpecula. Next base: position 41,923,796 of record NC_050575.1, read on the forward strand.
TTAGCTTCCAGCTCCTTATATGACAATATAAATAGCTGGGTGATCTAGTCCCCCACCTGGATCTCAACTGGATTGGGTCCTAGGTTTTATAGTATGACCTTTATCTCACCCTGATAATCTTGATCAATAACTCCACCCAAGACCTGGATTCCTTTAATGGCTAATCCAGATCAAGGTAGATCAAACCAAAGTGCCCAACTGGCAGTTCAATATCTATTCCAACAGGGAATATTGTAGGATTAGGCCAGGTCAGGACTGAATCTTATATAAAGTATAGACCTAATCCAACTGATCTGAGAGTAGCCCTCCAGGGAGGTAGGGCACACTCATCAATTTTCCAATATTTAAATTTAAATGGCATGTATTATTAGTAGAAGGGGTTGGGCTCTGCTGACTGCTTACAGGAAAATGAGTCAACTTAGGAATAAAGCTGTGGAGGAGAAAGTTCAATTGGAGAAGGAGCTGGCTGACTTAGAGGGTTGTCTAGCTTGTTGCAATGTCAGAATTTTATCCTAAATGATCAGGTGCATTCTTTTCAAAATGTGGCCAAGAAGGTGGCCTTTAAGGAAGCTCAAATTAAGTCTAAGAAAAGGAAAGGGAAAGTTAATAAAAAGAAGGTACACATGTCTATAGAGCAAGCCAGGCCAGATTGGGACCCAGAAACCTGGGATGGAGACATATAGGATGCTCTAAAAATACTACATAACTGCCCACTGGGCAATGGGGAGACAGTTTTAATAAGAATGCTTACTCTTAATCTGAAGCTATATAACATACAATAGGGAGTTAAATTAGAACCCAATCCAGTAAAGGGGAAAATGGAGGATGTGGGGGGTAGCACATGAACCTTACTTTCATTGGAATTGGCTCAAAGAGGGAGTACCATACACACTCATTTGGGTATAGAAATTTATCTTACCTTACAGGAAAGTAGGAGAGGAAGTGGATAAGAGAAAGGTGGAAGGGTGCTGATAGAAGAGAGTAAAAATCTATAAATGGCTATTGATTAGAGAAATGCAAATTTTAAAAATTCAGAGGTACCACCTCACACCTCTCATTTTAGATAATAAGACAGAAAAGGAAAATGAAAAATGTTGGAAGGGATTTGGAAAAATTGAAACACTAAATATGTTGTTGGTGGAGTTGTGAATTAATTCAATAATTTTGAAGAGCAATTTGGAATTATACCCAACACTTCTAGGTCTGTATCCCAAAGGGGGAAAAAAGGAAAAGGACTTATATGTGCACACATTTATAGCAGCTCTTTTAGTGATGGCAAAGAATTGGAAATTGTCAGAATGCCTAGCAATTGGGGAATGGATGACTCAATTGTGGTATATGATTGTGATGGAATATTATCATAATATAAAAAATAATGACCAGGTTGCTCTCAGGAAAAAAAAAAACTGGGAAGACACAAACTGATGCAAAGGAAAATGAGCAGAACTGGGACAACATTGTACACAGTAAGAGTAATATTGTATCATGATCAACTGTGAATGTCTTATCAGTTCTCAGCAAGAGAGTGATCCAAGACAATTATTCCAAAGGACTGATAATAAAAAAAAAGCTATCCATTTCCAGAGAAAGAACTGATGTAGTCTGCATGCAGATCAAAGCATACTTTTTTAGCTTTATTTTTCTTGGAGGTTTGGGGTTTTGGGGGTTTGGGGGAGTCTGTGTTTACTTTCATAATGTGACTAATATGGAAATATGTTTTGCATAACTGCATATTAAATTGCTTGACTTCTCAATGAGGAGGGAGGAAATAGAGGGATGGAGAGAATTTGGAACTCAAAATTTAAAAAAAACTAGTGTTAAAAATTAATTTATATGCAATTGGGAGAAAATAAAATGTTAAATGAAAAAGAACCATTTAAGCTCCTTAGCTACCTAAAATGAAAAAAAAACACAAATACAGGTAACAGTCACTCAGTTGACAAACACTACATAATCAATACTGCACATCATTGTACAATTTCTCCTGTTTTGATAATGGTTAAGTTTTTCAGCATTATTTCTTCTAGGTGTATGCACTTCAAAGACAAGTACCTAGCTAAAACTTTTTATAGTTATTCCACAGTAACTTGACAACTCTATGTAAATTCTTTTCTTTGTCTCAATAACTCCATAGCCACCACCACAGCCACAGCAATGCCCATTAGCCTTAGACCAGTTTGTTATTTGTTTCATTGTTTTGCCTCGTTCATCAATATCAATTTGCTTAACCCTCTAAACATTACAGTTAACTTTTATTATTTACCTTGACTTCTCTTGCCAACTACCTTCATCCTTTCCCTCAAGTTCCTTATTTCAGGTTTTACTCCTTAATCTTCCATATTTTTCCCTAATCTCCTTTGATAACTTTTTAAAAATAAATTTTACTAATATCTTTTCTTTTTACATCAGCTAAATTTCTCCCTCTATTTTTCCTCCTTCCCCTCTCAGATAGCCATATCACATACCAAAATATTTTTTAAAAAGATAAACATGCAGAGAAAAAGCAATCAGCAAAATTGAATAACATGTTGAAAAATCTTAAAATATACAAAATGTTCCAGACTCAGGGACATCTTTCCTCTGCAAAGGAGTTGGGGGAGATGTCTTCTCATATCTCTTCTTCTGGGCCATGTTTGTTCTTTGTAATTTTGCAACATTCATTATTGATTAATTTTGTTGTCATTGTTCTTTCCAGACAAGGAGATTAAGATCTGGTCCATTATGTTTATCAGGAAGTTTGTTGCTTAGCAAGATTTTTTGTTTCTTTTGTGCCAAGTTGTCAGTTCCCTTTTCAATTCTTTCTTCCATAAAAATCTCATTTCTTTTACAATTTTATTTCCTCTAGGGCTCATTTAAGTTATTAAAAAAAGACATTTTAAACTCTCTTTTCATTCTTCCATCATCTCTTCTAGAAATTCCATATGAATTTATGCTTATGCTCTATTTTTCTTTGAGGCTTTACCTGTAGATATTTTGGAGTAATTCCCCTCTTGTATGTTTGTGTCTTGAGTCTCCCTGTCACCATAATAAGTTTTATAGTGCTTTTCTTTTTTTGTTTGCTCATTTTTCCAGCCTCTTTCTGAGCTTCAGGTTTGATGTTGGATTTGGGCTCTATGCACTTCTGCAGAGAACACCTATGATCCTGTTGGTGTTTTCCTGGGGCATTAAGTATTCTGTTATTCCAGGATCTTAAGGCCAGCTCACACTGGAGACTTACAAGTTTTCAGTGCTCTCAAAGTGGTCTGATCTTGGCCAAAGTGACTGCTGCTTTCTTGGTCTGAGTTCTGTAAGTTCTGGCTTAGGTTTTAAACCGAGCAAATAGCAGCTCCTGCTGCTTCAATCCACCAATTGGAAAAACTCTGCTGGTACAGAGATTGAAATGCAAACTCCCTTTTGATCTGGGAATCCTACCCTATGTATTCCTCTGTAAGCTTCAGACTGGGTTAAAACACGAAATTGAGACCCCATGCTGCTCCTAGAGTCAGAGCCACACTGCTGCTATGTGCTTATGAACCTGCTCCTTGTTCATTATACTCTGAGGATCACTGGACTGGGCAGGACCAAATCCCTGAGGAAGAACTAGGTGATGGTCCCTTAGTCTATGGGGATCACAGAACCTCCCTAGGCAGGGTCAGGCCCTGAGGAAGAACACATGATAACCTCTAAAGAAGGCTGTGCAGACTACAGGACTCCCAGAGGAAGACCAATTGGTAGCCCCTCTTCTAACTGTGGGGATCACAGGACCTCCCTAGGCAGGGTCAGACCCTGAGGAAGAACCACATGATGGCCCCTTAGAACAGTTGTGGGGATCACAGAACTTCTTAGGGTTGGACCCTGAGAAAGACCCGAGTGATAACCCCTAAGGAAGGCTGTGCAGACCACAGAACTCCCAGAGGAAGACCAAGTGATAGCCCCTCTTCTAACTGTGGAGATCACAGGGCTTCCTAGGGGTTAGGCCCTGAGGAAGGCCCAAGTGATGGCCCCTTAGGACAGCGGTAAGATCTGGAAGACCCAAGTGATGGCCCCTTAAGAGGGCTGTGCAGACTACAGGGTTCCCTGAGGAAGTCCCAAGTGGTAGCCCCCTTAACACCACTGAGGGGATCTCAGGACTCCCCAAGGCAGGGTCAGGGAATAAGCCTGAGATGTGCTTCCACAGCTCAGTGCTTTCCTGGTAGCATAACCTTAGGAAGATCCATGTGATTTGACCATTCTCACCCAAAAAACTTAGGACCAGAGTGGGCAGAGGACTTATTACACTACTCGAGACTGCAGTACTCACTAGAAACACTCACACTGATACAGCTGTAAGAGTGAGGATAACCAGCTCCTCCACTCCTGTTTGAGTTATGGTTAGTTTACATTCTTTACTTTTTCACACTTTTCTTAATTTATACAGTTTACACAGGTAGGATAGTAAGGATACAGAAGCAAAAGTGAAGTTAATTAGTTCTATCTTCCTTGTCTGAGTTAGGATTAGTCTACATTCTTTACTACCCTACCTTCCCTCTTTAACATATGCAAAGTATGCAGATTAGTAGACCTGGACACTTAACCAGGACCTAACCCTTGAATGGACATGATAAGCTTGGACTGGTTCAACTGGTTTAGCCTCTCTAGCTTCCCTGACCCTCAGATGGCCATTGTCTTGGTAGGTAAACTTTAACTCAGCTATATGGATAGCTTCTGTGGGAGCAAAACCAGATACCATACTATGTTTTCTTACAATACCATCCAGGGTTGCCCCACCCTGCAACGCCACCTCCCAGCACATGTCCTCTTCTCAGTCTGCCCTGAATATGTGACCTAGAATTGAATAATGGGTGACAAAGCTACCAGTTGTTCATACACCCTGCATGTATTGTCTTGCTATAGGTCTGGTACTCCCTCTTGCCTTGGTGCCTACTATCTCCCTAAGTGCCATAATGTTTCACATGGTATGGAGTTTTTTTGGTTTTTGTTTTAATAGTCCTTATTGTTTCATGAAGACTTTTTTTTATAAGGCAATCAGGGTTAAGTGACTTGCCCAAGGTCACACAACTGGTAAGTATCTGAGGCTGGATTTGAATCTGACTCCAGGTTCAGTGCTCTCTTCACTGAGCCACCTAGCTACCCAACATGGCGTTCTCTTTGTCAGTTTCTGTGTGCATCCCTCTAATCTGGGCTGGACAGAGGGCTCATTATGATTTTTTTCTTGGATTTTCCAATCAGGATTTGGTCTGAAACATTTTCTGGAGATGCATTTAGGGGTAGCTTGACTATACTATTTCCTACAACTCCACCATCTCCTTCATATTCTTTAAGGAAAAATCCTTGAGTGTTTCCTATAAAGTGGTGCCCGGAGCTATTGTTCTAGAGATAGCAGGGGAGGCAACAGTAGGAATTTAAAGACCTTACTTTGTGAATCAAGTAACCATTCTCCTATTCATCTCTTTAAGATTCAGCCTTAAGCACACATTCTTATTATTCTAGGGATAATTAACTATGACTTTCAAGTTCTGTTTTCACAACAGACTCTTTCTTTTCCTAGATTAATTTTCATCCTAGATTTGCTCATCCCTTAAATCCTATTGGGTAGAATTTCTTATAGACTCTATAATCTTTAAAGTACCCTTCTACAATGCAACCTTCACAGATCATATCTACAAATAATACACTTCTTAATTACACACTATGTTTAAGTAATTATTTTAATTCAGGGATAGAAAGGCATGCAAATATGAATCAGCATCTGCAACACACTTTTAAAGTAGTTCTGTATTGTTAGTTCCAAGGTAAAGTAAAGAACCTGAGATTCTAACAGTATAAAGACCTGGTTCAGTTCCCATGTCCTATACTAAAGCTGTGAAAGAAGTAGCAATAGAGACTGTCCAGCAGAGTTGAAAGAACACTAATCTAATTCCACCTGTGTGGGGTGAGACCACCCACCAGCAATTAATTAAAAAAAGTCAGAGGTCTCTCAAATTTAGAAACAGAAAAACTTCTTTATTACAATCCCACGGGAAAGGGCAGACTCCTAACCAATAGACAGTCTGTGGTAGGGAGAGGCGGGGCGGGGCCCAGAGGGTAGAACTTAGCTTTATACACTAGGCTAAATGCCCTCCCCACACATCACTAGCCTTTTACTCTTGTTGGTGGAGTCCAGGCTCACAATTTCCTGGAAATCTACTACCCCAGGTACAATTTAGCCAATGCCAAACTCTTAAAAACACTTTTTTCCTTATTTGGTGAGGACACAGTTCAGGTGATTTTAGTAACTCGAAACTTAGGCCTAGCTGTCAATCAGAAGCCCTGAGTCATGCCTTAAGGTCCCCACCCCCATTCATTCCACTCAACTCACAGAAAGGCTGAGATCCAGATTCCATGAGAGGGCTTCACCATCCCACTCAGACCCATGGATTCCACTATTGGCATCTACCTCCAAGGAGTTAAAAGCAGAAAGAAATACCTGAAATATATCCCTAGAAGTACTCCTTATGGTAGTAAAGCACTAGAAAGTAGATTCAGATTTGTGTGAGGCAGTGAGAGAATAAAGTGTCAAGGCTTCACAGGAATATATATATATAAAATGTTTGAGAATCAATATTTAGAGAAAAGGGAAATGGAAAGAATTTGAGTCTGTGGGAAACTGATTATTTAGCCTTTAGGAATATCTTTCTCCCCCTCCTTCTTTAGATTTATAGATGTCACCTCAGCTGTGAGTGGAATGCAAGATTGTGAAAGCTTCCCTATGAATAACTCAGGCAAGGCAATATTCAAAATAGAGATAGTACTTAAAAATTTAGTCAGGATGTGAACCTCACCAGGCCTAAGCTTTGTTTTCCTGTAAATCATATGATTTTGGGGAAATCAGATGGTATTCCCCTCTCCCCCTCCCCTCACCTATTTCCCCCCCATAAGGTAATTCTGTAGCTTTATCCCTGGTTAGATTGTGAGGCCACTTGTCTCCCACCAATGGGGATGGGGGGGTCCAGCCTCTGGGGGTGGGATTTCTTAGAATTGTTTGTACAAGGGTATATATCTCCCTGCTTGCCTTCTCTCTCTCACCTCCCTCATCACTGCTAGTCAGCCCTGGTAGTGGGAGAGATGCCCAACTCTTGAGAGACTTGATCAAATAAAACTTCTGTTTTTCCTAACTTGAGAAACCTCTATTTTTTTTTTAACTTGAGTCAGTGGTCTTCTGACCCATACAAATTGATCAAGGAATGACTGAAAAAAGTATATGATAATATTGTAGGGTAAAAAATAACAAAAATAAGAAAGTCAGAGAAACATAGAAAAACTTATATGAAATGATGAAGATTAAAACAAAAGAAAAATATACTCCCCAAACCCCCGAAAACAATGTAAATGATAATGTGTGGGAATCAAATTTGTGAAGCCTCAGTGGCCTTGGGAAAATGGGCCTTGGGCTCGTTGGAATGTACTCCCTTACAAAATAGCACTACATGTAGCTGACCTTTTGAAAATATCCTTTGCAGCTATACCGAAGTCCCCTCCCCGCCCCAGACCCTGTTTTTGAGCATGTGGCAGAGAAAGTTCCATGTTCTTTGTCTCTGGGCAAGACTCTGTAATTTTCCACTACCCTGCCTTTTGTTGTGGGAAAAGGTTCCCTGGAACACACTGTGTGCTCTGAGGCCCAGCCAATGGGACAAGGAAACAGGGGGTTAGGGAGGAGAAATGTTGTCTTAGGGATAAAAGGCAGAGGGGCAGCTTCCAAGTCATATTCTCCCTGTCCAGCGCTGCTCTGAGCAAGGAGGGGCTGAAAGTAACAAACCCCTTTCTGCTTTCATGGTATCCAAGTGTTTGTCTTAATTAATTTGAGTAGTGGTCTTTCATCCCACACAATAAGATCACTAAAAGTATCAAAAGTCCCAGAGAACATAAAATGTAACATACATTGTTTCTTACGGCAGAGAAATGGGACAGTAGTACATATCTGAGAATGTTCTCAGATATGGCCAGATATATAATAGATGTTCATACTTAATTGTTTTTCTTTGTCTTAAGGAAAGAATTTTATATGGATTTAATATGATCAGGGGATGAAGGAGGAGGGAACAAGCATTTATTAAATGCCTATAATGCACTGGGTATTATGTTTAGCACTTTACAAATATCTCATTTGATCATCATGATTATCCTGTGAGGTAGTGTTGAGGGGTGCTCAAGATCCCAAAATACTGACATGCCAGGTCCTGCCAAATGAATTCAACTCAAGCTTTCTCAGCCAAAGAAAAACAAAGTTTATTAAAGATTCGCCATATTGGGTAGACTTTTAGAGAGCCTGAGTATTTGTGACACTAATGCCAGGGGGCCAGATTAATCTGAGCTGAGCTAGATTGAATCTGAGCACCTTCATGGAGGCAAGATGGAGCTTATATACAGAAAGATTGTGGGAGGGATCTAGGGTGGTTGAGTAGTCTGGGGTGATGGGAGGAAGGGTTAAGGGTGGACTGGGATGACTGGGGTGAGGTCAGACTCCAGGGTGGGAAATAGCTGAAGGCTACCTAGAGACTTCAGAGGGCTAGGCTAACAAAGTTGGGTATAGATATCTTGATAGTATACAGGGTGGGAAACAGCCAGAAGGCAATCCAGAGGTAACCAGACAATGGAAGGCAAGGCTAGGCTATCTGGGCATGAAAAGCCAGATCAAGTGGGAAGATTCAGGATGGGGTTCAAGGGGATCCCCATAGTCTAAACCCCATGCTTTTAAAAATCCCCATTTTATAGTTGGGAAAACTGAAGTAGGCAGTATTTAAATGACTGGCTCAGGGTCACACAGCTGACCAGTGTCCGAATCCAGTCTTTTTGACTCCAGGCCCACACTCTATCTATTGTACCACCTAGCTGACTAGGAGGGGAGACTATTGTATTTCTTTACAAAAATGAATAATGCAAAGACAAAATGCATCAATGAAACATTCTTTTAAAAGAACATTGATCTTGGAATTAGAAATTAGAAGAACTATGTTCAAGAACTGTCTCCAATGTTTACCAGCTGTGTAACCCCAACTAAAGTGACTAAACTCCCTGTGACTCAGTTTCTTCATCTTTAAAATAAAGATAATACACTGACTGGACTACTGTGGAATTTTTTTTTAATCTCAAAGAAATAGAAATGTAATGTTATGAAAACTGAAAGTCTAGCATGCTTGGTCACACAGATGTCACATGTGAATTAGTTCCCCTTGGGTCTGTGTTTGTGCTTCCTCGTGTAATCTAACTCAAGCTCCGTTCCTTATGAGGATGCATGTACATGAAAGTCTTCCAATGCAATCCCCAAACGAACTTTCAGAGCATGTGTATGAATTATTTGGGGTCTATTTATCATGTGAAGGAGAGACTTTCAATTGACCACTATTCTGGAGCTGAGAAAGATTACAAAAGGCACTAGATCCTTTCTGCCTAGTTATATGAGCATCCCATAAACCTCTGAGTTGAAAAAGATGCCTCAGGCCTTAATCTCCCCTCTTCTTTGTCTCTTTGCATTTGTTTATCCTGACCTTAGATGGAGTATGCTGTGACCTTGTAAGCTTTGAAAGGTTGGGAGAGTAAACTGCCAGAGATTTGGGAGCTGAAGTCAATGCCAGATGTTGTCCCAATTTCTACTGTAATGGAAGCTTTGGAGCATGCCCAGATCACCTAACATAGAGGCACCCTGTTTTGGAGAGAAAACAGCCTGAGTTCTCTTACTGCATGGGTGGGAATAGCCTCTTTCCATTGGGTGTTTAACTAGAACAGTTTGTGTCTTTAAAAGTTGCAGACTGGGACAGTTTTGCTGTCTTTTTTCTGAGTAATTTATCCGCTTTGTGTCCACAGAGAGTGAAGGTTTACCTGAAAACAGAGACACCATGGACTAAACAGATGAAGGATACCTTTTTCTGCTTTCTCTTATACCCTGAGGCCCCATTGGTCCTTCTCAGTTTTACAGGAGAGGGAGGGAATCTCCATTGAAACCCGAATTGAGCCACAGTGACCTTGGAGCCAATATTCTAGGTTGGATGTTGCAGCCAGCTAGCTTGGCAGGGAAGCCCTGAAAAGCCAGGGTGCTTGGGACTTTAGCCCAAGAGGGCTTGGAATTTAGGACTAAACTAAACTGTGAACCTAATCTTCTTTCTCTCCCCAGAGACTGAGGTGGCACAAAGGGAGATTATGGCCATAGGTGTGGGGGGAGGAAGGAGAGGAGGTGTGCTTGTATGTTTATTATTGCTATACCTTTTAGGTAAATATTCCTTCATAAAAATTAATCTGAGTGTTAAGTGGTTGAACAGAAATGGGATTCAGAAACCCTCAACAATTGGGGAGTAGACGATCATTGGTAGCTGAAGACAACGGAAGATTTTAGAGACACCCTCAACCTGCTTTGAGGGTATTGGAGAACCCTGGGGGAGGAATGAAACGTAGCAAACCTTGCTTTCAGGCTGTCATTGTTGTACTACTTTCACTGGCAAGTTGAATCCCACTAAAAGACTACATTTTCTCCCCAGGGTTCTAGGGCTCTAGGAGTACTTCTGATAAATTAGGAGTTTACCCAGTGCTAACTCCTCCTGACCTTATTCTGGTATGTTCTTCCCAATATAAATGGCCAGTGATTAGCGGCCCAATATAATTGAACCAATAAACATCAATTAGATTTAGGAGTCAACAAGGTGGTAGAGTGCTGGGCCCAGAATCGGGCAGACTCATCTCTTCAAATTCAGCCTGAGATACTTATTGCTATGTGACCCTGGGCAAGTCACTTTACCTTGTTTGCCTCAGTTTCCTCATTGGCAAAATGAGCTGGGGAATGAAATAGCAAACCACTTCAATATCTTTGCCAAGAAAACTCCAAATGGGGTCACAAAGAGTTGGACATGACTGAAAACAACTGAATAAAAAAACCCAACAACTCACTGCTATTCTTCATCTCCAGGATTTTTTTTAAAGGCAAAATTAGATTATAAAGAACTTGAGGACAACTTTGAAAATAAATCACAAAAAGATAGCATGAAGAAGTGAAGAGAAGCAGCCCCATCCCCTTATCTTAGTAATTTCTAGAGGCAAAGAGGGGTAGGGGGCAGGAGTTGATAATTATAGGTTGTCTGAGGTATTTTTTCTTTAGCATAAGCTATTAAGAACCAATTTCTCCCTCTTCCATCTCCCCTTTTAGCACAAGTTGTAAGAACTAACTTCTTCCTCTTCCATAGAGATTGTGCAGATACAAGTATACTATTATGATGAGGTCAGGGAACCATATGTTTTTAGGGGTCCCCAAGACCCCAAAATACCAATACCCTGGGGTTCTGCTCGAATGAATTCGACTCACAGCCAAAGAAAAACAAAGTTTATTACAAATTTGCCATAATGGGTAGTCTTAAGAAATCTCACCCTTCATGACGCTTGTTTTCACAAGCAGGCCAGATTCCATCTGAGGTATATTGAATCTGAACCCATTCATGGAGCCAAGATGAAACTTATACACAGAAAGATTGTGGGAGGGATCTAGGGTGGTCCTGGGGTGATGGGAGGAGGGGTTTAGGGAGGGTCTTGAGGAGGAGTCTAAGGAGGAGCTTGATGGAACTGGGGTGAGGTCAGACTCTAGGAACCAAGAGAATGGATTAAGGGTGGGAAGTAGCTGAAAGCTACCTGGAGATAACAGACAATGTAGGGCTAGGCTAGTTTAAGGATGACAGATTTGGGACAATGGAGTAACCTAGAGTAACCTAGCCTAGAGATTTGGCCCTAGCAATAATGAAAGGCTCATGGCCTCACATCTAGTGGGAAGATTCAAGGAGAGTTGGAGTGGGTTCCCACAATCTAAACCCCATCCATATGAGTCCCTAAAAAAAAATTGCAATATAGGTCAGATAGGAGAGCATTCGAGGCATGGGAGACTGCCAAAGAAGATGCCTAGAGCCAAAAGGTGGAGTATCTTGTTCATGGGACATCTAAGAGGTCACTGTTGATGAGGGCACAGTCTCTGGGAACCCCTTGAACCCTTGAACTCTCCTTGAATCTTCCCACTTGATCTGGCCTTGGCCTGAGGCTATAAACCATTAAGCCCAAATGCCTACCTCGCCCAGTCCTCTATTGTCCAGCTGTTTCCCACCCTTAATCCTGTTTCCCATCCTTAATCCTGATCAAAATATCTATACCCTAGCTCTGTTACCCTAGCCCTTTATGGTCTGTCATTTCCATATAGCCTTCAGCTATTTCCCCCAGTCTGACCTATCCCAGTCCCTTCAAGCTCCTCCTTAGACTCCTCCTTAAGTCCCTCCCTAGACCCCTCCTCTGGTCACCCCAGACCACCCCTCAATCCCTCCCACAACCTTTGTGTATATAATCTCCATCTTGCCTCCATGAAGGTGGTCAGATCCAATCTAGCTCAGATGGGTCTGGCCCGCTTTCCTTATAGGCGTCGCAAGGGGTGGGATCTCTTGGGGCAGGCTTATTTGGCTAACTCTTAATAAACTTTACCTTTTCCCTTGGCTGAGAAAGCTTGAGTCGAATTCTTTCGGCAGGACCCGGTGTGTTGGTACTTTCGGGTGTCGAGCACCCCTCACCCCAAACCCTCATCAACTGTCAGTGGATCAAAGAGCATATGGAAAATAATGTGTAAGAAGACTGGAAAGGTAAGTGGGAGATAGGTGATAAAGGTCTTTGAATGACAAATAGAACATTTTATATTTGCTCCTAGAGGAATAGAAAGTCACAGGAGTTTATTGAATGTGGGGGTGGGAAGGGTGAGGTTGATCCTATCCTATCACTTTAGTGGCTAAATGGAGAATGGATTGGAGTGGAGAGAGACTTAAGGCAGGCAGACCAACCAGCGGGCTAATAGTACAGACATGAGGTGATGAGAGCCTGAACTAGAGTAGTGGCACTGTCAGAGGAGAGAAGGGAGCATTTTTGATTGATATTGCAAGACTGAAATTGACAGACCTTGGCAACAGCTTGGATACGGAGGGTTAAGACATAGGGAGGAATCCAGGATAACTCCTAGGCGTCAAGCCTGGGGGACTGGGGAGATGGTGTTGCACTTTACAATAAGAGGGAGGGAGTGCAGTTTACAGTTTCATTACAGTTTCATTTGAAAATGAAATCTGTTTTGGGCATATTGAGTTTAAGATGTCTATTGGACATCCAGTTCAAGATGTCTGAAAGGCAGATAGAGATGGGAGCAATAGAAATGGATATTTCTCTATTGTATTTAATAACTAATTATTGAATTAGAACTGAGGTTTTTCTGCTTTTCTCCTTTTCCTCATCCAGAAATCAACCAGTGTCAGAAATCTTGCTCAAAGACTTACCTAGCCAGGAAAGCTAAAATCTAATTAAAGACAGTAAAGAAATTCTAAGTTTAGGTAAACGGGCAGATTCCTGCTCATTGTGTTTAGTAAGACAAGTCTGGGATAATGTGGATTCTCCCTTTTGTTAGATGGGCAATATAGAAATTGATGTCTCCTTGAACAACATTTGGGTGCTCAGTGTCACATACCCCCAAGACCCTCATTAGAATGAACCCACACATCATTATAATATTCATTTTCTCATTGTTAACCAATTAAAGTTCATTGCTACCCCCAGGAATACCCACTTTTCCAAAAGCATATAAGTTGGGAGCCTGCCACCATGAGGGTCTTTAGCATTCAAGAGTGCCACTGACCTCCTTTATTAATAACAGGCTAGCATTATTAATAAAATGATTAATTACCCAGAAATGATGTCTCTCAAACTTTTTAACATCACAGGATACTGGAGGTCAGTAGAGAGATCAGGGCAAGAAAGGTGATGAAAAGCAGCATAAAGATGATAATGCCATAGGAGCTAATGAAATCACCAAGTACAGCAGTAGAGAGAGAGAAGAGGGCCCAGGACAGAACTCTAAGGGACATCTACAGTTAAAGGGTGTGATCTGGAGGATGATCCAATAATGGAAACACAGAAGGAGTGGCCCAGTAGGTAGGAGCAAAACCAGGAGAGAGTGGTGTCCCAAAAAACCTAGAGAGAAGAGAGTATCAAGGAGATCAGGGTGATCAACATTGTCAAAGACTGTAGAATGGTCAAGAAGAATGAAGACTGAGAAAAGGTTGTTGTATTTGGCAATTAGGAGATCATTAGTAACTTTAGAGACAGCAGTTTTGATGTAATGATGTGATCCGAAGCCAGATTGTAAGGGATTAAGAAAAGAGTAAGTGGAGAGAAAGTAGAGGTAACAATTGGAGATAGCCTTTTTGAGGAGTTTAGCTACAAAGGGCAGAAAAAAAAAATAATAGCAGGGATGGAAGGATCAAATGAGAGGTTTTTTTTTTTCAGGATAGGAGACACATGGGCATGTTTATAGGCGGTAGGAAATGAGTCAGTAGCATTTGATTGAAAATAGGTGATACAGTGAGGATAACAGAGACAGTCTGTTAGAAGACACAAGACAGAATGGATTACTTGAACAAGTTAAGGGGTTAGTCTTGGAAAGGAGTAAGACCACTTCTTCATGTGAGACAGGAGTGAAAGAGGAGAAAGGGGTGGAAGGCACTTTAGTGATAGGAGATGAGGAAGAGGGAAAGAATTGACAGCAAATGGCCTCAATTTTTTTTCTATAAAATATGAAACAAGGTTCTCAGCTGAGACAGTGAGGGGAGGAGCCATGAGAGATTTGAGAAGTGATGAAAAGTTATGGAAAAGCAATTGTGGAGAATGGGATAGTAATTTAATAAAGTTTAGTAGGATTATCTAGCAGCACTATTGGCCCAGATAACGTAAATTCTACCCAGTCAAAATGGTTATATGATTTTCTTCAGCTTCATTCAGCCACAAATGTGTAGAAGCAAAGGATCCCACATTCTACAAATGGTGCAAGTGATCCAAGGCTGAGGTTTGATTGGGTGTAATCAGAGATATGACAAGGGAGCTAGGAATTCAGGAGAGGAGGAGAGTGTAGAGTTGAATTGATTCATCAAGGAGTCAAGATGTAAAGGAGAGAGTGGCTAGTGCCCAGGAGTTGGACTGGGAGAGAATGGGGAGCCAAGGAACTGAAAGACATGGTGCAGGGAAAAAATAGGGTTCTGTAAGAGAAGGTAGAAGGAGGGGTGAAAAGGCAATAGATTATGGTCAAATAAGGGGATTTCAGGACTCTTGAATCTCAAGGCAGACATTTGTGGGTGATAGCAAGATTGAGGCCATGGCCATCTTTGTGTGTGGCTGGGGTGGGGTAGAGGAGTACCTCATAGGAGATGACTAGTTTGAGGAACTGACTAGTAAGGGTATTTGAGGGAAAATCTATATCTATATATATATATATATATATATTGAAGACCCCTAATATGAGGGCAGAAGGTGGATAGGATAGAAAAATTACAAGTCAATTATCAAATTCATTGAGAAAGGATGGAAATGGATCAAGCACTCTCATATGTAGCCATCCATTTAGCCCCCTCCAACTTTCTAACCATTATATCTCATAGAAAGGAGTAACAAAAAGGTGTGAATCTTCAGGATCCTATTTCTAAATCATGGAGTCTATAGTAAGGAAAGTATATATAAATCAATCAATTTATTAAGAATTTACTATGTGGCACCATGTTAAGTACCAAATGCAAAATGAAAGGGGGAAAAGCCTTGAAAAAATGGCATTCAGAACTGAAAACAATACTTCATATGTGGACTCATTAGGGCAGAGTATGGAGGCATTATCATATCCCTTTTTCTAGATGCCTTGCCAAACCTAATCCCAGAATTTTCTAGGACAGCATTAGTTTTTTGTTGTTTGTTTTGTTTCTGCCATTGTTATCACATTTTAAGCTTGAAGTCCACCCAAACCCCAGATTCCTTACGTAATTATATAGTACCTTATATAGGTCCCTGCCCAAGCTCCACTTAATGGCTGCATTTTGGGCCCTCCTGGTGTAAAGTGAATGTCTATGGTGACTGTTTCTCTTTGGAACAGCAACCCTGAGGGTCTTCCCCTCCCACCTTGATTTTTTTTTCTTTTTTTCTAGTTAATAAGGCCATCCCTTGACTCACTTCTTTTTTTTAAATATTTCTTTATTTTTAGTTTACCACACATGGTTCTACATAATTTTGAGTTCCAGATTTTCTCCCCTCCCTCCCCCCTCCCTCCCCAAGATGGCATGGAATCTCATACAACTACCATGTATAACTTCGCATTGAATTAATTTATACACTAGTCGAGTTGTGGAGAAGAATTATAACTAATGGAATGAATCATGAGAAAGAAGAGACAGAACCAAAATTAAAAAAAACCCCAAAAACAAAAACAAAAGAGAAGAAAAAAGGCAAGCATGTACTGTGCCTCAATCTGCATTCAAACTTCACAGTTCTTTCTTTGGATGAGGATAGCATTCTCCATCATGAGTCCCCTGGAGTTGTCCTTGCACCTTGCATTGCTGAGAAGAGCGAAGTCTGTCAGGGTTGGTCATCACGGAATCCATATATCTGTGGTTGTGTACAATGTTCTCCTGGCTCTGCTCCGCTCACTCAGCATTATGTCGTGTAGGTTTTTCCAGGTTGTTACGAAGTCCGTATCATCCCCATTTCTTATGGCACAATAGTATTCCATTACCTTCATATACCATAGCTTGTTCAGCCATTCCCCAGTTGATGGGCATCCCTTTGATTTCCAATTCTTGGCTACCACAAAGAGAGCTGCTATAAATATCTTTGTACATATGTCCCTTTCCCTCTTGTGTGATTACTTTGGGATACAACCCTAGAAGTGGTATTGCTGGGTCAGAGGGTATGAACATTCCTATGGCCCTTTGGGCATAGTTCCAAATTACTCTCCAAAATGGTTGGATCATCTCACAACTCCACCAGCAATGTAACAATGTTCCAATTTTCCCACATCCTCTCCAGCATTTATCATCCTCCTGCTTTGTTATTTTAGCCAATCTGACAGGAGAGATGTGGTATCTAAGAGTTGTTTTGATTTGCATTTCTCTAATCAGTAGTGATCCAGAGCATTTTTTCATATGCCTATGGATAGCTTTAATTTCTTCCTCTGAAAACTGCCTGTTCATATCCTTTGACCATTTCTCAATTGGGGAATGGCTTGTATTCCTATATATTTGGCTCAGTTCCCTGTATATTTTAGAAATGAGGCCTTTATCAGAGATACTAGTTGCAAAGATTTTCTCCCAATTTTCTGCTTCCCTCCTAATCTTTGTTGCAATGGCTTTTTTTGTACAAAAACTTTTCAATTTAACATAATCAAAATTATCCATTTTGCATTTTGTAATGCTTTCTATCTCTTGTTGGGTCATGAATTCTTTTCTTTTCCATAAATCTGATGAGTAAACTATTCCTTGCTCTCCCAAATTACTTATAGTATCAGCCTTTACTCCTATATCATGAACCCATTTTGACTTTATTCTGGTATATGGTGTAAGATATTGGTCTATGCCCAGTTTCTGCCCTACCGTTTTCCAATTTTCCCAGCAGTTTTTGTGAAATAGTGAATTCTTGGCCCAGAAGCTGGCCTCTTTTGGTTTATCAAAGAGTAGATTGCTATAGTTGTTGACTTCTCCATCTTGTGTACCTATCCTATTCCACTGATCCACACCCCTGTTTCTTAGCCAGTACCAGGTAGTTTTGATGACTGCTGCTCTGTAGTACAGTTTAATATCTGGTATGGCTAAGCCACCTTCTCTAGCATTTCTTTTCATTAATACCCTAGATATTCTAGACTTCTTGTTTTTCCAGATGAATTTTGTTATTATTTTGTCCAGCTCAGTAAAATAATTTTTTGGTAGTTCGATTGGTATGGCACTGAATAGATAGATTAATTTAGGTAAAATTGTCATTTTTATTATATTAGCTTGGCCTGACCATGAGCAACTGATATTATTCCATTTATTTAGATCTGCCTCTATTTGCATGAAAAGTGTGTCATAGTTATGTTCATATAGGCCCTGGGTTTTTCTTGGCAAATAGACTCCCAAATATTTTACAGTGTCTACAGTAACTTTGAATGGAATTTCTCTTTCTATCTCTTGCTGTTGGGCTTTGTCAGTAACGTATAGGAATGCTGAGGATTTATGTGGGTTTATTTTATATCCTGCAACTTTGCTAAAGTTGTTTATTATTTCAAGTAGTTTTTTATTTGATACACTAGTATTCTCTAAATAAATCATCATATCATCTGCAAAAAGTGATAATTTAGTTTCTTCTTTTCCTATTCTAATTCCTTCAATTTCTTTTTCTTCTCTTATTGCTACAGCATGATAATGGACATCCTTGTTTCACCCCTGATTTTATTGGGAATGCATCTAGCTTATCCCCATTACAAATAATGCTTGTCGATGGTTTTAGGTAGATGCTATTTATAATTTTAAGAAAGGTTCCATTTATTCCTATGCTTTCTAGTGTTTTTAATAGGAATGGGTGTTGTACTTTGTCAAAGGCTTTTTCTGCGTCTATTGAGATGATCATATGGTTTCTGCTAGTTTTGTGGTTGATATGGTCAATTATGCTAATAGTTTTCCTAATATTGAACCAGCCTTGCATTCCTGGAATAAATCCTACGTGGTCATAGTGGATTATTCTTGTGATGAGTTGCTGCAATCTTTTTGCTAATATTTTATTTAAAATTTTTGCATCAATATTCATTAGAGAAATTGGTCTATAATTTTCTTTCTCTATTTTGACTCTACCTGGTTTGGGTATTAGTACCATATTTGTGTCATAAAAAGAATTTGGTAGGACTCCTTCTTCACCTATTTTCCCAAATAGTCTACAAAGTATTGGAATTAGTTGTTCTTTAAATGTTTGATAGAATTCACATATAAAACCATCTGGCCCTGGAGATTTTTTCCTAGGGAGTTCATTGATGTCATGCTCAATTTCTTTTTCTGAGATGGGGTGATTTAGAAATTTTACTTCCTTTTCTGTTAACCTGGGCAGTTTATGTTTTTGTAGATATTCATCCATATCTCTAAGGTTGTCAAATTTATGGGCATACAGTTGGGCAAAATAATTCCTAATTATTGTTTTGATTTCCTCTTCATTAGAGGTGAACTCACCCTTTTCATTTTTGATACTGGTAATATAAAACCAGCTCTTTGTTTTATTTATTAATTCAATAGTTTTCTTGGTTTCAATTTTATTAATCTCTCCTCTGATTTTCAGTATTTCTAATTTGGTATTTAATTGGGGGTTTTCAATTTGCTCTTTTTCTAGCTTTTTCAGCTGTATGCCCAGAACATTGATCTCCTTTTTCCCTATTTTATTCATGTAAGCATTTAGGGATATAAAACTTCCCCTAAGAACTGCTTTTGCTGCATCCCATAAGTTTTGGTATGTTGTTTCATTATTGTCATTCTCTTGAATGAAGTTATTAATTGTTTCTCTGATTTGTTCTTTGGCCCACTCATTCTTTAGAATTAGATTATTTAGTTTCCAATTAGTTTTTGGCTTATTTTTCCATGGTTCTTTATTAAAAATGATTCTTATTGCATCATGATCTGAAAAGGATGCTTTGACTACTTCTGCCTTTCTACACTGGATTGTGAGGTTTTTACGCCCTAGTACATGGTCAATTTTTGAGTATGTGCCATGTACTTTTGAGAAGAAAGTATATTCCTTTTTATCCCCATTCAGTTTTCTCCAGAGGTCTATCATATCTGCCTTTTCTAAAATTCTGTTTGCCTCCTTAACTTTTTTCTTATTTATTTTGAGGTTAGATTTATCAAGTTCAGAAAGGGGGAGGTTGAGGTCTCCCAATATTATAGTTTTGCTGTCTATTTCTTCCTGTAACTCCCTTAACCTCTCCTCTAAGAATTTGTATGCCTTACCACTTGATGCATATATGTTAAGTAGTGATATTGCTTTATTGTTTATGGTGCCTTTTAGCAGGATATAATGTCCTTCCTTATCTCTTTTAATTAAATCTATCTTTACTTTTGCTTTGTCTGAGATTAGGATTGCTACACCTGCTTTTTTTACTTTAGCTGAGGGACAGTATATTTTACTCCAGCCTTTTACCTCTACCCTATGTGTATCCCCCTGTTTCAAATGCGTTTCTTGTAAACAGCATATTGTAGGATTATGGTTTTTAATCCATTCTGCTATCTGCTTCTGTTTTATGAGAATGTTCATCCCCTTCACGTTCAGAGTTATGATTTCCATCTGTGTCTTTTTCTCCATCCCAGTTCCCCCTGTTTATGCTTTTATTTCTCCCTTTCCCCTTCTCCTCCTCAACAAAATTTTGCTTTTGACTGCTGCCTTCCTCAGTTTACCCTCCCTCTTTATTCCCCTCCCTTATCTTACCGTTTTCCACTTGCTACTTCTCCCCTCCCTTCTGGCCACCTCCCTCCCTTTTTTCCCCCCTTCCCCTCCTACTTCCCGTAGGACAAGTTAGATTTCTAAACTTATCAGGGTATTTTATTCCCTTCTTGAACTAGATCAGATGACAGTAAAGCTCAAATACTGCTCTTCTCCCTCCCTTCTTTCCCTCTACTATAATATGTTTTTGTGCCACTTCATTTGGTGTAATTTACCCTTTTCTACTACCTCCTTACCTCTTCTCTCATAGCCCTCCCTTTATATCTCTTACTTATATTTTTTATCTTTACATCAGTTAATTTATACAGGCATTCACAACCTATGTATATCCCTTTCAATTGTCATAATAGCTGTACCATTCTCAAGACTGACATATATACGTATATATATAAAACATACATAAGATGATATAATCCCACATAAAGATGCAAACAACCTGCCCTTATTGGTTAATAAGTTTTGTGGGGCTTTTCACCCTGGTTACTTTTTTATGTCTCTCTTGAGTTTTGTATTTGGAGATCAAATTTTCCATTGAGTTCTGGCCTTTTCATCAGGAAGGTCTGGAATTCCCTTATTTCATTGAATGTCCATCGCCTTGCCTGAAAAATTATGCTTAGTTTTGCTGGGTAGTTGATCCTTGGTTGTAGTCCCAGCTCCTTTGCCCTTCGGAATATCATATTCCAGTTTCTTCTGTCTTTTAATGTGGAAGCTGAGAGATCCTGCGTGATCCTGACTGTAGTTCCACGATATTTGAACTGCTTCTTTTTGGTTGCTTGCAGTATTTTCTCCTTGAGTTTATAGTTCTGAAATTTGGCTATAATATTTCTTGGTGTTTTCAGTTTGGGATCTCTTTCAGGGGGTGATCGGTGAATTCTTTCAATGACTATTTTGCCCTCAGGTTCTAGGACCTTTGGGCAGTTGTCTTTGATAATTTCTTCAAAGATACTGTCAAGGCTCCTTTTTTCATCGTGGATTTCTGGTAGACCAATAACTCTTAAATTGTCTCTCCTTGATCTATTTTCCAGGTCAGTTGTTTTCCCAATCAGGTATTTCACATTTTTTTCCATTTTTTCATTCTTAACGTTTTGCTTTACTACTTCTACTATGATGCCTCATAGATTCATTAGCTTCCACTTGCTCAAGTCTAATTTGTAATGAGTTAGTGTTTTCATTTTCCTTTTGAGTCTCCTTTTCCAATTGGTTGATTTTACCTCTCAGGGCGTCATTTTCTCTCTTTAGATTCTGAATCTCCATAGCCATTTTGCCAATCTTATTCTTTAGGGACTTGATTTCATCAGTGGATTTTTTTTCCATATTTTCTTTTAGCTCCCTCATTTGGTTTTTTAAAATCCTCCTTTAGCTCTTCCAGCAATGCTTTTTGGGCTGGAGACCAGTTCACATTACCTTTTGAGGTATCAGACATGTCTATAGTGTCATTACTGTCCACTTCCATATTGGTATTTTGATCCTGCCTGTCTCCATAAAAAGAATCTATTGTCCTTGGTTTTTTTGTGTTCTTCTTCATGTTTGTTGGTTTGCCTTTTCCTGGCTTTACAACAAGTTTCTGTGTATGGGGTTCAGGGCTCTCTGTCCCAGCTTTCTTATTCTGGGGATTGTGAGTCTAGAATTATAGCCTTCAGTTTCCTGAGGTGTGGGGAGGGGTCTGGCTCCCTGGCGTCTCACTCCCTATGGGTGCTCTCCAGCACTTGCTTTTCAGCAATGGTCTCAGCTGGTTGTTGTTTGAGCTGATGTCTGGCACTTCCCCTGGGGGAGCAAGATTATGTCTGGGCTCCTGGCGTTGACCCCTGCTGACTCTGCCCCTCTGGGACTGATGAACTTCTACCATTTGACCACTGAAGCCCCACTACTTTCTGCTTAGTTCCAGCGTTCTTTTTTTTTTCCCCGAGGAATTCTCTGGGTGGGGAGGGGAGGGATTAGAGCCGTTTACCTGGCCATTATGTCTCCCGGAAGTTTAAGAGTCCGAGTTTCTGGGCTACAAGCATCAGGAGTTGGTGTTTCCTGGCTGGTGGTGTTGCGCTGCCTCTCCTCGCTTCCACAGACTGCCGTCCTGTGTTGGGTGGCCTGGGGATCTCCGCCGGTTTCAGGCACCCAGCTTTCTCCCAGCCTGTCTCCCACGTGGATTTCCCGGCCAGCCGCCTCCGCTTTGGTCTGGAGCAGCTCTGCACGCCACACTCCAAGCCCTCTCCGAGCCTACAGATTCGTGCCTTCGGCCTTTCAGACTCTCCCGGCTCAGAAATTTGCCCCACGCAGACTGCTTGCGATTTCTGACTCTCTCAAATCTTCTCAAATTCACTTTTTTATGGGAATCTGACAGACCTTGTGAGAGAGCTCCGGTAAGACACTGCCTTCATGTGGCCATCTTGGCTCCGCCCCCCTGACTCACTTCTTAAAGAAGCTTATTCACTGAATGGGAATTACCTCACTCTAAGTGAGTATATGAAAAGGCCTGAGCCTAAAAGAGCCAGGATCTCCCATTGCATGCTGGGTCATCTCCAGTCATCCTGATGAATATCTGGTCACTGGATCCAGAGTGGCTCTGGAGGAGAAAGTGAGGCTGGTGACCTTGCACAGCCCTCACTCACTCAAATCAAAGTCAACTGCAAGTCATGTCATCATTTCCCTGATGTCATGGTACTCTTTGAGAACAAAGAACAAACACAGCAACAGCAACAACTGTTTAATTAACTATTTAATTTATATATACTTTCATTCTCCAACCATGCTATCAGATCTTAGATGGCAAGGACCGTGTTGTATACTTTTTTCAGTATCTTTTTCAGCATGTAGCAAAGTATTAACATAGCACATAGGAGAGGATAAACTAATCCATGTTGAATGAATACTAGGGAGAAAAAAACTTTCTGACCTCATGTGAAACTCCAAGAGTTAATGTGATGGGGTTTAGACTGTGGGAGCCCCCTTGAACTCTGGTTGAATCTTCCCACTAGATGAAGCATTTGCCTGAGGCCATAAGCTTTTCATTATTGCTAGGCCCAAATCTCTAAGTTACTTTTAACCTAGCCTAGCCCTCCATAGTCTGGCTAGTTTCTACCCTTGATCCTATCAAAGTGTCTATACCCAAATCTGTTGTCCTTAAACTAGCCTAGTCTGTTATCTCCAGGTACCTTCAGCTATTTCCCATCCTTAATCCATTCTCTTGGTTCCTGGAGTCTGACCCCATCCCAGTCTCATCAAGATCCTCCTTAGACTCCTCCTCAAGACCCTGCTTAAACCCCTCCTCCCATCACCCCAGGACCACCCTAGATCCCTCTCACAAATCTTTCAAATTTCATCTTGCCTCCATGAAGGTGCTCAGATTCCATCTACCTCAGATTGAATCTGGCCTGCTTGTGAAAATGAGTATCACAAATGGTGAGATTTCTTAAGACTACCCATTATAGCAAATCTGTAATAAACTTTGTTTTTCTCTTTGGCTGAGAAGGCTTGAGTTGAATTCATTCGAGCAGGACCCGGGGTGTTGGTATTTGGGGGTCTTGAGCACCCCTAAAAACAAGTTTCCCTGACCTCATCAAATGCAATAGACATATGTATACACACTAATATATTCTTGGAAAATGTTAACACATGACCATTCATACTTTCCTAGTGTCCATTATATTAACCCCTTGAAGTATATACATATATGTGTGTGTGCATTAGTTTGCCAATAGCTTTTTTTTTTGACAAGTCTAAAGATTAGAGCTTTATGTTTTCTCTGGTTATGGGAAAATACATTGATAGAACATAATATACTCCTGCTTAGAGAACCATTTTGAAAGAGTAGGAAAGAGATACATGTGCCTCATACTTGCCAAAGGACTGAAACTTTTCTTAATGTAATTAGTGATAGCAGCTGCATCTTTAAGACAAAATGCCTATTTGGTTGAATTTTCATAGCTTTACTTACTTTCTGTTCTCAATATCTGCCTCTATCATTCTTGTCTTGTTATAAAATATAAGTAATCAATTGACAAGTTCATTATTTATGGAGAGGCAGTAAGTATGGTGTTGATGAAGTTGGAGAAACATGTTTTTAGGGGTGCTCAAGACCCCAAAATACCAATACCCTGGGTCCTGCTCGAATAAATTCAACTCAAGCCTTCTCACAGCCAAAGAAAGACAAAGTTTATCACAGATTCACCATAATGGGTAGTCTTAAGAAATCTCACCATTTGTGAAGCTTGTTTTCACAAGCAGGCTAGATTCCATCTGAGGTAGATTGAATCTGAGCACCTTCATGGAGGCAAGATGAAACATATACAGAAAGATTGTGAGAAGGATCTAGGGTAGGACTGGGGAGATGGGAGGAGGGGTTTAGAGAAGGTCTTGAGGAGGAGTCTAAGGTGGAGCTTGATAGGACTGGGGTGAGGTCAGACTCCAGGAACCAAGAGAATGGGATTAAGGGTAGCAAGTAGCTGAAGGCTACCTGGAGATAACAGACAATATAGGGCTAGGCTAGTTTAAGGGCAACAGATTTGGGTATAGGCACCTTGATAGGATCATGGGTGGAAACTAGCCAGACAATGGAGAGCTAGGCTAGGTTAAGAGTAACCTAGCCTAGAGATTTGGGTCTAGCCATAATGAAAGGCTTATGGCCTCAGGCAAAAGGCTCATCAAGTGGGAAGATTCAAGGAAAGTTCAAGGGGGCTCCCGCAGTCTAAACCCCATCAGTGTGTTGGACAGAAAGCCAGCCTCACAACTAAGAAGACAAGTTGAAGCTCCACCTCTGTCATATACTCTCTGTATGATTCTGTGCATGTCGTTTAACCTCTTTCTGTTCGAGGAAACTCACTGTAACTTGCAGATCAGGTGCTGACCTAAATAGATAGGAAGCATTTCCTTTCCCAGGTGCTGCTCCCTGTACCAGTGAAATCACAGATCAAGTCCGTAGCTCATAAATATCGGACATTGTGCTAGGATAGAGATAGGAATAGGAAATCTGACTGATATGATTATCGTCTATCTTTGTTCCAAGTTAAAATACTGAAATTCAATTTATCTTTTAAACAAATGCACACAAGACCTCCTATAACTTCTTTAATCTTGATCTTGGTTCCTTATCCTTTTTTTTTTCTCTGCAAGTAGAAATTACACTGAAGTCTTTGTACCAGTTTGTAACTAAAGAAATTGTCTACTTAAATCACTATTGTGGTACTGAATAGAAATGCTACTTTTTTTTCCAGGTATTCCATTAAACTCTATCATGAAAAGAATTTGAAGCATTTCATCTATTCTTTTCTTTTTAACCACACAAATGTTAACTTTCATTATTCTCTGACATTCTTTTTGGTACACAGATGGCTGTATTGACATAAGTTTATATCCTGGGATCCCCTAAATTTTAGAAAATTAGTTTCCTCCTTGTTTTGTAAAATGGCAAAATAAATAGATCTCTAATGTAGAATTTTCCATGATAATATTTCTATCCCCAAGACAAATGAAAATGCTCAAGGGCATAGCCAAGATGGCTGAATAATTCCCCTCCAAAAAATGTTAAAATAAGGTTTCAAAATGAATTCTGGAGCAGCAGAGTGGAGAGAAAAAAAATTTCCAGTTCAAAATGACTTAGAAGGTCAGCAGGAAAGGTCTATGTAACTGAGGTGAGAGTGGAACACGATCCTGCTTGGCAAGCCAGCAGCAAGAATTAGGGGGTACTGAGCGAGCAGGAGCAGAGATCTCAGCTCACATATGCTAAGGGGAGAAGCTACCTGGTCAGAAAGAGATTACAGGGGACCCTTTCCTGGCATTGGGAGCAAGACTCTGGTCCATTATCCATACATGTTCCAGGTCATTGTCCCAGGATCAGAAGGAGTATTAGCAGAAGGAAGACCCTGATTACAGTGCCAGGGCAGGAGAGTGCTTGTGGTCACTCATAGACTAGAACACAGGACAAGAGAATAGTAAACATTCTTCTCCTTTCATCACACCACCTTGAAGAAATTGAAAACTTAAAGAACCCCAGAACTAGCTCTGAAATCAGCAACATGTAAAACCTAAAGCTTGAAGACAGTGCCCCTTCCAACCTGGGAGAAGAATCCAATTTTAACATAAAGTAAAAAGTCGAGAAATAGACTGGGAAAACGAGCAAACAACAAGAACAGAGAGCCTGGCCATAGGACATTATCATGGTGACAGGGAAGATCAAAATGTAAACTCAAAAGAAGATAACAAAGTCAAAACTGCTACATCCAAAGCTTAAAAGAGAATGGTGCATTGGTCTCAGGCCTTAAAAGAATTCCTGGAAAAGCTCAAAAAAGATTTTACAAATCAATAAGAGGTAGAGAAAAATTAGAAGAAGAAAGGAGAGTGATGCAAGAAAATCATGAAAAAAGAGTCAGTAGTTTGGTAAAGGAGGTGCAAAAAGCAACTGAAGAGAAGAGCTCATTAAAAAATAGAATTGGTCACATGGAAAAAGATATACAAAAATTCACTGTAAAGAACTCCTTAAAAAGTAAAATTGGGAGGCAAAAAAAAAACCATCACTGAAGAAAATAATTCCTTAAAACTTAGAATTGACCAAGTGAAATTATGACTCCATAAGACATCAAGAAACAAAGTTTTAAAAAAGAATGAAAAATGGAAGAAAATGTGAAATATCTCATTGAAAAACCAACCAGAAAATAGATGAAGGAAAGATAATTTAAGAATTCTTGTACTATCTGAAAGCCATGATCAAAACAAACAAACAAACCTAGACAAATTTAAGGAATTATCAAGGAAAACTGCCCTGGTATCCTAGAACCAATCATCTCCTGAAAGAGATCCCAAAATGAAAACTGAAAACAGTATTATTATAGACAAATAACAGAACTCCCAGATGAAGGAGAAAATAGTGAAAGCAGCCAGAAATAAATTATTCAAATATCATAGGGCCACAGTCAAGATAATACAAAACTTAACAGCTTCTACATTAAAGGATTAGAGGGCTTGGGATATCATATTGCAGAAGGCAAAAGAGCTAGGATTACAACCAAGAATCACCTACCCAGCAAAGTTGAATGTAATTCTTCTGGGGGCAAATGGATATTTAATGAAATGGAGGACTTTCAAGAATTACTGAAGAAAAGACTAGAGCTGAATAGAAAATTTGACTTTCAAATACAAGACTCAAGAGATACACAACAAGGTAAATAGGAAAGAAAAATCATAAGACATTCAATAAGGTTAAACTGTTTACATGCCTACATGGAAAGATGATACTTATAACTCCTTTGAATTTTCTAATTATTATAGCAGCTAAAAAGACTGCACATGGACAGAGGAGATGGGTATGAGATGATAGGATTATATGAGTATGATGGTATGCTATCAAAAAATAAAATAAAATCAAAGGATGAGAAAAGGGATGCACTAGGAAAAAGAGAAAGGGAGAGGTAGATTGGAATAGATTGTCTCACATAAAGGAGGTACAAAAGAGCTTTTAGAGTGGAGAGGAAGATGGGCAGGGGCTGGCAGACAACATTTGAACCTTACTCTCATCAAAATTGGCTCAGTGAATAACATACACACTCAGTCGGGTATCAAAATTTATATTACACTAGAGGGAAGTAGGAAGGGAAAGAGATAAAAGGAGAAAGGGGTTGGTGAAAGGGAGGGTAGATTGGGCAAGGCGGTAGTCAGAAAAAAAACATTTTTGAGAAGGGACAGAGTGAAAGAAGACAGAGGGAGAGAGAGAATGAGAGTGAGAGAGAGAGAGTAGGATAACAGGGGAAAGCAATATGGAGGGAAATACATAGTAATCATAACTGTGAATGTGAATGGGATGAAACCACCCATAAAATGGAAGAGGATAGAAGAGTGGATTAAAAACTAGAATCCTACAATATGTTATTTACAAGAAACCTATTTAAAGCAGAGAGACACATGCAGAGTAATGGTAAAAGGCTGGAATAGAACATACTGTGTTTCAGCTGAAGTAAAAAAAAAAAAAAACAAGGGCAGCAATTGTGATCCCAGAGAAAGCAAAAGCAAAAATTGATGTAATTAAAAGAGATAAGCAGGGAAGCTACATTTTCCTAAAAGATACCATAGACAGTGAGGTAATATCAGTACTAAATATATATGCATCAAAGGTACGGCATATAAATTCTTAAATGAAAAGTTAACTGTGTTACAGGAGAAAATAATCAGTAAAACTGTACAGTGTGTGACATCAACTTTCTCTTCTCATAACTACATAAATCTAACAAAAAGAAAGAAAGAAATTAAGGAGATTATAAGAATTTTAGAAAAGTTAGATATGATAGATACTGGAGGAAACAATGGGAATAGAAGGGGATATACCTTTTTCACAGCAGTATGTGCACCTATATGAAAACTGACCATGTATTAGGGTATGCAAATCTCACAATCAAATGCAGAAAGCAGAAATATTTAATACATCCTTATCAAATTATAATGCAAGAAAAAATACATTCAATAAAGGGAAGTGGAAAGATGGATTAAAAATTAATTGGACACTAAATAATCTAATCCAAAAGAATGAGTGGGTCAAAGAGCAAATCATAGAAACAATAATTTCGCCAGAAAAAAATGACAACAATGAGACAATATGCCAAAATTTATAGGATGCAGCCAAAGCAGTAGTTAGGGGAAAATTTATGCCTCCAAATGCTTGTATCAATAAAACAGAGGAAAAGCAGATCAACATATTGGGTATACAATTTTAAAAACTAGAAAAAGAACAAATTAGAAATCCCTAATTAAATGCCAAATTGGAAATCTTGAAAATTAAAGGAGAGATTAATAAAACTGAAAATAAAAAAGCCATTTAACTAACAAAAAAGGAGCTCATTTTATGAAAAAAATGAATAAAATAAATAAACCATTGGTTAATTTGATTTTTAAAAAGAAAGGAGAAAACCATATCACTAGCATTAAAAATGAAAAGGTTGAATTCACCACCAATGAAGAAGAAATTAAAACAATTACTAGAAGCTATTTCTGCCCAATTATAGGTCAGTAAATCTAACAATCTAAGTGAAATGGATGAATATTTACAAAAATATAAATTGTCCAGATTAGTAGAACAGCAAATAAAACACTTAAATAACTCCATTTGAGAAAAAGGAATTGAACAAGCCATCAATGAACTTCACAAGAAAAAAAAAAGCCCAGGACAAGACGGATTCACAAGTGAACTCTATCCAACATTTAAAGAACAATCACTTCCAATACCATATAAACTATTTGGAAAAACAGTCAAAGAAGTAGTCCTACCAAATTCCTTTTATGACACAAATATGATGCTGAGGGAGAGCAAAAGCAGAGAAAGAAAATTATAGAATATTGATGAAAATTGAATATTGATGTAAAATTTTAAATCAAATACTAGCAAGATGATCACAGCAATACATTGCAAATATTATATACTGTGACCAGGTAAGATTTTTGTTAATAATTCAGGGCTAGTTCAATATTAGGAAAACTATAAGCATAATGGATCATATCAATAACAAAACCAACAAAAATCATATTATA
Organism: Trichosurus vulpecula; assembly: GCF_011100635.1. Taxonomy (NCBI): domain Eukaryota; kingdom Metazoa; phylum Chordata; class Mammalia; order Diprotodontia; family Phalangeridae; genus Trichosurus; species Trichosurus vulpecula. The sequence goes on from NC_050575.1 coordinate 41,953,574, forward strand.
ATCTCAATAGATACCAAAAAAACCCTTTTGCCCAAATACAGCACCATTCCTATTTAAAACACGAGAAAGCATAAGAATAATGGAGCTTTCCTTAAAATGATAAGATTTAGATATCCATTTAAAACCATCAGCAAGCATTATCTGTAATGGGGATAAAGGAGAAGTCTTTCCAATACAATCAGGGGTGAAGTCCATTATTACCACTATTGTACTGTTAATATTAGCTATAGCAATAAGACCAAAAAAAAAGAAATTGAAGGAATTAGAACAGGAAATGAGGAAACAAAACTCACTCTCTGTAGATGATATAATGATACACTTGAAGAATCTTAAAGAATCAACTAAAAAGTAGCTGAAATAACAAATCAAATTGCAGGAAATAAAATAAGCCCACATAAATCATAAGTATTTCTATATATTATCAGCAAAGACCAACAACAAGAGATTAAAAGAGAAATTCCATTTTAAATAACCATAGACAACATAAAGTGCACGGAAGTCTACTTGCCAAGATAAACCCATAAACTATATGAACAAAGCACTTTTCACACAAATAAAGTCAAATTTAAGCAACTGGAAAAATACTAATTGCTCATAGGTAAGCTGAGCCAATATAATAAAAATGATAATTCTACCTAAATTAATTTACTTATTCAGTGCCATATGAATCAAACTACCAAAAAATTATTTTACGAAGCTAGAAAAAATGTAATAACAAAACTCATCTGGAAGAACAAAAGGTCAAGAATATGAAGGAAATCAATGGAATAATCAGTGGGAAAGGAAGGTTGCTTCACCATACCAGATCTCAAATTGTATTACAACTGTATTCAAACTACATTACAAAATCACAACAATCTGGTACCAGCTAAGAAACAGAGTGGTGAGTCAGTGGAATAGATTAGGTATACAATACACAGTAGCAAATGGCCATAATAATCTAGTGTTTGATAAACCCAAAGATACAAGATTTTGGGACAAGATCTCACTGTTTGACAAAAATTGCTGGAAAAACTGGAGATCAGTTTGACAGATACTCAGTATAGACCAGTATTTCACACAAATGGTGATAGCATAAGCAAATTAGAGGATGATGGAATAGTTTGCTTGTCATATCTATGAATAAGGGAATAATTTATGACCAAGGATGAGTTAGAGTATTATGAGATGTATAATGGGTAATTTTGATTACATTAAATTAAAATTAAAAAGGTTTTAACAAACAAAAGCAATGCATTTAAGATTAAAAAGAAAGCAGAAAACTGGAGGGGAGGGGGATTTTTTCTTTTTACTGCAAATCTCTCTTAAAAAGGCTTCATTTCCCAAATGTATAAGAATACAAGTCATTCCTCAGTTGATAAATGGTGAAAGGATAAGAGCAGGTAGCTTTCAGATGAAGAAATCAAAGCTAGCTATAGTCATAAAAAAGGCTGTAAATCACTATTGATTAGAGAAATGCAAATTAAAACAATGCTGAGTTCCCATCTTGTATCTGTCAGATAGCTGACATGAGACAAAAGAAAAATGACAAATGTTGGAGGGGATATTGGGAAAAATGGGACATTAAATTTAAAAACATGTTAAAAATGTTTTTACATGTAATTGAAAAAATTAAAATAATTATCTCTTTAAAAGACAAATGAAAAGATGTTTCTTAGGAATCAATAATTCAGTAAGAAGTTTTCCCATAAGCAAAGATGCTAAACATCCTAAGGAAAAAAGCAAAGGGGCTAAACATCCTAAGAAGGTAGAAGAAATCAACAGCAATAGAAAAAAAACTTCATGAACCTGACTCAATGTCTGACTTGGTCCTTATTCTCTATCCCTCTCTCTGTTTCTCTTAGCTGCAAAAAAACAAAAAGTATGATTTTTTTCAAGATATTTAGGAGTATAGTACTTACTGAGATACCATATTTTTTCTTAGGGGAAATCAATCATATAACTCAAAATAGAAATATTGATTTGGTTACCAGATTTGATAGACTACTTCTCCATTGAAACAGTTAATTTGTGGTAGCAATGCATGTCAAATATAAACAAATTCTTTTTTCCTGCTTGCCTTTAGAGTCCCGTCCTTGACTCTTACCGGGATTTTTATTAATTTATTTATTTAATTTTATTTTAGTTTCATTATCACTTCATGAAAATTATACTCTGAAGTGCCTTATCAAGGTGTGGAGGTGACCCTGGATCATTTGAAGGATATGTAGAGTAAAAATTATGAAATATCCCATAATGATGGAAGAGATTCTAATATGTGTCCAAAAATATGTTTGTTATTGGAGACCAACCTAACTAATTCAATCAATCAATCAATAAATATTTACTAAGTACCTATTATATGCTGTACTAAGCTCTGGGGATACAAAAGGAAAAAAAAGAGAGTTCTTATCCTCAAAAAGCTCACATTCTAATGGGAAAGCAGCATACAAACAAATATATTCGAAGCAAGCTATGTACAGGATAAATGAGAAATAATTAACAGAGGGAAAGCACTAGAATTAAGAAGGTTAGGGAAAGCTTCTGGTAAAAGACAGGATTTTATCTGGGACTTGAAAGAAGTCAGCAAAGTCAATAGGCAGAATTGAGAAGGGAGAACATTCCAGGTACGGGGGACAGAAATAGAAAATTTTAGGAGCCCAGAAATGAGTATCTTATTTGTGGAACAACCAGGAGATCAGCATCGCTGGATTGAAGAGTAGGTTGCAAGGACTAAGGTATAAGAAGACTGGCAAGGTAGGAAAGGACTATAAAAAGATTTGAATGTCAAACAGAGCATATGACAGGGAGCCACTGGAGTTTATTGAGTAAGGGGGCGGCATAGTTAGACCTGCACTTTAGGCAAATCACTTTGGTGGCTGAGAGAAGGATGGATTGGAGTGGGAAGAGACTTCAAGCAGGCAAATCTGCCAGCAGGATATTATAATAGTCTAGGTATAGGTGATGAGGGCTAGCACTAGAACTGTGGCAGTGTCAAAGGAGAGAAGGGGGTATATTTGAGAGATGTTGCAAAGATGAAATCAACAGACCTTAAAAACAGATTGAATGTGGAGGGTGAGAAATTATGAGGAGGGCCTGGGAGAAAGGTGTTGCCTTCTACAGTAACAGGGGAGCTTTTGTCTGTTGACCTAAAAGAAACAAAACTTCATAGATAACACCCTTGCACAAACATTGGCATTTAATAGACTATATGACTGTGAGGAGTAGAGACAGACAAGATGTAAAAATGATGAAGGCAACATATGATGCACAGTACTGGATGTATCATAGACATCCTGTCAGAGCTAAACATTCATTTTCAACAAAAATGGCAGCCCCAAGGCATGATGACTATCAGAAGACTCAGTGCCAATAGATTAGAGCACTTCTCCCTGTGTGAAGTTTGTTATTGAGTGAGAGTGAAAGCTGAGCCATGGCAAAGTTGGCAACAATGGAACAGAAAAAGGAGTGGATAGCTTTCAGAGATTTGGTGTACATCACTACATTTATTCATCTGGGCCAGAACACTTGCAAATATCAGGATTGATTTGATGAGGAAATTCACAAACTACTAAATGAAAAATGCAATCTCTATGAAGTCTACTAGCATGATAGTTTATGTCTCTAAATAGGTAGGTTTAACTCCATCAAAAGTAAAGTGTAAGCAAAGCTGAGAGAGATAGAGGATTCTTGGCTCAGTAAGAAGGCAGATGAAATTCAGTTTTACATTGATAGTAACAATCCAAAGTATTTTAAGGTGCCCTGAAGGCTATTTATGGACCCAAAACTTTTGTTGCGTCTCAATTACTCAGTGCTGATGAAGCCATATTGATCAGGGGTAAGGACATGATCCTGGAAAGATGGGCTGAACACTTCATAGTGTTCTCAACAGATTATCATCAACCAATGCTCAAACTATTGACCATTTACCTCAGGTTGAAGTCAATCCTTCTCTAGATGAACTTCCCATTGAAGAAGAGATTTTGAATGCCATTAGGTTCTTCTCATGTGGTAAAGTGCTTGGTGCTAATTCCATTCCAGCAGAGATGAACAAGGCAGGGAGTCCACTGTTCATACAAAAGCTGACAGAAATCTTCCATGTTATATGGCAAGAGGAGGTTATCTCCTAGGAAATAAGGGATGCCTCTATTGTCCATATATATAAAGTAAAAGAAAATAGATTGTGGCAACCATGGAGGGGAGGGTTCTGTTTTTATTGCCGGCAAGATTCTTGCCAGAATCCTCCTTAATCAGCTCATCCTTCACCTGTAAGATCATCTACCCAAGAACCAGTGTGACTTCAGAGAGGGACAAGGAATGAGTGACTTGGTATTTGCTACTTGAAGACTGTAAGAGAAATGCCAGAAGCAGAACAGAGGTGTGTACACAATGTTCATCAATCTAATCTATGCCCTTGATATTATTGGTCATAAGGGCCTGTGGAAGATCATAGCAAAATTTGGTTGCCCAGAAAAGTTAATCAGTATTGTATGCCTGTTTCATGATGGACAGATTCTGGATAACGAATGATGCTCTTGCACTTTTTCAAGTCACCATTGAAGTGATGCAGAGCTGCGTGCTTGATGCCATGCTTTTGTCATGATGCTTTCAACAATGTTGTCAGACACCTTCAACAAAGATGAAAATGGCATCAAAATCAGTTACGTCACTGATGACAAATTATTTAATTTGAAAGGCTACAAGCCAAGACTAAAGTGAAAGGAGAGTTGTTGCAAGACTTTTTATTCACAGATGATTGTGTACTCAGTGCAGCCTCTGAGGCTGAGATATAACAAAGTATGGATCAATTCTTTACCGTTTGTGCTAATTTTGGCCTAACAATTAATACCAAGAAAACAGAGGTTCTCTATCAGCCAGAACTGCATCATCCATACATGGAACCATCAGTTACAACAAATGGAGAAATTTTGAATGCTCTGGATAAGTTCACTTCCCTTATCAGTATAGTTTCCAGAGATGTACACATGATGATGAGGTTGATGCATGCATTGCCAGAGCTAGCTCAGCATTTGGAAATCTCTGACAGAAAATGTGGGAGGAAAGAGATATTGGGCTGTTTACCAAACTGAAAGTCTACAGGGCTGTTGTGCTGACCTTATTATTGAATGCCTTTGAAACCTAGACAATCTACCAGAACCATGCCAGAAAATAGAACCACTTCCACTTGACTTGTCTCAGGAAGATTCTAAATATCACCTGGCAAAGTAGAGTACCTAATACATACTCTATTGCAGAGAGCAACACTGATGGGCCGGCCACATGGTTTGAATGCTAACACATTTTCTTAAAAAAAGACTATTTTGTGCAGAATTCATACAAGGCAGCTCACATGATGGTCAGAAGAAGCAAAAGAACTGAAAAAAATAAATGAGAGAGTAGAGATGACAGAGGGAGAAATTTGTTGGAAAGCATGAGATTGAAAAGGATTGCTCAAACAGGTAGAAGGATTAGCTTTGGTAAGGAGTAAAGCCAACTCACCTTTGAGACAGGAGTAAAGAAGAAGAATGTGGCAGAAAGCTTGTGAGCCATAGAAGACGGGAAAAGAGGGAGCACATCATGAATGTCATCAGTTATTTTCTATAAAATATAAGACAGATTTCATCAGAGAGGGGCAACCAATGGATATTTGGGAGGGATGGAAAGTTTGGAAGAGCCACTATGGAGAATGAGATAGTCAGTTGATAAGGGAGGTATAACAGGGTTGCCTAGCAGTAGTGAGGGACCAACTAAGGCTAAGAAACATAAATTTGTAGTGGACCCAGTCAGAATGGTTGCATTATCTTCTACACCTTCATTCAGTAGTACTTGTGTAGGAATAAATGGTAGGAGTGATCCAAGGCTGAGGCTTGGCAGGGAGCTAGGGATTCAAGAGAGGAGGACAGTGTAGAATTGAATTGGTTCACCAAGGAGTCAACATAAAGAAAAGAGGAGAGAGTAGTTAGTGTAGGGGAAATGGTCTGGGAGATAATTAAGGGATCAAGGGATTTTAGATCATGGTGCATACTGATGAAATTATAGATCTTCAGACTTTTTAATTTTGTCTGTGCTTTGACCATAGTCAATGTTTAATAAATAAGGAACTGGATTGAATTTCCATTTCTTTTCCTTGATAATTTCATTTTAAAAAGTTGAAGGTTGGGGGGCGGAGCCAAGATGGCAGCTGGTAAGCAGGGACTAGAGTGATCTCCGTACGGAGTCCCTCCAAAAACCTATAAAAATGGCTCTGAACCAATTCTAGAATGGCAGAACCCACAGAACAACAGAGGGAAGCAGGGCTCCAGCCCAGGACAGCCTGGATGGTCTCTGGGTGAGGTCTATCCCACACGGAGCTGGGAGCTGGGAACGGAGTGGAGCAGAGCCCAGCCTGAGCGAACCAAACTTGGAGTCGGCCAGATGGGGCCCCTAGCGCCCTGAATATGTGAGCTGGGGCAGTTACCAGACCCCCTCAACCCACAAACACCAAGGACTGAGGAGGTGGTTAATGGGAAAAGCTGCGGGAGTGGAAGGAGTTTGCGGTTCGGCTTCCAGCCCCGGGGGCAGCGGAGGTGGGGCAGCTACAGTTGCTGCTGCTTCTGGCCCCAGGCCCACCTGGTGGGAGGAATTAAGTGGCAGATCAGAGCAGGAGTGCACAGACTGTTGAAGATCTAAGCCCAGCCTGGGCTGGGGGTTCTTGGGGAAGGAGTAGTGCTGGTGTGACAGAGCTGGCACCTCCCCCCCAAACGTGGAACATAGAACTCGTTAGTCTACAAGCAGTCATACCCCACTGAAAAACTCAAGGGTCAAGTGAGTTGGTTGGGAATATGGCCAGGCAGCGAAAGCACACCCAGATTCAGTCTCAGACTTTGGATTCTTTCTTTGGTGACAAAGAAGACCAAAACATACAGCCTAAAGAAGACAACAAAGTGCAAGAGCCTACACCAAAAGCCTCCAAGAAAAACATGAACTGGTCCCAGGCTATGGAAGAGCTCAAAAAGGATTTGGAAAAGCAAGTTAGAGAAGTAGAGGAAAAATTGGGAAGAGAAATGAGAAGGATGCGAGAAAACCATGAAAGACAAGTCAATGACTTGCTAAAGGAGACCCAAAAAATACTGAAAAATACACTGAAGAAAACAACACCTTAAAAAACAGACTAACTCAAATGGCAAAAGAGCTCCAAAAAGCCAATGAGGAGAAGAATGCCTTGAAAGGCAGAATTAGCCAAATGGAAAAGGAGGTCCAAAAGACCACTGAAGAAAATACTACCTTAAAAATGAGATTGGAGCAAGTGGAAGCTAGTGACTTTATAAGAAATCAGGATATTCTAAAACAGAACCAAAGGAATGAAAAAATGGAAGACAATGTGAAATATCTCCTTGGAAAAACCACTGACCTGGAAAATAGATCCAGGAGAGATAATTTAAAAATTATTGGACTACCTGAAAGCCATGATCAAAAAAAGAGTCTAGATACCATCTTTCAAGAAATTATCAAGGAGAACTGCCCTGATATTCTAGAGCCACAGGGCAAAATAGAAATTGAAAGAATCCATTGATCGCCTCCTCAAATAGATCCCAAAAAGAAATCTCCTAGGAATATTGTTGCCAAATTCCACAGCTCCCAGATCAAGGAGAAAATACTGCAAGCAGCCAGAAAGAAACAATTTGAGTATTGTGGAAACCCAATCAGAATAACCCAAGATCTGGCAGCTTCTACATTAAGAGATCGAAGGGCTTGGAATGCGATATTCCGGAGGTCAATGGAGCTAGGATTAAAACCTAGAATCACCTACCCAGCAAAACTGAGTATCATGTTCCAAGGCAAAATAGGGATTTTCAATAAAATAGAGGACTTTCAAGCTTTCTCAGTGAAAAGACCAGAACTGAATAGAAAATTTGACTTTCAAACACAAAAATCAAGAGAAGCATGAAAAGGTAATCAAGAAACAGAAATTGCAAGGGACTTACTAAAGTTGAACTGTTTTGTTTACATTCCTACATGGAAAGATGATGTGTATGATTCATGAGATCTCAGTATTAGGGTAGCTGAAGGGAATATGCATATACATATATATATATATATATGTTTATGTATATATAGAAGTGAATGTGTATGTATGTATATATCTATGTGTATATGTAAGTATGTGTATGTATGTATATATATATATGTGTGTGTGTGTGTGCGCGTGCGTATATATGTAAAAGAGAGAGAGCAGACACAGGGTGAGTTGAAGATGAAGGGAAGATATCTAAAAGAAATAAAAGGAAATTAAGGGATGAGAGAGCAACATACTGAGAGAGGGAGATAGGGAGAGATAGAATGGGGTGGATTATCTCGCATAAAGGTGGCAAGAGGAAGAAGTTCTGTGGGAGGAGGGGAGAGGGCAGGTGAGGGGGGAATGAGTGAACCTTGCTCTCATCAGATTTGGCCTGAGGAGGGAATACCATACATACTCAGTTGGGTATCTTACCCCACAGGAAAGAAGAGGGAGGAAGATAAAAAAAAAATAAAATAAAATAAAAGGGGGGGGATGATGGAGGGGAGGGCAGATGGGGGTGGAGGTAATCAAAACAAACACTTTGGAAAGGGGACCGGGTCAAGGGAGAAAATTCAATAAAGCGGGATGGGTTGGGAAGGAGCAAAATGTAGTTAGTCTTTCACAACACGAGTATTGTGGAAGGGTTATACATAATGATACATGTGTGGCCTAGGTTGAATTGCTTGACTTCTTAGGGAGGGTGGGTGGGAAGGGAAGAGGGAAGAGAATTTGGAACTCAAAGTTTTAAAAACAGATGTTCAAAAACAACAAAAAAAAAGTTTTTGCATGCAACTAAAAAATAAGATACACAGGCAATGGGGCACAGAAATTTATCTTGCCCTACAAGAAAGGAAGGGAAAAGGGGATGAGAGGGGAGGGGGGAGATAGAGGGGAGGGCTGACTGGGGAACAGGGCAACCAGAATATATGCCATCTTGGAGTGGGGGGAAGGGTAGAAATGGGGAGAAAATTTGTAATTCAAACTGTTGTGAAAATCAATGCTGAAAACCAAATATGTTAAATAAATAAATTTAAATTAAAAAAAAAGTTGAAGGTTAAAGAAATTCAGAAGTAGGAACTAGTTGAAACAGCATACTACAGTAGAGACAGTGCTGGACCTTGCAGAGTCAGAGGATGTGTGTTTAAATCTTGGTTCAACCACTTGCCAGATGTCAAATCACTTTCCCTCTCCAGACCTCAGTTTCCTTAGCTATAAAATGAGAGGTTGGACTAGATTTTTATATCAGGTAAAGGACTTAGGTAACAGTACATGAACTGAAATTCTCTAAAGTTTCAAAATTGGAGGCCAAATTTAAGTGACTGTACTAAATTATACTAAATCAGAATTATCTAGGAACCTCTAGATTTGGAACCAGAAAAGCAGAACCCCATTTAGAGCTATCTGTAGAATAAAGCCTATTGTCCAAGAAAAGATAGCTATCTAGGGACCAGATGACTACACGAGACATTAAATGGATGATTAAATGGACATTGAGAATAGGTTACTGGGATACAAGGAGACTTGATGTTAGTTAAAATTGATGATAATGATTGTATTACTCTGCATGGTTTATGTTAAATTTTACTGGTTACCTTGGTGATGTGTAAATCTCCCTTCTCAAAACTAGTCCATTGTGAGCCCTCTGAGTAGTTTTATCTGTATGTAACTTAATGTAATTATTCAGTTATGGGAATTATGAGAACAACTTAATTCTATTGTTGAACCTAGCCCTATGTGGCTGGGAAACTGGACCATCTCTATGTGCTTTTAACCAAGGACCTATGCTGACCAGAAACTCTAATCCAAAGATTGGTACAAGGAGTTTTCTCTCAATTGTCAACCGATGTGTCTTCTAAGGGCCCCTACCAGGTTCTTCTGACTATTCCCACGATTGCCAGCTTGTGAGTATGGACTCCTGGATCATCTGAAGATGGCCTCTGCTCCTAGCAGATGTCTGACATTCAGCTCTGTAAGGGCCTGAAGAAGACAACATCTGATGCAGACAGCTTTTCCAAGAGTCCAAACCAGAAGAAGGGCTCCTTTCCCACTTGAGCCCCTTATATGCACTGCACAAAGCTATATGTGTATAAATTTTGGTAGCTCTAACTTCTGTTTTAAACTTGCTTTAGCTATATTCTTCCATTATGCCCTTCATTCCCCAGTCTTCCCTGCCCTGCCTTCTTGTTTTCAGTTTAATCAGTTAATCGGATCTCTCCTTTTTGCCACTGGAGTACTTATCCTCACTTTTACCTTTGTAGGGAACTGGCTGGCATTGGCTTTGGCCCACAAATGCTCTGCTACCTTGGTGAGCAAAATAATGTCCATGGTTGTTTTTCTTTGGTCTACAGAACCCACCTTAGACACAGAAGGTTGTAAGAGTGAAGCAGCCCCCTGGTCAATTAATGAAGGGTTACTAGAACTCCCCTTCCCACTTCCTGAGGAAGAGCGAGGGTTTCCCCATACCTTTCTTGGTCTGCAGGTATGTCAGAGGCACACCTTTGACAAAAAGGAGGAAATGTTGGGCTCACTTGAGCCCTTCATCACCCAAAGAAGGCTTAAAACCTGAACTGGCCAATCAGAAAAAGACATTTTGGCCCACTTTGAGTTAACATACCAATAATCCCTTTCTATGCTCTCTGAGTGAACCCAAAATTCTCCTGCTAGATTAAGCTGACCAGGAGCATTCTCCTGTTTATGACTGATAAAAGACCAGAGGCCTTGAACTGGGCACTATCTTGATTAATGGCATTTCTCTTCTTGTTTTATGGCCTTCTCTTGTTAAGACACCATCTTGTTATGACCCTCTCTTATTTTATAACATTGCCTTGTTTATGGCTGACAGAAACCAGACATTCTGGGGGCATTCTCTTGTTTTATGGAAAGTATAATTTTGGCTGACAAAAGACCCAGGCATCCTGAGTCAGGGGGAGGGAGGAGGGAATACTTCCTTACTCTATGGATATATAATCTCCTTCAACTAACCTTTCTTTGAGCTCAGTTCCAACTGAATGCCCATGCAAGGATGCATGAACATCACCTACTTTTAGAGAAATAAACATGTGTACAACCTAATTTTGTTCATCTTTCTTAGAACTCAGAAGGTTGACACTATGATGAAGCATATTAACCATCACTTGACAAAAAGGTGGAGAGACATACATATTTGGACATGGCCAATGTGTAGATTTGTTTTACGTGACTGCTTATTTGTTACAAGGCTTTTTCTCCCCTTTCTTCCCTCTGCTTCTTTCTTTTTTTTAATGGGGAATGGTGGTTAGGCATGAGGAGTTTAGTAAAAATGATTTCCATAAAGGGAACAATTATAATATTTTTAAAATGTTTAAAATAAGAGAACAGAAGAACGTAATGGAGGAATCATAGGCAAGCAGGACAGTTTTAAAGGTAATGTTTAGAATTTGGGGGAGATTCACTGTTTCTTGTAAAAACCCTCTTTTTGTGTTCTGCCCTATATCTGAAAATGTTCTCTTTTTGGTATTAAATTCACAATAAAATTCTTTTAAATCCACACAGTGGACCTGTCCAAGCATGTACATTTCCTTCCTCACCTTGGGTTAATCATTTGTAAAAAATATGGGTAACATGTTTAATCATAAGTCCTCTGGTTGATAATTGCTTTCACTTGAGTTTTTATGTCTTTCTTTACAATACTGTTTTAATTGCATAAATTCTTTCTTTGCATAAATTGTTCTTCACTATGTGTTTGTTCCTGCTTTTCAGAATTCTCTCTAATTATCTCCTTAATTCTTACAGCATAATATAGTATAATAAGTAGGTATTAAGTACTTACTATGTCCTAGTCACTGTGCTAAGTTCAAGGAATACAAATAATGAAAAGAAAAATAATGCCTGCCTGCCCTCAAAGATCTTAGAGGAGTATTTGTTGTTGCCTGATGCTTCCTGATCCCATTTGAGGTTTTCTTGGCAAAGATCCTAGAGTGGTTTGCCATTTCCTTCTCCAGCTCATTATACAGATGGGGAAACTGAGTGACTTGCCCAGGGTCACAAGGTGAAAGTGCAGTTGGTGAGATGATTCAATAAGATTCAATTACATTTACATAACAATTTATTTAGCTATTCTCTAATTGGCTGGGTTTCTAGTTTTTTATTAACTTTTTTTACCTCTTAATTTCCCACCCCATGAATAGGAAATCTGTTTTTCTTGTGACCTTTTCTGCCTTAGTATTATGCTCCCTCTTAATCCACTCCCCACTCCCCCAACACACCTTTTCCATGCTGAATGTGGTCTATTTTGATATCAGTTTCTGTATTTCTGAGTGTTTTCCACCTTCTTTTATACATTTCAGATGATTGAGGTTCTTCTGATGCCCATTCCCCCACATTCTCCCTCAATGTGTATATGCTTTTGTTTATGTTCTTCACATACCTCAGTTATGAAAAATACTCAATCTCACCCCCTTTTTCCTCCCGGATGACACCCAGACAGCACAGCTGTCCCAAGATTCCAGACAAGGGCTGAGTATACGTCCTAAGTTTTTTTTTTCCCCCTCCTTTTGTTATGTGCCCAACCACCAAGGCCCTGCTTCAAGCATGTGTTGGCATTTTCTCCCTCTACATTCCTGGCCTTCCTCTCTTTTCTACATGTAGCAAACAATGAGTAGGCAAGACCTGTTTGCTATACCTGGAACATACTTTCCCAATAGGTCCCCTCAGGGAGCTAACTTTCTGGGATAAAAATTCCGTTTAATCACTGCTAAGGGGGTGTGGCTAACAAATTGTTAAATCTGCCACTTTAATCCCTAAACTCACCAACCTAAGCCAACAGCTTCATGTGGTGTCTTGGCTAATATCTGCCTCTCCTTTATTGGCTAGAAGGGGAGGGGTTCTTTTAGACCCCCTTGCTTTGGTCAAAAGGGGGAAATGTCAGGATCTTCATGTTAAGACCATCCCTCTCTTTTTACTCTTATTCGAATACACCCCATTTTCCAGAGCTAAAGCCCAGCAAGCAAGCTCTGCCCTTGAGCTTGGCATAGCAACAATCTTTGCACTCACTCTCTGGATGAACTCAGCCATAGCAAAATCCCAGAATTGTTTCACAGGAGTGTCAGGTGGTCCCTGAACTCGGACAAGTACCTGCCCAAACCATATTTCAGTCATGGAGCCCTGCTATGAATCAAACTTGTCTTACTGTTGCTGTTACCCCTCATTGTCAGGGCTACAGCTCACTGTGTAGCCATTGCTATGTGTATTGTGATTTGCCCCCACTAACGCAGGTCTCCTTGGTATGAGACAAGGCCTTGGCACATGTGTCTAGTTTCCCTTCTCCAACAGAATAAAGAAAACTTTTTGCTTACGACCACTGTTAGCTCTTTGTTTTTATTTTGTTTGTTTGTTTTTTCTTATTTTTCAGAGTTAACTGTGGTTGTGATAACCTCTCTGACTCTTTGGTCATTTGTTTTCCTGGTTGACATGAGGAATGCATTCTTGCTGTCCTTTTAAGATCTGGGGATCCTTATTCCAACTTCCACTCACCACAGACAATTTGCCTAGAGCAAGGCTGGTTGCATCCTCCCTCACAGCTCAAGAGATACCTCTAAGAGGTAGTGGGGTTCCCTAATGCTAATGGGTTCAAGTCCCAATTCCAGTATGTTTGCCTGGTATCAATAGTGATTAGAATTCCAGTATCATTTAACCAATAATATCAGTTGGCACTTGATGCCAACATAGCAGGAATATTTCCCCTAAACATTCCAAAGCGTACTCTTCCTTATTCTTCCCCATCCCCTGAGGATAGTGAACTCAAATTTAAAGTAGTTGCTACAAAGCACTTATCAAGTTCACTTGTAAATGTATTATAGCTAAAGGAGAATTTGTGCCTTCCTGGCTGCCTTCAATCCACTGATACAATGGTTCAAATGGGTTGCTTGGGCATTAGTTCTTAATTGGGCTTGCATGACCACAAACTCTGACATGAACAGCTTTATACCTCTAGTGGCTTACTTTTTAGACCTTTTGAAGCTCACACGGTCTAGTCCATTCTATCTCCAAAGTTCCTTTGCCTAAGGCAGGAAAGAATGGATACATAAAAAGAACAGAATCAATAGTGCTCATGTGTTTATAGTTTCATCTGGTGCTAGTTCATTTATTTTTCAGTGGTGTCCAACTCCTCATAACCCAATTTGGGGATTTCTTGGCAAAGATACTGGAGTGGTTTGCCATTTCCTTCTCTAGCTCATTTTATATTTAAAGAAACTGAGGCAAACAGGGTTAAGTGAGTTGTCCAAGGTTGGATTTGCTTTTACAAGGAAATATTTACTTGAAAAATTATACTGACAAATGTACAAATTTATTCTCAATACATGAGAGAAATAAGGGATTAGACTCAATTTATCTCAGTTCCTATAGAGCACAGTCCCAAACTCCAAGTCCAAAACTTTGCTCAAGCTCAAGTCCCAGGCACCCTGGGGCAAAAGAGAGAAAGAGCATTCTCTTCGTTTCCTGGTTCAGTTCATGATGCCCACGTGTGAGTGAATTATGTGTGAGCTTCACCATCTGGACACAGCAAGAAAGTGAGAAGGATATAATTTGTGAAGACTTGACAGGGTAAGAATATAGGGGCTACTCTCTTCTCATATTTCTGGAATAAGGAATGTCTGAGGGAGTAGGAGAGGCTTGGAATTTAACCTTGTAATGACTTGCTTAACTTCTGGAAAGTCAGGGCCTGAAGCTGTAGGTATCCCTCCCATTCCCCTTCTCTTGGTGCTAGCACAAGAATTTTACCAAACAGGGAGACAATGGACTACCTGTAAGCTGTTTGTTCTCTGCCCTAGGAAGGTCCCCCTCTCCTTCCTCATTCCTTCTCTTTACCCTAGCCATAGCATTGCCACAGCAGTAGCCAAATAAGGAAAGTATGTATGGATTGGCTCTGTATTTTTGTGCCTAGATTGTAAGCCCACCTTCCAGCCAATGGTGAGAAGGGATAGAGGTGGGTGGGAATCTTTGCATTAAGGGTATAACTACTGATGCATTTCCTTTGTACCTTGCCTCCCTCCACTACTTTCCTAGTGGAGGTGATGCCCAAATCTCATGAGGTTTGTAAAATAAATTCACTTTGCTTGTGCCTAAAGATGCCTCTCCCATTATTTGATTTTCCATCTCACACAAAAGAGTAGGCAGGAAAGAGAGACTGCTCCAGTCTGGCAGTTTTTAAAGACGTAGTCTGTTCCATGAAAGGAGGCTACTCATGTCCAGATAGTAGAAGGATGCAGGAGCACTACAATCTTAAGAAATCTGGACATGCACCAAAGCCTCATTACATTTGTATGATACTGAATATGAATCCTTAGTTTATTGATCATTGTTATGTCTAGTGCAATTTTTTTATGTTTTTGTTGAAGTATCTACTTGGGGGCACTGAGCTGCCTGTCTCATCTCGAGTCATTCTGTTTGCTACTTCAAAAAAGAATAAAAAGTGGAAAAAACAAATTTCTTAATTTTTAAAATATGAAAATATGCAATGTAACAAAGAAATAAAGAAGGAAAATTTGAATGAACAAGATCTTTGGAACATAAACATTTACTTGTGAGAAGATTTAATCTGATTCTGACTTTTAAAAATGATTATTTTATTAAATATTAAATAGTTAAGTTTTCTTAGTTCTTTTTAGATATATATGCTTATATACATATATGTATATATTATACACACACACACGCACATTTGTGTGTATGTATGTGTGTGTCTACCAATTCAACCCTAGAGACTTGGGCATTAGATTGGAACTATGTAGGTATTCCTTATTGATAAATTAACATTTTTGTTTTTTCATGACTGAGAAAGAAATTGTCATTTGTAATGCATTCTAAAAAAGTACAGAGAAAATCTTTTGAATCATTTTCATCACCTTGAGTGAGAAAATATGAAGTTCCAAAACTAAGGACATAAATTTTCTGAATCTGCTTTCTTTTGGTATGAGAAAATCTTTACATATGTTATTGCTACCTATTACCTTCTGCCGTTTCCTGCATGGTGACACATAGAAACTATATAAATAGAATGTGGCATTCAGGCTACATGGCACTCAGATTTCAAGAAGTAAGCTAGCAAAGAAATAAACATGTAAATTCCATATCAAAAGAGAACCCAATCTCTCTAATTTTGTGTATTTGATCCCTTTATCCTTGATTCATTGAAGAAACAAAAATGTTGATAGTATAATGAATATACTACTATAGGTGGTAAAGTGAATAGAGCACCAAGCCTGGAGTTAAGAAGGCTTGAGTTCAAATCTGGTCTCCTCTACTTACTAGCTGTGTGAACCTCAGCAAGTCACTTAACCTCTGTTTACCTCAATTTTCTCAATTATAAAATGGGAACAGTAATAGTACCTACCTCACAGAGTTTGTGAACATCAAATGAGATAATATTTTTAAAGTGCTTAACACAGTGCCTCACACACAATGAGCTCTAAACGCTTATTCCTTTCCATTCACTACGTAAAATCTAATATAATAAAAATGCTAGGACATGGGACCTAGGGTGGTTTGTATTGAAGAGATTATATTTAAATGTTGTCATTCAATTGTTTTTCATTCATGTCTTATTCTTCATGACCCCATTTGGGGTTTTATTGGCAAAGTGGTTTGCCATTTCCTTCTCTAGCTCCTTTTACAGATGAGGAAACTGAGGCAAACAGGGTCACATAGCTCAGGATCACATAGCTAATAGAGCGTCAGGGCCTGACAGGAAGACTCATCTCCACAAGTCCAAATCGGGTATTCCTGTCAGGTTGTGACACTCTATCCACTGCACTACCAAGTGGCCCTCTATATATTTAAATAGATAAGAACTGATCTAGATATTGTGATCAGGGAAACTGTGGTTTTCATCTTTGGGTGGAGCAGGAAGAAAACCATGACGAGGCATTACTTTCTCCTCTATTCTTCTCTCTCAAAGAGATATTGAGCTAGAATTATATCTATCTACTACACAACAGATATTTGTATTCTAGTGGTACTGATGGGGTGCTTGGGTGCCTGTGCTTGGACCCCAGTTCCAAAATCACATCCAGTTTGAAAATCATATCTCTCCCTAGCTTTAAAACATTGGCCCTAGCAGTTTATTTCTAGTAAAGCAGGACAGCATGCCCTAGCAAAAGACTTATCTCTCTTCCAGTGGCCAGCTGCATCTATAGAATTTATTAGTTTGGACTCACTGTGTACATGAACTGGCTGTATACTGGGTCATAGAGATAGTCACTACTCACTGGTCTATCATATATGCAT
The DNA here is from genome assembly GCF_011100635.1 of Trichosurus vulpecula. Classification (NCBI taxonomy): domain Eukaryota; kingdom Metazoa; phylum Chordata; class Mammalia; order Diprotodontia; family Phalangeridae; genus Trichosurus; species Trichosurus vulpecula. The sequence goes on from NC_050575.1 coordinate 41,970,855, forward strand.
GCTAGACCTAGACATATGTATACTTCCTTACATTCATCTTGTCTAACAAGACATTGATGAGAGCAGCCTAGGTATTTCCCAGTCAGCCCTGACTGTTAGTTGACTTAGTGATGTTTCACACCTAAAACCACACTTCCATGTAGCTCCACCTTGGGCTATTTCCAAGTGAACTCTGGGTAAGATACCTGCACAGTAGATACAAAAAATGCATATTCCTTTAAGAACAGATCACCACTTAACCACTCCCTAATCACACCCCAAAACAAATAATTAGTATATTTGGTACATGTTTTATCCCAAAATATCCTATATAAACTTTACTTGCACCCCGTAAGGTTGCAGGTTCCCTAAGAACTCTTGCCTGCTGAAAAGCATAATAAATCTTTGCCACCTTGACTTAAACAATGTTTGAATCTGAGAATTCTTCCAGACAGCCCCTACCCTCTCCTGTACTTGGGTCCTTGACGGGTACTCCCCCCCCCCAATTAACCTGTCTGGGAACTCCAGTCTTAGGGTTCCTGCACCTAGTCTCATGCTTCAACAGCACAATGATTTTTTAATGGTTCTGAATAAAAGCAACTTTCTCTGGAGAAGAGAATTGCTTACTTTCAGCCAATATAACTTCCTTTTTACTAAATGCTATTAGACACAAGGCAATCACAGAGAGCCAGTAAACATACTTATCTAAGCCAGTCATTAAGTAGAAATCAGAGAAGTTATGCAATAGAATACAAAGGAGTAAATGGGTAGTGTTCTATGAACAAAAAAATTGGGAAAAACTCCAAATTTGATTTAAAAACGACATGTTGGCAAAATAGGAAAGTAGTCCATCAGAAATCAGGCCTAGACCAAGAACTTATTCCATATTCCAAAATACATTTAAAATGCACAAATCATCTTAATATTAAATCTCATACCATAAAATAATTAAAAGAGAAACAAATCAAATGCTTTACACAACTGTGGGATAGAGGCAGATACAAAAGATAAAAATAAATAACTTTGGTTACATGAAATCAAACTGTTTCTGTGCAAATAAAATTAATTCACCTAGGATAAAGAGGGAAGTAGTCAAAAAGAGCAGCTGCAGTGGATTCTTCCTGAATTCAAATCTGACCTCAGACACTTACACTTATGTAATGGCAAGCAAAGTGAAATTTTTCCCTGTTTTTGCCAAGAAAACTCCAAATGGGGTCACAAAGAATCAGACATGAGTGAAAATGACTGAACAAGCCAGATGGAGAAAAATGTATCTTCATATAACATTTCTCTGATAAAAGTTTGGTATCCAAAACATAAACAATTAACATGTATGTGTAGATATGTGAATGGATAGGGATTTTATGAGTATATATATATATATATATATATATATATATATATACATAAAACAAAAACCATTCCCATATAGGTAAGTGGTCAAATGATATGAATAATAGTTCTCAAAGAAGAATTACAAACTATTAACAACCATTATGGAAAAATGCTCCAAAACACATAACAGAAATATAAATTAAAACAACCCTGAACCTTTACCTCTAACCCTTCAAATTAGTAAATGGATACATAGTGTCCATACTTTGACCTAGAGATTCTACAACTAAGCTTATATCTGAGGAGGCCGTTGTTAAGGAGAAAGTCCCCATATACATCAAATATGTATTGCAGTACTTTTTGTGATAGCAAAGAAATGGAAACAAAGTGGGCATCCATTGATTGGGAAATGCAACTAAAACAGTCAGTTCTTAGGGGAAAATGTCTATAAATGCATTGATAAGTAAAATAGAAAAATAATACATGGGGCATTCATCTAAAAAAAACAACAGAAAAGCAACAAATTTAGAAGAAAAAGTAGCTAAGCCAAAATTACTATTTCTGAAAAATCAAAACAGATATAAAGACAATTGAAACAAACATGGAATTGATATAAAAAACTGAAGTTTTTTTTTTTAACAAGAAAAAAACAAAAAAATAGATTATCAGTAGGCTAGGCTGATTAAACTAAAGAAAGGAAAACTAAATTGTTGGTATCCATTAAATTACTAGAAAATATTTTGATTAATAATATGTTAACAAAACTGAAAATTTTAAAGGAAATAAGTGAATATCTATAAATTTATAAATTTTCTAGGTTAGCCACAATAAATAAGTCGAACCCTCCCCCATCCTACATCACTTGCTGCTAGTGCCTTCCCTCTGATCATCCATCTACTCTGTATATATCTTGTATGTACATAGTTGCTTTCATGTTGTCTCCTCCATTAGAATGTGAACACCTTGAGGGCAATGACTGTGTTTTTGCTTTTCTTTGTATTCCCAGCACAGTGCCTGGCACATATTACACGATAAATGCTTATTTACTAATTGACTTAATATTGAGGTATTAAAAAGTGGGCTATAGTGGAATCTTTTATAGTCTTAGAAGCCTGTTGTTTTACAAGTGGCAGCAACCTTGGAGACTATCTAGTTTACTCCTTATTTTTGTTGATGAGGAAACTAAGATGGATATAGATTAAGTGAATTGCCCAAGGCTACATAGCTATCTAGTGGTTGAATCAATACCAGAACACATTTCTGGTATAAATATATTGAGAAAATAAGTACACACTATCTCAGCTCAACTATAAAAGAGAGAGTCCTAGATTTCGCCTTATGGGAAATTCCCCAAGGTTTCTAAGATAGTAGGCTGAGAATATGGACATGAGGGAACAGCTCCTCTACATGTTGGTTTCTCCCCAGAGTTTTTCTCTCCTTCACAAGACCTTTCTCTGAAGGGAAATTGAAGTTTGTGTTTCCACCCCAAACTTGGAAGCCAGAAAAATTAGGATTTTTCATCTCTCAAACTCTGCTAAATGCCACCCCTTATTTAGGCACAGAGCTTTGAGTAATAGTCATTCTCCAAAAACGAGTGTCTTATACTGTACAAATTACCTCGAACCTAAAGTCATGCTTTTTCCAAATTCTAATTCTCACTCTAATCTCTAACTAAATTTAATTGAACATTAAATACTAATATATAAGGCACTCTGCTAGAAAATGGGGATACAAAGGAAGAAATAAAACCATCCTTGGCCTTAAATAGCTTCCATTTTACTAGGAGATATAAGTTGTAAAAAAAAAAATGAACATATTACAAGAAAGATCAAGAAGTCATGGAATATTAATAATTGATAGAAAAGGAATTAGGAAAGGCTTCATGGAGGAGGTAGCTCCTGAGCTAAGCCTTGAAGGAAGACAAAGATTCTAGGACAAAGAGATGAGGAGCGTGTAGTCAATAAATGAAGGATGACATGTGAATGCAAGGAGAGGGGGAGATGGAGTGTCAAGTTTGGGAAATAGCTAGTGTTTCACTTTCTCTGGAATACAGAGTTTAGATTTTGTAAGAAGGAGTGATATGAAATAAGTATGTGGGAGTCAAATAGTGGGAAGGTCTTAAATGCTAAATTAAATAGTTTATATTTTCTCCTATAGGCAATGGGAGCCATTGAAAACTTTTGATTAGGGAGTCACACAGTCAGACTTGTACCTTAGAGAGATAATTTTAGCAGCTGTGTAGAAAACAGATTAAAGAGGAGAGAGATGGGAAGAAAGGAAACTATAAAGGGAATAGAGTACTGGACTTAGAGTCAGAAAAAACTGTATTCAGATCTTTAGACACTTACTAGCTATGTGACCCTGAACAAATTAGTTAAGCTCTCTTTGCCTTAGTTTCCTGATCTATGAAATAAGGAAGTTGGGCTCAATGACCTTTAAGGTCCCTTCCAGTTCAAAATCTCCTGTCCTATGAGTAGCATAAGAAAGTTGATGAATGCACTATCTACTAGAAGGAAAGGAAACAAAGTGAAGGAAAGAAAAGAAAGGGAAAAGAAAAGCAAGACTTAGTACCATGTGGCCTGAGGAAGAATTTCTTAATAAAATCTAAAGTTGGGGAGGGGGGAAGATCTAAAGATCCACAGTCAAGCTAAACCACAAAGTATTGAAAAATAGAAACTGTTCTTGACTTATGGAAAGAAAAAAAGGAAATGTGGTATGGTTTTGGAATCAGAGGACCTGGTTTTAAATTCCAGCTCTGACGCTGATAATGTTAATATGAGACCTTAAGAAAGTTATTTAACCTCTCTGAGTCTATGTTTCCTCATCTATAAAATGAGGAAATTAGAATAGATTTTCTCTAAGACTTTTTCCCAACTCTAAATTCTATGATCCCATAAAGAAATAGGTAATGGGAGGTAGGAAGATATGGAACATAACCCTGTCACACATTTAAGAAAGACTAGACACAGCTCAGCTTCTGTTTCCTTTAACCAACCCCTGAACTTAGCTCAATAGGACCTTGTGTTCTTGACATCCTAATAACTAAGGGCTGGTAGGGCTCCTTGTAGAGGCTCCCACCAATTCAACTTCATTTGGTTTTAGTTTACTTGTGAAATGCCAGAACTAGTTCTTCTTGTTTATATTTCTAATGGCATTCCTTTCTTTAAGCAAATAATAACAATTTGTTGTGTAGCTTTGTTATGTTTGTGGTTTATTCAAGATAGCCAAATTTAAAACAGAATGGACAGATAAAATAAACTATAACATTGGTTTAATAGTTGAAGGAAAGTTGTACAGACTATGCTGTGACTATTCTGGGGGGGGGGAACTAATGCTTCTCTCTTTGTCCTAGTTCAATTTGTTACAGTCAGAAGGTGATAATGTACTATAAAAGTCAAAGAGAATTTCAATTTTCAGTCATAAATAGATGTCCTTTGAATATGAAAACAATTTCTTTTATCATTTATGTACAAACATGCCCACAAAACCTGATCACTGTGGGGGTGGGGCAGAACCAAGATAGCAGAGAAAAAGCAGAGACTCACCTGAGCTCTCTCAAATTTCCCTCCAAACATTTTAAATAATGCCCAGAAAATCCCCCAAATTCTAGAGAGGCAGAACCCACAAAAGGATGGGATGAAATTTTCCAGCCCAAGACAGCTTAGAAAATCAGAAGGAAAGTTCTGTTGCACCAGGATGAGAATAGAGCTCAGCTAAGCACAGGCTACACTAGGGCAAGCCTCAACTGCAACAAGCCAGCAACAGGCCTTGGGGATGACTGAATCAGAGCAGAGCTCTCAGCCCACAGATGGTAAGGGCTGGTCCGGCTGGACCAGACAGCTGGTCAGAAGATTACAGAGCTCCCTTTACTGGTGCTGGAAGTAGAACTCTGGTGTATTACCTATATTCAGATCTAGGTCACAGTCCTGGATTGCAGTTCCAGGGTGAGGAGGAGCACTAACACACCAGAGCTTGTGGCCACAGGAAAGCTGGGACCCTGATTGCTGTTCCAGAGCAGAAAAGAGTGCTTGTGATCATTCACAGTCAAGAGCACAGGCCAGGAGAATAGTAAACACTCCTCTCCTTACATCATGTCACCTTGGAAGAACCAAAAACTTATGGGTCCCCAGAATTAGGTTTGAAAACAGCTGCACAAAAAACCTGATGTGCCCCCTCCAACTCAGGAGCAGATCCCAAGTTTAACATAAAGTTAAAAGTCAAGAAAAAGGGTAGAAAAAGTAAGCAACCAACAACAATAAAAAGATCCTGACCATAAAAAGTTAATATGATGAAAAGGAATTTCAAAATGCAAACTCAAAAGAAGACAGCAAAGTCAAAACTGCTACATCCAAAGCCTCAAAGAAAAATGTGAATTGTCCTCAGGCCCAAAAAGAGCTCCTGGAAGGGCTCCAAAAATTTTAAAAATCAAATAAGAGAGGTAGAAGAACAATTGGGAAAAGAAATGAGAGTTATGCAAGAAAAGCATGGAAAAAAAGAGTCAGCAGCTTAGTAAAGGAGGCACAAAAACTAGTGAAGAAAATAAAGCTTTAAAAGACAGAATAAGTCAAATGGTAAAAAAGGCACAGAAATCTGAGAAGAGAAGAACTTAGAAAGCAGAATTGGCCAAATGGAAAAGGAGGTACAAAAGTTCACTGAAGAAAATATTTCCTTAAAAATTAGAATTGGGCAAGTGGAAGCTAATGACTCCATGACACACCAAGAAACAATAAACCAAAATTAAAAGAATGAAAAAATGGAAGAAATGATAAGGGATTCAATAAGGTTAAACTATTTGCATTCCTTTTTAAAAAAATTATAAAAAAATTTTAATTTATTTATTTTCAGTTTTCAACATTCATTTCCATGAGTTTTAAATTTTCTCCCTCTCCCTTTCCCCTCCATCCCCAAGATGGCATGCAATCTGATATGTGCTCTACACATACATTCCTATTAAATTTTCACATTAATCATGTTGCATAGAAGAATTATAACAAATGGGAGAAACCATGAGAAAGGAAACAAAACAAAACAAAAGAGAAAAGAGTCTGCTTCACTCTGCATTCTAACTCCATAGTTCTTTCTCTGGATGTGCATGGCATTTTCCATCATGAGTCCTTTGGAAAAGTTTTAGGTCCTTGAATTGCTAAGAGCTAAGTCTATCAAAATCATTCCTCAAACAGTGTGGCTGTTACTGTGTAAAATGTTGTCCTGCTTCTGCTCACTTCACTCAGCATCAGTACATATGAGTCTTTCCAGGTTTTCCCGAAGCCCGCCTGCTCATCATTTCTTATAGAACAATAGTACTCCATAACATTCATATACCACAATTTGTTCAGCTATTCCCAAATTGATGGACATCCTCTCAATTTCCAGTTCTTGGCCACCACAAAAAGAGCTGCTACAAATATTTTTGTATATGTGGGACCTTTTCTGATTTATATGATCTCTTTGGGATACAGCCCTAGAAATGGTATTGCTAGATCAAAGGGTATGAATATTTTTATAGCCCTTTGGGCATAGTTCCAAATTACTCTCCAGAATGGGTGGATCATCTCGCAGATCCACCAACAATGAACTAGTGTTTCAACTTTCCCACATCTTCTCCAGCATTATCACTTTCCTGTTTTGTCATGTTAGCCATTCTGGTAGGTGTGATGTGGTACCTCAAAGTTGTTTTGATTTGCATCTCTCTAATTAGATTTAGAGCATTTTTCCATATGACTATAGATAGATTTAATTTCTTCCTCTGAAAACTGCCTGTTCATATCCTTTGACCATTTATCAATTGGTGAGTGACTTGTATTCTTGTAAATTTGTCTCAGTTCTCTATATATTGTAGATATAAGGCCTTTATCAGAGACACTAGTCATAAAAATTCTTTCCCAGTTTTCTGCTTCCCTCCTAACCTTGGTTGCATTGGCTTTATTTATGCAAAAACTTTTCAATTTAATGTAATCAAAATTATCCATTTTGCATTTTGTAATGTTCCCTATATCTTGTTTGGTCATAAATTTCTCCATTCCCCATAAATCTGACAGATAAACTATTCCTTGCTCCCCTAATTTGTTTATAGTATCAGCCTTTATACCTAGACTGTGTACCATTTGGACTTTACTCTGGTGTCAGATACTGTTCTATGCCCAGTTTCTGCCAGTTTTTTCCAGCAGTTTTTGTCAAACAGTGAGTTCTTATCCCAGAAACTGTGGTCTTTTGGGTTTATCAAACAGTAGATCACTGTAATCATTGATTACTGTGTCTTGTGTGCCTAACCTATTTCACTGATCTACTCCTCTTTTTCTTAGCCAGTGCCAAGTGGCTTTGATGATAGCTGCTTTATAATACAATTTAAGATCTGGTATGGCTAGACCACCTTCCCTAGCATTTTTTACATTAATTCCATTGATGTTCTGGACCTTTTGTTCTTTCAAATGAATTTTGATATTATTTTTTCTAGCTCTATAAAATAATTTTTAGTAGTTTGATTGGTATGGCACTGAATAAGTAAATTAATTTAGGTAGCATTGTCATTTTTGTTATATTAGCTCAGCCAACACATCAGCAACTGATGTTTTTCCAATTATTTAGATCTGACTTTATTTGTGTGAAAAGTGTTTTGTAATTGTGTTCATATAGTCCCTGGGTTTATTCTGGCAGGTAGACTCCCAGATATTTTATAATGTCTACGCTAACTTTAAATGGAATTTTTCTTTCTTTCTCTTGCTGTTGGGCTTTGTTAGTAATATAGACAGAGGCAGATGATTTATGTGAATTAACTATTTACATTCCTACATAGGAAGATGATACTTGTAACTCCTAAGAACTTTCTCATTATTTGGACAGTCAGAAGGAATATACATAGACAGAAGGCAGAAAGGGTAAGTTGAATATAATGGGATGATTATCTAAAAAAATTAAATTAAGGGATGAGAAAGAAGAATGCACTGGGAGAAGTGAAAAGGGAGAGGTAGAATTGGGTAAATTGTCTCACAAAAGAAGAGTGAAAGAGCTTTTACCATAGAGGGGAAGATGGAAAATGTGGAGAGGTATGTGCATACCTTACACTCATTGGAATTGGCTCAAAGAGGGAATATCACACATACTTAGTTGGGTATCCAAATCTATCTTACCCTACATGAAAGTAGGATCAGAAGGGGATAAGAGAAGAGGAGCTAATAGAAGGGAAAGTAGATTGGGGGATATGGCAGTCAGAAGCAAAGTACTTTTGAGGATGGACAGGGTGAAAGGAAAGTGAGAATATGATAAACTTGGAAGAAAATAGGATGGAGGGAAATACAAAGTAATAATAACTGAAAAAAATTTTTATAGCAAGTTTCTCTGATAAAGGCCTCATTTCTCAAGTAATATAGAGAACTGAGTCAAATTTAGAAAAATAAGACTAATTCCCCAATTTACATAAGGATATGAAGAGTTTTCAAATGAAGTAATCAAAGCTATCTATAGTCATATGAAAAAATGTTCTAAATCTATTCATTAGAGAAATGTGAATTAAAACAACTCTCAGAGACCATCTCACATGTATCAAACTGGCTCAAATGACAGAAATAGAAAATGATAAAATGTGGGAGGGAATGTGGGAAAATTGGGACACTAATGCATTGCTGTAGTTGTGAACTGATCCAACCATTCTGGAGAGCAATTTGAAACTATGCCCAAAGGGCTATAAAACTATGCCTATCCTTTGACCCAGCAATGCCACCACTAGGTTTGTATACCAAAGAATTTTTTTTTAAAGGACCTACGTATACACAAATACTTGTAGCTGTTCTTTCAGTGGTGGCAAAGAATTGAAAATTGAGAGGATGTCCAACAACTGGGGAATGGCTGAACAAGTTGTGGTATGCGATAGTGATGGAATATTATTGTGCTATAATAAATGATGAACAGGATGCTCTCAGAAAAACCTGGAAAGACTTATATAAACTGATGCAAAGTGAAGTGAGCAGAACCAGGAGAACATGGTATACAGTTAACAACAATATTGTATGATGATCAACTGTAAATGACTTAACTGTTTTCAGTAATACAATGATCCAAAACAATTCTGAAGGACTTATGGTAAAAAATACTCTCCATCTCGAGAGAAAGAACTGATGGAGTGTGAATGCAGATTGAAGCATACTTTATTTTTACTTTCTTTAGTTTTCTTAAGTTTGGGGTGGGTTTTTTTTGTCTGTGTTTTCTTTCACAACATTATTAACATGGAAATATGTTTTGTATGACTGCACATGTATAACCTATATCAAATTGCTTGCCTTCTCAATGAAGATAGCAGGGAGGAAGGAGAGAATTTGATTTGGAACTCGAAAAAATTGTTTTTAATGTTAAAATTTTTTTACATGTAATTGGAGAAAAAATTAAATATTAATAAGTTTTTTCAAAAAAGAACAAGTTAAAAAATAATTATCCACTGGTCACTGACATATCATTAGATTTTCAGCTTCTCCTTTCCTTTTTCATTTCTCTGTGTTATATTCACATACCACAGACCAGGAGTCCTGTTTCCAACCCAGTCTTTTTAACCACCATCCAGAGAAGCAACTGCTGTGAAGAGCCAGGCACTTCCAACATACTAGGAAATCCAACAAAATATATCCTGAAGGAGAAACATGAGGCAACATGGGACAAGCAAGTTAAATGACAGGCACCATTTTGAGAAGCAACTCCTATTGGGGTTGCAGACTACCAACTGCTTCAATAGGTACAGCTACAGAAGACCCAGAAAATAAAGTTCTTGCCACCAAAGTCTTTGGCATTGTTAAATGGTTCAGCCTCAGAAAGTGGTATGATTCTATGAGTGAAAATTATATTAAAGAAGAAGCACTACATCCTAAACCTTCCATCTCTTTTGTCTCCTCCATTAGAATATTACCACCTTGAGAGAAAGGATTGTTTTTTCTATTTGTATACCCAGAACTTAATATGTTACTTTATATATAGAAAGCAAATAATGAATGTTTTAATTCATTTATGCACACATTCTTTTCAACAAATATTTATTAAGCAAGACAGTTACTAGACACCAATTTATAATAGTACATGAAAAACAAAACAGAGTCTGCCCTTGATGGGGTACAGTCTCTGGTAACCTCCTAGAACTCTCCTTGAATCTTCAGATTTGATCTGGCCTTCCCTGAGGCCATAAGCCTTTCATTATCTAGGCCCAAATCTCTACCTAGCCTAGCTCTCTATTGTCCATCTGCTTCCCACCCTTCATCCCATCAAAATCCCATTCTCTTGTTTCCTGGAGTCTTGACCTCTAGTCACCCCAGTCCCATCAAAATCCTCCTTAGACTCCTCCTCAAGACCCTCCCTAAACCCCTGTTCTAGTCACCCCAGACTACTTCACCATCCCTCAATCCCTCCCACAGTCTTTCTGTATATAAATCTCATCTTCCCTTCATGAAGGCCCTTGGATTCAATCTAGCTCTACTCAGATTGTTCTGGCCTGCTGGCATCAGCATCACAAATGCTCAGGCTCCCTAACAGTCTACCCAGTATGGTGAATTCTTAATAAATTTTGTCTTTTTCTGTGGCCAAGAAGGCTCGAGTCGAATTCATTTGGTATTTTAGGGTCTCGAGGACCTCTAGAAACCTATGGTTCCTCAACCTCATTATTTTGGTTAACCTCATCACCCTTAAGGAGTTGCAATATAAGGAGGGATGGGGAGACATCAAACAAATACAAAAATTAATATTATACAAAGTCAAATATAATGGTGCAAAGGAGAGATGCTAAAAAAAGTGATGTAAAAAATTTAAAGAGGAAAAGTTCACTTTCAGCTGGGAAGATCAAGAAAAGCTTCATTGAAGAGTTGGTAACTGATCTGTTCCTTGAAAGAAGAGGACTTCAAAGGTAACCATGGGAGGTGACACATTCTGGGAAGATGGTAAAGTAGGTCAGAAATTTCTGGGCTCCCTAGATTCCCTCCACAAAAAGACAGAAAATCAACCACAAAGCAAACATAGAGCAGCAAAAATAAAGGGGTAAAGCAGTTGTCTTAAGAATTCTAATGAGGATCTCAGAGAAGACTCCAGGGGTTGAAGTTTGGTCTGAGTGAAGTATAAACACAGCTCTAGGCTAACTCCACTGAATCAATAAATAGCAGGCCCTGAGGGAAGCAGACTAGGCTTTAAGAAATTTCACCTCAACTTTCAAATCATTCAGGGCCTCAAGAAATTTCACTTCATGAACCTCCAGGCTAACCCCACTGAAACAATAAATAGCAGGCCCTGAGGGAAGCAGACTAGGCTTCACCTCAACTTTCAAATCATTCAGGGCCTCAGGAAATTTCACTTCTTGAACTTTATCTCATACACTTTCATCTAAAGCAGGGCTGTCCAACCGTAGGTTTTTATTGAAACAATAGACAATATTTTTTGATTTGCCATTTTAGTGAGAGCTCTGTGGTAGCTCTGCTTCCTTTACTAAAGCATTTATGCAAATTTCTACGCTTATAGGCGGCCGCATAAATCACATTTTGGACAACCTTGATCTAAAGAATAGCAAATGGCTGAGTGATGGAAAATGGAAAGACTCCCTGCTGTTTCTGGAAGTCAGGCCCAGCAGTGCTAACAAGACATGATCCCTAGTCTCGGCTATGGGTGAACAGTGAGCACAGACCTATGAGTTTAGTACCAGTAGCAAAGGCAGCAAGAACATTTTTGGGACTTAAAGGAGGAAGAGAGAAGTCCCGGAGATTGAGCCCCCAGACAGAATTCAGGAAACAATAGTAAGAAGGACCTGAAGGCTAGGGCAACTTTACCTATAACTCAGGATTAAAACTTGATAATAATAATATTAAGCTGCTAAAAATAAAATAAGACATTAAAAATAAAAACTAGTAAGCAAAAGAAAAAGAACCTGACCACTGACCACTGACAGCTACTTTGGTATAAAAGATCTGGGTTCATATTCAGAGGAAGATAATGAGGCAAAAAAAAAAAAAGCCACTTCTACCTAAAGACTAATGTCAAATGGTCACCAGTCCAAAAAGAAATCTTGAAAGAACATAAAAAGGAATTTGAAAACCAGATAAGAGAGAATGAAGAAAAATTAGGGGGAAAAAAAGCAAAGCATGAAAATTATGAAAAAGTTAACCAATTAGAAAAAGAGGCACAAAACTGAAAGGAAGAAAATAAAAAGGAATTAAAAAATCAAATAAAAGAGACTGAAGAAAAATTAGGGAGAAAAGAGCAATCCAGGAAAATTATGAAAAGACAGTTAACCAATTAGAAAAAGAGGCACAAAACCAAAAGGAAGAAAATAACTCCTTGAAAACTAGAATTGGGCAAGTGGAATCAAATGACCTAAGATGACAAGATACAGTATAACTAGAAAAAATAGAAGAAAATCCAAAATATCTCATTAGAAAAACAACTGATCTGGATAACAGATCAAGGAGGGGTAATACAAAAATTGTCAGACTACCTGAAAGTTTTGACCAAATGCTATCCACATCCAGAGAAAGAACTTTGGAATCTGAATGCAGATGGAAACATACTATTTGCTCTCCTTTTCTTTGTTGTTTTGTTTCTTCTTTCTTGTAGTTTTTCCCATTAGTTCTAATTCTTCTTTACAGCATGACTAATGTGAAAATATGTAATATCAATGTATAAGTAGAGCCTATATCAGATTGCATGGAACCTTGGGGAGGGGTGAGGAGAAAGAGGGGAGAAAATGTAAAACTCAAAATCTTATGGAAATGAATGTTGAAAACTAAAAATAAGTAAATAAAGTATATTTTTTTTAAAAAAAAAACATGAGATATACAATTGTGAGAAAACTCCTAGCGTCAATCTTTGGATCTAGTTTTCTGTTCAGTATAACATAGGTCCTTTGTTAAGGGTCTCTAAACAGCACATAGAGATGCTCCAGTTTCCTAGTCACACAGAGCTAGCTTCAAACAATGTGATAAGGTTTTCCTCCAATTCCCACAATTGAATAAGACAGAAGTTGAACTAGATCCATAATTGAATAGATGCTAAACTAGCTCCAGGATTGAATCACAAGATGGAGTCAGTGTGGTTCACTCAATTCCCACTATTAACCACTTGCTATCCTAATCCCCTCAATCCACTATAAATTCTAAGGTTTTTTGTAAATTTTTAATCATAATTTACATTAAGTCAAGCTTCATTAATGTCAGGTTACAGATCAAACTACTTAAAGGGCTCACAATGGAATAGTTTTGAGAAGGGAGATTAAACACTTAAACATAAACCTGGATCTCGAGGCTGAGACCAGAAGCCAGAGTCTCAAAAGCTGAGACTAGAAATAAAGACCAAATCAATATAATAAATATCACCAATGTTAAATAACATTAAGTCTCCTTGTATCTTAGTAACCCATTATCAATGTCCATTTAACCAGAACATTTTAAGTCTCAGATGTCTCATGTAGCCACCTGTTCCCTAGATATCTTTTCTTAGACAATAAGCTTAATTCTCAGGATAGTTCTGAACGGGGCTATGCTTCTCTGGTTCCAAATCTAGAGGTTCCTGAATAATTCTGCTAGCAATAAGACTTACTACCATTTAATAAATGTTGGTTCTCCAATCTTGAAACTTCAGAGAATTCCAGTTTATATACCATTTGCTGTTTTTATCCTTATCCAAATCCTATACCTGACATAAGAGTCTTTAAAAATTTATGAAGGTCCAACCATAAAATAAGCTCTTCTGCCTTTTAAAATTATCAGATACCTTAAAAATGGAAAAATAATTTCACTTTCTTTACCATTATTAATACAATTTATGTGTAAAATCCTTAATCCAATTTTGAGAACTTACTACTGAAACATACTCAAAGCCTGAATTTCCATGATAGATAAATTTGGAAGCCAATTATATACTTATGTATACAGTACTTAGAGAAAACAGTCTAATCCTGTTGCTTCTCAAAATTTACTATTCCATTTAATTAGAAGATTTTTACATTACGTCTCTGTCTTATTACTTTGTCTAATCATTTCCTCATTAGGAGGATGTCACCGCTATATTATAATTTGACCACATATACAGGTTAAATTGTAAGATGTTCATACTTACATCCTATTAAAGTAACTCAGAGATGTTCCAGTATGAATCTATTATTTGATAGATTTCGTATTGTACTTACAAAACTTCTTGATTATAGGAATTTGCCATAAAAGGAAAAGGATGGGCATAGTTATAACAATGTCATATATCATAACAGGGGGAAAACTCCCTTATCTCTGTTTGATTCCAGAAATGGGTCATATCTGACAGCAAATCATGTTGTCACAGGGCATCAAAAGCAAGGCTCAGGATTACCCAGCAAGGGAAATTTCCTTTTCAAAAGCAAATAGCACAATGGGAAAACAGAGTCAAGAGGATCCTACCAAGGTCATGCCAAGGCCATCCCCCAAACTTTTCCCATGCACAGACATCCACCTTTATTAGTTCTCAGACTGCAGCACATGCCATTTTATCCTATTGGTTTCATGGCAATTCGGACAACTATCCCTGTAACCAAAACTCAAAACAATAGTAAATTACAATCCCAAGAATTTTTACCATTAAAAGCAAAATTTCACTAACCACAATTTAGGGCTTGAATATTTTTCCTGATGTTTCCCTAACAGTTAACATTTCATTTAGCCTTTACTTATAAATTAAAGCTACTCATATGCTGGAGCTTCAGACATACAGCATATATCTGATAGTTCATTCATAATTATTATCTTTACATCTTTAAGCTGCATGTTTAAGCTACCCTATATACTTTTATAATAGCCAATAATTTTCAAATGAGAATTCACTATTATAATAAACATTGTTATCTGTTTTATAACAAAGTATAACTCATTAAATTTTTGACAGTTTTCAAATATCCAATTTTTTTTAATCACATCCTTTTAAAAGCTCAATTCTCATATAACAGCATCCAGATTAAAAGGGAACTTTTGTGTAAAGGTATTTCTGTTATAATGAACTCTCAAATTTCACAAAATAAGAGAATTTAGAAATGCAATAATGACATAAAGAATGTCATGCATTGAAAACATGAAACAAAACTTCAGATGACATCAATTCAGTTAATTGCATTTCCAAATGTCCAATACTAAAATCATTAAGCTTATTATTTTGGCCTTTTATACCAACTTCAGAGTTATCAGGCATGGAACAATTACATTCAATTAAAGAAAAATAATATAGTGCTTAGCATACACCACTCACTATAAGCACTTTACAATCATTATATTATTCTGATGCTCACAACAACCCTGGGAGGTGGATACCATTATAATTTTTCTCTTTCCAGATCAGGAAACTAGGACAAACAGAGATGAGATAACTTGCTTGAGATTACAGCTAGTAAATTTCTGCAACCAGAATGTGATTCAAGTTTCCCTACATTTTTCCAGCATTTTTTTCAAACACCTTTGCTTGGGAGCCTAATCTGAGATGAGAGAGGTTAACAAGATAAGAGAGAGAGGGTCTCTGAACTGGGGTGGGGGTAGGAAATCACAGGAGATCTTTGGTTTATACAATCCTCTTTTCATGGTCAAGGAAGGGTTAAGAAAAAGTAGCTATAAAGTGCAAAACATTTACCTAATGTTTTTTTCTTTCTTTCTTCCCTCTGTGATTACTTTCAAACTAGCTGTCTTCCTTCAGTGCCCTAAAACCATGAAGCTATCCATCTTCTAGGAGAAAAATTTTCCTCTTATAACTTTACAATATTGAATTCTTATTTTTTTCTTAAAACAAATTCTATAGAATGGTACCCAAAAACTTACTAAGGTATTTCAGAAAGGAGTGAGTTTGTGGAATTACCCAAAATCCCAGGAGTGAAAATTCCAGGACAGAACAAGTGTTTTGTAGGGTTTTTTTTTGTCTTTTTTCCTCTCTTCTTATAACCTAATCTCCCTCAGAAAGTCTAAAGTGAATGTTGGTTCTGCTTACTGGGACAATTACTTCAAGTATGGAAGTTCATTCATCTTTCCCAGTGTTCAAAACTCTTTGGCTATAGCTCTTAGTAGTTTTTTTGGCTTTTTGTTTTTCATAAATCTTTCAGGGTAACAGGATATACAAACAACACAACACGACATAGACACTTTACATTTTACAAAGACACAAACACAGACAAAACAACAAGACACATAGACTGGATGATTCTATCTAAGCTTTTCTTAAGGGAATCTAAGCTACAAAAGGAATCTTCCTTGGTGGTTTTGAGTATCTATTTATTTAAAACATCCTATTCGGGGTTTTTCATCATGACATTTCTTAAGGTAATTTATTTTATCCTGATCAACTCTGAGTTGGCCAACAATGCCAACTTATGCCAATTACTTAAGAAACTTGCAAGAAACTGTTTGCATGGATTAAATGCATATGCCTTGCAGCCAAGTTCTTTGATACCTAATTCTTAGTTATCAAGTTTCCCATATTACAAGCACAGGGAAGCAAACACAAAGGTACCTGTTTCAGGAAGTCAAGAGACTTCTCCAAGAAGAGATGGACAAATCCTCTCTTCAGTTGCAATGACCAAAATTTCAATCCTCCAAAGGCTGAAGCTGGACCAAAGATGGGAGCTTGGGAATCAAAGAAGGAAAATCACCCACTGCCACTCTCTAAGTGTGAATCAAGGGGAATTCAAAAGGGTCCTATAGGTGCAAGGGCTCCTGTAGGGGCAGGAGGAATTAATGCTTTCTGATCCAACTTTTGACACCAGTTGTCAACTCTGAAAAAAAATGACCAAAGAGAAACAGAAGTTTGCAATTGCTGTTAACTCTAAAATACCAATGAGCTCATACAGGTACATACAGTCAACTCTGAAAAACAAAATAAAACAAAGAAACAAACAAACAAAAGAAACAACCAAAGAGCTAAACATAAACAAAAACCTTTCTTTATTCTTTTGGAGGGAAACTAGACGCATGTGCCAGGGTCTCCTCTAGGACAAAACCCAAGGCAGTGAAGCTGAATCTTGATATTTATGTTTGTGGCTAGACAAACAATTAAACAATGAGGCAGAACCGTAACAGTAAGGCAAGGCTGCGTCG
Organism: Trichosurus vulpecula; assembly: GCF_011100635.1. Classification (NCBI taxonomy): domain Eukaryota; kingdom Metazoa; phylum Chordata; class Mammalia; order Diprotodontia; family Phalangeridae; genus Trichosurus; species Trichosurus vulpecula. The sequence continues at coordinate 41,988,218 of NC_050575.1, forward strand.
TGACCAAAAGTCCATTCATAGCAGGGCTTCATGTCTGGGACTATTGGTACTTGCCTAAGCTCAGGAACCATCAGTTCTGTGATTTAGTTGCTGAAGAGTTCATCCAGAGGGTTAACACAGGGGATTATTGTTATGCCAAGCTTAGGGTACAGCTTGCTTGCTGGACCTTCGATCTGGAAAACAGGCTATCCCCTAATAAGTAAAATGAGAGGAGTAAAAAGAGGGAGTGGGGTGGAGCCGAGATGGCAGAGTAAAAGCAGGGACTTGCCTGAGCTCTCCTCCAAACCCCTCTAAATACCGGTAAAAAATGACTCTAAACAAATTCTAGATTAGCAGAGCCCACAAAATGACAGAGTGTAACAAATTTCCAGCCCAGGACAACCTGGAAGGTTGACAGGAAAGATGTGTTGCATCAGTCTGAGAGAGAGGTGTGGTCCAGTACAAAGCACACCAGCACAGACCTGGCCCCAGCAAACTTGGAGCAGGCCTCAAGGGACTGAATCACTGGCAGCTGTGACAGTTTCCAGACTTCTTAACCCACAAATGCCAAAGAAAACTTAGCAGGTCAGTAAGAAAGGTCTATTGGACCTGGGTGAGAGTGAGAGAGAGAGAGAGAGAGAGAGAGAGAGAAGAGTGCAGTCCAGCCCCAGCCCTATGGTGGTGGCAGTAGCTGTTTCTAGAGCTTTTGGCCCACAGACAGTAGGGGGATTGAGTGGCTCATCAGAGGGAGATTGCAGGGATCTCTTTGCTGGCACTGAGGCAAAATTCTCTTGCTTTGCCTGTGCTGGGATCTGGGTCGAAGTCCCGGGTGGCAGTCCTGGGGCAAGGAGGAGTGCTGGCATAGTGGAATTTGTGGTGGTGGTGAAGAGGGAATCCTCCTCATAGTTCCAAGGCAGAAAAGAGTGCTTGTGGTCACTCACAGACCAGAACACAGTACAGGAGAGGAGTAAACACCTCTCCTTTGATCACACCACCATGGAAGAACTGAAAACTTACAGATCCCTAGAAGTATCCCTGAAAACAGCTGCACAAAACTCCTGAAGCTTGGGACAGTTTGCCATTATAGTGAAATGCATTCTTCTATTAAAATAATTGTGGTAAATCAAAACCTAATAAAAAAGAATACATTGGTCATTTGGCATTAAGGCAGGAATAAAAATGCAGGAAAATACATGATTAGAAAAACTCCTGAGTTAAAAATCTAGTCTCAGAAATGTATTAGCTATGTGATTTCACCTCTGTTTATCTGTTTCCTGTGTAAAGAGGAAAATGAAATAGTAGCACTCACCTCCCAGGGTTGTTGGGAGGATCAAATGATTGTACTTAACACAGTACCTGACATATAGCAAGCACTATATAAAAGTAATTACTCCATACTAGATAACTGTATAGTGGAATTTTAGATGTTATTAATATAAAATGCCAAAGGTGATAAGATGATGATTTTTTATATAAGATAATTTGGAAATACATTCCATTTAATTGAAGTCACCTAACTGGTATTGGGTTTTGTTTCATGTTTCAAATCCATAATATTGTGTATGTTATTATTATGTTTCTAAATTTTCTTATTTTGTGAAATTTGGTAAGGCATTATATCAGATATGCTGTTAGAAAAATAACTTCTTTTAATCTGGATGTTGTTAGATTATAAACTGAACTTTTAAAAGAGGTGGCAAAAATGTTCGAAAACTGTTATCAGTCCTACTGACCATGTGTCAGTCTTCTGAAGTGCTGAAATTTAAGAAACTAGAAACTTCAAGGTTTGCCTATAGTAAAGAGAAAGTTTCACCCAAAATTATTTACTATTACTTATAAAAATTATGAATGTACTAGTTCTTACGGGTTATTTTCATAATACCAAAACCCATCAAATATTTATCTGGTTATGTTTTTATTTATTTTAAAATATTTTTTCCAATTACATGTAAAAAATTTTAAAAGATCACTTTCTAAAATTTTGAGTCCCAAATTATCTTCTTCCCTCCCTCCACATATCTTGAGTCACCTTAGTCTCAATACACTCAAGTCTTAAAGCTTTATTTCTGCCCAAATATACAACAATGTAAGATACCTGTTAATCTGGGGGATTATAGCAATCAGCCAATGTTTTTCTGGGTTTTGAGTAAACTATCATATATTCAATATTTACATGGAATTCCAGAATGTAGTTATTTTCTTGATTTCTAATGATAGATTTTTACACCAGGATGAGTTTGAACTCAAGAAGAACAAGAAGAAAATGAAGGCAAGGATGTCGAGTGAAATTTTTTAAAGGCCTGGTAAGTTTTTATTTCAGCACCATGAGAGAAATAACTTATGCCTGAACTGTGGTGAGTGAAACTTGCCATTTGAGGTAATATCTTGCAGGACTATAATCTGATAGTGTTCTATATTTTGATTTCAGGCATGATTGTTTACACTGTCTTGAGGCCAATAGTCTACCATTCAAGGGGGCTGCCATGTGCTGCCCAAAGGGAGTTGAGTCTGAGAACTGCTACAGTGTCTATAGTTTGAGAGGAGGACCTTGACATAGCCAAAGAAAGGATCTTCCTGACTTCATTTCCTAGCTGTGTAACTTCATTTTGAACAGGAATGTTTCTCATCAGGTTATCATGAATCTGGCTATGACACTCCATAAATGAGGTGAAATTTTGTTCTATGATTGATTGTTCCAAAAATTTACCTATAACTCTTACCTGAAATAAAACAGAGATAGGGATGTTTTATCCTAGTATAACTATGTTGAGTCATTCTTTTCCAGGTATAACTTCTTTTTTTTTTTCAGTTTCTATTTATTTTGTTTTTAATTTCTGGGCTATGTACAATTTGTTATTCCTTTCAGATATACAACAAAATTATCCTATAAATTCTTTCTTTTTCTTTTCTTCCCTCCTCTTCCTGCCTTAGAGATGGCTACCACTAGACACAAATAGGTGTCCTGTTTGAAGAACAAGTAGCAAGTCCTTGCTATTTGTCCTCTGTCATTCAAAATGAAATGTAAGAAGACTGGAAAGGTAAGTGTCCTCAAGAAACTTACAAATCCTGTAGGGATAAGCAAATACAAACTATACAGGGTGTTCCAAAAATTTTAAAAGTAATACAAACTGATTTCAAGATCATAATAAATTGGGGGATCAAGGAAGGTCCCATCCTTAAGTAATTTTAAAGCATAACACTTATCCTCACCTTGTTTCATGAAAGGTATTGAGTAGGTAGTTGTTACAAGACTTAGCTAAACCTCAAATGGACTCGAATGGATTAATTCTCTGGCCTGCCACCTGCAACAATAAGACCGTATCCAGCTGGGAAAAGAGGCCCTGAACACTGGCAGGTTCAAGAAGGTGGCTGAGAAAGCTCCTAAGTTGGAGTCACAGAAATCCTCTTGTTTAGCTACCTTTCTGTTTCCATTCTGGAGAGGGGATGTGTCCCTTGTGACACATAAGAGAAAACAGATGAAGAAATCCTTCAAGTGATCCCAAGAGTGCTTATTAACAAGAGAAACACACAAGCAGGAAATTGGACAGGGTTCCTTTTATCCTCAACTTTCAGCCCTGCCACCCACACATAATTAAAGAAACCATCCTCCCTCAAATCAGACTCTACTAAATGAGGTCTCAAGCTTCTCTTCTGACCTGCTTTCTGTGACATAAATGTGCCTATTTGTGCTGAATGAAAAGTAACTGCCACCAATCCAGGAAGGTTATGGTTCTGATAGAGGCTGTTGGAACGTGGCACATGCCCATATCTGTGTTCTTTTGGTATTGGCTCAGAAGACACCTGGCAATTGCCACCCCCCAGTGCAGGTTGATACATATTCATTGTCTACCTAGAGCACAAAATGTTGATTTATAGTAAAAGATTGTTACCCTATGCATCAGAAGTGACTTGGGAAAAGGAGGGGTGAGTGGAGCAGCCTCACTTCCACATCCTTTTTTGCAACACGAAGAATAACAGTTTCATGCATTAAACCAGGATTCCTACCTAAATATGTTTTTAAAAAAAATATCCAATTTTCAAAATGCTTTCTTCTTTAATTATGCTCAAGCCATTTGAGCATGTAATCCTTTCAGCCAATAGTAAACTTCCTCTCTCATCTCTATTTCTGTGTATGTGTGTGTAAAATTATTCTATACATATTTCTATATATCAGTTCTTTCTCTGGATGTAGAGAAAGCATATGTCCTTTATAGATAATTTGGGTAAAATAACTTATTCGCTCAAAGTCATTTGCTGTTACTGTATACTATACACAATGTTCGCTTGGTTCTACTCATTTCACTCTTCATTATTTCATGTATGTCCTTTCATTTTTTTCTGAAATCATTGGGCTCATCATTTCTTATAGCACAGTAATATTCCATCACTATCATATACCACAACTTGTTCAGCCTTTCCCCAATTATTGGGCATCCCTACAATTTCACCACCAAAAGAGCTGCTATAAACATTTTAGAACATATAGGTACTTTTCCATTTTCCCTAATCATCTTTGGAAATAAACCAAATAGTGTTATTGCTGGGTCAAAAATAGTTTAATAACTCTTTGGACATAATTCCAAATTGTTCTCCAAAATGGTTGGATCATTTTACAATTCCACCAACAATGAGTTAATGTCCCAATTTTTTCCACATCCTCTATAACATTTGTCACTTTTCCTCTCTATCATTTTAGCCAATCTGGTAGATGTAAAATGATATCTCAAGGTTATTTTAATCTCCATTTCTCTAATCAGTAATAATTTAGAGTATTTTTAATGACTATAAATTGTTTTGATTTCTTCATTGGAAAACTGCCAAATATTCTTTGGTCATTTATCAATTGGGGAATGACTCACATTCTTATAGATTTGACAAAGTTCTTTACATATGCATATTTGAGATATGAGATCTTTATCTGAGAAACTGTCTATAAAAAGTCCCCCCCCACCACCAATTTTCTGCTTTCCTTCTGATCTTGGTTAAATATTTGTTTTATTTGTACAAAAACTTTTTAATTTAATGTAATCAGAATTATCCATTTTACACCTAACTTTGCTCTCTAGCTCTTGTTTATTCATGAATTTTTCACCTGTCCATAAGTCTGATCTTAATATGTTCCATGTCCTTCTAACTTTCTTGTAAAATCTCTCTTTACATTTGGGTCATGTATCCATTTTGACCTTATCTTAGTAAATGGTGTGAAATATTGGTTTATGCCCAGTTTCTGCTATCCTGCTTTCCAGTTTTCCCAACAATTTTTTACTAAATAATGAATTCTTATCCCAAAATCTTAAGTCTTTACACTTTTCAAGTATAAGGTTGTTAGCTGCTGTAAATTGCATGTCTACTCTATTCCAGCAATTTACCTTTCTATTTCTTAGCCAGTACCAGATAGTTTTGATCATTACTGCCTTATAATATAGCTTGAGATCTGGTATTGCTTAATTTTCTTTCTTTATATTTTTATTAGTTCCTTTGATATTCTTGACTTTTTGTTTTTCCAAATGAATTTTTTTCTAATTCAGTAAAAAAAAAAATTTTTTTGGTAATTTAGTTGTTATAGCTTTGAATATATAAATTAGTTTTGGTAAAATTCTCATTTTTGTTGCATTGGCCCTGCCTACCCATGAATAATTAATATTTTTCCAATTATTTAAATCTGATTTATTTGTCTAAAAAGCTTGTTATATAATTTCATTTATATAATTTCTAAGTTTCTTTTGGCAGGTATACCTCCAGCTATTTTATATTGTCTAGAGTTATTTTAAATGGGGTATTTTTTGCTATCTCTTCTTGCAGGTTTTTGTTTGTGATGTATAGGAATGCTGATGATTTATTCGGAGTTGCTTTATATCCTGCTACTTTGCTAAAATTACTAATTGCTTCAACTAACATTTCAGCTGAATCTTTGGGATTTCCCAAGAATATAATCATATCATGTGCAAAAAGATAGTTTTATCACCTCATTCCCTATTCTGATTCCTTCAATTTTTTTTTCTTCTCTTATTGGTATTGCTACAACTTCCAGTACAGTATTGAATAATATTTGTCACAATGGGCATCCTCGTTTCACACCTGATCTTCCTGGGAAGGCTTCTAGTTTATCTGAATTACCAATAATGCTTGCTGATTGTTTTACTTAAATTTCTTTTACCAATTTAAAGAAAAAATCCATTTATATGAATACTTTCAAGTGTTCTTAATAGAAATGAGTGTTGTACTTTATCGAAAGCTTTTTCTGCATCTATTGACACAATCATATCATCTTTTAAAACTTTTATTATTGATGTAATCAATTACATGAATAGTTTTCCTCATGTTAAATCATCCCTGCATTCCTGGTATAAATCCCACTTGATCATAATGTAAAATTTTTGTAATATATTGTTGTAATCTCCCAGCCAGAATTTTATTTAGGATTTTTACATCTATATACATTAATGAAATTGGTCTATAATTTTCTTTCTCTGTTTTTGCTCTTCCCAGTTTACATATTGGTGTCATATTTGTTTCATAAAACAAGTTTGATAAAAATGCTTCTTTACCTATCATTCCAAATAATTTATTTAATATTGGAATTAGTTGATCTTTAAATGTTTGATAGAATTCACTTGGAAATCCATCTGGTCCTAGTGATTTTCTCTTAGTAAGCTCATTTGTGGATTGTTCAATTTCTTTTTCTAAAATAGGTCTATTTAGATGTTCTGTTTCCTCTTCTGCTAATCTAGGCAATTTATATTTTTCTAAATATTCTTCCATTTCTCTTAAATTGTTAAATTTATGGGCATATAATTGGGCAAAAGAACTCTTTGTAATTGCTTTAATTTCATTCTCAGTAGCATATTCACCCTTTTCATTTTTGATACTAATGATTTGGTTTTCTTCTCTCTTTTTTTAAATCAAATTAACCAATTGAGTATCTATGTTATTTGTTTTTTTGTAAAACTAACTCCTAGTTCTATTTATTAATTCAGTGTTTTTTTACTCTCAATTTTATTAATCTTATCTTTACTATTTAGGATTTTCAATTTAGTGTTTAATTGGGGAAAAAATAATTTGTTCTTTTTCTAGTTTTGTAAAAATTGCATACCCAATTCATTAATTTGCTCTTTCTCTATTTTAATGATATAAAAAGATATAACTTCATAATTTTCATAATCACTAATCATCACATAAAGCACTTATGTCTACACTGGAAACAAACTTGTAAATTCTTCCCTCCCCCACCCCTTTTGTCTAGGAGTGTTTGTAATGGAGGAGGGATCTCATTAACTCAGTAAACCAATCATGATTTAGGAATTTCACAACACCAGCAAGCTCTTGCACAGGGCTCATAAGATTTTATGACCTTGCCCAAGTGGATGGTCTCAAGAAACCTTCTAAGTTTATAAATAATGACATTTTATACAGTCTTTTCTCTGTACCTTTTCCCATATAGTAATTACCAAATTTTCCCTTTAAAAGAGGCAGGGACTAAATACTGATCCAACTCTTCGAAGAAATAGGGGGAAAGGTTATACGAAGCTGGGAATTATGACCAGTATATTTTTAAAAAATGAGTTTTTGGATAATAATGGGCTCTCTCTTTTGAAGAGAGATATTATGATGGCTAATTTAATTGGGCATATTTTTGGGCATTATTTCATTTAGAGAACTGAATCTTGAAACTGAATTTTGAACAGTAGATGGACCTTGGATAAATTGAGATTTAAATGTTACCATTAGTGATTATAAATCTGGATTTGATTGGATCCTGGATTGGATCCTGAAGGAAATCAGAATGTGGTCTAAATGTATTCTACCAAGGTAATTATGGTAAATCAGAGCCTAACATAAACTACATTTGCTATTCTACCAAGGTAATTATGGTAAATCAGAGCCTAACATAAACTACATTAGCTGTGTGACCTCAAGCAAGTTACCTTTCACCTGTTTATCTCAGTTTACTACTCTGTTAGGGGATAGTAATAGCACCCACCTCTCACAGTTGCTGAGTGGATCACATGATTGTAAAGTGCTTAACCCCATGCTTGGTATCTAGGGCAAGTGCAATATAAATGTTAACTGCTATTATTATTTCTTCAATTAGATGTAATTGCTTCATGCTTGATAAAGCTATATGAGATTTGAGATGTGATCAGTACACAATGGTGAGATGCATGATTTTCTCTGTTAGCTAATTTAGAAATGCATTCAACTGAATTGAGGTCACTTGATTGGTAATGGATTTTGTTTCAAATTTCAAATACATAATATTGTTTATGGTATAGTTATGTTTCTAAAGGTTCTTATATTGTGAAATTTGATAAACTATTATATCAGATGCTGTTAGAAGAGCAATTTCTTTTATAATCTGGATGTTAGATCATGAATTATATTGGTAAAAGGAGGTGGAAAAATGTTTGAAAACTGTAATGTCATTTCATCAGCCCTGCTGAGCCCGTATTGGAATATTCTGAAGTACAAGTTTGCCTATATGTAAGAGGAAGTTTCATCTAAAATTATTTAGCTATCACTTATGAAAATTATTGCTTAAACTATTAGAGGATATTATGATGGCTAATTTAGTTGCGCATATTTTTGGCATTACTTCACTTAGAAAATGAATCTTCTTCTGCACTGCAAATACTTTTTTGGGTAAAGGTGGAGATAATTAGGAATTTATGATAATTAATAATTTATTTATGGTACTTTGAGGATTCATTTACTATACTTAAAGACATTTGATATCAACTTGATTTTGACAAATTCCAATTTTACTGATTTATTTTGCTTTAAGGGTAGAATAATAGATCGATATCAGTCAGTTTAGAGTTTTCCAACTAATTTACTTTATAAAATGATTATCTTTTTACATCAAGATAAATTTCAAGCTATTTTTAAGAAAGAGAAATATTTTCAAAAGAAATGTTTAAGTAAAAATCTTTTTGTAATTCTTAGAAGGCCTGCTAAATTTTAATTTGTTAGCTAATATATTGCAACAACTTGATGATATTGATAACAATTATGTCCAGTCCTACTGTGATTACTGACACTTTACTGTTTCAGGTGAAACCTTTTTGGGACCCTGAATATTCTTTTTGAGTTTATTCTTAGGTTTGTTGTGTCATTGGGACACCCTTAAATGAGGGCTTCAAAAACATCGGCAGTCAGCGGCTCAATGAGTGACATCTGAGAACTAAGGCTAGTGGATATCTGTCTTTGGGAATGAGGTTGGGACCTTGGGGAGGCTAAGGTTGGATTCTTTTAATTCATTTTCCCATACAAGACATCTATCCATCTGGTTCCGTATACTTGGCTGCTTATAGTTATTCTGAACCTTGAAGTAGGCCTTTAGGACTAGTATTGATATGGGGTATTCATGTCCCTTATTTCCACCTCTAATAGCAAATATCTTTAACTAAAGGGAGGTAAGTTGTGATTTTTCATGATGAATCTATTACTGTTACCAAAGTGAGATTATAGTCAATACTTGTCATCAAGGATATGTGATTCTCAACAACTGAATGTACCCAAAGCTATGATTGTCGTAACTTGCTATTTAAGACCTTATGGGACTGTAATTATTATCCTTCTCAGTATTACTCCAGGTCTGATTGTCAAGGACTGTTGGATCTTAGCTCTGGAAAACAGGGTGTCTCCTAATAACAGTAAAAAGAGAAGAGTGAAAGAGAGGGTTGGTCTTGGCATGGGGATTCTGACACTAGCCATAATTAATAAATTGATTACTAGTTACCCAGAAAGTATGTCTTTCAGACTTTTCATTCATCATACCCTCACATACAGCAATTAAGGAGGAAGTGAGATGCAATGGCCCATACCATTTGCTGACCTGCACCTATCCAAATAGTCCTTATTTCATTATAAAAGTTATCAATAAAAGCTGGCTCCATCTTGAATCCCTTGCTGATCTCCAGTGATCAACCTGTCAATGTTTTGCTACTTTGATGTATGTTTCACCTCTTTAATCATGGCAAAAGCCCAAAGAATTTTCCTTTTCACAACACTCTTGCCAGTTTGCTTTCAATTTTATTATGCTGCTAGTTAAACTTTTCCAGGGCAGTCAACAATTAGGGAATGCTGGACTTGGTACTTTCTTTATCCTCCCAGGTAGCAAAAGGACTCTTTTGCTGGGGAACCATATAGTATCCCACCATTTGATCAACTTGCCCCCTGTATTTGCAATGCCCTTCCCCCAACTCAATTGTGATGTGAGCCATGCTGCTAGCTCATCTCTTCCTGATCACCAACTTTGCCAAATGTTAGGGTTAGGGGTCTACCTAATGCTAGAACCCTGCTAATTTAGGTTCAATGTTGAGACAAAATTAGAAATCATTGGACAGTTAACTCAGCAAGTATGTATATGTATATATATATGTATATGAACCAAGGATATAGTGGTACATAGCTTTTCTACAAGAAACTCTACATGGGCATAATTTTTTATGCCTTTTGGGGACGAGGAAGCTGCAACAAGGGAGTCAGGGGCCAATCAAATCCCTGGCTTTTTTGCCTTTTAAGGAAAACTAATTCCTTTTTTAAACATTTAATTAGAAAACAAATTCCTAGTGCAAAGAAATAGGAACCCTAGCCTAGTCCTATCATGTCAGTGTTAATTCATAAGAATTTTACCTTGTCTGGGTTCTCTTTTGTCTTCTTTTTCTTCTGGATTTAACTATAATTACTCTTCATTTTGGAGCAGCTAGGAGTTAGGAAGACTCATCTTCCTGATTTCAAATCTGGTCTCAGACACTTACCAACTGGGTGACCCTGGAGTGCCCAGGTGAAGTGACTTCATTTCACTCTGTTTGCCTCTGTTTCCTCATCTGTAAAATGAGTTGGAGAAGAAAATGGCAAACCTTTCTAATATCTTTGCCAAGCAAACCCCAAATGGGGCCATGAAGAAGTGGACACAATTGAAAATGACAGAACAATGACAACAAACTCTTTATCTGGTACATCATTTCTCTGTGCATGTGCCTGTGCTTGTGTGTGTGTGTGTGTGTATGTTCCTGTTGCCTTGGTTGGACTTTATTTTATGTTATTTGGAGGATAAAGCAGTCTTGGATAAAGTGACTAATCTGCCATCTTGGAAGTTCTATCATTTTTTTTCTTTAAATTATTTTTATTTATTTTGTAAAATATTTCCCAATTACATGTAAAATTTTTTCATAACTCATTTTAAAAATTTTGAGCTCCACCAGCAATGCAACAATGTTCCAATTTCCCCACATCCTTTCCAGCATTTATCATTTTCCTGTTTTGTTATTTTAGCCAATCTGACAGGAGAGATGTGGTATCTAAGAGTTGTTTTGATTTGCATTTCTCTAATCAGTAGTGATCCAAGAGCATTTTTTCATATGCCTGTAGATAGCTTTAATTTCTTCCTCTGAAAACTGCCTGTTCATATCCTTTGACCATTTCTCAATTGGGGAATGGCTTGTATTCCTATATATTTGGCTCAGCTCCCTGTATATTTTAGAGATGAGGCCTTTATCAGAGATACTAGTTGCAAAGATTTTCTCCCAATTTTCTGCTTCCCTCCTAATTCTTGTTGCATTGGCTTTTTTTGTACAAAAACATTTCAATTTGACATAATCAAAATTATCCATTTTGCATTTTGTAATGCTCTCTATCTCTTGTTGGGTCATGAATTCTTTACTTTTCCACAAATCTGATAAGTAAACTATTCCTTGCTTTCCCAAGTTGTGAGCTGATCCAGCCATTTTGGAGAGCAGTTTGGAACTATGCCCAAAGGGCTATAGAAATGTTCATACCCTTTGACCCAGCAATACCACTTCTAGGGTTGTATCCCAAAGAAATCACACAAGCGGGAAAAGGACCCATATGTACAAGGATATTTATAGCAGCTCTTTTTGTGGTAGCCAAGAATTGGAAATCAAAGGGATGCCCATCAATTGGGGAATGGCTGAACAAGCTGTGGTATATGAAGGTGATGGAATACTATTGTGCCATAAGAAATGGGGATGATGCAGACTTCGTAACAACCTGGAAAAACCTACACAACATAATGCTGAGTGAGCGGAGCAGAGCCAGGAGAACGTTGTGCACAGCCACAGATATATGGATTCCGTGAGGACCAACCCTGACATACTGCGCTCTTCTCAGCAACCTAAGGGGCAAGGACAACTCCAGGGGCCTCACGATGGAGAATGCTATCTTCATCCAGAGAAAGAACTGTGAAGTTTGAATACAGATCGAGGGGCACTACATGATCGCCTTTTTTTTGCTTCTCTTTTGTTTTTTTGGGTTGATTTTTTTTTTTGGTTCTGTTTCTTCTTTCTCATGATTCATTCCATTGGTCAAAATTCTTCTCCACGACTTGACTAGTGCATAAATTAATTCAATGCGAAGTTATACATGACAGTTATATGAGATTCCATGCCGTCTTGGGGAGGGAGGGGGGAGGGAGGGGAGAAAATTTGGAACTCAAAACTATGTAGAACCGTGTGTGGTAGACTAAAAATAAATAAAGAAATTAAAAAAAAATAAACAAAAATTTTGAGCTCCAAATTATCTCCCTCCTTCCTCTCTTTGAGAAGATTTGATATCGACTATACATGTGAAGTCATGAAAGACATTTCCATATTAGCCATTGTTGCAAAAAAAAGCAGAAACAAAAGAAACATAAAGTTTTCAAAAAGTATGCTTCACTCTGCATTGAGTTCATTAGTTCTCTCTCTGGCAGTGGATAGCATCTTTCCACATCCTATCATATTAAAAATGTTTTTCTTCACCTTTAATTTTGTGATTGTTTAGACAGTGAAATAGGCACTGTGCTCTTAATTTTAATCTTTTGCTAGATGAACAAGACATGTGGGCATATACAGGTCTGACCAAGTCACTCCCCTGCTTGTCAATCTCCAGTGGCTACGTATTGCCTCTAAAACACATTTATATTTAAAATGTTTTGGTATTTAAACCTCTGCACAATCTGGCTACAACTTATCTTTCAGACTTATTTCATGACTCCCTTTCATGTACTCTACATTCCAGTCAAACTGGTCTATTTGTAGTGTCTGCAATTTCAAGCTTGGTTTGACCTGCCTCACTTCTCCACTCAGAAGTTTTTGATTCCTTCAAGGCTTACTTAGCTCCCAAAGGAACCTTTCCCGGTTGTTAGCTCCCTTCCCTCCTCAAATGATCTTTCACTTACTTACCTGCCTATGTGTATTGCCCAGTAGAATGAAAGTTCCTTTAGAGTTAGATTGCTTTTTGTGGTTCTTTTGGGAGGGTAGACTCAACCCTGTGCAAGTGCCTTCTAGACAGGAGATGTTTTTAAAAGGCTTATTGAATTGGACTGAATTGCTGTTAATACTGGTGTATCTTAACGATTTTTGTGTAACTCTCTCCAAAACAAAAAAGCAGCATGATTTTTTAAAATTAATTTTTAAGTTTTATAAGGTTGATTCCTATTCGACATAATTTATCTTTGCATCCTTGATTCTCATATTCACCTCTATTGATCTCCTCTGTGAAGAACTCATTTTGAGTGGTTTCCACTTCCATTCTTTACCGGTCCGCTAGGACCCAGACTTTATGGTCAAAGGCAGAGGGAAAAGAAAGGAAGAAGAGCTAGGAAGGTAGAAAAGTTGGAGCTACATTTGTTAATGTTGAATGATCATGTTCAGGTTAAAGAAAAATGATGATGGTAGGGAACCATTGGTTTTTAGGGGTGCTGGAGACCCCAAAATACCAACATGCCAAGTCCTGCTGAATGAATTCAACCAAGCCTTCTCAGCCAAGGAAAAAGACAAAGTCTATTAAGGATTCGCCATAATGCGTTTTAAGAAATCTCACCTTTTGTGACACTCTACTGAGCTAGATTGAATTTGAGTGCCTTCATGGAGGCAAGAGGGATTGAGGGGTGGTCAAATAGTCTGGGGTGACCAGAGGAGAGGTTTAGGGAGGGTCTTGAGGAGGGGTCTAAGGAGGATCTTGATGGGACTGGGGTGACTAGAGGTCAAGACTCCAGGAATGGGATTTTCATAGGATTAAGGGTGGGAAGCAGCCAGACAAGAGGGCTAGGCTAGGTAGAGATTTGGGCCTAGATAATGAGAGGCTTATGGCCTCAGGGGAAGGCCAGATCTAATGGGAAGATTCAAGGAGAGTTCAAGAGGGCTTCCAAAGACTGTACCCTCATCAGGTTCAAGGGGGTTCCCAGAGACTGTACCCTGATCACTACCCCCTCAAACGAATAGGACCCAAAGTCCTTTGGGGTGCAAGGGGGTTCCCACAGTCTAAACCACATCATTCATACTCAGGGTAAGGCATGGATGGGGTAATTCTAGATATCCACCTAATTGGTTTTAGACTGTGGGAACCCTCCACCCTTCTCAAGACCTCAAGAAGGGGAAGGACAGGGGAGTCTGCAGTTTGGCAGTGCTCCCACTTTCTCTACCTCTCTCGCCTAACCCGGGGCATAATCGAGGCTGAAGGTTTGTCTCCTCCAGGCTCCAAGCCAACAACTTCCAGACAACTGCTCCAACTATGAACCCCTTATACGGGACCCATCGAGACAGAGACAGCTTGACACCCCTCATCAGCAGGAAGCAGTTTCAGAAGCTGAGACCTTCATCCCTGACTCTAAAAGAATTTGGGTCCCATTCATTTGAGGGGGAATGATGGGGTTTAGACTGTGGGAACCCCCTTGAATCCCACTCTGAATCTTCCCACTTGATCTGGCTTTTCAGGCCCAAATAGTCTTCCATTGTCTGGTTACCTCTGGATTGCCTTCTGGCTGTTTCCCACCCTTGATCATATCAAACTATCTATACCCAAATCTGTTACCCTAGCCCTCTGTGGTATGTCATCTCCAGGTAGCCTTCAGCTATTTCCCACTCTGGAGTCTGACCTCACCCCAGTCATCCCAGTCCATCCTTAATCCCTCCTCCCATCACCCCAGACTACTCAACCACCCTAGATCCCTCCCACAATCTTTCTGTATATAAGCTCCATCTTGCCTCCATGAAGGTGCTCAGATTCAATCTAGCGTAACTCCGGTTAACCTGACCCGTTGGCATACTGGTGTCACAAATGCTCGGGGCTCCCTAATATGACGAATCTTTCATAAACTTTGCCTTTTCTTTGGCTGAGAAGGCTTCAGTCGAATTCATTTGGCAGGACTCAGCATGTCGGTATTTAAGGATCTGGAACACCCCTCAACCCCAATTAAGGCTTCCTTACAGTTACAGGGGAGAGAGACAGAGAGAAAGAGACAGAGAGAGACAGAGAGAGAGAGTGAGAGTTCCAGCATTCAAGGAGCTGGCATTCTAACAGATAAAAAGCTTGTAAATAAGAATCTATCCTAGAGAAATTCTTCTCTTCCAGTGTCTCTGCTCCTCAAAAAGACTTCATCCCTAAATAAAACCAATCTTTGAATTTCCTCAAGCTAACCTGAGCTATTTGATGAATAGTAGAGGGGGGATGAGTCATTTCTGTTCTCCAGATAGTAATGGCAGATGCGTTCATTTTTCAGACACTGTAAAACACACTTTAAAATACTTAGAGTCTATCTAGTAAAAGCTCTGCCTTGTGAAGATGGTTGTTGCGGTATCATAACAATGGAAGAGGAAGAACAGCTGGGAAAAGAAGGCACAGACTCCTCTTTTGCTACCTCCTCTGAGTTATCACCCCTAATTTCATGGAAGTAGAGAAACAACTGGTTAAGCATCCCCGTCCACACAAATCTCCCAAATCCAACTCATATTTAAGGAGTCAGAGAGCAGACCCAGGGGAGGCTATATCTCGGAGAAGGGGAGCCATACCAAGAATTTTTCTGTTAAAGTGAGGGATATTTCTTGTATTGCAAATTTTGCATATTTCTGAAGAATTTTAAACTTGTGGTTCTACTCCAGATTTATGATCCATCGTTTACCGAAGCTTAGCCGCCTGTCTCAATCTCCATCCTTCTGTTTTCCAAGTTTTCCTCCCCTGAAGGAATTTGGTATCGTCCCTGGGGCGGGGCTGCTCGGGCGTCCACGTGCCGCTCCCCGCAGGAGTTCCGATGTAGCTCGGCGGCCACCTAGTGACGAGTGGAGGGAGAGGACGTGGAGGAGGAGGGACTAGGGCGGGACGGAAGCAGGGCGAGTGCTACCAAGGCTAAAGGCAGAGGAGGCTGAGACGGGGAGGAGGTGGAGGAAAGCCCCGGGGAGAGAGAAGCGAAAGGAGTTTCTGATGCCTCCCATCTTCGAATTTATTTAAGGTACGGGAGGTGGAAGGCTGCACCCCACGATGGGGGTGGGGAAAGGTCCGGTGGTGTTTCAATCCGAGCCCTAATAGGCCCCACACAGTCTGTTTTGGCTTCGCTGGCAGACGCGGCAGAGCAGGGCTTTCAGGGTTGGGGAGGGGGGAGGGGGTGCTTCAAAGTGGAAAAAGCTGGCGGGCCTCAGGGGAAGGAATATCTCGGCTCTTTTTCTCCTCCGCCCTGGGCAGTCACCCATGTTTCTGCTCCCCCCACCGCTTGGTTTTTAGGGTCGTTTTGCCTGTTTACAAATTCGCCTCTCCCAGCGAATCCCTCGGACTGGAGGATGCATTAGCCTTGTGGCTTGTAGTCCTAGCTGTGGGGTGAGGCTGCTGGAGGCAGGCGGTGCTGGTGATTTGCTCCCTTAAAGAAATGAGGCTATGCCTCCCGGTTGCTGCCTCCTTTCAACTCTCCGTTCCCGCCCCCGCTTTTCCTTCCCTCCTCCTTCCCTTGCTCCCGCACTTCGCGGCTTCTCTGGGCTCACCGTGCACTGCTTGGTGCTCGACCCCCATCCTAGGACTGGCGGATGGGGGAGAAGGCTGGGGTGGGAGGAACCCGAGGCTGTCACTTGCCCTCGTATTCCCAGCAGGGAGGGAGGCAGCTCCCTAAAGTTATTGCAGCGGACCTGAGCAGCCAGCCTTTGCTCTTGGTGAAAGCTCCTCCGCCTAAGTTTTGGGACCCGGAGGTGGGTGCTGGGACGCAGCAAAGCTGTGGGGCGGCCTCGGGGGTCCCTCGCACCCCAAGGAGCCGATGCTCCCCAGGTTTGAGAGACCCAGGAGCGGCCGAGTCAGCAGGACGGCACGTGTGGAGGCCGAGGACCCTGTACTTCTCACCGACGGGTGCTTTCAGAAGTCGAGATGTCAGGACTAAGAGCAGTTTATCTTTATTTGGTCAGTAGTCGTCTAGCGAGATGAAATAGCGCATTTAAGTGATGTGTTTTGCCCAGAAGGTAAGAGTTGAGTCCCTAATGGAATAAGTTAATAGGGGGATTATTTTTTGGAAGCTGTGAATTAGTGAAAAACTGCCCCTCCAAGCGTATTTTGGGCCGAAGTGAAGAGCAACAGTTTTTCGAGTCACTCATTTGTGGTATGGTCTCCGTAGACTCCAGTGTCTGAACTTCCTCACCTTTCTTTGTTTTTGCCGGCCCCCCCCCCCCCCACCGTGTTTGGATTTATTAACGTATCACAAAATCCTTTGTTTTCTTCTGGAGTCCAGTTGAGCCAGCGAATTTGTTGTTTTAGAGTACTAAGGGAAACTATAATAAACCATCGAAAATTTGTCCTGGCATTTAAATTTAAGGTTCTGTCCTCCGGTGGTTCTGAATCTGATCTTGGAATGCACGGTAAATGTCAAGCCTTCTTGGGATTTCCTCTGTGTTACATATAATCCTAATTGCCTTTCTAGGGGAACCCTAGGTATTTTATTTATTAGCTTTGAAAGAATCTATATAAATTTATTTATACACAAAATACTCTTTTGCTACAGGGTTCAGTTTTAGGGATTATGTTGGAGAAAGCTGCCAGTGGCTTCATTTTCCAAGAATGTTAGTCATTTCCTTTCAGTGATTTCAGCGAGTTGATATTTCACTGCCTCAAAACTTTCTGTGGGGAAACTTTTTTCCCCCCTAGTTATCTTGAGATATATGTATGTTATATGTTTGTTTTAAAATAAGAGCGTACATTTACATGTGGCAGTAAGCAGTGTGAGTTTTTCAAAATAGGACTCTTGAGAATTTTGAAGGAAATAATTTAAATAGCCATCAAGTCTTATAAACATCTCATTCATAAAATGAGGGAAAGGAACAGAAAAAAGAACAGATGTGACTGTGGCCCTCATGTATAAAATTTGCTAGAAATTTAAGCCTTTGTGGTTTGAAGAATGAAGTATAGGGCAGAATATTATAAATATATGTGATACATATGACATCTGGATGACTTCAGTATATTTACAAACATTAAATTCATATTTCACATATAACATATCTTCAGAAAATTTCTTAGACTTATGCTGGCTATCTTCTCCAAAGAGAGTAAGCTTTTATATAACTCCCACTATGTGCTCTAACCCTGTGAAGTAGCAGTTCTATCCACTGAGCCCCCAGCTGCCTGTGGCAGAGCAGAGTGCTTGTAATATGAACTGGACTTTTTTGTTTTTTGATGGGGGTGGGGAAGGGGGTGATTAAGATCTTACACTGATTGACCACTGGAATGTTCCAAAAAAGTTTGTGTGCAGGAAATAATTTGTTTCTCCTCTACTCTCCCCCTTTTTTCTTTCTTTTGGTGCACTGTATTTCTTGAATTTGCACGTTTACGATACTGCAGGGTTGATCAGGACAGAGAACTTTTTGGAAAATGAGTAAAATAGTACAAATGAAAACATGAATTTGTCAAAGTTTAATATTGGTATAATTCAGATCTTCACTGTGGGTTGGATATTCTGGCTGTGTAGGTATTTTGTCTAAGAATTCTTTAAAATTGTTATTGAACTAATGGATTTTCTTGTAAAATATTTAAGTCAATTATGCTCTTTAGTTTTTCTAGTTTGTGGCACTTGGTTTCCAGTTTTACTTTGCAGTGGTCTTATAGTTTTTGGCTCTCAGAATTTATTGACAATAAACTTTAAGGATAATTCTGAAAAGGAAAGATTTCAGATTAATCAGTCTTTTTGACGATGTCAGATTTTAGTGTGAAGGAATATTATCTATTTGGGGGCAAAGTAATTTTGAACTTGGAAGTTGCACATTTTGATGTCTAAAGGGATTTTTGTATAAAATCTGCAAGCAATTATTTTACTGCATGAAATTTGATACCAAGGAGAGATTAATACATACCAGGTGGTAAAATGTATATGAACCTGAGGTTTGAATGATCTCAATGAGATTTTTCTTTGTTTGTGAATGATGCCTGGACCCCAGCTGGAACATATAGAAAGCATAGTTATTTTGAGATTTCTCTAAAACTTCAAATTGGGAGCTAAGTTTCATGTTATATTTCTGTCAGGTATCTTTATGATTTTGTTTAAGCTCTTTAGAAATATGTATTTTTTTTTTCTGCTGAGATGGGTTTTTTAAAAACAGCTAGTTGGAATAAGCCTCATTAGGTGCTAATATTATATATAATTATTTCTACTGAGGCAGAAAAAGTGAACTGGTAGTTTTTAGAGTAAACACAACCTGCCATATAGTTATGTTTGATCCAATCTTTGGATTTTACTTTTTAAAAGTCAGATTTGAAAATGGGCTTAGTAATTATAAAATTATAGTAGAGTTTTGCTATAGCAGCATATAAATGGGCTAAATCATATGTTCCCATTAAAAAAAAATATAACATGAATTTTAGATCACTTCCTCCCCAGATATATGGGCAAAATGCAATTTGTGCATATATCTTCCAATGAAAAAATGAGAAGTTAAAGTATAGGAACTTTTTATGTTTTAGCTATTTAAAAAAATTTTAATTTGTGGAATAAAACATGTGCATATATCTTTCAATGAAAAAATGAGAAGTTAAAGTATATGAACTTTTAATGTTTTAACTATTTAAAAATATTTTAATTTATGGAATAAAACAAGCATTTCCATGACATAATACAATAAAAATATTATTGTACGTAAAACTGCAAATTTACTATGCATAACTTGCTATTCTTTCTTTTGCTGCCCCCCCCTTAATAATACTTTATTTTTTCCAACTATATGTAAAGATGGTTTTCAGCATTTACTACTATAAGATTTTGAGTTCCAAATTTTCCTCCCTTCCTTCTCCAAGGACAGCAAGCAATCTGATATAGACTATACATGTACAATCATGTTAAATATTTCCATATTAGTCATGTTGTGAAAGAAGAGTCAGAACAAAAGGGAAAAACCACGAGGAAGTAAAAACAACAACAAAAAAATACTCTGCTTCAATCTGTATTCAGATTCAGATTCAGTCTCTGGATGTGGATAGCATTTTCCATCATGAGTCTTTTGGATCATTGTATTGCTGAGGAGAGAGCTAAGTCTGTAAAACTTGGCTATCACACAATGGTGCTGTTACTGTGTGTAGTGTTCTCTTAGTTTTGCTCACTTCACTCAGCATCAGTTCATGTAAGTCTTTCCTGGTTTTTCTGAAATCAGCTTACTCATCACTTCTTAGAGCACAATAGTATTCCATTACATTCATATACCACAACTTGTTCAGCCATTGCCCAATTGATGGGCATCCCCTCAATTTCCAATTCTTTGCCACCATTAACAGAGCTGCTATAAATATTTTTGTACATGTGGGTCCTTTCCCCTTTTTTATGATCTCTTTGGGATATGGACTTAGTAGTGGTACTGTTAGATCAAAGGGTATGCAGTTTTATAGCCCTTTGAGCATAGTTCTAAATTGCTCTACAGAATGGTTGGATCAGTTTATAACTTCACCAACAATGCATTAGTGTTCCATTTTTCCCACATCTGCTCCAACATTTATCATTTTCCTTTTTTGTCATATTAGCCAATCTGATAGGTATGAGAGGGTACCTCAGAGTTGCTTTAATTTGTATTTCTCTAATCAGTAGTAATTTAGAGCATTTTTTCATATGATTATAGCTTTAATTTCTTCATCTGAAAATTGCCTATTCATATCTTTTGACTATCAATTGGGGCAATGACTTGTATTCTTATAAATTGGACTTAGTTCTCTATGTATTTTAGAAATGAAACTGTAAAAATTGTTTTCCAGCTTTCTTATTTCCTTCAATTCTTGGTTGCACTGGCTTTTTAATTTGATGTAATCAATATTATCCATTTTGCATTTCATAATGCTTTCTGTCTCATTTGGTTAGAAATTCTTCCCTTCTGCATAGATCTGACAAGTAAACTATTCCGTGCTCTTCTAATTTGCTTATGGTAACATCCGTTATATCTCATTCATGTGTCCATTTTGACCTTATATTTGTATATGATGTAAGATGTTGATCTATGCCTAGTTTCTGCCATATTAATTTTTTCTCAGCAGTTTTTGTCAAATAGTGAGTTGTTATCCCAGAAGCTGGAGTCTTTGTGTTTATCAAACAGTAGATTACTATAATCATTGACTATTGTATCTTGTGCACCTAACGTGATTGATCCACCACTCGCTCTATTTTATATCCTGCAACTTGGATTAGTTATTAATTATTTCAAGTAGTTTTTTAGTTAATTCTCTAGGATTCTCTTAAGGTTATATAATCATATCTGCAAAGAGTGATAGCTCTGTTTCTTTTTTGCCTATTCTAATTCCTTCACTTTCCTTTTCTTCTTTTATAGCTAAAGATAACATTTCTAGTACAATATTGAATAACGTGGTGATAAGGGGCATCCTTGTTTCATCCCTGATCTTACTGGAAATGCCTCTAGCTTATCCCCATTACATATAATGCTTGCTGATAGTTTTAGATAGATGCTACTTATCATTTTAAGGAAAACTCCATTTATTCCTATGCTGTCTATTGTTTTTAATAGGAATGTGTGCTGTATTTTGTCAAGCTTTTTCTGCATCTATTGAGATAATCCTATGGTTTTTGTTAATTTTGTTATTAATATGGCCATTATGCTGGTAGTTTTCATAATATTGAACCAGTCCTGCATTCCTGCTATAATCTCTTTTGCTAATATTTTATTTAATTTTTTTACTTCTATATTCATTAGGAAAATGATTCTATAATTTTCTATAATTGTTAATATATTCTATGATTTATAATTTTTTCCTCTGTTTTAGCTCTTTCCAGTTTAGGTATTGGCACCATATTTGTATCATAAAAGTAATTTGGTAGTTTCCTTAGTAGTTTATAGGGTATTGGAATTAATTGTTCTCTAAATGTTTGGTAGAATTCACTCGTAAATCCACCTGGCCCTGGAGATTCTTTGATGGCTTGTTCAGTTTCTTTTTCTGAAATGGGGTAATTTAAGTATTTTTTCCTGTTCTCTTAATCTGGGCAATGTATATTTTTGTAAATATTCATCCATTTCACTAAAATTGTCAGATTTATTGGCATACATTTGGCCAAAATAGGACATAATTATTGTTTTAATTCCGTCTTCATTGGTGGTGAATTCACCCTTTTCATTTTTGATAACTGGTAGTTTGGCTTTCTTCTTTCTTTAGTTTAATTAAATTAACCAAAGGTTTATCTATTTTATTGGTTTATTTAATAGAATCAGCTTGTAGTTTTACTTATTAGTTCAACAGTTTTCTTAATTTCAGTCTCTTCTTTGCTTTTCAGAATTTTTAATTTCGTATTTAATTAGGGATTTTTAATTTGTTCCTTTTCTAGCCTTTTTAGTTGGATGCTCAATTCATTGATCTCCTCTTTCACTACTTTATTCATATGTAAACATTTAGAGATATAAAATTTCCCCTAAGAGCTGCTTTGGCTGCATCCCATAAATTTTGTTATGTTGTCTCATTGTCATTCTCTTGGATGAAATTATTTATTGTTTTTTATCATTTGTTGTTTGACCCACTCATTCTTTAGGATTAGATTATTTAGTTTCCAATTAATTTTTAATCTGTCTCTTCATGGCCCTTTATTACATGTCACTTTTGTTGCATCATGATCTGGAAAGGATGCATTTAATAGTTCTGTCTTTCTGCATTGTATTGTGAGGTTTTTAATACTCTGATACAGGGCTGTCCAACCTTAGGTTTGTATTGTAACAATAGACAAGCTTGGCTTTGTTTACTAAACTGTTTATGTAAATTTCTATGTTTGTAGGCGGCCCACATAAATTGAACTGGGGACCTCATTTTGGACAGCCTTGCACTAATACATGGTCATTTTTTGTGTAAGTCCCATGTACTGCTAAGAAAAAGGTATATTCTTTTCTGTCCCCATTCAGTTTTCTCTTTAATGTAGAATGATACCTTTTATGTCGTTTCCTTCCTTATCTCTTTTAATTAGATCTATTTTTGCTTTTGCTTTGTCTGAGATCAGGATTGCTACCCCTGTCTTTTTTTTTACTTCAGCTGGAGCATAATATATTCCACTCCAGCCCTTTACCTTCACTCTGTGTGTATCTCTCTGCTTTAAATATGTTTCTTGTAAACAACATATGGTAGCATTATGGTTTTTCCCACTTTGCTATCCACTCCTGATTTGTATGGGAGAGTTTATCACATTCACATTCACAGTTATGATTTCTAACTCTCTTTCTCTTCATCCTATTTTCCCATTTATGCTTTTTTCTCAACTTTCTCCCTTTCACTCTTCACTAGTGTTTTGCTTTTCAACACCAACCACCTCCCTTAATCTGCCCTCCCTTCTATCAGCCCCTCTCCCTTTTTTCCCCTTACCCTTTCTACTTCCTCTAGGGTAAGAAAGATTTTTATACCCAAGTGGATGTGTATGTTATTCCCTCTTTGAGTCAAATCTGATGATGGTAAGGTTCAAACCATGCTCACCTCCCTCCCTACTTTCCCTCTGCTATTATAGGTCTTTATGCCATTTCTTGTGATATAATGTCCCCTTTTCCGTCTCCTCCTTTCCTCTTTTCCCAGTACAATCCTTTTTTTCCGCCCCTTATTTTTTTTATCATCATATCAAAGTCAACTTATACCCACACGCTCTATATATACCTCTTCTAAATGTAATTATGGGAGAGCTTAGGCCAGTAGCTGCCTTTTCTCTTCCATCTTGGCTCTGCCCATTTGTTTCTTATAAAAAGTGATTTTTTTTTTGTATTTTGGTTTCTAATCCATTCTCTTATCCTCTTCTGTTTTATGGGTGAGTTCATCCCATCCACTGTTATGAATTGCTAAATGCTTATTTCTCTCCATCCTATTCTCTTATACTTATTCTTCTCTTTTTTTATCCCTCTATCCTTCTCAGGAGTCTGTTTTGCTTCTGACTACTGCCTTCCTTAATTTACCCTATCTCTAATACCCCCAACCCCTTTCCTTCCTACTTCCCTGTTGGATAAATTGAATATCTCTACTCAACTGTATGTATATGTGTATTCTTCCCTGCCTTGAACCAGTTGAGATGAGAATAAGGTTTAAAGGTAGCACACTCCCCCAATCCTCCCTTCCATTGTATAACTCCTTGCTTTCCCCATTTTCGTGAGGTAATTTTTCCCGTTAATCCTCTCCCATGCCCCCTGCCCCGTTGTAGTCCTCTTTTTCACCTTCCATTTAGTCTTTTGAGATCATCCCATCATAATATAATCACACCCTTGACCTCTCAGTAGACTCCCTTTAACAGCCATAGCAATAAAATTCTCAGGCTTTATGTGTATCATCTTCCCATATAGGGATTTAACCCGTTTAACCTTGTTTAGTCTCTTAGGATATCTCACTCATGTATGTCTTTTTGTACTTCTCTTGAGGCTTGTGCTTGAATGTCAGATTTTCTCTTCACCTTTAGTCTTTTCATCAGGAGTACTTGAAAGTCATTTAATTCAATGAATATCCATTTTTCCTTCTGAAGGATTATACTGTTTTGCTGGGTAAGGTATTCTTGGCTATAATCCTAACTCCTTTGCTTTCTGGAATGTTGTATTCCAAGCCTTCAACTCCTTGTAGTGGTTAACTGCTAAATCTTGTGTCATCCTGATTGTGGCTCCATGTATTTGAATTATTTCTTTCTGGCTGCTTGTAGTATTTTTTCTTAATGTAGGAATTCTGGATTTTGACTATACTATTTCTTCAAGTTTTCGTTTTGTAATTTCTTTTTAGGGGGTGACTAGTGGAATCTTTGAATTTTTACTGCATCCTCTTGTCCTGAGATGTCTGCGGTTTTCCTTTATGATTTCTTGAAATATGAAGTCTGGGCTCTTTTTTTTTTTCCATGACTTTTAGGTATTCCAATGATTCTTAAATACATTTTCTTCGAAATAGAAAGCAATTCTTTGGTAGGGCACCAAAATGTTAATTTGTTCAGTGTTTCCATTTTTGTTATATTGGCACATCCCAAGCATGAACAATTAATATTTCTCTTATTTTTAGGTCTGTCCTTATTTTTGTGAGTAGTGTTCGCAGAGTTCCTATTTATGTTTTTGTAGATAGGCTTCCAGATATTTTATATTCTGTAATTACTTTAAATGGAATTTCTCTTTCTGCTACGTTTTATTTGTAGTATATAGACAAGGTAATGATTTATATGGATTTATTTTATATTATGTCATTTTGCTAAAGCAGTTTCAATTAATTTTAGTTGATTCCTTAGAAATCTCTAAATAAAAGATCATATTAGCAAAAAACTGTAGTACTGTATAATCTGTAGCTAAGATTTCCAGATGTAATTCAGTAGTTGTGATAATCAGTATCATTATTTTGCTTCCTGTTCTTACTGGAAAGATCTCTCATTGTTTTACATATAATCTTGGCACTTGATTTAAAATGTGTGCAAATTAACACAGTAAAGTAAGGTCCGTTTATCCCTTTGCGTTTTATTGCATTTTTTTTGTTTGTTTAATTTATATTATTTTTCAGATCACATTTTTTGAGATATTTTACAATTTCTATTTTATACAATCTTTTGAATTTTTTTGTTTCTTAATTTCTTTTTTTGTGTATTTTATTTTTCCAAATTACATACTAACAATTTTTTTAATCTTTGTTTTCTTTTTGAAGTTTTGAGTTCCAAATTCTATCCCTGTCTCCCTCCCATCCCCCTTTCCTGATAGGGTAACCAATCAGATACAGGTTATGCATGTACAATCAAATAAAATGTTTCTGTATTAGTCATTTTGCACAAGGAGACTAAAATTTTGTTTTAAATGAAAAAAAGTGAAAAATAGCATGCTTCAGTCTGTATCCAGACAATAATCAGTTCTTTTTCTGGAGGTAGAAAATATTCATCATGAGTCATTTGGGATTGTCTTGCATCATTGTATTGCTGAGAATTACTAAGTCATTAACAATCTTCATCATACAATATTGCTATTACTGTGTACAATGTTCTGCTTCTACTTACTTCACTTTGCATTAGTTCATGTAAGTCTTTCCAGGTTTTCCTGAAATCATCCTGCTTGCTATTTCTTATTGCACAATAATATTCCGTCACAATCCACAGTACCACAACTTGTTTAGTCATTTTCCCCAGTAGATGGATATCCCCTCAATTTCCAATTCTCAGCCACCATAGAAAGAGTAGTTATGAAAGTTTTTGTACAAATAGGTCCTTTTCCCTTTTTTTGGATGTCTTCAAGATATATACCTAGCAGTGGTATTGCTGGATCAGAGGGTATACAGTTTTATAGTTCTTTGGGCATAGTTCCAAGTTGCTCTCTAGAATAGTTGGACAAGTTTACAACTCTACCAACTATGCATTAGTGTTCCAGTTTTTCCACATTTCCTCCAACATTTATCATTTTCCTTTTTTGTCATATTAACTAATCTGATAGGGGTGAGGTGGTGCCTCAGAATTGTTATAATTTGCATTTCTCTAATCAGTGATTTACAGCATTTCTTCATATGACTATAGATAGCTTTGATTTCTTTGTCTCAACACTGCCTGTTCATATCCTTTGACCGTTTATCAATTAGGGAATGACTCGTATTCTTACAAATTTGACTTAGTTCTCTATATTTTTGAGAAATAAGGCCTTTATCAGAGATACTTGTTGCAAAATTCCCCTCTCCCCAGTTTTCTGCTTTTCTTTTAATTTTGGTTGCATTGCTTTTGTTTGTGTAAAACCTTTTTAATTTAATGTAATCAAAATTATTTATTTTACATTTTGTAATGCTCTCTACATTTTCTTAGGTCCTAAATTCTTCCCTTATCTATGAATCTGAGAAATAAACTATTCCATGGTCTCCTAATATTTTATTAAAGTTTTTTTTATCAATATTCATTAGAGAAATTGGTCAACAAATTTTTTCTCAGTTTTAATTCTTCCTGGTTTAAGTATCATCACAGTATTTGTTTTGCAAAAGGAATTTGGTCAGACTCCACCTATTTTTCCAAATAATTTATAATAGTATTGGAATTAATTGTTCTTTAGATGCTTGATAGAATTTGCTTGTGAATACATCTGTCCCTGGGGATTTTTTCTTAGGAAGTTCATTGATGGTTTGTTCTATTTCTTTTTTTGGGCAGGGCAATTGGGGTTAAGTGATTTGCCCAAGGTCACACAGCTAGTACATGTGTCAAGTGTCTGAGGCTAGATTTGAACTCAGGTCTTCCTGACTCCAGGGGTGGTGCTCTACTCACTGCACCACCTAGCTGCTCCTATTTCTTTTTTTTAAAATGGGAATATTTAAGTATTTTATTTCTTTTCTGTTAATCTGAATTATTTATGTTTTTGTAGATATATATCCATTCCATTTATCTTGCTACATTTTGGAATCATTAGCTTCCACTTAGCAAGGTCTAATTTTTAAAGATTTATTTTCTTCAGTGAGTGTTTTGTTCCTCGTACCTTTTGGGAAATTACCAATTTTTAAGTAGTTCTTTTCTTCAGTGTTTTTTGTCCCTCTTTTAAATAACTGTTCATTCTCTTTTGATAATTATCATGCATAGTTCTCATTTCTTTCCCCAATTTTTCCTCACTTGCTCTTAGTTGATTTTTAAAATCATCAATTATTCCTGCTTTATTTAACTCTTCTAGAAATTCTTGTTGTTCTTAAATCCAATCTGCATTTTATTTTTGAGGTTTCACTTGTAGATGTCTTTAGGTCATTGGGAATGGTCTAGACCTCAATCAATATTATACAGCCATGGGCATCAAAATCATCTAATAGTGGCTTTAAAAGTAGATCAGTGGAGGGGCGTTGAACCCCGATTGCCTTCCCCTCTGCAAAAAAAAAAAATACATCAATGGAATAGAGTAGGGAAGGGAATCAGATATAATGAAACTCAACCCAGTTTTCAATAAAATAGAAAATAAAAGTTACTTAGGAGAAAACTACTCGTTTGATAAAAATTGATGGGAAAACTGAGCATTCTGGCAGAAATTAGGCTTACATGAAGAACTTAAGTACTCCATGCTCCACATATATTCTACATGGATATACAATTTTAATATTAAAGATTATATATACTATTAGAAAAAAAAGAGAAACAGATCACATACTTCTCACAGCTATGGGTAGGAGATGTATTCTTAAACAAACTAGTGATAGAGCCAATTACAAAAGATTTAATAGATACTTTGGTTACTTGAATCTGGAAAGAGTCTGTATAGATAAAATAATGTGCCTAGGATAAGAAGCGAAGTTGTTGAATGGGAAAAAAATCTTTTTATCAAATTGTTTGGTTTCCTAGACATATAAACAATATATGTATTTATGACATAATCATTTTCCAGTATACAAGTAGTTTAAAGATATGAGTAAACAGTTCTTAAAGAGGAATGCAGAGTATTTACAACCAAATGAAAGAATGTCCAAAATAATAATAAGAGAAATTCAAATCAAAACAACCTTGAGGTTTTACCTCACAGTTGGGCAAAAAATGACAACAGTGTTGGAGAGATTGTGGAATGGTAAGGACAGTAAGTCATTGTTGGTGAAATGGTTGTTGTGAAATGGTATCACCATTTTGTAAAAGCAATTTGGAATTATATGTATACAGTGTCTATACTCTTTGAATGAGAGATTGTATTGCTGGGCATATACCCCAAGGAAGCTATCTATAAGATAAAAATCTTCACATACTTAGAAATATTTATAAGAGCACTTTTTTCTGATAGGCAAGAAATAGAATCGAAGTAGATGCTCATTAGTTGGGCAATGGCTAAACAAACTGTGGTATATTAAGGTAATGAAATATTGTATTGTAGGAAATGATGTGTGTAATAAGTACAGAGATGTATAGATGTATACTGACTGATGCAGTGAAGTGAGCCAAGAAGACAATATACACAGTAACTACTACAACATTAATGCATGAAACTACCACCCCCCCAAAAAAAAAATCAAAAGCAAATGTGACAAAATTATAAAGATCCGGCAGGACTCTATTGAAGAAAGTTCATTCTTGATTCATCCCCTCATCAGCTAGGTAAGTCAATAGGTAGTACACACTCTACATGTTTTTTAGACTCTTTCAGTGTATTGATCAGTTCTGCTGATTTTTTTCCCCCTTTAAAAAATACTATTTGCCATATTAGGATGGCTCTCTGGGAGGGGGAGTGGGTGGAATACATAGGGTAACACTGATGATGTGCAAGAATCAAGATAATCAACAAAAGCTTTCTTTTTTAAAGATAAGTCTAAAACTTTCAGATTGCTCTTCAGAACCCTTCCTGCTGTTGAACCATACCATTTTTTCAACCTTATTTCCATCTACTTTCTAAATAAATGCTGCTCATCATCCTTCTCTCCTCTCTTGCCTGTAATATTACTGTCTTTTTCTGACTTATGTAAGTCTTAATCTTCCTTTAAGGCCAACAGCAAGCCACAACAAATCTTTCTGTGGAGCTCTACTTGTTAATATTAACTGTGAGTATCTTCACCCATCTACTGTACTCTTGTAGCAACTTATTGTCTGTGCTACTTGCTGTCGTATGTACACATACATATATACATGTCTTGTTTACTCAAGTAGGGCATCAGCTTCATGAGGGTGGGAACCATTTCTCATCTTTCGCACTACCATTGCATAGCGTAACACCTCACACCTCATAAATATATATTAAGTATTTATTATTAAGGTAAATAAGGTTTTTCATTATTTCCCAAATGCATTTTAGGAATCTGTCCTATTGCTCCATGCTTCAGGCTACCACACATCCACATAACATGCCTTGGGGTAGCCAATTAACTCATGAGAACTTTTGCTGTAGAGCTGAACTGTCCTTATGCGGAAGTGAGCTAGCAGAAATTAACATAACCTACTATATCTTGCTTTCCTGGGACCAGGTCATGTTTCACATCCTATCCAGCCATCCACTCTTCTTGCCAACTGTGCCTGTGCATCACCTCCCACCGCCCTTCTTCCACCTCTTGTTCTGGAAATAACAATCAAATCAGTACTATTATTGCTTCTACAAAAACTACCCTGTGGCTTTACTTGTTTCCCCTGAGATTTCACAGACCAAGCATTTCCCTGTCTACTATTCTTATAGATACTGTCTCCACCCATTTGAATGTTAGCTTCTTCAAGGCAGAAGGTGACTTGCTTTTTTATTTGTACCCCTAGTGCTTAGCACAGTTTCTGGCATGTAGTAAATACTTAATTTGTTCATTTGGCCTTGGAACACTTTTGTGCTTGAATATTACTAATGGAACCTATAAATGCTAGTTTGGGGATATGACATTATCCATATGAAGACAGATCAGGGAAATTTAAGAGTAAAATGGAATTAATCTCATTTTCATGCTAAAAATTGATTTCCCATAGTGAGCATTTTGAGAAATAATATCCACAAAGTACTGAGTACTCTGGACCTGGGTTTAAATCTCACCTCTAATGCTTTGTAATTGTGGATTCTTGATCTCCCTGGCATCAGTTTCCTTATCTATAAAATGAGAGAGTTGTGGCTCCTTCCAGCTCTAGATCTGTGATCCCAGGAATGCTTGAGTTCTGCAGAAAAATGTCACTAGCACTGAAATTTTTTTCTTATAACCCCCATGCACGTTCCTATGAAACCAAGAGTTCTGTGAAATACAATTTGAAAAACACTCATCTAGATGCATTTTGGGAAATTGTTTTCTAGGGCTATTGCAGAAATAGTGCTGCTGGTTATCATGGATCACTGATCTTTTAACAAAGTGCTGATAGTATGAGTTAATGTTCAATAGCTCATCCAACTCTAGTGCTTTATGGGTTCATATAATTTAAATTTGTATTATGATAATACGTTGCTTTGTTGCAGTGAAATGTATATTACATGAAATGACTTTTCTAGATAGTTAAAGCTTGCCTTTGTAAGTGCCAAAGACTTTTTTTTTTTTGGGCAGGGCAATTGGGGTTAAGTGACTTGCCCAAAGTCACACAGCTAGTACATGTGTCAAGTGTCTGAGGCCGGATTTGAACTCAGGTCCTCCTGACTCCAAGGCTGGTGCTCTACTCACTGCGCCACCTAGGTGCCCCTGACAAAGACCTTTTTAAAAAATTGAATCCTTTTGGATGGAATTTTCTGAATTGTGGCATATACTCTACCTTTCTCATGTAGCATAAATCTAATTTAATCTTTTTTATTACTTGTGATTTTTAGTATTACACACTATAATAATTGGTACTCATTTTTAAAAATTTTACCCTAGTATAGTGATGACTATCACCAGAAAGATAGTGCAACATAGTGAATCGAAAGTTTTCCTGAGAGTCTGGAGAAACTGGGTTCAAGTCTTGCCTCTGATACGTACTGGCTTAGTGACCCTGTGCAAGTCACTTAATCTCCCAGTGTCCCCCAAAAATGAGATTATAAATTGTAGGGACTGTGCTTATATGTCTTGCTAGTGGGATTTTCCCTATTGGGAACGGACAATCTGAAAAAAAAAATGAAGTGATGCTTGTTAACTAGAATAGTCATTTGATTTTTAATTTTCTTGTCTGCTTTGAAATTTTATGACTTCTGTCAGCAATTGCTTCTTACTGCTTTTACTCTCCCTCGCTTTAGATTCAGCTTCTAATTTATGTGCATAAACCACATAACTAAACTTGTTAAAAGTTTGTCAGTATAGGAGTGTTGGTTTCTATTCAGGGCCAAATATTTGTCTGAATTTTAGTATTTATGGAATGATTATAGGGTATTCAAGGGTCTTTATTGGGAAAAGGTGCTACTCTCTCTTACATGGGACTCAAATGGGTGGAACTATCTTTTCTTAATTCTTCCTTTCAGCTGGGTCTGACTTCTTCTTAGTTACTCAGGAATTTATGGCCCCTTTTTTCCTACTGGGAGAGAATAACAGAAAAATCAAAATTGCCTGAGGCCACTGCCCCTGAGGAAAGAGGCCTGCTTACTACCATAGTCTTTTTTTCCTTTACTTAAAATGTCTTCAATTTGACCTGGAGACATCGATCCAGTTTCACCTGGCTTGATCTTTTCTCTGCTTTTCAGGGAGTTATGAAATATTAAAAATCATTTGGGTTCTTTCTCATTCGGCACTAGACCTCCCAGTCAGTATAATTTCAACAGTTCTGACAGGTGTATCTTGTATCTTTTTCCTTTATCTACGTGCCTTGGCATCATTGTCCCTCCAATTTTTAATTCTTAGAATTAAATATAATCTTAATGCATTGTGATCTGCGAAGGATCTATTTAGCATTTCTTTTCTGCATTTGTGAGGATTTTATGATCTTATACAGTGATGTCAAATATAAACAGAAACATCCCTGTTGGCCACATATTGACTTTAAACTACAAATGAACATTGGCTGTGTTTTATTGTATTTATATTTATTTTGTTAAATGTTTCTTTTTAAATATTTATTTATTTTTAGTTTCAACATTCCCTTTTATAAGATTTTTTTTTAATCTTCAAAAAGCTTAGAAATAAATCTCATTTATAGGCTATTGCCACAGATCATTACACTCATTTCATACAAATTTCATGAGGATCTTTTCCCTAAATGACCACTCCAAGTCATGACCAGTAAGTAGCACAGTCATATAATGAGACTTTTCTAATCTTGTGCTATATTGGGTTAAAATCTACCAACAGAGCCACTCAAGGCTCCAACACAGTCACTTGCTTAGTTTTGGACATTTAATGATTTTCAAAGTGGAAAAGCCAAGTCAAGGTTTGGGGTGTAATTCCTGTATGGAGGCAGAGAAACCAAAGACAGCCTGTTCTGTATCAGCTGTTTTCAGGACTTGAGCGTTGCTATTCGAGGGATGGTCAACCAGCCAACATTGTCTGTTTGTACATGAGGGGCTTCCATCACTCATTGATTTTGCACATTTTCCCATAGCCTTTTCTGCCAGCATCATAATCTTTTCGATACTCATCTGGTACCTGGCCCCCAGATCGTCCTCGTCCATACTGTCGGCCCTCTTTGAAGCCTGCATCCCAGTCTTTTCGGATAATTCCATTGTCCAGGCGGGTCCCATTAATGTAGTGCATGGCATTTTCAGCATCTGCTCTGGAGTAGTATTCCACAAAGCAGAACCCCCATGCCGTTTTCTTCCCTTTATCTAGGCCCATGATAATTTTCTTGATGTCACTGCTTTTGCCAAAGAGCTCGTAGATCTCGAGATCTCAGTGGTGTAAAAAGACAGGTTCCCAACGTACAGAGTGCAGCTTTTCTTCAATAACTTCTCTTGGTCCTTCTTGTCACCCCAGAAGTGCTGGTTGCGGTACTGGCCCAGCTGCACGTAGGAGTCGCTGTGCAGCGCGCTCAGGAGCCCGCCTGACATGGCAGGGGTGCCGGCAGAGGCTACTTTCATAAGATTTTGAGTTTTAAATTTCCTTCCCTTCTTTCCC
Source organism: Trichosurus vulpecula (assembly GCF_011100635.1). Lineage (NCBI taxonomy): Eukaryota > Metazoa > Chordata > Mammalia > Diprotodontia > Phalangeridae > Trichosurus > Trichosurus vulpecula. Next base: position 42,021,788 of record NC_050575.1, read on the forward strand.
CTCTCTCCTCCCCAAGACAGCATGCAATCTGATGTAGGCCATACATGTACAATCATATTAAACATATTTCTATATTGGTCATGTTATAAAGAAGAATTAGAACCAAAGGGAAAAACCATGAGAAAGGAAAGATAGTCTGCTTTGATCTGCATTCAGACTCCATAGTCCTTTCTCTGGATGTGGATAGTATTTTCCATCATGAGTCTTTTGGAATTGTCTTAGATCATTGCATTGCTGAGAAGAGCTTAAACATTTTTGAATTACATTTTAATCCAGTTCAAGCCACACTTAGGAGTTTTGAGTGTCACAAGTTGACACCTCTGCTCTAGTACATGGCCAATTTTTGTAAAGTTTCCAGTACGTGTGAAAAAAATGTTGACTCCTTTCTTTTTCCTGTTTAATAACCTCCCAGAGATATCATCTATACTATTTCTAAAGTTCTTCTCAGGTCCTTGTTTGCTTTATTTGTCTTTGTCAGATTTGTCTCTTGAAAAGGAGTACCTTGAAACCCCACTATTACCTATATTACTCCCTGTAATTGTTACATTTTCCTTTAAAAATGTAAATGCTGTGCTTGTAATGTGATGAACGTTAATATAACATATAAAGCATAATAGATTTTGCTCCAGCCCCTCATTTTAGCTTGTGTAAATTTTCATTTAAATGACATTCTACTAAAAAGTCTTTATTTTCCAATTCATCTCTTTTATATTAGCAGTTTATCCCATTCTTGTTTACCATTGTGATTTGTTAATTGTGTGTTTCCCTTCATCCATAACTCATGTTCTTTTCCTCTCTTTACCTCTCTTTAAAGAGAAGATACGTGACTCTCACCTGATCCATAAATAATAGTATCTGTTTCTACTCTATTACCTGTCACCTTCTCTTTGCCTGCCCTTAATAACAACTTTTCATTGTTTCTCTTATTTTAATCCCTCTTTATGATGCCCTCTCCAATGCTGAAGGTGTGTTTTGCTTATAACTACTCGTTTACCTATCCTACTCTTCTTCTTAAGCCTCCCTTTACCCTTTCACTGTTGAACCTGTTGTATTTGTGCACCGCGCTCTGTGTATTCAGTGAGAGAGAGAGAGAGAGAGCGCGTGTGTGCGTGTGTGTTTGTGTGTGTGTGTGAGTGTGCGTGTGTGTTTTCAAAACGTACTTTGTTAGTTCCTGTATAGCTACATCAAGTATCATGCAAGGTATCGACTCCACTTTCTTTTAGAAGCTCTGCTTGGCTTCTACTCCATGGAACATAGTCTAACACGCTTAGAACACAAACATGGTACAAAAAAACCCCCAAAAAACCCTGAGGAGCTAATAGCAGAGAAAGCTGATTCCAAACCTCTAACACATTCCCTCAACACCTCCTCCCCCATCACCCACCACACCTTCAAGCAGCAGGGCTGCATAAGTCCATGCATGGATTGCAACAGAACTCAGTTGAACACCCTGACCACCCACTTTGCCCCAGTACCGCAGAGATCCAAATGGCACAAATTTACTCAGGCTGCAGTAGCATAATGTAATGCTCTGTGCTGCAACAAAACTTGGGCAGAGAATGGAGGAATACAGAGAAAGTGGGCAGGGCATGTATATGAGGCTGAGTGGCACTCCACCAAACCTAAGAAAAAGATCCCAGCATTCAAATGGGCATAGTTCTACCTTCCTAAAAGTCACTTAGGGTAGAGACTGAAGTTGGTAAATCTTGAATTGTTCATCATGGGAAAAGACTGAGATGCTTTGAGAACCAGCACCTAGGGTAACCATCATCAAAGCAAGGGGAGTCAGAACATGAGCAATAGGGGAAAATAAAGAAAAAAAAATTACTGATTAGCTGAGGAACTACCATCTTGGCTCCAGGTTCCTTTTATTAGGCAACTGTAAATAAATATTGCAAGTCTAAGGAAAATGAATTGGCAGAGAAAGCTGTGGTTTACCAACCCAGCATAGGACTACAGCCAGATTTTTTCCAAATGGTTTAAAAGAGAAATAAGAATTGTGAGAGCAGAATTTATGTCCTGCACAGCAGAAATAAATGTAGAATATTAAAAACTTGAGTCCAAAGTGACAGATCTCACCAAGGAAAAAAGAGAGGATAACTGATTGGGAATGCAGATACATAGAAATTAAAGAAAATATGGAAGAAAAAAACCAAAAATCAGTGACATTAAAAGAAATTATGATCTCTGTACCAGTAAAACATACTGAACATGAAGGCAGGATATATGAACAAATAAAGAATTACAGGTCTCCCCAAAGAACATGGCAAGTCAAAAAAACCCAAATACCATAGGGTAAGAAATTATACAAGAAAACTGTGCATAATTTCTTGTGTGTGTGTGTGTGTGTGTGTGTGTGTATGTGTATGTGTATGTGTGTGTAATTTATTTATTTTCAGCTTCCAATATTCACTTCCACAAGATTCTGAATTCCAAATTCCCCATCTCTCCTTTCCCCCTACCCCAAGACAGTTGCATTTTGACTACGCCTTCCTCCAATCTGCCCTCCATTCTATTAACCCCCACCCCTTTCTTTTATCCCCTTCCCTTCTATTTTCTTGTAGGGCAAGACAGATTACTATACCCCATTCCTTGTATATCTTATTTCCCATTTGCATGTAAAAAGTTTTTAACATTTCATTTTTAAAGCCTTGAGTTCCATATTCTCTCCCTTACTCCCCACTCACCCTCATTGAGAAATCAAGCAATTCGATATAAGCTATACATGTGTAGTCATGCAAAATACTTCCATAACAATCATATTGTGAAAGACTAACTATATTACTCTCTATCCTGTCCTGCACTGTATTTATTCTATTCTCTCCTTTGACTTTTCCTTCCACAAGTATTTGCTTCTGATTGCCCCTTCTCCCAATCTGCCATCTCTTCTATCATCTTCCTCCTCTTATCCCCTTCCCCCCTGCTTTCCTGTAGGGTAAGATAGATTTCCATGCCCAATTTACCGTGTATGTTATTGCCTCCTTAAGCCAAATCCAGTGAGAGTAAGGCTCACTTATTCCCTCACTTCCCTGCTCTTTCCCACCATTGTAAAAGCTCTTTCTTGCCTCTTTTATGTGAGATGATTGATGACATTCCACCTACCCCTCCCTTTCTCAGTACATTCCTCTCAACACTTTATTTTTTAGGTATTATCCCTTCATATTCAGCTCACCCTATGCCCTCTGTCTACACACACACACACACACACACACTCACACACTCACACACTCACACTCCCTCTAACTTCCTTAATACTGAGAAAGGTCTCTTGAGCTACAAATATCATCTTTCCATGTAGGAATGTAAGCAGTTCACCTTTATTAAGTCTGTTATGACTTCTCTTTCATGCTTCAATTGATTCTTGTTTTTGAAAGTCAGATTTTCTATTCAGCTCTGGTCTTTTCAACAAGAATGCTTGGGAATCCTCTATTTCATTGAAATTCCATTTTTCCCCTTGAAATTTTACACTCAGTTTTGCTGGGTAGCTGATTCTTGGTTTTAATCCTATTTCCTTTGATGTCTGGAATATCATATTCCAAGCCCTCCAGTCCCTTAGTGTAGAAGCTGCTAAATCTTGTGTTAACGTGATTGTATTTCTACAATACTTGAATTATTTGTGGCCACTTGCAATATTTTCTCCTTGACCTGGGAACTCTGGAATTTGGCTACAATATTCCTAGGAGTTTTCCTTTTGGGATCATTTTCAAGAGGTGGTCAGTGGATTTCTTTCTTTTTTTTAATTAAGATTTTTTATTTTTTGTTTGCAACACTCAGTTCTACATGTTCTTGAGTTTCAGATCTTCTTCCCCTCCTTCCTCTTCCCCTCCCCCCCAAGATGGCATGGAATCCGATATATATTCTACATATACCTTTGCATTAAACTTATTTACACAGTAGTCAAGTTGTAAAGAATTATGACCAATGGAATGAATCATGGGAAAGAAGAAACAAAACCGAAAAAAAAAAAGAGAGAGCAAATAGTTTGCCTCAATCTGCATTCAGACTCTATAGTTCTTTCTCTGGATGTAGATAACTCTTTCTATCATGAATCCTTTGGAGTTGTCTTTGAACCTTGAATTGCTGAGAAGAGCCAAGTCTATCAAAATTAGTCATCACAGAATCAATATCTCTGTGGTTGTATACAATGTTCTCCTGGTTCTGCTTTGCTCTCAGCATCATATCATGTAGGTCTTTCCAGGTTATTATGAAATCTGTATCTTCCCCATTTCTTATAGCACAATAGTATTCCATTACCTTCATTTACCACAGCTTGTTTAGCCATTCCCCAACTGATGAGAATCCCCTTGATTTCCAATTCTTTGCCACCAGAAAAAGAGCTGCTATAAATATTTTTGTACATACAGGTCCATCTCCCACTTGTGCAATCTCTTTGGGATACAACCGTAGAAGTGGTATTGCTGGGTCAAAGGGTATGAATATTTTTGTAGCCCTTTGGCCATAGTTCTGAATTGCTCTCCAGAATGGCTGGATCAGTTCACAACTCCACCAGCAATGTAACAGTGTTCCAATTTTCCTACATCCTCTCCAGCATTTATCATTTTCCTGTTTTGTCATGTTAGTCAACCTGACAGAAGAGATGTGGTAGCTAAGAGTTGTTTTGATTTGCATTTCTCTCATCAATGGTGATTTAGAGCATTTTCTCATATGCCTATAGATATCTTTAATTTCTTCCTCTGAAAACTGCCTGTTCATATCCTTTGACCATTTCTCAACTGGGAAATGACTTGTATTCCTATAAATTTGGCTCAGTTCCCTGTATGTTTTAGAGATGAGGCCTTTATCAGAGACACTAGTTGTAAAGATTTTCTCCCAGTTTTCTGCTTCCCTCCTAATCTTTGTTGCATTGGCTTTTATGCAAAAACTTTTCAATTTAACATAATCAGAATTTTCCATTTTGCATTTTGTAGTGCTCTCTATCTCTTGTTGTGTCATTAATTCTTCCTTTCCCATAAATCTGATAGGTAAGCTATTCCTTGCTCTCCTAAATTGCTTACAGTATCAGCCTTTATTCCTAAATCATGAACCCATTTTGACTTTTTTTGGTATACGGTGTAAGATATTGGTCTATGCCCAGTTTCTGCTGTACCGTTTTCCAATTTTCCCAGCAGTTTTGGTGAAATAGTGAAATCTTAAACCAGAAATTGGACTCTCTGGGTTTATCAAAGAGTAGATGGCTATAGTCATTGACTGCTGTGTCTTGTGTACCTAAACTATTCCACTTACCCACCACTCTGTTGCTTCATTGTCTATGGTGCCTTTTAGCAGGATATAGTGTCCTTCCTTATCTCTTTTAATTGGATCTGTCTTTGTTTTTGCTTTGTCTGAGATTACCCCTACTTTTTTTACTTTATCTGAAGCACAATATATTCTACTCCAGTCTTTTACCTTTACCCTGTGTGTATCCCCCTATTTCAGATGTTTCTTGTAAACAACGTATTGTAGGATTATGGTTTTTAATCCATTCTGCTATCCTACTCCATTTTATGGGAGAGTTCATCCCATTCACATTTACTATTATGATTACTATCTGTGTCTTTTTCTCCATCCTATTTCCCCCTTCTTTATGCTGTTATTTCTCTCTTCTCCCTTCCACTCCTCAAAAGAGTTTTGCTTTTGACCACTGCCTTCCTCAGTTTACCCTCCCTCTTGATTCACCTCCCTTATCTTACCTTTTTCCTCTTGCTGCCTCTGTCTATCCCCTCCCTTTTCTTTCCCCTTTCTCTTCCTACTACCTGTAGGACAGGTTTGATTTCTATACTTATCAGAGTATGTTATTCCCTTCTTGAACCAAATCTGATGAGAGTAAAGCTCAAATACTGCCCTTCTCCCTCCCTTCTTTCCTTCTACTATAATGTGTTTTTGTGCCTTTTCATGTGGTGTAATTTACCCTTTTCTACTACCTCTTCTCCCAGAACCATCCTTTTATATATCTTAATTGTGTTTTTTATCATTATATCAGTTATTTTATACTGACACCCACAGTCTATGTATATCCCTTTCAATTGTCATAAATGTACTATTCTCAAGATTGACATATATATACATATATATATATATAAAACATAAATAAAACAATATAATCCTATATAAGGATGTAAATAATTTGCCTTATTGATTAACAAGGGATTTTCCCCCCTGTTTACCTTTTTATGTCTCTCTTGAGTTTTGTATTTGAAGATCACATTTTCCATTGAGCTCCGGCCTTTTCTTCAGGAAGGTCTGGAATTCCCTTATTTCATTGAATATCAGTCTCCTTGCCTGGAAAATTATGCTCAGTTTTTGTGGGTAGTTGATCCTTGGTTGTAGTCCAAGTTCCTTTGCCTTTCAAAATGTCATATTCAAATTTCTCCTGTCATTTAATGTAGAAGCTGAAAGATCCTGCATGATCCTGACTGTGGTTCCATGATATTTGAATTGTTTCTGGCTGCTTGAAGTATTTTCTCCTTGACCTGATAATTCTGGAATTTGGCTATATTTCTTGGAGTTTTCAATTTGGGATCTCTTTCAAGGGGTGATAGGTGGATTTGTTCAATGACTATTTTACTCTCTGGTTCTAGGACCTCAGGGCAGTTATTCTTGGTGATTTCTTGGAAAATACCGTCCAGACTCCTTTTTTCATTGTGGCTTTCTGGTAGACCAATAATTCTTAGACTGTTTCTCCTGTATCTGTTTTCCAGGTCAGTTGTTTTTCCAATCAAATATTTCACATTTTCTTCTATTTTTTCATTCTTTAGAATTTGTTTCACTGATCCTTGATGTCTCATAGAGTCATTAGCTTCTACTTGCCCAATTCTAATCATGCAGCTGTTTTCAGAGATATCTCTAGGGACTTGTAAATTCTCAGTTCCTCCAAAGTGGTATGATCAAAAGAGAGGGCTTTACTCTTCTCTTTGCCTGTGCTCTGGTCCATGAGTAACCAACCACAGGCACTCTTTTCTGCCCTGGAACTGCCACCAGCTCAGCCATGCCAGTGCTCCTCCTCACCTCAGGACTCTGACCCAGATCAGCCACTTGATTCTCTCACCATGTGTAGGCCAAGAACTCCAGAAGCAGCCACAGCTGAGGCAGTGGCTACCACTGCCCGGGGACTGAGGCTGTGGCTGTCCCTGTCCCTAGCTCCTCTCTCATCCGGGTAAGAGAGCTTTCCCACTGATCTTTGAAGCCATCTTTGGCGTTTGTGGGTTAAGAAATCTGTCAACTGCTGCAGCTGCCAGTGATTTAGTGCCCTGAGGTCTACTCCGAGCCCAGTGTGAGCTGTGCTCTGCTCAAGCACTGTGTGATAGATCCTCCCTGTCGGCCTTCCAGATTGTCTTCGGCTGGAAATCTGCTCCATTCTGTCATTTTGTGGCTTTTGCTGCTCTAGAATTTGTTTTGAGTCATATTTTACAGGCGTTTCAAGAGGATTGGAGGGGAGAGCTCAGTCAGGTCTTTGCTTCTACTCTGCCATATTTGCTCTGCCCCCTCTCTATCCATAACTTCTGAACAGAAAACAAATAGAAAGAATCCACTGATCACCTTAAGAGGAAAAAAACAGAACAAAACCCTAAGCTGCAAACTCTAAGAAAGAAATTAGTTAAGACACTAGAAACAAAGGGGATCAGGAAAGGTTTCAGATAGAAGATAAGATTTTAGCTGGACTTAAAGGAAGCCAGGGAGTGGAGATGAGGAAGGAGAACATTCCAAGTATGAGGTATGGGGAGGGCAAATGAAAATGCCCAGAGACAGGAGGTAGTGTCCTCTTTAATGAACAGTAAGGAGGCCGGTGTCATTGAGAGTACATGGAGGGGAGTAAGGAGAAAGAATACTGGAAACGTGTGTATCGGGCAGGTTATGACAGACTTTGAATATGAAACAGAATTTTATATTTGGTCCTGAGGTATCCACTGGAATTTATTAAGTAGGAAAGTGATGTGGTAATCCATTTATTCATTTCAGGAAGATCACTTTGACAGTTGAATGGAAGATATAGACTAAAGGGGAGAGACTTGTGTCAGGGAGACCAGCCAGCAGGCTATTGCAGTGATAGTACAAGCATGAGGTAATGAGGACATCAGAAAGGTGGTACTTTCAGAGGAAAAGTATATTTGAGAGTGTTAATAAAGGTCAGGTCCACTAACTGTGGGTGTCCCACAGGTTGATAGGCCTTAGCAAGATACTGAATATAGAGGATTGAGAGAGTGTGAGGAGCTAAGGATGACACCTGGATTTTTAGCCTGAGTTTTTGGGAGGATAGTAGTACCCTTCACAATAGGGAAGTTTGGAAGGGGCCAGGGTTTAGAGGGAAAGAGAATGAGTTCAGTTTTGGATGTGTTGAATTTAAGATTTCCCGTTCGATATGTCCAATAGGCAGTTGGTGATGTGAGACTGAAGGTCAGTAGAGAGTTGAGTGAGAGAAAAGGAAGTCGACCTCAGGGATTCTAGCCACTATAGGGAGGAGAGATGACAAGACAATATCTGACGGATGGATGGATGGATGGATGGATGGACAGATGGATGGATAGATAATTGATGATTGGATGAAGTAAGGATTTTTTGTAGGTGAATGTGGAAGATGTAGTTATAATCGTAGATAGTAAGAAAGTAGCCAGTAGACAAGGAGAGAATTTTAGTGAGAGAGGATGATAGAGGGAAATCTCCTGAAGAAGATGGGATCATTTATGCTTTTAAAGGGGTTTGCCTTGGCAAGGAGAAGGGCCACTTGACTATGTGAGACAGGAATGAAGGCTCAGATGGTAACAGAAGACATCTGGGTTATTTGAGATGTGGAAGAGAGGAGAAGAGGGAGCTCTAGGTGAGTGGCTTCAATTTTTAAGTAAAATATCAAGCAAAATTCTTGGCTGAGTGACAAAGAGGAGCCATGGAGTTTTGAGGAGAGGTGAAAAGATTTCAAAGAACCACTGTGGTGAGAGATGGTTAGGGAGGTGTAAAAGATTGCCTTGCATCTTTTATCTACAAAGATGCACTTGATTCATGTGTACATGACTTTCATAAAGATTCTGTTTAGTTTGGAGAAGTAGGCATATCAGGCAATAATTGTTTTTTAGCCATCTATTCTGTTATTAATAAGGTCTGATTTTTTAAAATAAGCTTAAGAATGCAATAATAGATTCCTTGTGTCACCTTTTCCACCTCCCCTCTGTATCTTGTGTTCGTCTTTTAATATGCTTTACTGATGTTTAAGAGAACAAATAGAAGCACTCCCTTATAAGCTTATATCTATATCTATGGTGAAGCAAAACAAAGCAACCTTTTGGTCCTCTGTGAGAATACATGTCTGATTTTGTACCTGTAGTCTTACCACTTATACCTGAGGGTAGAAGGTAGTGTTTTTTTTCTTACCCTTTTGAAGTCACATTTGGTCCATGCTTTAGTTCTGAGGTCTTTCAGAGTTATTCCCCTATTTTTGGTTATTGTTGTGTTTTGTTCTCCTTTGCCTGTTTTCTTTTCTGAATCTTATCATATTCACTTATAAAATTCTATACAGCAAAATTTCCTTAGTCTCATAGTGCAATTTATTTAGCCTTTCTCCAATTTATGGAGTCTTCTACCCTCCACCCAATGATTTTTGCTATAATGGAAAGTTGCACTATAAATATTCTTATGCATAGGGAACCTTTCTGTCTTTGATTTCATTGAGTATGAGCATAATCTCTGGGTCAAAGAGGAGGCACAGTTTAGTCAACTTTTTGGTCTAATTCCAAATTGTTTTCAAAAATGGTTGAACCAAATACACAACTTCACCAACCATATACTTTTATGCTTTTATGACCAACCTATCTAACGCTTTCTGTTTTTGTCATTATCTTTGCCAATCTGATTAGTATAAGGTAGTTGTTTTAATTTGCGTTTCTCCCATTATTACTGATTTGGAGCATATTGAAATAGGTACCTTACATCTCTTTTGAGAAATAAGTTTTTATCTTTTGACCATTTATCTTACTTATGGTTACTCTTATTCTTGTATGTATTATTTTTTCTATGAATTACTTATATCCTGGATATTAGAACTTTATTCTGATTATTAGATTTATTTGTCCTAGATGTTAGAATTTTATCAAAGAAATTTGCTATGGATATTTTTCCCAGTGATTTCTCTTAAATAATAACTTTGCTTATGAAGAAGCTGTTTTTTATGTGATCAAAATTGTACATTTTGTCTTTTATGGTCATCTGTCTTTAAGTAAGTGTTCTTTTCTTAGCTGTAGTTGTACAAAGTATATGGTATTACATATGATTCTATTTAAAGTATATTATAATAGATAGTATAAGATTTTGGCATAAACCTAATTTCTGCTGGACTGATTTCTTGAAGTTTTTCTCAGATAGTTATTTACCCCAGTCTTCTGTGTCCTTGGTTTTATTGAACATTATGTTACTGTGTTTGATTCCTTTTGGGTCTTATTTACCCAATTGGTTCTATTGATCAACTTTACTAAATTTTAACACGTATCAAATAGTTTTGGTGATTGTTACTTTGTAATATGTTTTAAGATCTGGTACTGCTACTTTTTTTTTTTTAAATCGTTGACCTTTTGTTCCTCCAGATTGACTTAGTAATGTCTTTGGATAATTTCACTATGATTTTGTTTTGGTAGTTTGATTGGTATGGCAATAAATTTCTAACTTAATTTAGATGGTATTTAAATTTTTATTATAATTTGAATATATTTATTATTATTTGTGGCTTGAATGTGAAGTTAATATCTTTCCAATTAAGTCCTCTATTTCTGTATTTTGCTATAGTCGTATGTTCTGAGTGTCTTTTGTAGACTTTTAGATACTTTATACATTCTGCATTTCTTTTGACCCTGGTTGTTTTCTATCACTTCCTGCTATTAAAAAAAAGTAATATACAGAAAGACTGATCATTTTTTATGGGTTTACTTTATGTTCTGCCACTTTACTGATATTATTTCAGTGAATATTTGAATATGTTGATGATTTTGTTTCCTCTTAGCCTGTACTTATTTTTCTCAATTTCGTTTTCAAATTTCCCATAATAGGGAGTATTTTTAGAACTATATTAAATAATAGCATTGGATAGTCTTGCTGTACTCTGGATCTTATTGGAAAAGCCCCTAATGCCATTCCCCAAATGATAAATGGTCAAAGGATATGAATGGGCAGTTTTCAGAAGAAGAAACCAAAGCTATCAATAGTCATATGAAAAAATGCTCTAAATTGCAATTGATTAGAGAAATGCAAATTAAAACTGCTTTGAGGTACCATCTCACACCAGTCAGTTAGCTAAATGACAGAGAAGGAAAAACAATAAATGTTAGAGGGGATGAGGGAGCATGGAAAAATAGGTATATTAATGGGTGGAATTGTGAACTAGTCAAACTGTCCTGGAGAGCAGTTTGGAACTATGCCCAAAGGGCTGTAAAACTGTGCATACCCTTTGACCTAGCAGTACTACTACTACATCTGTATTCCAAAGAGAACACAGAAATAAAGAAAGTGACCTATATGTACAAATATATTTTTAGCACCTCTTATCTATTTATTTTTTATTAGTTCTCAACATTCGCTTTTATAAGATTTTGTGTTCTAGATTTTCCTCCCCTTCCTCTTCCACAAGACATCATGCAATCTGATATAGACTATACATGTACAGTCATATTAAATATTTCCATATTAGTCATGTGAAAGAAGAACCCGAACAAAAGGGAAAAGCCATGAGAGAGAAAAAAAAATAATATGCCTCAGACTCCGTGATTCTTTCTCTGGATGTGTATAGCCTTTTCCATCATGAGTCTTTTGAAATTGTCGTAGATCATCGCATTGCTGAGAAGAGCTAAGACTAACAAAGTTCATCATTGCACAGTGTTACTGTGTATAATGTTCTCCTGGTTCTGAAGCTCAGTTCACTCAACATCAGTTCATTCAAGTCTTTACAGGTTTTTCTGAAATCTGCCTGCTCACCATTTCTTATGGAACAATAGTGTTCCATTACATTCATATACTACAGCTTGTTCAGCCATTCCCCAGTTAACGGGCATCCCCTTGGTTTCCAATTCTTTGCCCCCACAAAAGAGCTGCTATAAATATTTTTGTACATCTCTTTGGGGTACAGACCTGGATGAAAGGGTATACAGTTTTATAGCCCTTTGGGCATAGTTCCAAATTGCTCTCCAGAATGATTTGATCACTTCACAAGTCCAGCAACTGCGTTAGTGTTCCAATTTTCCCACATCTTCAACATTTATCATTTTCCTCTTTTGCCATGTTAGCCAATCTGATAGGTATGATGTAATACCTCAGCTTTTTTAATTTAGCGGTTCTTTTTCTGGTGGCAGTGAGTTGGAAATTGGGAGAATGCCCATCAATCATATGATGGTGATGGAATGCTATAAGAAATGATGAGGGGGATCATCTCAGAAAAACCTGGGAAGACTTAAATAAGCTGATACAAAATAGAGTAGAGCCAGGAGAACGATTTATGCAGCAACAGCTATATTATAATAACGATCATCTGTGAAAGATTTAGGTACTTTAATCAGTATTGTGATCCAAGACAATTCAAAGAACTCATGATGAAAAATGCTGTCTACCTACAAAGATAACTAATGAACTCTGAGTGCAGATTGAGGCATGCTTTTTTAACTTTATTTTTCTTGCCGCCGGCCCCCCCCACCACACCGTTCAACATAGGCTAATATGGAAATATGTTTTGCATTATTTCTCATCTATAATTAATATCATATTGGTTGCCTTCTCAGTGGGTGGGGAAGGAATTACAGGGAGGAAGAGAATTTGGAACTCAACATTTTAAAAAATGAATGTTAAAATAAACTGTAAAACTATAAAAAAGAAGAAAATGGAAAAAAATGTTTCTCCATTATAGATAATACTGAGTCTTGCTTTTAGGTTGTTTACCATTTTGAAGAAATGTTCATTTATTCTTATGCTTTCTAGTGTTTTTAAACATAAATATTTTATCAAGTTTTTTCTACATCTGTCAATGATTTTGTGATTTATTTAAATTTTTAAATGTATGATTATGGTGTATTATAGTATTCATAGTGTTGCAATATCTTTTCTTGGCATACATCCAGGTTCATCATAGGAGATAAAATTTTTTATATTTTCTTGTAGACTCCTTACTAATAGTCAACAAGCATTTATTAAGTGCCTCCTATGAGACAGGAGCTGTACTAAGCATTGGAGATACAAAAAAAAGAGAAAAAGTGTCAGTGGTCAGTCCCAGTCCTCATGTAAACAACTATCAACAAACAAGATATATACAGAATAAAATTGAGGGTGATCTTAGAGGGAAGACAGTTAAAAGGATCTGGGAAGTGTTCTGGCAGGAGGTGAGAAACATTAGTTGGTTGAAAGTTGAAGGAAACCAGAAGATAGAGATGATGAGAAGAGAGAGTTACAAACATGAGGGGACAGACAGTGAAAACACTCAGTTCAAAGTGTTATGCATGTGAGGAATACCAAGGAAGCCAGTGTAACTGTATCACAGAGTATGGGGGGAATGGGGGTGGTGAGTAAAGTATAAGAAGATTGGAAAGGTATGCAGGATCCAGGTTATGAAGGGATTTAAAGACCAAACAGAGAATTCAGTATTCATACCTAGAGGTATAGAGCTGTGTGGGTCTGAGACCACTACTCACATTAAAAATAAACAGAGACTGTTCTTGAGAAAAGGCAAAAAGGAGTTTATTATTTCTTTCTCATGAGAAGGGACACACCCTAGCGTGGCCCAAGATGATGCCAGTATGTGTGTGTTTGGGGGGGGGGCATATAGCTCAAAGCAAGACCCTAATGCAGAGTTCCCCCATCCCCTACTGGCTCCTCTTCCCATTGACTGGGTTTGGAGCTCATATTCTAAATGCAGAATTTTTTCCCAGCAACAGAGAACAAAGAACAAAAAGACAGGCCAGAGACCAGAGACTAGTATTCAGCAAAAAGAGAGTAAAAGCTAGATAAACAGGACCTTGCATGTGTCTGTACTGATGTAATTTCTTATCTCTACTTTCTCAGCAGAGCAGTTTCTAAAAATATAGAAGGGGTGCAGGGTGGGGGTGGATGGTAGGAGAGGTATGGTCTTGTCCCACACTGAGGGGGGGGGGCTTCACTATTTCAATATTCTATTCAATACCATACTGAAGGGACTTCACTATTTCAGCATTCCACTCAGAGCCACTGAAGTTTATTTAATCAGTATGTGTGAAGGTGTGACATGGTCAGACCCGTGCTTAAGAAAGATCAGTTTGACAGCAAAGTCAAGGGTAGACTGGAGTGAGAAGAAACTTGAGGCAGGAAGACCAACTAGCAGGGTCTTGCAGTAATTTAGGGGTGAGATGATTAAGGCCTGTACCAGAGTGGTGGCAGTGTCAGCAGAGAGAGAGAAGTGGTTATATTTTAGAGATCAAAACAAAGATCAAAAAAACGGAATTTGGCAACTGATTCAATATGGCGGATGACAGAGAGGAGTTGAGAATGACACCTAGGTTGTGAGCACAAGTGATTGGGAGGTTGGTGGGTACAATAGGGGAGGTTGGTGGCTACAATAATAAGAAAGGAAGAGGAGAGGTTTGCTGGGAATAGGTAATGAATCCAGTTTTGCACATGGCGAGTTTAAATGACTGTGAGACAGGTAAAAGGAGAACCAGGTAAAAGCAGTGTCATGAAAACTGACAGAGAATGAAAAAGAGGGTATTTAAAGGCTTCAGAGAGGTCAAGAAGAATGAGAACTGAGAAATGGCCATTAGATTTGACAATTTAAAACATCTTTGGTAACTTTGGAGGGAGCAGTTTGAGTGGAATGATTAAGTTGGATGTCAGACTTTAGAGTTAAACAATAGAGTGAGCAAAGGAAATGGAAAAACCTGTTAAAGATGGTCTTCTCAGAGATTTTAGCCACAAAAGGAGAGATAAGAACAATTGCTAGCAGGATTGGATGGATCAAGGGAGGCTTTTTTACAGAGAGGGACACATGAGCGTGTATATAGGCAATCAGGAAATAGCCAGTAAACAGGGAGAGATTGACATTAGTGAGGAAATAGATTATAGAGGTGGCAGTCTGATGTAAAAGATGGGATGGAATGGGATCACTTAGGCACATAGAGGGGCCACTTCTTCATATGAGAGAAGAGTAAAGGAGGTAATGGCAGCAGGCATCTGGGTTAGGTGAGATGAACAGGGCAGAAGAAGGAGTTCTTAGAGAATTGGCCTGAATTTTTTCACTGAAATACGAGGAAAGATTTTTGGCTCAGAGAGTAGGGGGAGTGGGAACTACGGAGTTTTGGAAAAGCCAATGTAGTAAGGGGAATAATGCATTGATTAGGGAGGTATAAAAGAATCGCCTTGCTATAGTGGCAGCCCAGTTCACATTTGTAACATAATTTGTAGTGAACCTAGTCGGCATGGTTTTGTGTTTTTCTCCATCTTCATTCAGCTGTGTGAGTAGGGTAAATGCAGGGGATGGTGTGAGTAGTATAGGTTTGAGGTGTGATTGGGTAATATCAGTAACAGGATGTTGGGGGAAGGGACTTAAGGAAAGGAGACTGAAGTCCTCTTCAACTAGAGTTGAACTGGTTCACCATGGGGTCAAGATGGAGAAGGGTAATTTATGGATACCCATTTTTCAAGTTGTTTACTACAGCAGAAAGTTCTGTTACAAATATTTTTGCGTACGTATTTTATTTGTCACTTTGTGTAAGCCTAGTAATGGTAAGGCTGTGTCAGTGGTTATGCCTAGTTTAGTGGCTTTTGGGGTATACTTCTAAACTACTTTCCAGAATATTTGGACTTTGTAGTTTCCCCAGTAGCATTTCAATGTACCTATCCTTCTGAAACCCTTTCAACAATGATAAATTTCTATTTTTGTCATCTTTGCTACCTTTGTGTATTAATTTAATTTGATTTAATTTAATTTGATTTGACTTGATTTTAACATTTGTTTTAAATGGATCTTCTTCTGCAGTGTCACAATCTTAGAAATATTTATGAAGGAAGCTGTATTGTGTCATTCTGTATCTCCAATCATAAGGACCTATCCCATTCTCTCAGCCTTCTCGGAAAGTGATGTGAGTGAGGGTATAAGCCAAGTTTGTATCCTTTTCCAGAATGAATTCTTTGGAGAGAGGACCGATCCTAATTAGACTTCTAATTTCTTTTCCCTCAAGAATGGAAACCCCTATAGTTTCCCCTCTAGCTGGTTTTGTGCTGTTTCTCCTAGCACAGTTACTCTTTTTTTCCTTCACATGGATAGACAGAGTCAGTGTCATCTTCCTCTTGCAAGATATGGAATGGTTTCAGGTTGAGGCCCTATCTTAGAGGTACAGGAAGGGATCCCTCTATCCTGAAACACAGCCCTTTCAGGTTACTTTTGTTAGCTGTGTCTGACAAGTGATAAAGGCCTGGGGTGGGATGTCAGTAAGGAGGATTCTGTTATCCTTTTAGAGTTTAGTTTCTCAGCATCCATGGCCATGGGAATGTCTAGTTTTCAGGTGTTAGATAGTATCCCAGAGTAGTTTTAAGGATCCTAGATAGTAATTCTTAGAATCATAGTGACAGACAGTCCTACTGAGGCTTCACCATGAGATACAGGGGTTCATAATTGATATTTGCTATGCTTGCGCAGAATGATGATATTGCTAAAGTTAACTTGTGAGCTTAATGTTGGCAAGATGCCTTCATTGTCTGGTGCCCTATAAAACAAGTGGGCATTGGTCAATGTGTTGAGGAATCCATGGGGAATCTATGGGGAATCCACAGGTAACCCATGGGTAATGCATAGAGGAATGCATGTACTTGCTTCAGCTGGCCCCCATTTAGGCTTGAGGGGATTTAGGAGAGTGCACGAGCTGTGCTTGTTCCAATTGACCCCGTCAAGATGTAGCAGTAATTGCCCCCCCTTTTTGCTGGCCCCTGTGAGAAGGGTGATTAGGGAATACTGTAGGAGTTTGTGCTTATTATCAGCAGTACTGTGTTAGAGAAACTAGACTAGAATAAAGCTTATTATTAACCCCTTTGAAGCTGTTTCCTGCCTGACCAGATCAAGAGTGAACTTGTCAGAGGCTAGAGTCCAGAACTCCAGTGCCTCCTGTATGTTATCTGTGAAACATGGGAACACAGAGTGAGAACCCCAAGTTGTCCAATGTTATTTCATGCATCTTTTTTATAAAAAAAACCTTGTACTGTTTCTGTCTTATCCTGTAGATTGAATTATCCTAGATTTGACACTGTTTTCTTTTTGAGGTTGTTTGAAACAGGTGTGAAAAATACCTACCATCTTACTACTTGTTGTCAGTTTTGAATCAAGGTACCATACCCTGTTAATGATCACAAACATGCCTCTTCAGTTGAGTCAGCTTGACTGGGGGCTCATCTCTGATTGAAGTCAAGAAGGGAAAGGGTTTTTTCCCCCCTCCCATTTCCAAGTAGCTACAACTGTTAATCGTAGCGTTGCCAAAGATGACTGAGTACACACGTTCTTCACAATGCTTCGTGTATTCTTCTTCTGTACATGTGTTCATACTGTTCACTTTGCCTTGAACACCTTCTTTTTTCCTTTCTACCTAATTCCTACCCTTCCTTCAAAGTCTAATTCGAATCTTACCTTTTCTGCCTTAGAACATATCCCTCAATGATGAGCCTTTCCCTGGGCATCTCTACTGAATTTACCACTCAACTAGATTTTAAGTTCCTTGAAGGGAAGGACCATGTTATACTTTCTTTGTATTCACTGCAGCACATAGTAGGCACTTAGTAGTTTGAGACTTAAAATTCATGTTCTGAATTACTAATACGTATGAGATCTGTCTTTTTAACATATAACTGTGAAAAGTCAACAATGTTGATACTATGTTTAAATTCTTTACTTTTCCCACTATATACTTGTTGTACCAGTATCTTCATTTCCTTTTCAGCTGTGATGCTTTTGGAGACAGATGCCACCTTTCCTGTCCTGTGAAGTGTGTGATGAGGAGTAACATTTGGCTCCCTTCTGAGTGCTCTGAACCTGTGGAATCTACAAGGTCTCAGAGCACAACTCTAAGCCAATAGAGTAAGCCCGGAATACAATGAACAAATTGAACTTCCAAAATAATAGAGTCATGCAAGACCGCAGAAGTGTTTGCATTTTTCTACCAAATGATGAGTCTCTGAATATCATCATAAATGTGAGTAAACCTAACACTAGAAGTTCATAAATGTGTTATTTTCCATCCACAACTCCCAGGTTTATGATAGGAAATTTTGTCAGTACATAAGGATACTATATTTATTAATATGGTAACATTATGGGATCACCATGTAGTATATGTGCTTTAGTATAAACAAAAAGGTATGGTTTAAGTTCATAATCTAGGGATTGTTGACTTTACCCAGCTAAACTTGGCAGCCAGAAAATTCAGGCAAACCTTATATCTTATGAAAAAAAAGTTTGCCCTTGAAGTGGATATCGAAAAGTGTCATCCACTAACTTGAAGGCCTAATAATTGCTTGCCGTTCATGTTTTATTGTTGATGTTAAAATTATATTAAATCTTGATCAAACTTTTCTCTCTAGTATAGTAAAATTATATAAAATTTAGTGATAATATATGATTCTGAGTCAGTAGATCATTTTTAGTTATTTGTAGTATTGGATAGTAGCAAAGTAAATTGATTGTGATGATTTACTATTCACTATCCTATTTTACTCTATCTTTGATTCTTGTGTATTTTTGTCCTCAGTTTCATATTTTTAACAATAAACACAAGTCACATTTATCTCTTATCACCTTGCTTTCTCTACCATTACTTTGGAAGTAGATGATTAAGAGAAAAAAGGCAGCTTTGTCTTACTTTGGTTATTTTTTTTCTGCTTATGTAGTATGTTTTATAGACTTATTTAAAAGAATGTAATTTAAATTATTTTTTTCCCTTAATATACAATCTCTATAATTTCATGAAATTTTTTTGCTTATGTTTCCCTTCTTAGCAATAAAATCTGACCTATTCATTGGAACTGTAATTTTCATAGTATAAAAAGTATTCCTGATTCACAAATAAACACAATTTTTGCCCAAACATTTAAAAGCTCTATTCATTTTTGGCAACTTTAGCACTTCCTTAATTGCAGAGATGCCAGTTTGCAGGTAGAGGATGTTCCTGACCAGGAAATTCCCTACCCTGATGAAACAGTAGTTTCAGTTTTAAAAAATAACAGTCACATTCCACAATTTTGAAGAGGAAAACATGAATTCAAACAAATAACTATTATCCTATTTTCTACATTTCTGCCTTTTTTTAATGCAACTCGACTTAATTCAAGTCAAACAAACATGTATTATATAATTATTCTAAGATTCTAGGGATATAGTACTTACTATAAGCCTGTAAAAATCCAAAGTAAAAAAAATAAAGTGCCTCTGCCTTTAAAGGAGTTCATATTTTGTTGGGGGTAGGGTGCAAACAACACGTACACAGATAAATATATACAAAGTAATTTCAAGAAAGATACATAATGTGTCAATGAAGGATATCAATAAAGGCTCTATGTAGGAGGTAGCTTTTGAACGAAGTCTGAAGAAAGCCAGGGAGAAGAAGCACCATGGTTTAGTGGAAAGAGCATGGACTCTCGTGTCAAAGGACCCAAGTTCAAATGCTTACTCATTAGCACATGTAATACTTTACCAGAGATCTTGAGCAAGCCATATAACCTCTGTGAGTCTTAGTTTCCTCCTCTCTAACTTGAGAGGGTGGCTCTACATTTATGATTCTACGATCTCTGATTCTAAGGGGCAGGGATAATTGGAGGGTACGTTCCAGGCATGTAGACAAGTCTATGCAAAGGCAAAGGGATGGAGTACAGAACATGTGATTGAGAAATAGCAAATAAAAGTGCAGTTTGTGTGGAATGTAATAAACACAGAACTTGAGAGTTGGAAGGAAACACACATGCCATCTAGTCCAAGCTACAGCCAAAAGGAATTCTCTCAGCTTGAAGACCTCCAAGGAAGAAGGATCCACCAACTACCTCTCAAGGCAGCACATTCTACTTTTGGACAGTCCTAACTGTTAGAAAGTTTTTACTGACATTAATTATAAATTTTCTTCTTTGCAACTTTAACCCATTGCTTCTGGTTCTCGGGCCAAACAGAACCAGTCTAATCCTTCTTACAGAAGACAGTTATTCCAAGTTTTTTCTGGTAAACATTCCCAGTTCCTTCAAGTGAACCTCCTATGACATGGACTTAAGTCACTTAATCAACAAATATTTATGAAGTACCTACTATCAGATACTGAGTTAGGTGGTGGTGATATAAAGACAAAAATGAAAATCCCTGTCCTTAAGGAATTTACATTCTGGAAGAGCATGTGTATATGTGTACATACATACATACACACACCTTTGTATATATGTGTGTGAGTTTAGGTTTGTGATTAGTTGGAGAGATGAATAGATGTAGACAGGGGTGTGTTTATGTATATTTGTGTATAGGCATAAGTATTAAGTATAGATACAAATGTAGGCACATATATATTTAGATGTATTACCTAAGTGGCTGTGCATGTAAGCATAGGTTATGTAATATAGATATATAGGTTTAAATATATTATACGTAGAGAGGCAGTTCGGTGGCTCAGTGGATGGAGCATTAGACCAGGTCAGATCCTTCCCGAAACACTTGTTAGCTTTGTGACTCTGGGCAAGTCACTTGACCTCTGTTTGCCTTAATCCATTGGAGAATGAAACGGCAGGCCACTCCAGTATCTTTGCCAAGAAAATCCCATGGCCAGTATTGGCATACTATAATCCACAGGGTCATGAAGAGTCAAACACAACTAAACAGTAACATATACGTGTACACACATGCATTCAGGTTTTGGTGTGTTATATAATTACATACCTATATAGTTATAGGTATGTAAGACATAACTGAACAATGACAACATATACGGATACATACAGGTATCGGTGTGTTATATACTTATATACGTATGTAGGTGTGTGTTTGCACATGCATATATTTTTGTGTGTGTGGTTGTGTGTATGTATGGTCAGTCAGTAAGCATTTATTAAGTACTTACTATGTGCCTAACACTGTACTAAGCTCTAGGGATATAAAGCAAGCCAAAAGACAGTCCTTACTCTTTAAGTAGAGTTCACAGTCTAATGGAGTGGATATCATGTAAACAGGTATAAAGATGTGTGTGTATCTGTATCTGTCTCTATATACAGGATAACTTAGAAACAATCGACAAAGCAACATCACCAATATTAAGGGGAGATAGGCACCAGCATTAAGGGGGTGGGCATAGGTATGTGCCATATAACTGTGGAGATGTATCTTGTATGTGTGTAAAGTAAATACAAGGTACAAACAGACAACAACAGGCTACATAAAGCTTAAGCTGAATCTTCAAGGAAACTAGAGATTCTTAGAGACAGAAGTGAGAAGGAAATATATGTTAGACATGATGAGTACCTGTACAAAGATACAGAAATGAGAAATGGAGTGCTGTTTTTGAGGAACAGTAAGAAGGCTAGTTGGACTAAACCATATAGTATGTGAAGGGGAATAATGTATAACAGCTCTGGAAAAGTAGATTGGAACCAGATGTTAAATAAATAAAAGTCCAGAAAGCTTCAGGGCACTTAAGCATGCAATTCAATGGGAAATTTGAAGGTCAGAGAACTCCATTAAAGAGGCCCTAGGCAGTTAAATACCTATAAAGCTCTGGAAGTAGGACATGAAGTATAGGGCCAGTAAAGCTCCTTCTATCAAGAAGGCAGTAATCAATTCCTATATGTTGAGGGCTTAGAGAGTTTGCAGAAAACCTTTAACTCTTCTAAATCTCTTTATTACTATATCATCAATACTTTTTCCCCATTTAACCAGTCTTACAGTTTTTGTGTCATCTTTGACACCTTTCACTCACTCTACATATCCAGTCCACTACCACATCTTGCCATTTCTGCCTTCACAATGTTTTTTGTATGTGTCCCTTTATCTCCACTCCTTACTACAACCATAGTTTAGACCCTCATAACAGAATACCCAGACTAAAGCAGTAGCTTTCTGGCTGGTCTCCCTAATTCTAATCTCTCCTGAAGTGTAGATCTAACACTGTTATCCTTCCCCCTCTCAATGCCAACTTCCACTCTCCTCCCCCACCCCCCAACCTCGATCCCCTCCTCCAGTGGTTTCCTGTTTACTTCCAGGGTCAAATATGAAATCCTCTGGCATTTAAAGGTCTTTCCAATCTTTACTCCTTTCATGTACTCCATGATCCAGCTATACCAGTCCACTTCTTTTGCCTTGATTCTTTGTATCCCATCTCTGTGCCTTTCATGCTTTCCTTCATGCCTCTCCTTCCTTCCTTTCTCTTTTTACCTTCTTTGGCATTCTTTGACACTCAGCTCTAATCCTACCTTCTGTAGAAGGACTTCTCAGCTAATGCCTTCCCCTTTCAGATTATGTATAAGTAAGTATAACTTCTAATAAGCAGCATTTATTTCCGTAAAATGTATGTTGAGGCTGTGAAGATCTTCTGCATTAAAACTTGGGTTTGGAAACAAAAAAAGACCTTGGAGCGCAACTTGGAATTTGCAAAAAAGCATTCCTTAGAGTCAGAGGTGGTCTTCTTTCAATAGATGTGTAAACCCACTTTTTAAAGAATTTATTATTAGTTTTTAACCTTCACTTTTATAAGATTTTGAGTTCTAAAATTTTTCCTCCTTCTTCCCCTTCCCTCTCCCCAAGATAGCATGAAATCTGATATAGGCTGTACATGTACAGTCATACTAAAAATATTTCCACATTAGTCTTGTTGTGAAAGAATGTGAAAGAAAAAAGAGAAAGAGAAGAAAAAAAAAACAAATAGAAAATAGTATGCTTCAGTCTGAATTCAGACTATAGTTATTTCTCTGGATATGTATAGCATTTTCCATCATGAGTCTTTTGGAATTGTCACATCATTGTATCGCTGAGAACAACTAAATCTAACAGAGTTGGTCATTGCACAGTGTTGCTGGTACTGTGTGCAATGTTCTCCTGATTTTGCTCATTTCACTCAGCATCAGTTCATGCAAGTGTTTCTAGGTTTTATGGAAATCTACCTCCTCCACCATTTCTTGTGGAACAATAGTATTCCATTATATTCATATGCCACAACGTGTTCAGCCATTCCTCAATTGATGGGCATCCCCTTGATTGCCATTTCTTTGCCACCAGAAAAAGTCCTGCTATAAATATTTTTGTACATGTGGATCCTCTTTCCTTTTTTATGATCTCTTTGGGATACAGACCTAGTAGATCAAAAGGTAAACATAGTTTTATAGCCCAAAGCATAATTTCAAATTACTCTCCAGAATGGCTGGATTAGTTCACAACTCCATCATTAATGTTCCAATTTTTCCACATCTTCTCCAATATTTACCATTTTCCTGTTTTGTCATATTAGCCAGTCTGATAGGTGTGAGGTGTTTTAAGTTGCATTTCTCTAATCAGTAGTGATTTAGAGCATTTTTTTATATGACTACAACATGCCCTGGTTTACCATTTTGTTAAATTTTGCTCATGACATAGTTATCCCAATAGCTTTTATCAAATAGGGACTTCATCCTAAAGGTTTTGTGTTTTCAGTTTTTTTCAAACATAGGCTTTGAATATCCCTTGTTGCTGGTCCTCCCTTGTCTGGTCTGTTCCATCAATCTAGCACTCTATTTAACTAATGCCATATGTGTGATGACTACTGCTTTATAGTAGATTTTGAGTTCCAAACATGCAGTTCTGGGGCGGAGCCAAGATGGCGGCTGGTAAGCAGGGACTAGAGTGAGCTCCCTACCTGAGTCCCTCCAAAAACCTATAAAAAATGGCTCTGAACCAATTCTAGAACGGCAGAACCCACAGAAAAGCAGAGGGAAGCATGGCTCCAGCCCAGGACAGCCTGGATGGTCTCTGGGTGAGGTCTACTCCACACGGAGCTGGGAGCTGGGAGTTGGGGACGGAGTGGAGCAGAGCCCAGCCTGAGCGGCGTGGACCATCCAGACCAGAAGCCGGGTGGAGGGGGCCCTAGCGCCCTGAATATGTGAGCTGCGGCAGTTACCAGACCCCTCGACCCACAAACACCAAAGACTGCGGAGAAGGTTAGTGGGAAAAGCTGCAGGAGTGGAAGGAGTTCGCGGTTCGGCTTCCAGCCCTGGGGGCAGCAGAGGTGGGGCAGCTACAGCTGTTGTTATTTCTGGCTCCAGGCCCACCTGGTGGGAGGAATTAAGTGGCGGATCAAAGCAGGAGTGCAACAGCCTGCTGAAGATCTAAGCCCAGTCTGGACTGGGGGTTCTTGGGGAAGGAGTAGTGCGGGTCTGACAGAGCTGACACCTCCCCCCCAAATGTGGAACATAGAACTCGTTAGTCTACAAGCAGTCATACCCCACTGAAAAACTCAAGGGTCAAGTTAGTTGGTTGGGAATATGGCCAGGCAGCGAAAACGTGCCCAGATTCAGTCTCAAACTTTGGATTCTTTGGTGACAAAGAAGACCAAAACATACAGCCTAAAGAAGACAACAAAGTCATAGAGCCTACAACAAAAGCCTACAAGAAAAACATGAACTGGCCCCAGGCCATAGAAGAACTCAAAAAGGATTTAGAAAAGCAGGTTAGAGAAGTAGAGGAAAAATTGGGAAGAGAAATGAGAAGGATGTGAGAAAACCATGAAAAACAAGTCAATGACTTGCTAAAGGAGACCCAAAAAAATACTGAAAAATACACTGAAGAAAACAACACCTTAAAAAACACACTAACTCAAATGGCAAAAGAGTTCCAAAAAGCCAATGAGGAGAAGAATGCCTTGAAAGGCAGAATTAGCCAAATGGAAAAGGAGGTCCAAAAGACCACTGAAGAAAATACTACTTTAAAAATGAGATTGGAGCAAGTGGAAGCTAGTGACTTTATGAAAAATCAAGATATTATAAAACAAAACCAAAGGAATGAAAAAATGGAAGACAATGTGAAATATCTCATTGGAAAAACCACTGACCTGGAAAATAGATCCAGGAGAGATAATTTAAAAATTATTGGACTACCTGAAAGCCATGATCAAAAAAAGAGCCTAGATACCATCTTTCAAGAAATTATCAAGGAGAACTGCCCTGATATTCTAGAGCCACAGGGCAAAATAGAAATTGAAAGAATCCATCGATCGCCTCCTCAAATAGATCCCAAAAAGAAATCTCCTAGGAATATTGTCACCAAATTCCAGAGCTCCCAGATCAAGGAGAAAATACTGCAAGCAGCCAGAAAGAAACAGTTTGAGTATTGTGGAAACCCAATCAGAATAACCCAAGATCTGGCAGCTTCTACATTAAGAGATGGAAGGGCTTGGAATGCGATATTCCGGAGGTCAATGGAGCTAGGATTAAAACCTAGAATCACCTACCCAGCAAAACTGAGTATCATGTTCCAAGGCAAAATATGGATTTTCAATAAAATAGAGGACTTTCAAGCTTTCTCAGTGAAAAGACCAGAACTGAATAGAAAATTTGACTTTCAAACACAAGAATCAAGAGAAGCATGAAAAGGTAATCAAGAAACGGAAATTGCAAGGGACTTACTAAAGTTGAACTGTTTTGTTTACATTCCTACATGGAAAGATGATGTGTATGATTCATGAGACCTCAGTATTAGGGTAGTTGAAGGGAATTTGCATATATATATATATATATATATACACACACATATATATATATGTATCTTTGTAAGTGAATGTGTATGTATGTATATATCTATGTGTATATGTATGTATGTGTGTATATATATATGTTTATATATATATGTAAAAGAGAGAGAGCAGACACAGGGTGAGTTGAAGATGAAGGGAAGATATCTAAAAGAAATAAAATGAAATTAAGGGATGAGAGAGCAACATACTGAGAGAGGGAGATAGGGAGAGATAGAATGGGGTGGATTATCTCGCATAAAGGTGGCAAGAGGAAGCAGTTCTGTGGGAGGAGGGGAGAGGGCAGGTGAGGGGGGAATGAGTGAACCTTGCTCTCATCAGATTTGGCCTGAGGGGGAATACCATACATACTCAGTTGGGTATCATACCCCACAGGAAAGAAGAGGGAGGAAGATAAAAAAAAAATAAAAGGGGGGAGGATGATGGAGGGGAGGGCAGATGGGGATGGAGGTAATCAAAACAAACACTTCGGAAAGGGGACAGGGTCAAGGGAGAAAATTCAATAAAGCAGGATGGGTTGGGAAGGAGCAAAATGTAGTTAGCCTTTCACAACATGAGTATTGTGGAAGGGTTATACATAATAATACATGTGTGGCCTAGGTTGAATTGCTCGACTTCTTAGGGAGGGTGGGTGGGAAGGAAAGAGGGGAGAGAATTTGGAACTCAAAGTTTTAAAATCAGATGTTCAAAAACAAAAAAAGTTTTTGCATGCAACTAAAAAATAAGATACACAGGCAATGGGGCATAGAAATTTATCTTGCCCTACAAGAAAGGAAGGGAAAAGGGGATGAGAGGGGAGGGGGGTGATAGAGGGGAGGGCTGACTGGGGAACAGGGCAACCAGAATATAAGCCATCTTGGAGTGGGGGGGAGGGTAGAAATGGGGAGAAAATTTGTAATTCAAACTGTTGTGAAAATCAATGCTGAAAACCAAATATGTTAAATAAATTTAAATAAAAATAAATAGTTTATGCAGCACTGTAAAGAAAAAAAACATGCAGTTCCTCCTTCCTTCTTAATTTTCATCATTTTTTCTAGATCTTTTATGACTCATTTATTTTTATAAATCTTTTATCCATTTTAATCTTAAATACAAAACAAAGAAAAAAAAGAACAGTGCCATGTTCACAGCTGAACATAAGAGGGGATTCAATATAAAACAATAAGTTTCCATTTCAAGAAAACCTACATAATAAATACTGCTCATTATTTTCCAGGCTTCTCAGCTTTTCTTTGCTTCCTTGAAGGTTTTCTTTTGTTCTCTGCTGTGTATTTTTTAGTTTATTTTTTCCCTTCCTTTCTCTCCTCCCCCAAAGGCTACAATTAAACAAGTATATATATATCTATAAACATAGCCATACATACACAAATACGCTCATACACATGAATGTGTATGACTAAGACTGTACCATGCATATTTCTGCTTGTGGTCTTTTTCTCTGAAGGTGGATCTTCTTTCATTGGTCAAAGTTTTTCCATGGTTTTCATAATCAGTCATCGTTTCCTACACCACAGCAATATTCCGACTCAATCACATCCTACCTGAGAGATTGTCTCTGAAAGGTTTTTTCTCAATTTTCTGCATTCCTTCTATTCTTGGATACATTGGTTTTATTTATACAAGAAACTTTTAATTTAAAATCATTGAAATTATCCATTTTACACTTTAACACTGCTCTCATCTTATAATATAGTTTAAAGTCTAACACTGCTGAAACTGCTTCCTTTACATCTTTTTTCCCTTGTTTCTTTGAAATTCCTGACCTTTTCTTCCAAATGATCTTTGCTGTTATTTTTCTCTAACTCATTAGGATAATTTTTTAGTAATTTAGTTGGGATGGCATTGAATAAATTAGGTAAAATTGTCATTTTAAAATCTTATTGGCGTTTCCTACCCATGAACAACAAATATTAGTCCCAATTATTTAGATCTGATGTTATTTGTATAAAAAGTGTTTTATCTTTATGTTCATTTAATTCCTGTATCTGTTTTGGCAGGTATATTCTCAGGTATTTTTTACAATCTAGTTATTTAAAATGGCCTAAAACAATATTGAATAATTTTGCTGACACATGTTGTCATTTCCCTATTTTTCTCTTATTAAGTCTATTTTAGCTTTAACTTTATCTGAGATCATGATTACTTTTTTTTTTACATAATTTTTTAATATTATTCTACTCCTGCCCTTTACTTTATCTTTGTGTGTATCTCTTATTTTTATATTGTTTAGTGAAAGCAATATATTGTCGAATTCAGATTTTTAATCTGCTGTCAATTTCTGTGCTATGGCTAAACTCATCCCATTACATTCTAAACTATAATTACTTGCCATGTATTTTCCTCTTTCCTGTTTTTCCTCACTACCTTTCTCGCCCTGTTTACTCTATCCCTCCTTACTCCTTTACTTTTACCCTCTACTTTGCCCTCCTATTCCTCCACTTCTTTTATATCAGTTCTTCCTTTTATGCTTCATTTGTATGGGATAATTACCCCTTTTTAATTTCTCCCTAGTTTTTTTTAGAATCACTCTATCATACACAGCTAAACCCAATACTTTTTTTCAGACTACCCAAATAATTATAACAGTCATAAATGTACTGATAATATTTTGACATATAAGAAGTAAACAATTTGACCTTATCGAGTCCTTTATAATTGGTCTTTAATGTTTACTTCATATTTTTCCTGGGTCTTACATGTTGAATTTCCCATTAAGTTCTGCTGTTTTTGTCTCAAATACCTGAAAGCGTTTCAGTTCATTAAATGTCCTTTTTTTTTTCCATTCGGGATTATACTTAACTTTGCTTGGTAAGTTACCATTGTTTGTAACCCCAAGTCTTTTGCTATATGAAATATAGTATTTCAAGACCTACGGTCCTTCAGCATAGTAGCTGTTAGGTCTTATATAATCCTTATGGTAACACCATGATATTTAAATTTTTTTTTCTTGTTGCTTTCAATATTTTCTCCTTTATCTGGGAGATTTGAAACTTGACTATGATATTCCTGTAAGTTTTCCTCCTGGGATCTCTTTCAGGTGGTGACTGGTGTGTGTTTTTTCTATTTCTGCTTTGCTTCTTGTTCTAGAACTTTAGGGCAAGTAGCCTTGATAATTTTTTGTAATACTGTATCAAGGTTCTTTTTTGATCATCTTTCAGGTAGTCCAGTTATTATATTATTTAGCCTCAATCTGTTCTCCAGATCACTTGTTTTTCTGATGAGATGTTTCACATCCTCCTCTATTTTTTCATTCTTTTGATTTCGTTTTATGATTTCTTGGTGTCTTAGAAGGTCATTAGCTTCTCCTTGCCCAATTCTTGTTTTCAAAGAATTATTTTTTTCAAGTTTTTGGTTCTCTTATTTCTAGTCAGTTGACTTTCTTTCCACAATTTTCTTGATTTTCTTTTATTGCTCTTTTTTTTCCTAATTTTTTTCCTGATCTCTCTTATTTGATTTTAAAAGTCCTTTTTAAGTTCTTCTAAAGACTATTTTTGGGCTTGGGACCATTTGACTGTTCTAATAGAAAAAGGAGTAGTTTTTTTTAGCTCCATTATCTTCCTCTGAATATGAACCCTGATCTCTGTCCCCATAGTAGCTATCTATGGTTGGGTCCTTTCTCCTTTACTAACTCCTTTCTGTTTTTTTGTTTCTGTTTGTTTATTTTTAGCGGCTGTTTAGCCAGACTTGTTAATATTTATTTGTATAAGTGTGTATTTATTAACTTCATACTGTATGTATCTTTATATTTATTTGTTGTCTTCCCTATTACAATGCGTTCTCATTGCTAGTAGGGATTGTTTTATTCTTTGTATTTGTGACCTTTGGGTCTAGCACCTGTCAGACACTTGATTACTTGTTGAATGATTAATTGGGGCCCAATTTTTGGAGCAGATTTTTTAAAATAGTACTTACCACAGAATTTATTTTCCTCTGGTTTTTTTTTTGTGTACCTAATATGTTCCGTTGATCGGCTTTGAGAAATTTTTAAATCAGTGTCGTTATTATATTGCCGTATATAGGCAATGAAAATTCTGAATAACATTGCTTTGATGATGACTGCTTTATGGTACTTTTTTTTTTTCAGATCTGGTACTTCTCAGTCCTCTTGCTCACGTTTTTCCTCATCATTTCCATTGGTGTTCTTGATCTTTTTTCCTCCTGTTTATTTTTTTCCTAGCTCTATAAAATTCCCTTGCAGGTCGCTGTGTCATAGAGTCTCTTTTCGTGGCTTCCATATGCTGATCTGGAAACTTGAGCTTATCCCCATTCAATAAAAGTTCATTTTGCTGTTTTATTGGGGTTCCCACTCCTGGTATTCCTGATTCTAACTCAATCGTTCTTTGGTCAGTATATTGAGTATTTTGCAGAATCTTGAATCCTCACCTGAAGCCATGCTATTATTCTCAATCCAAAAGAAGGGTGGAGGAAAAGATGGCTTCCTACAAAATAATGCAATACCCTTTGGGCCCTACTCCCTAAAGTTAAACTGACATATTAGATCCCCAGAGAGATGGCTGCTACTCTTTCTCTGGGCTGTAGGGATAAGTAATCCCAAGGAGTTGTATTTCAAATATTTCAAGATCTCCCACTTTTGTGCTTTCCCTTAACAGCTAGAAAGCCAGACTTAGTTTTAGAAAAGCTATCTACTGAGAAGGTATTCTAAGAATATTTGGCATAAACATTTCCCTCAAAATCTGGAGTATACTCCACAAATGCAACATCCATAGAGAGAATGGGTTCAAACTTAATTCACTTAATGACAATGGAACTCTCTTGTTTTCTACACATATCATTAAGATTGGTCTCCCAATTCTTGTCCCAGGAAGTTCTTTTCTCTCTTTCTGAGTCTTTATTATGATTACCATTAGGTGTAGCTCTCATCTGGGCATTCCATTCTTCTGGATCCATGCCTCTGTTGAATCCATATCTCTCTGCCACATGGATCATACTCTATGACGCTGTTCCCAGCACTGGGTGAACTCTTGAAAGTAGTTCAACTGCCGTTAATCACTACAACTCTGGGAGACTCTTATTGCTGCCATTCATTTCCAGCTCCTCGAGGAACCTCTGGATCTCCAGTCTTTGTCAGGTTGCCTGGACCTTTCCATTCCAGAATACTTGTTTGCATAAGATCAGGCAACAATAAGGGGCAGTGAGGTGGCACAGTGGATAGAGTGCTGGGACTGGAGTCCAGAAGACACATTTTTCTTGGTTCGAAAACTGACCTCAGACCCTCACTAGCTGTGTGACCCTGGGCAAATCACTCAACCCTGTTTGTCATAGTTTCCTCATCTGTAAACTGAGGTGGAGAGGGAAATGGAAAACCTCTCCAGTATTTTTGCCAAGAAAGCCCCAAATGGGGTCATGAAGAGTTGGAGACTACTGAAAAATGAAACAAAAAGGAAAGAATAGGCACAAGGATCAGTAGCGGTGTGCTTACAATCATCATTGTCAGGTGGGAGACAGGACAGCCACCTTTTTCTTACCTAATTCTTGGGGAGACATCCTAAAAGAGCCTTCTAGGTGTAAAGTCAGTCAGTAAACCTTTATTAAGCATTGGTTACGTGCTAGGCACTGTGCTAAGCTCTGAGGATACAGATATAAGCAAAAAGAGGCTTCTTGTTTTCAAAGAATTTATATTCCAGTGGGGAAGAACACCTAAAAGGGAGCTGAAAGGTGGGAGTGATGTGAGGAGAAGTGGGGAGAGAGAGACCACCATTTTAGGGCATTGTAGCAAAATCCAGAGGATCAGAAATAGAACTGGAAGAGAAAGAAAGATGACTGGAGGTATTTACCACTGGGAGAAGGGATCCTATAGGAATGAAGGGATGTTCCAGAGTGAGGCAGCCTCTGTAGAGAAAGGGATGTTTTGACTAATGTGGAAATATGTTTGATATGATTGTACATGCATAGCCTTTATCAGATTGCATGCTGTCTTGGGGAGGGTGGAGATAAAGGAGGAAAAATTTAGAACTCAAAATCTTATAAAAGTGAATGTTGGAACCTAAAAATAAATTAATTAATTAATTTTTGAAAATGAAAGGCAGAGATAAAAAAAAAAAAGATGTTCTAATATGACAAGAAAGCTGAGTTATGGTGGTGAATGCCCTGGGAGGATCTCCATGAAATCTGCCTCATTGAAAACTCTACCAAAGGGTGCTTAATTTAGGGTCCATGAACTTGGTTTTAAAAAATATTCTGATAGCTATATTTCAGTAATAATTGTCTGTCTTTGTAATCCTATGTATTTTATTTACACATTTAAAAACATTATTCTGAGAAAAGGTCCAGAGGCTTTTTCAGACTGCCAAAGGGATCCATCTTTAACACACAAAGATTAAGAACCTCTCCTCAGTCATGTAATACAGGAAGATTCTTTTACATGGAATTTCATATGGTTTCTTTCCTGGGCTTCCCCGTGATGTTAGAAGCTTGAACTTGTTTTCCTTCAATAAAAGTTTTTTTTTGTTATCAGAGTCTCAAAGTTCTTAAGTTCTTGTGCTTCTGTGATTTCAATCCAAACCCTCTGCTGGCACACCCCACATCTGTGAAATAATTTCTCCTTCCCCTTCCTCATTTTTCCCCAAATTCCTTTTCCTCTCTCCTTTTTCTTTATCCTTGTAAACCAACAAAACTGAGAACATAGCCACACCCAGTCCCTGGTTCTTTTATTTAATTCCTGCGAGCTGAGCCTGAAAGACTCTTGAAATGTCTTAAGAGATACTTCTTTTTTCCCCCTCCCTTTTCAAAGATTGCAGGATCACAGATTTAAAGCCATAAAGTATCTTAGAAGCAGTCTCACCCAAACCCCTCATTTTACAAGTGAGGAAACTGAGTCTCTGAAACATGACATGACTTGCTAAAGGTCACACAGAACTTAGGCAGCTTGCTCAAAGTTTCAGAGATGGGATTTGAACTTAGACCCTTTGACTCCAAATCTAGAGCTCTTTTTATTTTACTACAGTGGTATTAAAATTATTAATTATCTATTAGCATTCATCCTTGGTTAGTTAGCCCCTTGCAATTACTCAAATATGTTTACCTTTTTATGTTTCTTTTCAATCTTATGTATTTCAGATGTTCTGCTTAGTTCTCATATTTTTCAAGAATTCATGAAAGTCCTCTATTCTATTAAAGATCCATTTTCCCCTCTAGTCAGTTTTCCAGGAATAACTAGCTGTTGATTGTAAGCCTTTATCTTTTGCCTTTTAGAAAGTGATATTCAAAGGCTTTTAGTTCTTTATAATAGTTGCTAATGAGTCTTATGTAATTCTTACCCTTGTTTCTTAGTACTTGAACTCTTAAAGGGTTTTGGATGTTTTCAATTTGTAATTTTTTTAGGAGATCATTGGTGGATTCTTTATATTTTAACTTTTCCTTCTGTTCCAAATAGATACAGACAGTTGTCTTTTGAGATTTCTTGAATTATAGTGTACACAATTTTTTGTTTAGTTACTGTTTTCAGGAAAACCAGTGATCTTAAATTCTCTACCTGACCTGCTTTTTCAAGTTACTTGTTTTAAATAGCAGGTAACTTACGGTTTCTTCTTTACCATCTTTTGACTTTGTTCTATTTTTCTTCTTTTCTCATAAAGTCATTGAATTTGGTTGCTCCATTCTTTATTTTTAGGAAGTCTTTACTTGGCTAAAGTTCTCTATCTTCTTTTCTCAGCTTTTTATTCTCTTTCCAATTTTTTACTAATGAATTGTAATTTTGCTTCCAATTTTATTTTTAAAAAATTTCTTGCTTTGTTTAAAGCCACTCTGGAACTTCTTGACAAGTCAGCAAACATTTATCAAGAGTTTGCCATTGGTCAGGACTGTTGTAAGCGTAGGAGTACAAATATAAGCAAAAAGACAGTACCTACGTTCAGGAAGCTTACCTTCTAATGGGTCAAACAATACACAAAAAGGGCCTGAAAAGTTGGGGCGAGAAGGTACCTAGATAGGGGCATGGTGGAAAAGTCTAGTGAGTCAGATTTAGAGCAGGGAGAGGAATAAAGAAGTGAACATGGTTAGTCTGAGCTCATCATCAAAATAGAGTTTCTGTGAGGAACTCAGTGGGGGCGGGGGGCAGGGAGGGAGCTTCAGGAAAGCGGGGGGGGGATCTTTATGGGCGAGAAGAGCCTGGTGGCCAAGCCTTTTTTTTTTATAGTCTCTGCTTGTAGTTTTCATTGGGGTAGCTCTATTTTTCTCTCTGCTCCATGGGCTTCTTTTTACCCACAATAAATTTTTATCATGTTGTTTTCTTGTTCAGTTACATTTTTAACCTCTGTTCTTGGTTTGAGATTTTGTATTCAGGTCCTTGGGTAGGGTTTTTTGCTTGTTTGTTTTTGTTTTGGTCCTGGCCCTTTTGTAGTATAGATGTCATTGACTTGACTATCCAGGTAACATGGCTGTTATTAGGCCCCACTTACTGTCTCAGTGCCTGACCACTGTTTTCCATTTTCTGCTAGTGCATTATGATTTCTGACCTTGGCTGGAATCTGTCATCTTCTCTTTGCACAGTACCTAATTGGGAGTTGGTTCTACCCCATAATGTAGCTCTGACAGGCCTCAGTGCGGTGTTGGAGATCACACCGATCCAAGGTCTCCTGCCTAGCACCCCTGGTCCAGGTGCCAAGTTGTTCTTTACAGTGCCCTATGTGGGCTGGTTTGGTTCCCATTTCTTTCCTGACGGGTTAGGGAGGAGTTTTGCTTCAAGTTCCCCTAATGAATAGAGATTGTGCTAATTTTCCATCTCATCTGTTCAGAGCACTTGCTGGTTTCAGGTTCAGAAACTTTTACTAATTTCCCTGGCCCATCCTTCTCCCATTCTCTGCTAATTTCTAGTTTACCTGAGTTCACACTGACTTCCCTGGTGCAACTTCTCTTCCGGTGTCTTCAGGCCAATTGTCTTTTTTTGTGTACCTTTGTACTAGATAGGTGATCTATTTTTTTGAAGATTTCTTAAGTGATCTTTCTTTTTAAATCTTCACTGGGCTTTATGTTGAAAAATTGTGCTTTGCTCTGACCTTTTCATATACTCACCTCAATCAAATGTTTTCTAGATGACTTTTGCTAAGAGTTTGGTTGGATACAATTTTTATAAGACTGCATCCAGAGTAGTCTTCATGTGTCAGAAATAGTCAAGCTTTCTCAAGTATGTTCTACAGAAGACTACATTTTTACTATCAAAGCAACAACTGGAGGATATAAAGTATACAATATTCCACTGTGCTTGTTTGTTGACTGTAAAAAAAAGCAAACATTTGATTTGGTAGAACAAAATGCTTCCATGAAGGCTTTCTTCCAAGAAGGTATCTCCCATGTATATATCAAAATAAAAAACATAATTCCCAAAAAGATACCACAATACAGAGAGTCTTTTTCAACAACCCTCTGATTATAAACATTAAGTAAAGATAAAGCAGAGACATATGCTCTCCAAATATGTTTTCCACTGTCATAGATGAGATCCAGTACATAGTTAATAAATCAATAAAATATTTTTCAAGTTACCGATATGTGCTAGACATTGTACTACCACTGGGGTTCAAGTTGAAAAGGGATTCCCTGTAGATGGCTGGATTTTCTAGATACTTATATCTGCATATGGCATCAGGTTGAATCTTAAAAGTGAAATGTATCATTTTGTAGAATCTTGTATAACAGTGCTTTCATGCTTATTGACTTAGAAAACCGTAAAATAACATTATCTGTGTTGTACTGTGTTTTTATTTTGTTAAATACATTTACATTTTAATCTTGTTTGATCTGCACTTGGAACTGTTGGGGGCCACATATTTGACACCTCAGTTGTACATTACTTTTCCAGTTTCTTGTTTCTTTTTTCTGGTTTATGTTATTACTTTTTCAGTACTATAAGCCTGATTTTCGAAATCATTCCATTTGAAATCAGAAATGTATATTTTTTATTAATGTCTTTTAAGTGTTTATTAAGGCCTAAATATATTTAAATATTACGTTTATCTTGAAATGTATCTAAAGAGTTAAATACATTTGAACTTTTTTTTTAGTTAAGTTTTATTTCTTCTCTGATATTTTATTCACAATTTACTTTGATCTGTAGTATTATAACATTTTTTATATGGCCAGCTGAGGTCAAGGTTGCCCAGAATAAAGTAAAGTTTAACATGATCATTCAGCTGAACTAACAAGCCATAATTTAGAAATTGAAAATATTTTTTCCTTCTCGGGCCTTAAAGTATTTCCCTATTCTTGCTAACTCTACAAGATCTCATTCATGTTGGATGCTTGTTATTTAGAAGATGTGGTACACATCATGCATTCTATTTTTAACAAACACCTTTATATGGTAGATGGTATTTTAGAGGCTAAGTGCTCAAAAGAGTACTTATCCAGTTTATAGTCATAGTAATAAGGGTAGACATTTTGAGCATCTCAGAAAGGTATTATGCAATGTTATTTGGGAGTAAGGCTTTGCCTGTATGTCTTTTGTGTGAGATTTTTAATAGTATTCATTTTAATGTGCTGTTACTCTGTTTTCTTTGGGGCAGCTAGGTGGCATCAGGGGCAGCTAGGGTGGCATCAGTAGATAAGAGTGCTTGTATCTGTAGTCAGGAAGACTCATCTTCCTCAGTTCAAATCTAGCCTCAAATATTAACTGTGACCTTGGGCAAGTCACTTAACTCTGCCTCAGTTTCCTCATGTGTACAATAAGCTGGAGAAGAAAATGGCAAACCACTCTAGGATCTTTGCCAAGAAAAACCCCAAATGGGGTTATGAAGAGTCAGACATGACTCAAAAACAACTGAACAATAAATTATTGTGTTTTCCAGACAAAATACTTAAAGATTAGCTGTAGAGCAACAGAAGTTTTCTAGTGTCCACTTGACCTGTAGGCATGTTTAGGATTCACTCTATGAATTTGACTCAGTTTTTGATCTTAGGTCTTCATTTTTTCTTACAGGTTAAAGTACTCTGTCATCAGTTACTTGTCCAGGTGTGTGATTTGTTGAGGCTAAAAGATTGCCATCTCTTTGGACTCAGTGTCATACAGAGTAAGTTTCCATCTCCACATTAATTGTCCTTATCTAATCAGCCCTAAACAATGGATCTGTTGATTACTTATAATTTTTTAATCTAGTTTACTGTTATAAAATTGTATTTTTAGAAGTATTCATTATTGGATTTGGTAAATAATTACCAGTATAGAAATCTAATATAAGTTTCGACCCCTAATGACTAGATTTCTTGGGACACTTATGTTTTAGGATCAGAGATCAACTATTAGTCTGAAAATAAAAGTTGATTACTAGATAAGTGTGTCTACTTACATCTGTATGTCTTTTTTTTTTTTTAACAAATATTCATTTTGCTTTTAGGTTTTATCTGGGCTACAACTGTAAATGGATGGCTAGGTGTGGTGTATTGGATAAAGTGTCAGGCCTGGAGTCAGGAAGACTCATCTTCCTTAGTCCAAATCTGGCCTCATACACTTAGTAGCTGCATGACCCTGTGCAAGTCATTTAACCTTGTTTGCCTCAGTTTTCTCACCTATAAAATGAGCTGGAGAAGGAAGTGGCATACTGCACCAGTGTCTTTGCCAAGAAAGCCCCTAATGAGGTCATGAGAAGTAAGACATAACTGAAAACAACTGAACAACAATTTTAAATACAAAATTTTTATAGTTTAATTTTATTTTCATTTTTAGAAACACTCAAGAGGAAATAGATTACTTCATTCTCTCTGAAGTTTTTTTTTTTAACCATACATAACAACAAATTATGCCTTTATACAAATATTTTAGGTTTTTTTCTCAGCCGGGCAATATTAACATACTTTGGAAATATAGGGCTAATTTTTCATTTGTAATTTTTGTAGCAAATATTGTCGTTTGGACTACATAGATTCCATTTGCATATGTTTGTGGAAGAGTTGAGCGTAGAGTTCAACCTTCTTTTCATATACCTCTCCAGTGATATTTATTATTCTTGGTTTTTTCCTAGAGTTACTTCCAATTGACTTTGCATTTTGAAATCACTCTGAAAAATTTTGCCAATTCACACTGTCCATCATCATGCCGAGACTTTTAAAAAAAAGAACACTTCATTGTTCATCATACACATAGAGTAAATATGTCTGATTTACTGGTTTTGAGTCAGAAGGCATGGCTCTGACATCACGATCTGGGATAAGTCACTAACCTTGTCTGGACTTCAGTTTTCTTGTGGAATGAGGGGATTGGATTAGGTTATCTATAAGGAACTTTCAAGATCTTAAATTTGTATTATTCTATCAGTCTAACCACTCTGAACCTCAGTTTTCTTATCTGTTTTTAATGGGTGGGAAGAAACCCTGGCACTTAGTTACTCACCTTAGAGTTATTGTGGGGCTCGTTTTTTTTTTCTTTTTCTTTTTTTAAGGGAAAACAAAGCAATTTATTAGCTTTGCTTTAAAACAAAGATTATTCACTCCCCCCCGCCCCAAAAAGTTTAAGGAAATTGCTCAGTTTTTTTTTATTTAATATATTTAGTTTTCAGCATTGATTTTCACAGGAGTTTGAATTACAAATTTTCTCCCCATTTCTACCCCCCCCCCCCCCACTCCAAGATGGCATATATTCTGGTTGCCCTGTTCCCCAGTCAGCCCTCCTTTCTGTCACCCCACTCCGCTCCCATCCCCTTTTCCCTCCCTTTCTTGTAGGGCAAGATAAATTTCTACGCCCCATTGCCTGTGTATCTTATTTTCTAGTTGCATGCAAAAACTTTTTTGTTTTTGTTTTTGAACAAATATTTATTAAAACTTTGAGTTCCAAATTCTCTCCCCTCTTCCCTTCCCACCCACCCTCCCTAAGAAGTCAAACAATTCAACATGGGCCACATGCGTATCATTATATATAACCCTTCCACAATACTCATGTTGTGAAAGACTAACTATATTTTGCTTCTTCCTAACCTATCCGCCTTTATTGAATTTTCTCCCTTGATCCTGTCCCTTTTTCGAAAGTGTTGTTTTTGATTACCTTTACCCCCATCTGCCCTCCCATCTATCATCCCCCCTTTTTTTATCTTCTTCCTCCTCCTTTCCTGTGGGGTAAGATACCCAATTGAGTATGTATAGTATTCCCTCTTCAGGTCAAATCTGATGAGGGCAAGATTCACTCATTCCCCCCCCCCTCACCTCTTCTCTTCCTACAGAACTCCTTTTTCTTGCCACTTTTATGTGAGATCATTTACCCCATTCTATCTCTCCCTATCTCCCTCTCTCAATATATTCCTCTCATCCCTTATTCGTCTTCAACTCACCCTGTGCTTGCTCTCTCTCTCTTTCCACATACACATATACATACATAGACACTTGTACACACACACACACACACACACATATACATATATATATATGTGTATATATATATATATATACACACACACACACACACACACACATACACACACGCATATTCCCTTCAGCTACCCTAATACTGAGGTCTCATGAATCATACACATCATCTTTCCATGTAGGAATGTAAACAAAACAGTTCAACTTTAGTAAGTCCCTTGAAATTTCTTTTTCTTGTTCTTTTTCTTGATTACCTTTTCATGCTTCTCTTGATTCTTGTGTTTGAAAGTCAAATTTTCTATTCAGCTCTGGTGTTTTTACTGAGAAAGCTTGAAAGTCCTCTATTTTATTGAAAATCCATATTTTGCCTTGGAGCATGATACTCAGTTTTGCTGGGTAGGTAATTCTTGGTTTTAATCCTAGCTCCGTTGACCTCTGGAATATTGTATTCCAAGCCCTTCGATCTCTTAATGTAGAAGCTGCTAGATCTTGTGTTATTCTGATTGTGTTTCCACAATATTCAAATTGTTTCTTTCTGGCTGCTTGCAGTATTTTCTCCTTGACGTGGAAACTCTGGAATTTGGCGACAATATTCCCAGGAGATTTCTTTTTGGGATCTATTTGAGGAGGCGATTGATGGATTCTTTCAAATTCAATTTTGCCCTGTGACTCTAGAATATCAGGGCAGTTCTCCTTGATAATTTCTTGAAAGATGATATCTAGGCTCTTTTTTTGATCATGGCTTTCAGGTAGTCCAATAATTTTTAAATTATCTCTCCTGGATCTGTTTTCCAGGTCAGTGGTTTTTCCAATGAGATATTTCACATTGTCTTACATTTTTTCTTTCCTTTGGTTCTGTTTTATAATATCTTGATATCTCAGCAAGTCACTAGCTTCCACTTGCTCCAATCTAATTTTTAAGGTAGTATTTTCTTCAGTGGTTTTTGGACCTTCTTTTCCATTTGGCTAATTCTGCCTTTCAAGGCATTTTTCTCCTCATTGGCTTTTTGGAGCTCTTTTGCCATTTGGGTTAGTCTATTTTTTAAGGTGTTTTCTTCAGTATATTTTTCAGTATTTTTTTGGGTCTCCTTTAGCAAGTCATTGACTTGTTTTTCATGGTTTTCTCGCATCCTTCTCATTTCTCTTCCCAATTTTTCCTCTACTTCTCTAACTTGCTTTTCCAAATCCTTATTGAGCTCTTCCATGGCCTGAGACCAGTTCATATTTTTCTTGGAGGTTTTTGTTGTAGGCTCTATGACTTTGTTGACTTATCCTGGCTGTATGTTTTGGTCTTCTTTGTCACCAAAGAAGGATTCCAGAGTCTGAGACTGAATCTGGGTGCGTTTTCACTGCCTGGCCATGTTCCCAGCCAACTTACTTGACCCTTGAGTTTTTCAGCGGGGACTAAAGAGTTCTATGTTCCAAGCTTGGGCAGATGTGCTGCCCCACCAGCACTCCTCCTTCCCCAAGAACCCCCAACCCAGACTGGACTTAGATCTTTAGCAGGCTCTTCACTCCTGCTCTGATCTGCCACTTAATTCCTCCCACCAGGTGGGCCTGGGGCTGGAAGCACCTGCAGCTGTAGTTCTGTAGCTGCCCCTGGGGTGGTGGCTGAATCACAAACTCTATCCCAATCCCCAGCAGCTTCTCCCACTAATCTACTCTATTGTCTTTGGTGTTTGTGGGTTG
Organism: Trichosurus vulpecula; assembly: GCF_011100635.1. NCBI lineage: Eukaryota > Metazoa > Chordata > Mammalia > Diprotodontia > Phalangeridae > Trichosurus > Trichosurus vulpecula. The sequence continues at coordinate 42,062,488 of NC_050575.1, forward strand.
AGAAGTCTGGTAACTGCTGCAGCTCACTGATTCAGGGCACTAGGGCACGCTCACCGGGCTCCTGGTCTGGTTGGTCCGCGCCGCCCACGCTGGGCTCTGCTCTGCTCAGCTCCACTCCCCTCCGCTCCCAGCTCCGTGCGGGATAGACCTTACGCAGAGACTATCCAGGCTGTTCTGGGCTAGAGCCCTGCTTTCCTCCACCATTTTGTGGGTTCTGCAGTTCTAGAATTGGTTCAGAGCCATTTTTTATAGGTTTTTGGAAGGACGTGGAGGGGAGCTCATGCTAGTCCCTGCTTTCCAGCCACCATCTTGGCTCCGCCCCTCCTCCCCCGCCCCCCCAAGTTTTATGATGCATATGTACCATCCACTTTGGTATACTCTCCCAAATTGGCACTCCTACTCATTGTTTGAAGTCCTGAAGAGTGAAACCTCAGGTTACCATGGCTGACTGTGGTCCACAACAGGCCTTCACAAGTAATCCATCCCATTAACAATGTGCCTATAGACTGATTTAAATTTTAAACAAAGGCATTTACTCAAATGGCCTAACAAGAACGGTAATTCTAGAACATCCTCCTTATTAACCTAGGGTAATTACTGCCTTTAACTACATACTGTGAGGAGTACAGAGAACAAGATGTGGTCCCTATCCTTATGAAATAAAAACTAGCCATGGGCAGTTTCATTCAAGATTTCAAAGACAATACTCTTTTTTCCTGAAAATTGTTATGAGGACAGAAGAATGTGTACCTGTAATATTGGTGGCCATTCCCCAGTCAGTAAGTGGTCAAGGAATACAAATAAGCAGTTATCAAATGAAACACTTTGAACCATCAACAACTGTGTAGGAAAAAATGTTCTAAATCAGTAATAAAAGAAATGGGAAGCCACTCTCTATCTTATACCTTAGCCAGCAAGTATTTATTAAGCACTTTTTTGTGCCAGGTATGATGCTAGGTTCTGGGGATCAAAAAAAAAAACTCTCAAGGAACTCACATTCTAATTGGGGAGACTGGGAAAGACTTGCTACATAAGCAGGTGGGATTTGAGCTGAATCTTAAAGGATGTCATTGAAATCAGGAGGAAGAGATGAAGAGGAAGAGCATTCCAAGTAAAATCAATGAAAAGGCACAGTCAGGAAAGTGTCTTGTTTGAGGCACAACAAGGAGGCCGGGGTGAGGGGAGGGCAGAGTGTAAAAAAATTTGAAAGGTAGGAAAGGATCATATAGGGAAGGACTTCGAAAGCCAAATAGAATTTTTATTTTTTATTTTAGAGATAATAGTGAACCACTGTAGTATTGATTAAAGAGGTGATAAGGAGAGCCTTGGAGCCCTGTTCTTTAGAAAAATCACTTTGCTAGCTTAGTGGAATATAGAGTGGGACATGACTTGAGGCAGTGAAACAAACATGAGTCAAGACATGAGATGATGAGGGTGGAAGCTATGAGACTATAAAATGTTGTGAAGCTGAAAATGACAAGACTTCACAACAGATCAGTATGAGTGGTGATTGTGAGTCAGGAGTGAAGAATGATACCAAGATTTAAAGTCTGGATGACTGGGAGGATGGTGGTGTCCTCATCAGTAATAGAAAAGTTGGGATTTGTTATTGTGGACATGTTAAATTTGAGAAACCTATAGGACATCCAGTTCAAGGTGTCCAGTAGGCAATTGAATTTATGGGACTGGATCTCAAAAGAAAGATGAGAGCTGGATATAACAGATCTAGGGATCTGAATAAAAGTGATATTTGAATCCATGGAAGTTGATGAGCTCGCCAAGCAAGACAGTAGAAGAAGAAGACAGAGCCTTATGAAATATCCAAGTGGGTATGATCTAAATAAACATCCAGCAGAACAATCTCCTGATTGAGCAACAGTTACCTACAACATTGGCAAAGATGATAAAAGAGGAAAATGACAGTTATTAGAAGGGCAATAGTGTAATCTTGAGGGAATTATTAATTCATTTAGCCGTTATGGAAAACTTTTTGAAGTCATAATGAAAATTATTGTTATTATATATCAGTGACATTAAATAGCTAATAACAGGCTTTCCTAAGAATAGTTTTTTGCTCTTTGGCACAAGAGTGGAAGACTAGACGTTTTTTTCTGATTCCCATGACTGTTCCCATGACCATTTAAATGTCTCCAAAACAGAAATTATGCACCAAGGATAAAGCAGCTTCAGCTATGTCCATGACCTAGGACCGGACTGTTATAACTTAGCAGTAGGTAGGAGCCAAAACAAAAATAAGCTAAACTTCTTTGGACTGCAGGTAGGTTTTTAGAGGCTAACTTTCCAAATAAAGGTGTAATTAATGATGAAACTATTTCTGAAAGACACTTTTTTATTGGGACATAATCCAGAAACTGCCAGTAAACACTTCTTTATAAAGTCACCTTCAGTAAAGGACTTCCCAGCATCAGTAATTTCTTTAGAAATCTGAAAACTAACCTTAGTAGGTACCTCATTTATGCATTCATTTTGTACGTATTGTGTAGTGTAGAGGGACAGCACTGAGAAAGTCCATTCTGGGATGAGATACAGGAGGGTGAGTGATAGGAGAGTGGATTGTGGGAGGTAATAGTCAGAAGCAAAACACTTTTGGGGATAATATTAAAGATTATGCTATTAAAAATGTAAAAGTAAAACATAACAGAAACTGGATAGGAGATGTATTCTCAACCAGACAAGAGATAGAGACAATTACGAAAGATAAAATAGGCAACTTTGATTACTTAAATTTGAAAAATTTCTGCATAGGCAAAATTAATGTACATAGTATAACATTGGAAATGGTTCAAATAGGAGAAAATCTTTGTATCAAATTTCTCTGATAAGGGTTCCATACCTAAGACATATAAAAAATAAATTAGATGGAGATGTAGGCAGCTAACTAGTGAATAGAGTACTAGGCTTGGAATCAAGAAAACTCAATGTTCACAAGTTCAAATGTGGCTTCAGACGCTAACTATGTGACCCTGAGCAAGTCACTTATAACCCTCTTTGCCTCAATTCCTTGTCTGTGAAATGAGCCGAAGAAGGAAATGGCAAACCACTCCAATCCTTTTGCCAAGAAAACTCCCAATAGGGTGTTGTAACAACTCGGCTAGCAGCTGCTGTGGAGGTGGAAAACCAATAACAACCTGCTCACAGAATGCTGCAAGCCCAGGTTCTTTTGATCTGCTTTACTAAGGAAAGCAACATTAAGTGATTAACAATCTCACTTTAATCCAGCATACAAATATCATTCAGTTAATTTAGGAAGAAAAGCCAGCACCTTCAGAGCAAATACAAAAAAACTACAAACATACATTATAAACAGACCAAATACAATTCTTAGTTACCAACATCTTAGTTCAGCTGGGAGCTCGACAATGGCTGACTCAGAGTCACATGCGCCACTACTGCCGCATCTCAGAGCTCTGAAAAAAGGAAAGCCAACCTCTGGTTTTATATATCTTGTTCAGGGTCAAAGGTGGGTCACACATGCAACTCACCCACGTGACCTAAAATGATCACAGAAATGCAACTTAAACCTATGTGAGTCTTTGGTGACCTCCTTGCCTCAAGGGAAAGCCTAGTTTACACGGGTTTGAGTGACATGTTTGTGACAACAGAGGCTTTTAGACCACCTCCACAGCAGCTGCTAGCAGTTTCTGGTTGAATAAGTGCTAAGAGCCCATCTTGATTCCCAGTACATCTGACCTCAGGCAGATATGACTGAATAACAGAAGAACAAAAAAAAATTGTGTGTGTATATGACTAATAGCCATTTTCCAATAAATGAGTTATAAAAGGATATGAGCAAACAGCTCTTAAAAGAATGACAAAGTATTCAAAACCACATGAAAGAATGCTCCAAATCACTAACAATAACAGCAATGCAAATCAAAACATCTCTGGATTTTTACCTGACGCCCTGTGTGTCAACAACCCGGCTGGCAGCTTCTGTGGGGGTATAAGATTCACCCACAGCCAACACCCAGAAAGCTGCCAACAGCACAGGTTCTTCTGATCTGCTTAATTAAGGAAAGCAAGGTGAAGGGGTTGACAAGCTTACTTTTAATTCAACATTCAAATATCATTCAGTTAGTTCAGGGGAAAAAAACCAGCACCCTGAACTTCAAAACAAAATGCAAATTACAGACATCAATAGACTTTGTCTGATTCAAGTCCCAACAGATAGTTACCACAGTTCAACAAAGTTTCAACATCCGGGTTTACAAGCTGGAGGGCTCCTTAGCTACAGCTGCCCGGAGTCTTCTCATCAACACCATCTCCAGAGCCCCGCACCAATAGCTCTGTCCTCCCTTCTTATAGGGCTTTAGACATCATCAGACATCATCTGAATCACCAGAGCTCAGGCTCTGGTGATTGGTTCTTGAGTTGGCCCCTCCCCTTAGGACCCTGGGATGTTCACATCCACATGGATTACATTAACACCTAATGGGGTTTGGGCCTGGGGCTTAGCACCTAGTAAACCTCACTGAGATAAATTGAGTCACTCAAAGAAAACAAAGACAATTCTGGTTACACCCCGCAAATTGGCAAAAATGGCAAATCATTGTTGGAATGGAGGTATGTTGATTGGCACATATGGTTTTGGTGGCACTATGAAATGGTGTGACCAATTTGGAATTATGAAAATAAAATGACAAAAATGTCCGTTCTCTTTGAAAAGACTCCACTACGGGGCTTATACCACAAGGAAGCCATTGATAAGAAAGTCTCCATATACTTCAAAATATAGCCGTAATTTTGGTGATTCCTAATCATTGGAAATAAAGCAGCTGCCCATCAATTGGGGAACCTCCTAAACAAATTGTGGTATTCGGGTATAATGGAATATTACTATACGTACTAAGGAATGATCTTTATGATGAATTGTGATTCGTCCTTTGTTCTCAAAGAGGACCATGACATCAGGGAGATGATGGCATGACTTGCAACTGACTTTGATTTGAGTGAGAGTGCTGTGCATAGTCACCAGCCTCACTTTCTCCTCCAGAGATATCAATCAGGACAACTGGAGATGGCCCAGGATGCAGTGGGAGACCTTGGCCCTTTTAAGCTAAGGCCGTTTCAGGTTCTCACTGTTAGTGAGGCAATGTCCATTCAGTGAATTCTTTAAGAAGTGAGTCAAGGGATGGCCCCTTTACATGATGAATGTGATTGGTTGGTTGGTGGTTGTCCTTTGTGCTCAGAGGACTAAAAGAACATCACTGTGCTGGAGTCAAGTTACAGTGTTTCCAACTGTGACTGTCAGACCAAAATGAGCTCAGAATGTCCTACCACAGATCAGGCACAAATAGTCATTGTGATCATTTGGGGTGGATTGTCTAAATTTGCGCATCTCTCATTTCTTTTGGGCTACTTTAATTCTGCTTTGCTCATAGAATACAGCACCTTCTTTGATGAGGGCATGCCATGCTAAGTGGTCCTGTGCCAGTGTCTCCCATGTCACACAATCCATTCCAAAGTTCTTACGAGAGACCTTGAGAGTGTCTTTTTATCACTTCCTCTGACTGAATGCTTGTGCTGTGTGAGTTCTCCATAAAATAGTTTTTGTTGGCAAGGGAAGTATTCGTTTTGCGTTCAGACGATATGGCCAGCCCATTGGAGTTGTGATCTCTGATGAATTGATTCATGAACTGATGCATAATGAATATAAAAAAGCAATGAAAGATCTTGTATGAATTGATGCAGAGTGAAGTAAGGAGAGTCAAGAAAACTCTACGTAATAATTACAACAGTGTAAATGGAATAAACAACTACATGTTAAAACATCAAATGTTAATATGATAAAGATCCAGCAGAATGCAAATTAAGAAATAGGACAGGACACCTCTAACCTATCCTTTTCTGGAGGTAGGAGGGTCACAGATGTTACACGTTGTGCAGAATTGCAGACATTTTTAATGTATTGATCAGTTGTGCTGATTTTTTTTCTTTAAAAATTCTGTTTGTTATAAGGGATATGAGAAGGGGAGCGGGTGGAGTGTTCAGGTTAATTATAATGATGTAAGAAACAGAAGCTAGTGACGTACCTATTTGTACTTATATAAAGATAGTGATAGACCTTAATTATTGATGTACCTGTTTGTACTTATGTAAAAGAAAAGTAGGGGGACTCACAAGTTTCTGTACATTATGCCACTGTTTCTAAAAGTGAAGTTATGGTATATTAACATATCTGCTGAAGTTAATTTTCAGTTATTTTACTGTATCTTAATATCTTTAAAAAATTATACTCATTTTTTCTTTACCCTCTTTTCTTCCCCATTTTTTGATCCAGATAATGAACATGTTTACATGGAGTTATCACAGAAACTTTATAAGTATTGTCCAAAAGAATGGAAGAAAGAAGCCAGCAAGGTATAGCAATAAGAAATCACTTGAGTGAGATTATCCATGAGCCAGATTATTTTCATTTAACTTACTGTTTCAAATTTAGCTGTTCTAAATTAGAGACAAAATAAAATAAGGCCTGTCCCACAGTTGTGAATGAGAAATGGAAATGAATCATATTAGTAAATACCAAATGATTTAGATATCATTGATCTAAATATCATTGGTCCAAATATTTTGGAGTTTTTAAAATCGGTTAAACAAAAAATAGATTGTAAATATCATTGAGGGACATTGCTTTGAAAAGGTCACAGCAAATTTTACATTTAGAGTTAAGTGATATGTTAGGAATGGCAATTTATGATCTTTTTTGACTTTGTTCTGAATATGGTATTCATAAGGGATAATTGACTTCATAGTAGCAATCATCAATTCATAATATAAAGTGTATAATAATCAAGGTGATTTTTTGATATTTTCAATTTTTGAAGCTCTCCTTACTTCACTCTGCATATATCCAAATGACGTATGTGTATGTCTTTTTATTTTAGGGTATTGACCAGTTTGGTCCTCCAATGATCATTCACTTTCGGGTGCAGTATTATGTGGAAAACGGCAGGTTAATAAGGTATGGAAAAACTAGTCTAGATCTTTGTGTCTTTTTAAAAAAAAAGTAACATAAAATTTTCAAATGTTAACTTAATATCACTCATGAATTCATAATTTATTATAACTATAATTTGTATTGTAATTTATTATAATTCCTACATTCCAGTTCTCAATGACAAGTCAGTCATTAGCAAGATACAGCTTTTGAAGGTGTTAAAAAAATCTCATGTTACAGTGAAGATAGCACAGAAATAAGGATTGTAGTATTTATTTATCATTTGCTTTGCAAATTTACAAAGCATATAACATATCTTTATTTGATCCTTAAAAAATGTTATCTAGCAAAAAAAATTACCTATAAGCTGTCATTGTGAGATAATACTTTGATTTTTAGGTTTTGCTTTCAAAATTTATAATGCATTTGGTGTATATTTTCATTTGAAGTTTTTTTTAAAAAAATCTCTTAATATTTTAGCAAAGAAAAATAATTTGTAAGCTATCTGTCTATGCTAAGTGGTAGTCTCTACTTTGTGGGATAATGCTTTGATGAGAAAGGCAAGATAAGTGCTTTTACTATAATAGAAAAGAATTTTGAAAATTATTCTCCTTATTGTGATTGTAATGTTGAATGATTCTAAGCCCTTAAAACAGTCCTTTGAGATAGCTATTACAAGTGTACTAGCTTTTTAGTAACCACTACCACCCACTCCTCTACCATTTGCTGTTTCTTATAGATGACATTCTACCCTCTCCCTGCATGCAGAAGGCACGGAGGGCTTGGTTTTCCTTCTTACCATTCTGAGTTTGGAACTAATTCTACTTCTTGCATATCTCTTCTTCTGCTCTCTCCTCTCCTCACCATTCACCAGCTATTAGCAAACTTGCTCCCTTAATCACTTTGTATTTGCTTGGTTTATATTTTATATAATGTACTAGTAGAATGTAAGCTCTTTGGGGGTGAGTACTTTATATTTTTGTTTTTGTATTCCTGGTATGGTGTGACACATAGAAGTTGCTTTATTGAATTGAATCATATCCTCATTTTACAGATAAGGTAACTGAGCAAATCATTTCATTTCTCAGAGCCTTAAAACCATAGTTAGGCAATGGCTGAACACAAACACGAACACATCTTCTCATTCCGAGCCTGGTGCACATTCTGCTCTACTACATTTCCTCCATAATGAAAATATTTACTCTGGTAAATAAGAGCTTGGAATCAGAAAAAAATAAGACAATAAGACAACTGGCTTCAGGCCTAATCTCTGATACTTGCTGTGTGATCCTGAGCAAGTCATTTCATTCATATTGCCTCAGCCACCTTGCTGGGACTTGACCACTAAATTGTAGATTGTGATCTGCCTTGGTGACTCTATGGATAAATTCGCTGCATCAGAAAATAATAGTTTTTTAATGTATTTCTGTAAGGAAAATGATGAAAACAAATCATCTGAAGCAGTGTGATATAGAGGAAGGTAGTGCTAGATTTGAAGTCATAGGACGTGGTTTCAAATACCAGCTGTTTACTACTTCTGTGACCTTGGGCAAGTCATTTTCTGGGCCATACTCTCTTGGTCTCAGCTTCCTCACATACAAAATTTTTTATTCTGAACTTAACAAATAAAACAAGCATTTCTATAACATAGTAGAATAGAAAAAATAGATAATTGCCCATGAAACTGTAAATCTCTTTTGTGCAACTTGCTATTCCTTTTAAATATATAATAAAGTTGTCATGTAACTTCCTTTTTTTTCCTCTTCCCTGTCCCTCCTCCTCACCCTAGAATGGCTACCAAATATGTGTGTATGTATATATATAGATATAGATATATATGTGTATATATCTACATATACACACACATATGTGTAAAATTATTCTGTACATATTTCTACTCGTCAGTTCTTTCTCTGGGTATTTATAATAATCAGAAACACTTGGTCTTTCAAAGTTGTTCTTAAAACAATATTGTGGTTACTGTATACAAACAATGTGGTTCTGCTCATTTTGCCCTTCACTATTTTGTACGTCTATGTTTTTCTAAAATCACTGAGTTCACTGTTTCTTATGGTACGGTAGTACTCCATCACATTTATATACTACAGCTTGTTCAGCCATTCCCCAGCAGATGGGCAACCCTGCAGTTTCCAGTTCTTTGCCACCACAAAGAGAGCTGCTATATTTTAGAACGTATACGTTCTTTTCCTTTTTCCCTAACCATCTTTGGAAACAGACCTAGTAGTGGTATTGCTGGGTCAGAAGGTATAGGCAGTTTTATAACTCTTTTGGGCATAATTCCAGATTGCTCTTCAAATGTTTGGATCAATTCACAGTTCCACCAACAATGAATCAGTGTCCCAATTTTAACATATCCTCCCCAACATTTGTTGTTTTCCTTTTCAATCAGTTTAGCCTGTCTGATAGGTGTAAAATAATACTTCAAGGTTGTTTTAATTTGCATTTCTCTAATCAATAGTGATTTAGAGCATTTTTTCATATGCTTATGAAATGTTTTGATTTCATTGTTCATACCCTTTGACAGTTGGGGAATGACTCATACTCTTATAGATTTGAAAAAGTTTTTTTATATATTTGAGATGAGACCTTTATCTGAAAAATTGTCTATAAATTTTTCTCCCAATTTTCTGCTTTCCTTCTGATCTTGGCTACTTTTGTTTTATTTAGTATAATCTAAATTATCCATTTATACCTCACACTTTATGTCTTGTTTATTCATAAACTGTTCACCTACCCATAAGTTTCATAGGTAACATGTTCTTCAAATTTTCTTGTAATATCTCTCTTTACATCTATGTCATGCATTCATTTTGACCTTATCTTGGTAAATGGTGTAAGATAATGTTCTATGCCCAATTTCTGCCATACTCTTTTCCAGCTTTCCCAACAATTTTTACCTAAAACTTAAGTCTTTACACTTGTCAAACACAAGATTATTGTAGTCATTGCTGCTGTAAATTGTATATCTACTCTCTTACACTGTTCTGCCTTTATATTTCTTAGTCAGTACCAGATAGTTTTGATAATTACTGCCATATAATTTAAGATCTGGTACTGCTAAAACTCCTTCAATTATGTGTTTTCTTTAATATTCTTGACCTTTTGTTCTTCCAAATGAATTTTGTTAATACTTTTTCTAACTCAGTAAAAAAATTTTTTGTTAATATATTTGGGGTGTATATAGAAGGTGAAATTTAGGTTAAATAGTCATTTTTACTATATTGGCCCTGCCTACCCTTATGTACTTCTGAGGTTCCTTTAAACTGTAAGACTAGGAATACAAACAAATCACAGGGCCAGTTATACTTTCATACATTGAATCTTCTGTTCTTGGTTTTATATTTTAAATTCAGCATTAGCCATGTTTTTACAGCATCAAGTGTTGAAACCTAGAGGAATGAGAGCACAAAGTCACTGCTGTGTGGGAACTTTAGGAGCAATTTGGTCATAAAGGAGAAGAATAAATAAGTAAAGATAGTACTTGTGGTTGCATTATTAAATTTAGAGATCATTTTTAAAAAAAAACTTATACTGGGTTTTATTACTGAATAACTTTTGAACATTAAATAGGTCATAGAAAATGATTTTAGAGTAAATTTTTAAAGAAATAGTCCCCTAAATATGTCATGTGTTTCACTTATTTGTTTTTAAGCTCCAAGAAACATGTAAAATGGGAAAAGTAAATTTAGCTGAGTGTCTATAAATAATAGGTTTATCTGTTTTTATGCTGTGCCATTTGTAGCTTACAGTAGTAGAGCCAGGAAAGCCTAGGTTCACGTTCTACCTTGAATATGTACTGGCTGTGTGACCTTGGGAAAGACATTCTCTGTGACTCCGGGTTTCAGAAAAAGTGCCACCCTTCATTGTAGAGAGAGTTCTCACCTGGATCCTTCCCATTGCTTACTTCCTTATCCAGTGAAATTTGGGGGGGTAACATGCTTTATTGTGTATCCTCAGAAGCATGTTGGTCATCTAGTTGATCAGAGTTCTTCAGTCTTTAAAAGTTGTTTTTGTTATTATTGTATAAATTGCTCCTCTTTCTGCTCACTTCATTCTCCATCAGTTCATAAAAGTCTTCCCTTTTTTCTCTGAAACCATTCCCTTTATTATTTCTTATGGCAATCTTATGGCACAATTGGTATTCAGTGTCATTTATTGATCTCAGTTTATTCATCCACTCCCCAGGAGAACCAAAGGGGTTTCCAGTTTTTTTCCACCATAAAATGGGCTGCTATAAATATTTTTGTAGCTGTAGGTCCTTTTCCTCTTTAATCTTTTTTTGGCCTAAGCTTAGTACTGATCCTACTGGATCAAAGAATGTGCACAGTTTAATAACTTTTACCCACCAGCTTTCTTGATCATCCATTAACATCTTGGCTCCCTCGGGTAAGCCATATAAGGTAAATTAATAAGAAAAGAGATAAAGGTAAAAAGGGAGGGGGGTCCAAATTTCTATGCATTAATAATACAAAACTTTCTTAAAGCAGAAATCCTTGTCATTGTTATTTGGTTTTCTCCACTAGTACTTTTGAGTTAATTTAATAGGAATTATATCTATTTCCAATTTACTCCTCTTACTCCTCTTATATCCATTTTTCATTCTTACTAACACCCTTATTCCTTCACCCTCAGTACTTTTTCAAGATGTCAGCCCTACTCTGTCTACGCTCTTCCTTCCCAACCGTGATCCTAGTGAAGTAGTTCTATGCTATACTATCCTCTACTTTTCCTTTTCCTTCTACCTTTCCTTTTCCTGCTTTGATTCTATTAATCCTGCTTTATTCTTATATGCTGCCTTCTACTCACATACTGCTAAACAGAGCTGAAGAAAAGCACTTAGCCAACCTGACTGAGGTCACTATGGTTTTATTTTTCTTATCTAAACTGAGCCTTTACTGCAGAAGGACAGTCCCTTTACTCTTCCAGAACTGATTCTGTAGTTTGATCAAGACAGTAGTTGTTCTAAACCCTTCCTTTTATCCTTGAGCCTCTTGCTGCACCTGCTTCCTTCCCCCATTCAGCTTTACTGAGAAAATTTAGGTTATTTGCTCCTCCTTCACACTTCTTCCAAATTAAACAAGTTTCTTTAAAAAGCAAACTTTTTTTGGCCTAGAATATTTTATGTTTTAAACTCTTGCTCCTCTCCTATTGAGTATTCTGAATCAAATGCTTGTTGCAACATACCTCTTCAATGAGGAAAATAGACATCCACAAAAACAGAAAGCCTATTAGTAAATGGACAAAGATCTTGGGTTCTTTTTACATGCCAGATCATCACGATTCAAGATTTGTTTTTGCTTTTTCTCCAAGTGACAGAATAGCAAGATATTATTATTACTGGCACCTGAGAAAACAAGTTCTTCATTCCCAGTGTATGCTTCAAGAGGAGGCCTACTTCTTGCTGGCTGCTTTTGCATTACAGGCTGATCTTGGAAACTTCAAAAGGAATAAACACCATGGGAAATATTTTGAGCCAGAGGCTTATTTCCCATCTTGGGTAGGTAATGTTTTGAAACTTTAAAGAATAGTTTTCTGCCAGTTCACACTGCTGCTGCTATTTCTTATCTTTTTCTTTAAGAGGGCAAAAATGCAGATTTGTAGAACAATGCCATCTGAAATACCAAAATACAAATATGATACTTAAAAGAACTGTATGAGAATAAGAGTAGGTGTGGTGGTAGTAGTTCAGTACTATGTCTTAGTTGACATAGTCTGCCTTAGTAGATGCTGAGAATATAGAATTAAGAGTGATAGGTTTGATGTTATTGGTGGGCTTTCTGTAGACATTTCCTTGGCTGGAACCTTCTGACTTTCTACTTTTGCTTATTGGAACTTTTATCTTTTGAAAGGACAGGTGCTAGTATTGAAAAGGTGAGATCATTCTTAGTTTTCCCATTGGTGGGAAAAACAAATGAGCAAACATGAGTAAAACATCTTAATTTAAAAGAGGAAATAAGAAAGAAGAAAGAAATAGTTTATATGTTTTTCCATTTCTCCAAATAGTTATTGAGCTTTGTTTTATTCCAACAGGTTATTACAAAGAGAGGGAAGGATTACATCCTAAAACACATTCCAAATATGCACAAAGATCAGTTTGCACTGACCGCCTCTGAGGCACATCTTAAATATATTAAAGAGGCCATCCGCCTAGATGACATCGCCGTTCATTACTACAGATTGTATAAGGTAATGGAGTAAAGTCAGTTTTGCAGCTTCAGTCAAGAAATACTTTCTAGCTTGAAAAGGGTATTCATTTCTAAACAAAACATGTACGTACCATGACCATTTCATTGTATTTATAATATATTCTAAACATTTATGTTTGAATTTCTATTTGGTTACTAAAAGTCAGTCTTGGAGGTAATAATATAAAATTTAACTCATAGGGACAGGATGTAGTATATTTATATAATTTTATTATATATATGTAATATATATGATTTATGATACATTATATTATTGATATAATTTTATATTATCTTATGGCATAAGATACTATATTCCATAATATATAAATGTATATTTTACATAATTTTTATATAATACTGAAAATAGAGATGGATATGAGATAATGAATATTCTTGAACGGCTTGTCAAACGATGAAATATTTTATAATACCCCATGAATTTAGTATAGCTTCTCCTGGCCCTAATAAAACTTAAATTACCTCCTCTAGGAGTTTCATTAGAAATTTATTTGATCATTCTGATGTTTTATTAGACTGTTTTTAAAATCGTTCAGAGTGAAACTGTGAAACATTCTCTAATGTAGTGTCCTACGAACTTGAGCACTCCCTTCAAGTGTGATTTTTTAACATGACATTCTCATTTAGCAATGAGTCTCCTGTACCCTGCCTCTCTTGTTGGACAGAATAACTTGGATCATGCAGCCCAAAGAGATAAACTCTTTGGACTACCTCGTGTCATCTGTTCAGTTGCAAATGATTGGCCATGTAGAGAATTTATAGACCCAGAAGCTTACAACGGTTGCTTATTTAGAACACCACTTGGTGACTTCCAAAAGGCTTCACTCAGCCTAGTCTTTATGGACAGAAACCTTCAGAAACATGAGCCTTGCAAGGTCATAAGGGCCCAAGGAGAGACTACTCAGATAGCTTTTTTCAGATCTTCCAGGGATGTAGCCTGTTTTGTGCCCCACTTGAAAAAAGTTCACTTTTATACCCGAGTGGCAAATATGGGTTCTCTAATACCTAAAGAGTACAAGTTTTAGAACTTCCTTCTTAGATCATAGAGAAGTGAAGTTAGTAGCTTATTTTGTATCATTCCTAGAACTCTTTGTGTTTTCCCCTACTAATATATTCCCCCAGTATAGCAGGCTGGTTCTCAAATTTTCTCAGGATTGATTTCGTGTTCCTTGCCTTTTCTGTGGGCCACCATATGATCTAAGGCTTCTGCCACTATAGCCTTATCTGACCAGTCAACAAAATGTCATCATTGTAGTAGCATACATCAGTGCCAGCAGGAAGGGAGGCTTCTTTCAGGTCTCTGCCCACGATCATCTGAAAATAGTCCTTCATAAAACAGTCTTCATAAAAGAAGACTGGACTCCTTCCTACTCCTGACTAATCCCAGTCTATTCACAGGAATAAAGACAAAAGCTCTGATGAAGTCAGTAACGCCATACCAATGGGCTTGGGCCATCTGCCTTCCTCTCAGGCCATGCAAGATTGTTGTGCAAGAAGCTGATATTACAAAGTAGCTCAGTTTCCTTCCTCTCCATCAGTGAGAAAAAATATTTTTCACCCCCTTGGGGTAAAACACTATTGTTTGGTGTTATAGACATGGGATAGTTTGGGCAGCTGTAAGGGTTTCCTTACCTTTGACCCTTTGTACAGTAACATTCAAAAACTACTGAAAGAGCTTGCACAGATACTAATTCCCAAGAGCCCATGATACTTTCCCTCCATTGTCTGTCCTCTATTACCTCAATTACCCAAGCCTTAGGATTGTAAGGGTGAGACTAAAGGGCCCGCTTTGCCCTGGTGCTGTACAGTTTTACTAGCTACTGCACATGCTGGCCTTCAAATTCATTTTTCATCACCCCCTTATAGTAGTAGCCATATCCACAGTTCCCTCTAGGGGAAGGTGTCATTGCCTTCTACCCATCTGTTAGGATGGTAAACTTTATTCTTTCTCCTATTTCTGGACTATCTTTTTCTACCAAAAGTAGTATTTGCCCAAGCCAGAACTATCCTAATTTCTTGATCATATTTCACCAGTTAATCAGCCCACATGTATACGGCAAGGGAGACCCATTAGCTGAAGTCTGAAGCCATTCTGGTGGGGCTTCATCTAGAAAGCTGGATCCAATTGTTCTCTCAGGCAGACTGGGCATATGATGTGGTGGACCTTGGTGGGGAAATCCAATCAATCAAAACCATTTCCCTTAGGAACTTCACCCCCTTTCTTGCAGATTCCCCTTGGGGTGCTAGTTACAACAGGAATTCATCTTCATGGAGCCAGGTACAAATAATATCCTATTTAAGTCATCTAAAAAGGGACAAAAGACAGTCTGCTATATGGAGTCTCATTTTGTTGACAATAACAGTAAGTCACTAGGGAGCTCCCCAAGCTTATATGGAGCGTCTCAACCTTAGGTCCATCAGACCGCACTCTCAGGAACCATTGCTCCAATGTTTCCTCAGGTTTCTGTTTGAACTTTTTGTGCACCCTCTTCCAAGGGATCAGTAGGAAATCTATTTCTGTCTCATCCTTGCTTCCATTCTTATGTAGATACTCCTTGCTAATTAAGTCTGGCTCACTAATTGGAAAGAAACATACCCCTCTGCCCAGCTTAGCCCTAGAGTCCTATGGAGAAATAGCAGCTGATTTCTGAGGACCCAACTTGTTGCTACAAGTGAGAGATGGAGCTGGTAGCCACAGAAAAAGTGCTACACATGCTTCCCACCCCTTGGCAGAATGGTTGAACTAGAGGTACAGAACAAGACATTTTCATACATGGCCGAAGTGTTGATTTATTTTCCTTGATTATGTTTCTTTGCTACAAAGATGAGTTCCTCTTTGAGGTTGACAGTGGTAGGGAAGGAGGGACAAAGAGAGATACTCACTGAACCATTTTTAAAATACACAGAAGGGAACAAAACCATGTTCAGAAGAAAGAGACACACAGATGAAGAGGGAAATCAGTTTTGTTACTATTGTGTTAAAAATTTTAAAACTGCCTATAATAGAAGATTTATATACAATCCTTTTTATTTATATATTGAAATGATCATTCTCAGTCATGTAGTTTGTTCAGTCATGATGTTTGTTAAGATCTTAACAAAAAAAATTAAGAACAGTGAGACTGTTTCATCCCGTTGATTTCTGGTATTACTCTCAACTTTCTAATACTGTGCATTGTGGATTAAAATTTGTATTTTTCTTCAAAAGATATTTTGTTCCTGTAGGATAAAAGGGAAATCGAAGCTTCATTAACTCTTGGATTGACCACACGAGGAATACAGATCTTTCAGGTATGTAGATGGAAAATCATTATGGAATGGGCTGTTTTTCCTTTGGACAGTGTATGTACATTATATTTGCCACATGATATTCAAAGCCAGTTTCCTTGGGTTTGAATAGGTATTCTTTCCCCCTTATCTAAGTTAGAAGATGATGTAGGCTTTGATCTAGTCCTTGACAATGATCATTATTCTTCTTCCTTCCTCCCCAAAGAGCTGTATTTCAACTATAGGAAATGTTTCAGTTAACATCCACAAATGTATTATAGAACACTGACTTGGGGGCTTATTGAACTAGCCTAATAAAAGCATTTTTTAGTGAGAACACTAGAAAAAGCATACAGAGAGAATGAAAGCTTGACATGCTTTTTACCAGGTGGTCTTCATGATATGCTTTATATGTTAAATATGTTTTAAATTAGGACTAAGAAAGCTTTGGACTGTGCGGGGGTCAGAAGGCTAGTTCAGCCTTGCCACTCATTTGTTCTGTGACCTCAGGGGAAGACATGGACTCTTTGAGCCTTAGCTTTCTCCTTTGTAAAATCATTATATTTCCTGTATAATAGCATTGTTGTAAGTAAAGTGCTATGCATTAAAGTCCTTTTCACATGTCTGAGTGTCAGTTTTACCTCGTAAGCCTGATAAACCCTGAGGTCTGTCCCAGCTCTAAATCTCTGATCTTTTGATACTTCATCTTATCTGATCCTATGAAATATTTCTTAATTATTTTACGTAAGAATCTTTTTAAACTCCTTGTTTACCTTTCCTCTCAGCAATGTAGAGTATCTTTAGTGTGACCTCAATAGCCTCAATTCTCCTAAGAAGGTAAATTGTCTGTGTTGGAGAACTAAGGCTGGCTGAGTCCATTTAGAACATTATTAGGCATAATTCACAGTGAGCTAAATGGTTCCTTTGTTGCCTTAAAATCTTAAACTCTTATAGTAAATAGGATGATCAAATTTGCCTTGTGTTCCTCCTCCATTTTTCAGGATTATAGAAAAAAGGAAAAATTTATATGTCCTCCTTTTTAATTGTTGCACATTTCATTACCTTCTCATAAACCTTTTGATTCACTAAGAACACATTAAGACATTGAAAAGTAAGAGTTTGGAGGGAGGCAGTATGCCATATAACCAATATAGAAGAAAATAATTAGCAATATTATTATTAACTCTAATTCACTTTGAATTCCAGCTGCAAATCTTTGTAATATGCTTTAAATATGAGAAATGGTGATTAATATTCTGGATTGCTTGAAATTGATTTTATAAAGTAGGATGGAGTTCAGTTAAAACTTCAGTTTTAGGGGAGTTGTGATTTATGTAATTTGTATTTTGTTTTCATAATAATAGAATAAAAATAAAATTTTTAATTTAAACTATTTAGACTATTTGGCTAGATTGCCCATTGCCATGATGGACAAATTCTAGGAAACCTGCTCCTCCCAATAGGTGATAATTATCGTCCCTTACTTAATGCATGAGCAGAACCCCAAGGTGTCTCTGGGTAAAAATCCTTTTCTTGTTACTTCATGGATGATGGTTATGTGTCCTAATCCTGTCCTACTTAACAAAATTCCCTTCCATGTCATTGAGAATATGTATGATGGGTACAAAATAATCAGTGGAAGCCTAGAGCCTTGAATATTAAAAACCACTTGAGTCAGCTGTGTCAGAATAACACCAGCAATAACAGCTCAAAGCCCCTTTTTGAATATCAGCTCGCCACTAATTTCACCCTGAGTTTCCCTCAGCATGTTGACAACAGTCCTGACCCCCAGGTCGGAGCTGCCCTGACCCACCCTGACACCTTGTCCTGCTTGATATAGATAAGATCTCTATAAAAACTCACCCTGTCTTCCCCATACTGGACTCTTAACTCTGTCCATCTGACTGCCTCCCCCGACCACCTCTGTACTGTGTGAGTATCTCCCCTTAATAAAGTTTAATTGTTGCACTTTGTCTCTGTTGTCTCCCTCTTCATGTTGTATGTGTTTTGGGTTTGTCCTGGGGTGCTCTTACTCCTGTCCAGTCCTCCTCAGTTTATTGTGCAGAGCTGTGACTATCAGTTGGCAGCTCTACTTGATTTCCAAGACTTTTGTTTTAGGGAATTCAGAGAGCAAGGACTGAATCATGACCTTGGAATTCTAAACCTTCCCAAGTTTGTATCCAAACAAGGTGATATAATAGAGAAAGTACTGCTTCTTTTTTAAAAAGTCCTTCCCAAGCTGAAGCAAGTAAATTAATCATCTGAATAAGATCTTTAATTTCTCCAAAGAAATTTAATTCTCTTTCAGATTTTGATTGCTGTGTTATGTTTTGAGAGTTTTAAAGCTATTTTTGAATACTTGTTTGCAGTTTTTCCTAGTAACCTTCTATCACATAATTCTTTCCACAGAATATTAATGAAGAAAAACAGTTACTTTATGACTTCCCTTGGACAAATGTTGGAAAACTGGT
This sequence comes from Trichosurus vulpecula, assembly GCF_011100635.1. Classification (NCBI taxonomy): domain Eukaryota; kingdom Metazoa; phylum Chordata; class Mammalia; order Diprotodontia; family Phalangeridae; genus Trichosurus; species Trichosurus vulpecula. The sequence goes on from NC_050575.1 coordinate 42,081,411, forward strand.
ATTTGTGGTAAGTTCAAAATCCTTAGGTCAATAGTTCTGGGTTTTCAATACCATCCCAAGACACACAAGTTAAATTTTCTCACCCTGACCAGTGTCTTTAATTTTTTCTGCAAAAGCACAGAGGGTGAAACATTACAAGAAGCTGTTACTTCCAAAGGAATAGTTTTTATGTGTATTGAACAAGCAGTATGACAAGGAAAAGATCACATGTTCTAGGTGCTCACTTTACTGATAGCGCAGGTGGTTACTGCCATCTAATTTTGCTCTAGGAGTTACTAACATTGCAAGTTTTACAGTAAATATTTCATGATGTTAAAGTGGCTTTTTCTCCAGGTAGTGGAAGTTCAGACTGTTAAATGTTAGGTGTTTACTCATACTGCAAAACATTGCGCAGAGAGCCCAAGTTAGTTTGCTTTCGTGTAAAATTAATGAGGCATTATTACTATAGGTCAAGTCAATAGAGCACTGTGTGTTGTAGGTTCTTCATTTCAGTGTTAAATTAAACATTACGTGGAGTATTCCTCTACCGTAGATATGTTCATTCTTGGATAGTGGAATTGTATTTCTAATATTAAATAAACTGATTAAGGTGATCTCTTCAGCCTTTATCATCCAGCCTTTAGTGACAAAAGTATGAATGAGGGTGAGGATATCTAATTAAGTTGTGTAAATAAACCATAAGTTAAGTGTAGATAAAGTTGGAAACAAAAGCATTGAGCACAAATTAAATTAATGTAAGTATGTAAGGGTATTGGTTGATTCATTTGGTTAATTTTTAAGGTATTTTTTGCTGTATCTTTATATTCATCTCTGTCTCCTTAATGTGAGCAGGGGAGAGGGCTTTGTTTATGACTAAGAAATAGAGGGGAAAAATATAGGAATTTGCTTTTAACAAAAGAATATGTCATTATTCTTCCCTTTCTAAAAATAATGATGAAAGTACTATTTGTGGCTAGGATTACAGATTTCCTTTATCATAATTTGGGTTCAAATTGGGTCTGGCATTTACTGATATAAATTATTATATATTTTATTGACTATTAATTACATAGTTATGTATAATTTATTTATAAAAAGTAAATATAAAATAATATCAATATAAATCCATTTCTCATCTCATAAATGGAGCACAACCTTCCCTACCATACCCTTTTTCACAGTTATGTTAGTATATTTGAAAATCTATACAAGGTGTTTTGAACTCCTTGTAGCTGAGCTTGTTAAAAAGGTTTTTCCCTTTCTTTGGTAATGTTATACAACACATTGATAAAAGTAGCTATTACCACACATCTAAAATGGAAGTTTTAAACCCATAAAATATTGAAACCTAGTAGAAGAAATCAAGAAATCATAATTCTGTCCGCTATTAGAGTCATCCACAAGATAGTTTCAATAAGCATAGTGTAAACTTCATCCATAGTACATTTATTGAACTACTAAAAGCAGTATTTGAAGATGACTGAGTAGCAGATAGAAGTATAGCTGGGCTCTCCTGCAGCTCCTCCAGATCTAGAAAATGCACCAAATTGAGTCCTAACTGGGAAATTCAAGAAAAAGTTACAGTGATTCATTTTACAGCCCAAGTTGTCATACGGAGACAGAGTTTTGCAGACACTAGGAATAGTGTCTCGCTGGGAACAGTCATGTGGAGCATTCCAGCAGAGACTGCACTGAAAGATGGTTAAGACTGCATAAAGGCAAGAAGAGACTTCAGACTCTCACACAGGATCCCAGCACCGTGCAGGGTCCAGGAACAGATTCCCAGTGGAAGCTCTGTTGCTTGCTCCCCAGGTCCAGGTCATATACGAAGAGTGTGGGACTTAGGAGGGGACCAGTCCCACAGTTTGGTTCCAGGGTGAAGAGCAGCAATGGGCTGTATACTGACACAAACAATAGCTGTGTTCTGATCCCAGAAGTGGAGCAAGCTCTCAGATCCAGCCTCTGGCCTAGTCTGAAGCCTAAAAGCAAACTAGCCAGGACAGGAACCCCCCAGGGCAAAGAGATGCCTCACAGTTGTGTCATTGAACCAGTAGAGCTTTACAGCTGATAGTGGCTGATTCCAGCAGCTGTGTGCTGGAACTGCAAACAGACAAGCCCGTGGATATGTTGCTTAGACCCAAACTCAGGTCAGGAACCTACAGAAATAAGACCAGGAGGACAGTGATGAGAATTTGCCCTGGATCAGGCCACTTTGGAAACACAGGTGCCTAGCCTCAGCTGTTCTTGAAATCCTGGCATGTTAGAACTACTATAAAGAAGAGAAAATCTTATAACATTCCAGAAATAAAAGCTTAAAGTTTACAGCCAAGAACTGTATGTAAATATAGGAACATGTATGTATTGTATTGAGATATATATATATATATATATATATATATATATATATATATACACACACACACATACATATACATATATATATATAATTATGGATATGTATTTTATATGTGAAAGTGCTACGTGCTGTGAGGGCAACAGGAATTCAGTTATCATTATTTAAAGTGCATCTGCATTAAAAGAGTTTGCACTCTGAATTTCTGGTTTTGTTTTTGTTTTTTGTTTAACCTAGGGTAAGAAATTTGAGATTTTGCCAGATGGATTGCCATCAGCCAGGAAGCTCATCTACTATACTGGATGCCCCATGCGTTCCAGACATCTCTTAGAGTTACTCAGCAGTAGTCATCGTCTCTACATGAACCTGCAACCTGTTCTCCGTCATATTAGGAAGCTTGAAGAAAATGAAGGTATTTAAGGGCTTATGGCAGCTGAGATGTATGTGCCTGATTCCAAAAGCAAAGATTTCTGTAACCTGAGTTCCCAAATCTCTTTATGTATGTGAAAGGTATGTATGATCAAGGGTCAAGCTTCAGCTCCTGAGTGGTTAGAGAATCTAGATACTCAGTGACTAGAGAATATTCTTTTGATGCTAGTCTTATGATCGGATGATTAAAATGACAACAGAGATCATTATCCATTCCTTGAAGACATTCGTGGATACCCTTGGTAGCTATTCAGAAATTCAACAGGCAATGTGGTATAACCAAAAAAAAAAAAGTGCTTAATTTGTAGCTTCTTTTTGTCTCTGAGAAGTCAGGCAAATGACCACTCTCTAAGTGTCATTTCTTCGACTTTCAAATAGTGGGGTTTGGAGAGATGACCTCACAGGTCCCTTCTAGCTCTCAGTGTCTGCCTATGATATAAGCATATTGTGCAAGATCATAGAACAGCAATTCCCACTTTTTAAAAAACTTATGCTTTCCCATCTTTAAGATGATTGGAAGATACTACAAGATATTTAAAAAAAAAAACAGGTTCAGGGATCACTGGGAACATTCTTTCTAGCACACATAGAGCCATTTCCTGGCTCTGTGCCTGACTGTAACATTTAGCAAACCATTTGAATTCTTTCCTCACAGAATTAGAGATCAATTAAGGCTTCTCTTCACAAAATCTTATTTTCATTATTGTGAATGTCCTTTCAAAAAGTATCCCTTAATCTTTTAAAATAACTTGCAATTTGGAGTTTTCTGGCGTCGTCATAATAATGATTAGAACTTTGCCAGAGTTTGTGTCAGCTAAGCTAAAATAAAGAGCAAAAGCATATCTTAGGCATTCATTTTTCTGTAAGAATCAGTGCGCAAAAAATGTTGCTTAATCAGCCTCCACTAATATAGCTAATCAATTACTAAAAGAAAGTCTAGCTGGTTGTGCAATGAATTTTTAGAGGGAAGGAGACTTCTAGTGAAGATGACAACAGCTTTACTAAATATATTAGCTCTGCCACATGTTTCTCCAGAAAATCTATGAAAAGGTTGAAAGATGAAGCAATGATATTGAAAACTAAAGAGAAACAGGAGTAAGCTCCTGCCCAGTCCAGAACAACTCAAAAAGACAAACAATAGCTTGCATTGGTCCCAGAGAAGCACCACATCAAGGAAGCAAGTTCAAGTGCTGGAAAATGATCGTGGGGTCCAAAGGAAAAAAACATAGAAAGAAAATAAATGAGAACAGAGAGAAAAATCCTACCCACGTAGTAGATACAGAGCTGGCCTCAAAGACCTGTATTCCAGTCTTAACTCTGACGTTTCTTGGCTATATGACTCTGGGCAGGTCACTTACCTCTTAGAACCACAGGCAATTCCCTAATACTGAGTTACAGAGGAGTGCTCACCTGCATTGGTAGAAGGCAAGTTCCCTATGCCAGTGAAAACACAGATTCAGATTTTATCTCTTATTAAATATGATTTAATAGATGAGAATATTCTATAATAAGCATATTAATTTAGAATGAATGGTTTTTTCCCTCTGGTACTTAAGGCAATTTTAAAAGTTTGTTGCATTAAGGAGTTGGCACTTCAGCATTTCATAGATGTATAATTTCCTCAGTGTGAGTGCTCCTTTTAAACATTCTCCCTAAAATCTAGTTTCTACAATTTACAAAACAAATTCTTTTCCACTTTGTAGCTACTACAAAGGTAAAACTTTAATCTCTCTTCAGTTCAATGCAACTCATTGCCAGTTGTGTGCCAGGTAAAGTAGTAGGCACTGAAGGTAGAAAGAAAACATCTTATAGCCTCAAGGAGCTTACCTTCTACTAGAGAGAAACAGCATGTAAATAGATGAGTAAATATACAAAATAAATGCAATACCATTCGGAGTTTGAGGTAAACCAGTTAGAATCCTCAGATTTACAATAAAATATACCTTATATTTCTTGTTTTACTCTGACTTTTGCATTAATATTTTTTTTTGATTCATAGAGGCATTCACTTCTGTTTGGTCCATTATAATTTTCAGGAAATTTGTTGTTTGGGTAACTCTTTGTACCTCTTAATTCGGTTTCCTCCATAGTTCTTATTTCTTCTGCAAATGTTTCCTCTAGTACTTTCTTTTTATTTACAAAATAATTTTTAACTTTTTATACTCTTGTTTTATTTTTTCTAGAGTTTCTAGTTGAACCTTGTGCCCACACTATGTTTTCCTTTGAGACTTTCCCTTGTAGATATTGTAGAGTCATTTTCTTCTTCTGAGCTTGTGTTTTGAGCATCTCTGCCACCCCAATAGCTCTGTGATACAATTTGTTGTTACTCTTTTTTCCTATCTTCCTTCCTGAATTGGGACTTTGTCTTAGAACTAGTCTCTACTCACTTCTTGAGAGAATACCAGGTTCCTGCTTGGCTCTATTCTCTCTTCTCTAGGATACTACTGCTCCTTTCTTGATACTGATTTCTGGGTTCTTCAAGATAAGACACAGCCTCGGGGAGCTACCAGCCGGGTGTCTCACCGGCTGGGGGTGCCCGGGAAGGGCGCGGCTCACGCTTTCCCTAGCGGGGCTTGCACTCTCCGCTTAGGCACTGCACGTGAAGGCGGAGCGCGTCAGGAGCTCGGAGTACCGCGCCTATTGCGACGTGGGCGAGTCCATCAGCTGTTCCCGCGTGTTTTCCTCTCCATGGAGTAAGGGCTTTGGCCTGGTGGAACCCCTCCTGGGTCCTGACAGCATCCTGAACCAGTCCAACAGCATCTTCGGGCTTCTCTTCTATAGCCAGCAGCTCCTTCTGGGCTGCTGCAGTGCTCTGTGGGCTTCCTCAGTCCTGATGGTCAGCTCCGTGCTTTGTCTTTTGGGTTCAGTTTACCTAGCCTGGATCTTGCTTTTTGTGCTGTATGACTTCTGCCTGGTTTGTGGCACCACCTATGCTATTAATTTGGGCCTGGACATATTCAACTACCAGAAGGCAGTGGGGCCCTTGGGACTACAGGATCTAAATAAAAAGAGACACTGACTTCAGTGACCCTAGGGGGGATCCACAAGCCCTAATTGAACTCTGATCTCACTTAGGAGCCCACACCATCAGCTACTAGAGTTTGGGTGAAGACTGAAGGATAATGGCAGGACCCCTGCTCACAGTTTTGACTGTGTTCCATTAATTTTCCGTCCCTTGACCTCTCTTCCCTTTAAATATCTACCATATCTCCTCTTGCCTCGCACATACAAAGACCTCTGTTCCCCCTTTCTCCCCGAAATGGAAGAGCTGCTTCCAGGTTGCCTAGGCAGGCCCCTACTCTTCAGTATTAGTTGTCTCTGGAGTCACCTGCTGATTCCACCTTTTTCCCCTAGACTACCACTTCCAGGAGAAGCTGGGGTAAAAATTGCTTATCTCTTATGGGCAGGGGCAACCTAATCAATGCTATTCAATAAAGAAAATGAGAAAGGCAAAAAAAAAAAAAAAAAAGACAGCCCAAGCGAGGGCCATATAAGCTTTCAGTGCAGGCAAAACTGTTTGATCCTGGGTGAGGGTATGATTGCTGCCCTCCTGATTTGATCTTTGCAAGCTTTTTCCTAGTTTTGGATCTTAGCAACACAGTTCTGGGCGTGCCCCTGGTTGGAGCTCCAGCAGACCACTGCAGGCCTCAGCCACTGTTAGGTAATTGGATGGTTACGCTCCCTGCCTTGGTTGTTCAGCTCCAGCCTTCAGACAACACCAAGGCCTGGATCTGAGGTTCCTCTCCAAGGTTACAGTATTGAAACTCAGGCCAGCAAAAGCTCCTTGCCATGTTCTACCACTGCTAGGCACAATTCTTTTTAATTTGAACTGGATCCGTGACCTAGCTCTCAGACAACAGAACTGCCTGTTAGCACCTGTTCCTGCCCCCTTCACTATGTCAGGCACCTTTGGGCTAGATCTATAACCTCTGTTTTACTTAGTACGCTCTCCCAGGATCTCATTTAGCGTCCCTCTGCTGTATGATTCCACTTGGTGCCCTCTTAGCTAGACTTAATCCTCAGTGTCTGCAGACTTCTGTCTGTCTCCTTGAGCCAACCTGGCATCTAAGTTATCACTGATTCTATTCCTGAAGTCTTGTAATATTTATAGACAAGTTCCATTCATGTTTTAACTAAGGATAATAATAGAGGTGTGTCACTTGCCTTATAGAAAAGAAGCAGTACAGAGAATCTTACATCAGTGACAACCTAGACCTCGACATGGATCACTTGGAGAAAAGATCCCAGGCAAGCGGGAGCAGTACAGGCAGCATGAAGCACAAGCGCTTCTCTCGCCATTCTGCCACCAGCCACAGCAGCTCCCAAACATCAGGCATTGAGACTGATGCCAAAATAAGGGACATGGGGCCAGAAGACAGCTTCTTAGGCAGTACTATCTACCACAGACTAAAAACCTGCAGCTCCGTGACCAGCCAAGACAGCTCCCGTACCTCTGGGGTGGAAAGTGGTGGGAAGGACAGGCTGGAGGATGACTCACAGGATGATGGTAATTTACTCTAACGGACCAGCTAGCTAGCATTATTTTTACTTCACTGTCTTTCTACTTTGTGTTTCCTAGTTTTGCTGAATAATTGGTACTCCCAATATTTGTAGATGTGCCAAATAGACTAGCACAGTGACTCTCTCTCCCTATAACGCATGGCTATGAACAGAACTTCCTTCAAGCTGTGATAGCTGTATTTTTTTTAAATTTGGAGTTTTCTAATTATGAGTAAAAATAATGGTTAATAATTTTACATTTGTATGGGGATTTATAATTTACAAAGCACTTTCACACAGCTATCTAATCATAATACCTAGGCATCACTGACCTTCATAACAGTCTCTTAGAATGCAGAAAGTGTTGCTCTAGAAAAGATGATCCTCACAACAGCCTTATAGCAGGTAGGGCAAATAGTGTCAGTCCTGTTTTGTGTTATGAAAAAACTTAGGAAGGACTTCTAGGCAAGGCTTGGTAGTAGATTTAGGAGTTAAGCAGCTATTTGTTCTGGTAGTTTGTTAGTTAGACAAATTACCTAAAACATTTGTACCTTCATTTCTTTTTCTGTCAAATGAACATGATAACACCGATATAGAGGAGGACTTAATGTTTAAATGAGTCATAGTTTTCATAAAATATACAGAGAGTTTGTGGAAACTAATGTGTACAAATGAGAATAGCTATAATTACTTAAATTCTACTGAGAATCAGATTGAAAATTTTCCTTTCAAGTCTAATTTATGACTTTTCTCAATGTGTATGTGGCGTTTTCCTGCACTAGCACCCATACCATGTGAAGTAAATGTTATTTTCCTCTTCTGCATCAGAAATAGAAATGTTGGTTGATGACCCCAGAGACCTAGAGCAAATAAACGAAGAGGCTGTAGAGGTCAGCCCAGACATGTGTATCTACATCACTGAGGACATGCTGATGTCACAGAAGCTTAACGGCTATTCAGGTAACTGTCATGGGAAAATTCTTCACATTGTTCTCAACTTACTGCTTACTCTGGAAACAGAAGAAAGTGTCCTAGAAATATAAATAGGGAACATTTTTAACCACCCGTATATTTCAGAACAGTCAGCTGGAACATGAGGCACCAGGAATAAAGCACATAATTGATACCACCATGTATTTTCAGTGTATTTGGTATAAGGAGGTATAAAATGAAGAGCTAGGAACTTTATTTTAGAATAAGTTTTTGGGTTTGTTTTTTTTTTTTTTTTTGTCCAATACTTTAAAAATCAGTCAACCAACAGCTGTTCCTGGACTAGGTCCTGGAATTATAGACTTCTTCTTTACATATTTTGAGTTTTATACATTGTAAGGAAACAATAGTATTTTAGAATTGGGCCTTAGAGTCCAACCCCTTACTTTATAGTTGAAACTTAAGTCAAATGAGTTGGCAGTTATACAGTGCATCATAATGGTAAACTTAAGTAGAACAACCTACATTTTCCATTCTCATGTTCTTTATTTTAGCTTTGAGGAATTTTTCTCTCCTACAAGCTTTTCATATTAAATCTAGTATAGTCATTTTATCTCCCTTTTTTTCAAACATACTCTCAGACCCAAAAATGATTAGCATATTTTTTTCTTTTCAACAAGCAATCTTAAATTATTTGCTGTATCTCATCAGTAATTTTCTGGCACTTCAAGATAAGTCTTTAAAAAGAGTGCTGTCAAAGTTGAATTGGCTGTTATGCCATTTATGTCTCCTTCTGACAAAGAAAGCTCTTCTATTGTCCACAAAGCCATATTTTATAACTTCACAAGACTGCATGTAACCTTTGAATTGATCCTTTTCACTAGGCTAACAAAGAAGAACTAGGCTATCATGGTTTATGAAGAACAACTAGGAAATATTTATTATTGGATGTCACTAGATTTGACCAACAGAGAAGCATCAAACTGTCATCTACACCAATTTTAATTCCTGTACTAAGCTATACTGCTTATATTTCCCCAACCGAATATGGCATTGAGTTTTCTCCTTTAAGGAACATTTTGAACAGTTGAAGCAGTAGCACTTCTTTCTCCTGTATTTAAGGTTATTGTAGTTTTGCTTAGTCTTCTACACAAATGGATTTCCTAGAGCCTAGTCTGTGACTTTTAACAAAACATTTGCTCTGTGGTAGATCATATATATGAGTCCATGAAGATGCAGCCAACATTTAATTTTCTTATGAAAGGCAAGTATACTTTTGGATATATGGTTTCTTCATGCTTCACTCACTGTGAAAATAATTATTGTAGAAATACAGCAGTTAGACATTCTGTTTCTGAACACAAGCTTCTTAGAACTTCTGGGCTTATTAATCATTTAGTGTTGGATGATGAAAAATGAAAAACATTTCTAAAAGGACCCAAACGTATATCATTTAAGTAAACATCATATTAACGAAGATTCTTCATCCAGAATTAAAATGTACCTTTCTTTAAAACTTACTGGTGACAAGTTATGTGACTAGAAAGATGGTAGATTAATCACTTTCTTTCTTCAAATGTCCTCAACTTTTAGCCTTCCCAGAAAGGAATCATGAAGCAAATTTATAGCTAGCCAAATCTGCAGAAACTAGAAGGTAAAAAAAAAATCTTAGTAATCACCACTAGAGAACTCCAACACTTAAAGTACTCACTGCCACTCCTCCACCATCCTCAATTCATCTATAGCAGGTGTACGTACAAGCTAACTTTCAGGCTTGTGCCAGGACTAACCCTAAAACAGGAACCCCTGTTGCTGCAATAACTTGTCCAGAAAGGTATCTTCTACCTTACCCTCAATACCCAAGAAGCAGCAGATACTCTCTCCAGCCATCTAAAGTAAAACACTAGAAAATCAGGAAAGGTTATCAGCGTGGGCAGCTGTGTCCAGCCTGAAAAAAGGGGACTAAAACCTGGCTTGGAGTCAGTCCTAGCCTCTAAATTTACTTAGAACGGGGACCTAAACCAGCAAACTTGATATCCCGCAATGAAAGGAGGCTTACAGGCTAACTTTGGAGTTCTGTGCACCAGCAAGGTGGAAAAAGAGGGAGGGGACTTTGGAGTGAATATAGTTCAGAATTAAGAGCTTTCACTGCAGAATTTTAAAATTTGACACCCAAAAATACTGAAATAAAACTTGAATAAGAAGCAAAAAACTTTAAAAGAACACTTGAATTTTATACAAGCCAAAATGATTGATATTGAAGGCAAGATGCTCTGAGATAACTATAGGCCTTCCAAAAGAACATGTCAAATCTAAAATTAAATAATGCAAGATATAAGAGAACTCTGTAGAATTTCTGAATGTTACCAAAGCATACACATAAACCACCACCAGAAAAAAAGTCCTGCACTTCAAACTCCAGGACACATAGTGGTTAAATTTAATAAATTCAATGACAAACTGATTTTTGAAAGTAGGCTGATGGCCAAGATGGCAGAATAGAGGATGCAGCCCATCCAAACTCTCCCAACATTCCCCTCCAAAGACCTATAAAATAACACCTTAAGGGAGAGGATTCTGGGAAGATGGCTGAGTAGGTCAGAAAATTTCAAGCTCTCAAGATTTTCCTCCACAGAAGAGATAAAATAGCACCTCTGGGCAAACAGAGTGGGAAAACAAATAAGAGTATGCAGAATAGGGGTTCTCTTTGGACAAACAGAAGACCTGAAGAAAAATCCCAGGACAGGATTTCCTCCACATGAAGAGTAAATGCCTCCAGTCTAGGTAGGTCTGCTTAAACAATAAGCGGCAAGCTGCCTCGGGCCTGCCACAGGAACTTTTACCCCGGGACAGTGACCGGACTTGGGCATCTCACCTGGGGAAGATCTAGGGAACCTCTGCTTACAAGGAACGCCACAACCAACTTTGCTGTGGAGAGTGGCAGGGGCAAGAAGGAACCAGCACGCATCTGGTGAGTGCAGAAGCAGTGGGGCAGAAAGCCAGTGGCTGTGTGCACTTACAGGAGGTCTGATTTGTGTTAGAGGTCAGAGAGAAGAATTGAAGGGAATCAGAAGCCAGAGGCGCCATCCCCCAAACCCCAGGACTAGAGTAAATTATTACCAAAAAAAGTGCACAGGCAAAGGAGAAAGAATCCAACCATAAAGAGCTACTATGGGAATAGAGAAGACCAGGGTTTGTCTTCAGAGGAGGGTACTGAAGCAAAGAAACCCTCTTCTACTCCAAAGAGTAATGTCAAATGGTCACCTGCCAAAGAGTTCATTGAAGAACTTAAAGACTTTAAAAATCAAATGAGATAATTCTTTTCCACAACTTGACTAGTGTATAAATTAATTCAATGCGAAGTTATACATGGTAGTTATATGAGATTCCATGCCGTCTTGGGGAGGGAGGGGGAGGGAGGGGAGAAAATCTGGATCTCAAAATTATGTAGAACCGTGTGCTGTAAACTAAAAATAAAAAAAATTAATTAAAAATAAAAAAAAAGAAATTTAAAAAAAAATCAAATGAGAGAGATGGAGGAAAAATTAAAAAGAAAAATAAGAATAATACAAGAAAAACAAGAAGATTATGACAAAAAAGTTAGCCACTTAGAAAAGGAGATCCAGAATCTTGAGAAAATGACTCCTTGAAAATCAGAATTGGACAAGGACAAGCCAGCACAGTTATGAGAGATGAAGAGGTAAATATCTATATATATCTATATATATATATCTATATATATATCTATATATATATATATATATATATATATATATATATATGAAATGAAAAAATAGAATGTGAAACAAGAAAAATTGGAGTACCTGAAAGTTCTGATCAAAAAAAAAAATCTTGGTACAATAATACAAGCAATAATTAAACAAAATTGTCCTGAAGCATTAGAACAAAAGGGGAGGGGCAGCTAGGTGGCGCAGTGAGTAGAGCACCAGCCCTGGAGTCAGGAGGACCTGAGTTCAAATCCAGCCTCAGACACTTGACATATGTACTAGCTGTGTGACCTTGGGCAAGTCACTTAACCCCAACTGCCCTGCCAAAAAGCCAAAAAAAAAAAAAACCCAAAAGGGAAAAGCAGAAATAGAAAAAATCCACTGATTATCATCTGAAAGAGATCCTATGAGGAAAACTCACTGAATTATTAATAGTTAAACATAAGAATAATTGGACTACCTGAAAGTTCTGATCAAAAAGGGAATCTTGGTACAATAATACAAGAAATAATTAAACAAAATTGTCCTGAAGCATTAGAACAAAAGGGGAAAGTAGAAATAGAAAAAATCCACCGATTATCACCTGAAAGAGATCCTATGAGGAAAACTAACTGAAATATTAATAGTTAAATTCCAAAAGCCCCAGATCAAGGACAAAATATTCCGAGCCACAAGAAAAAACAATTTACCAATGATGATACCACAGTTAGACTCTCACAAGACCTAGCATTGGAAACACTAAAAGATTGTGGGTCTTGGAACACTATATATCAAAGAGCAAAAGGACGGCCTCTGGCCAAAAATATCATACCCAGCAAAGCTAAGTATAATTTTGAATGGAAAAAAATGGACATTTGATCAACTGTCAGACTTTCAGAAAAAACTACAACAACAAAACCCTGAACTCAATAGAAGATTTGACATACAGGAGCCAAGAGAGATAAGGTACATGGATAGAATGTTTACTTTTTATAAAGTATGGAAAATGTAAAAGCTATGTCTAAGACTGTTAGTAGTAAGGTAACTTGTAAGCTTATATGTGTATACATATGTCAGTACTTATATCTAAAAATGTATCCATGCTCAACTATAGCCTTGGGGTGGAGGGTAGCAGGGAAGAAGGGGGGAAAAAAGAAGAAAGTAAAAGGTGTACAACAGAGAACAAAAGAAAACCTACAAGGAAGCAAAGATAGACAGCTTTCAGCATAGCATATAGTATTTAATATATGTAGGCTTTCTTGAAATGATATAGTTTGAATCTTCTCCTTTGTTCTGCTGTACATATGACTTTTTTTAATTTTATATTTGTTTTATATTGTGTTTTTTCTTCTCTTATTATGTATTTAAATATTATTATTTGTCTAAAATAAAAATGGGAGCAGGTAGGTGGCACAGTGAATAGAGCACCGGCCTTGGAGTCAGGACCTGGGTTCAAATCTGGCCTCAGATATTTGACACTTACTAGCTGTGTGACCTTGGGCGATTGCTTTGCCTTCCCCCAAGGGAAATCAGATTTTAGGATGTTAGTACCAACAAAAGGTTAGAGTGTACATTTTTCCAACCTAAGACAACTTAGGAGGTCAGCAGGAAAGATCTGTGACACTGGGATAGGAGCCACCTAAAGCACATTCACCAGCATCACCAGGGGTGGGCCTTTGAAGTTGGAGAGGCAGCAGCATCATCAGCAGCTCTCAACCCAGAGATTGTCAGAAAGAGATTATAGAGGACCTTTTGCAGGTACTGAATGCAGCTGGTGCTGATTAGCTGATTAGCAGACCCACATGCAGTTCCGGGTCACAGTTCCAGGACAGAGAAGGGCACTTGTGGTTGGTCACAAGTGAGCAGGAGCCCTGATCACAGTCCCATTGCCAAGGGGAGCACCGGCACTTGTGGCTACAAGATTAATGACCACATCTCTCCCTGGATCCAAAAACTTGCAGACATCCAAAACTAACTCTGAAGATACACAATAAAGCCTAAGTCTTGAGATAGTGCCTCTCCATCCCCAGGTGAGCAGAGCCCAACCTTAACATAAAATTCAGTGTCAAGAAATAGACTGGAAAAATGAGCAAACAGCAAAAATAGATTTTGACCATAAAAACCTACTACAATGGCAGGAAAGACCAAGATGTAAACTCGGAAGAAAACAGCTACAAGTAAAGCCTCAAAGAAAAAGGCTAATTGGGCCCAAGGCCGGCAAGAATTCTTGGAAGAGTTAAGGAAAGAGATAAAGAATGGTGTGGGAAAAATTGGGAAAAGAAATAAGAGTGATGCAAGAAAATTGTGAAAAGAGAATTAACAGCTTGGTTTAAGAGGCACCAAAAAAAATACTGAAGAAAACATCTCAAAAAACAGAATTAGCCTAATGGTAAAACAGGCACAAAAATTCAGTGAAGAAAATAATTCCTTAAAAAGCAGAATTGCACGTAGGGAGGAGGAGAGGAAGGGAAACCACAGTTACGTTATAATCTCTCCACCGGTCAGCTGAGCCCGCTTGCCAAAGAAGATGGAAAATAACTGTTGTGCTTCGTTACTCTGTGAGCTCCTCAAGGTCAGGATGGCCGCCTTCCGCCTCTTTGTCTGTCCCGGCTCAGCTTCATAATAGACACTTAAGTGTTATTTTGAATTGAATTACTGAATTTATTTGAATTCATCGGTTATCTTACCTGAGCCTCGTTGCTGTGTAACACTATAGAAGGATTCCACCTTGAGACTGAACCCCTAGGGAGGAGATAACTCACCTGAGCTCACCGCTTGATTCACTCTCACCTAGCCCGTCGTACCCTCACCATTCAATTGTTCTGAACCCCGGATGCTCCTCCCTTATCTCCAAAATTATCCAACCCTTCCACCATTTTCTCTTAATGCTTAATCCGTAGGTAACATTTACTTTCATCTTAATTTCCTTTCCTTTTCCTTCCATCTTTTTGCATTCACTTAGACACCGTCCTCTTCTCTTAAATCTCTCGCTCCCTCATTCTGTTTCTGAGCTTGTCTTGCCAAGCCTCAGCTCTGGATTATTCCCACCATGCCCTGCTTTTGCTTCTGCCTCGCACAGGGTGCTCAAGAATGCTAGAGGAAAAATATCAAACTCGTGGTTCCTGGATCCGCTACAAATTTGTTAGATAATTTCAACCGGACCCTTCCTGCAGCAAGGTATTCCTCCCTAGTTGTCCCATTCAACGCAGTGGCTTTTCCAAACCTTTAAATCCTTCCTAGAACTTCCCATAGTTTCCCTTCCTCCTACCCTCAGCTGAGAGCCTTGTCTCATTTCACTGGAAAAAATTGAGGCCAGTTGCCAAGAGTTTCTTCTCATCCCCTCTTCCTCAGCTCATATGTCTCAAATACCTTCTGCTACTATCTTCTCCTTCACCCCATCTCACAATGAAATGGCCCTTCTTGCTAAAGTAAATCTCTGTATATGCACAAGTGATCACTTTCCATTCCATCTATATCAGTAAGGCAAGATTCATGACCTGGAGGATGACCGTGAACATGCCCATGTGGTTCAGAATCGCAAAGTATGAAAAACTCTTTAGGTAGAAGGCAGAGGAAGTATAACATTTATTTAGGAACCAAAGAATCGGATCCCAGAACCAGTAATTCCAGTTCGATATAGCTGTAATTGTATTCCAAAACCAGTAAGCCCATGTCAGTGTAGCAACAAGGAGATTAAAACACAGTATTACACCAAAGAGCCAAGTCTTCCTGTAACCTTCCCCCCTGCTGGGGCCTTCCCATAAACAGTCACTCATGAATCCTAGCTGTTTACTTGTCTGTGTCCTCTCCCCCCTCTGTCCTCTGGTCTGCAGCTCTTTCCCCCAAAACCTTCCTCACTTCCCAGCTTCCCTATTAATGGTGAGGTCACCAGATCCTTCCAGTTACCCAAGCTCACAACCTACATGTCAACCAAGACTTCTCACACTCTCTCACCTTCTATATCCAGTCTGTTGCTCAGATACTGCTACTATTTTGATGCTAGTCTCCATTACCTTATATCTGGACTACTGCATTAATCTCCTGCTTGGTTTCTCTGACACAAGTTTTCTTCCTACTCCAGTACGTCTTTCATTCATTTGTCAAAGTAATCTTCCTAAAGCAGAAATCTGACCGTGCTACCCTATTCTGTTATCTCTAGGATAACATGTAAATTTCTCTGCTTGACTTTTAAGGTCTTTGTAATCTATCCCCTTCCTACCTTACTTTTTTTTTCTTAAACTTAGATGCCTAGTATATACTCTGTGATCCGGTGACACTCCTTATTCCTAACTCCTCTGTCTCTTTATTCCATGCATCTTCACTGATTATGCCATGCCTGAAATTCCCTCTTTGTCTCTGCTTGGCTTCATTCAAATCTCAGCTGAAATCCCACCTTCTGTAAAAAGCTTTTTTTGTCCCCCTTAATATTAGAGCCTTCTTTCCCAGAATCCTTATCGTGTGTGTGTGTGTGTGTGTGTGTGTGTGTGTGTGTGGTTCGTACACCATTGTTTGCATGTTGTCTCTGCCTTTAGAATGTAAATTCCTTAAGCAAAGTAAGCCTTCAAGGTTCTCTTTCTTTTCTTCGTATCCCCAACACTTATCATCATGCCTGGCACATAGTAAGTGCACTGTCCACGATGCTTGTTGAATTGACTTAATGCTTCTGAGCCAAGAAAAGGGAGAGAATTCGAAGGAAGGGGGGCAATGACTAAAGGAGAGGCCTTGTCCCGAGTCAGAACCAGATGGTAGAGAGAGTTAAGATCTGGAGTGTATCAACCATTCCTACCGGGGGGAGGTGGGGTGCAGGTGGGATATTGAATACATCTCAAAGACCCAAAACTATTTTTTTTGTGGGAGGTACTTTTTGCTTCTTTTTTATTTCTACACCAATCATTTCTAATTCCACAGCTATTGCTATTCAACTCCTTTGTAACAGAAAAAAATTAAGCAAAACCAACCAGTGGAGTGACCTACTCGGCTAGCATATATGCCTCATTCTACATTTATAGTCCCCCTTACCTGAGAGAAAGAAGATATGTGTCATCATATGTTCTCCAAGACCAAGATTTGTTATACTTCATTAGAGTTGGGCAGCCTTTCTGTTACTATTTTGTCTGTTATTATAGTCAATTTGTGTAATGTTCTGCTTTTTCTTGTTTACCTGTACAACGTTTCCATGTTTTTCTGAATATCTTAGTTGTCCATTGCATTCCTATACCACAATTTGTTTATTCATTCCCCAGTCAAGAAGTACCCACCTCATTTCCATTTTTTATGGCAAACTGCTTCAAAATTTATCAATGAATATTTTGCTTTCAGACTATTCCCTTTCTCCTGGTTTTGAAAAGTATAGGGACTGGTGTCCGTGAAGCTGTGACTTATGAAATTTTGAATATCAGTGGGACAGTCCCACTAACAAAAAAATTAAGAGAGGAATACACTACTGATAATAATGATGGTGGTAGTTTTGAGTTTTTGAGGCTATTTTTCACAAACACATGTATAGTTATGCTTAATAGTTTATTAAGATGTGTTAAAGTATCCTTATGTACTCTTTTTATTTTGTTATTAATTTTGCAATAAATATCCTAATTTATATAGAGGGTTGTTAATAGTTTGAATTCTAAACCTTTCCCTGTACTGCTTATCTCCCAGCAACCTTCAGATTCTCTTAGCATTGCTTTGCCTTACCCCAACTCTAAAATTGGTGATTATTTCTTGTCTCATTTAAAATATTCGCCATCTATTTTGTAGGTTTGTCTTTCAAGGAAAATGCATGTTGAGTAAGTTGGAGAACTTCATTGTTCTTTGTATTTTCTCATTCAGGACTAATTGTAAAAGAAATCAGTTCTTCCACATCTAGCTCTTCAGAAACAGTTGTCAAACTCCATGGCCAAAGCACTGACTCTCTCCCACAGGTATGTGATCAATTATTTTTTTTTCTAATTACATGTAAAAATAGTTTTCAACATTCACTTTTATAAGATTTTGAGTTCAAATTTGTTCTCCCTCTCTCCCTCTTCTCCCCCCTACCCAAGATAGCAAACAATCTGATATAGGCTATACATGTACAATTATATTAAATATATTTCCACATGAGTCATGTTGTGAAAGAAGAACCTGAACAAAAGGGAAAAACCTTGAGAAAGAAGAGACAAAAAAAATTAGTATGCTTCACTCTGCATTCAGACTCCATAGTTCTTTCTTTGGATGTGGACAGCATTTGCCATCATGAGTTTTTTGGAATTCTCTTAGATCATTGTATTGCTGAGAAGACCTAAGATTATTATAGTTAATTATTGCACAATGTTGCCGTTACTGTGTACAGTGTTCTGGTTCTGCTCCCTTCACTCAGCATCTGTTCATTCAAGTTTTTCTGAAATCTGCCTGCTCTTCATTTCTTATAGCACAATAGTATTCCATTACATTCATATACTACAGTTTGTTCAGCTATTCCCCAGTTGATGGGCATCTGCTCAGTTTCCAACTCTTTGCCACCACGAAAAGAGCTGCTATAAATATTTTTGTATGTGTGGGTCCTTTTCCCTTTTTTATGATCTCTTTGGGATCTGTTTATGATCTCTTTGTATTGCTGGATCAAAGGGTATGCACAGTTTGGTTGCCCTTTGGGCATAGTTCCAAATTGCTCTCCAGAATGGTTGGATCAGTTTACAACTCCAACAACAGTGCTTCAATTTTCCCACATCTTCTCCAACATTTATCGTTTTCCTTTTCTGTCATATTAGCCAACATGATAGGTGTGAGGTGGTACCTCAGAGTTGTTTTAATTTGCATTTCTCTAATCAGTAGTGATTTAGAGCATTTTTTTAATTTAAATTTATTTATTTAACATATTTGGTTTTCAGCATTGATTTTCACAACAGTTTGAATTACAAATTTTCTCCCCATTTCTACCCTCCCCCCCCACTCCAAGATGGCTTATATTCTGGTTGCCCTGTTCCCCAGTCAGCCCTCCCCTCTATCAGCCCCCTCCCCTCTCATCCCCTTTTCCCTTCCTTTCTTATAGGGCAAGATAAATTTCTATGCCCCATTGCCTGTGTATCTTATTTTTTAGTTGCATGCAAAAACTTTTTTTGTTTTTGAACATCTGATTTTAAAACTTTGAGTTCCAAATTCTCTCCCCTCTTCCCTTCCCACCCACCCTCCCTAAGAAGTCGAGCAATTCAACCTAGGCCACACATGTATCATTATGTATAACCCTTCCACAATACTCATGTTGTGAAAGGCTAACTACATTTTGCTCCTTCCCAACCCATCCTGCTTTATTGAATTTTCTCCCTTGACCCTGTCCCCTTTCCGAAGTGTTTGTTTTGATTACCTCCACCCCCATCTGCCCTCCCCTCCATCATCCCCCCCCCTTTTATTTTTTTTTTATCTTCCTCCCTCTTCTTTCCTGTGGGGTAAGATACCCAACTGAGTATGTATGGTATTCCCCCTCAGGCCAAATCTGATGAGAGCAAGGTTCACTCATTCCCCCCTCACCTGCCCTCTCCCCTCCTCCCACAGAACTGCTTCCTCTTGCCACCTTTATGTGAGATAATCCACCCCATTCTATCTCTCCCTATCTCCCTCTCTCAGTATGTTGCTCTCTCATCCCTTAATTTCATTTTATTTCTTTTAGATATCTTCCCTTCATCTTCAACTCACCCTGTGTCTGCTCTCTCTCTTTTACATATATATATAAACACATATATATACACATACATACACATTCACTTGTATAGATACATAAACATATATATGCATATTCCCTTCAACTACCCTAATACTGAGGTCTCATGAATCATACACATCATCTTTCCATGTAGGAATGTAAACAAAACAGTTCAACTTTAGTAAGTCCCTTGCAATTTCCGTTTCTTGATTACCTTTTCATGCTTCTCTTGATTCTTGTGTTTGAAAGTCAAATTTTCTATTCAGTTCTGGTCTTTTCACTGAGAAAGCTTGAAAGTCCTCTATTTTATTGAAAATCCATATTTTGCCTTGGAGCATGATACTCAGTTTTGCTGGGTAGGTGATTCTAGGTTTTAATCCTAGCTCCATTGACCTCCGGAATATCGCATTCCAGGCCCTTCGATCTCTTAATGTAGAAGCTGACAGATCTTTGGTTATTCTGATTGTGTTTCCACAATACTCAAATTGTTTCTTTCTGGCTGCTTGCAGTATTTTCTCCTTGATCTGGGAGCTCTGGAATTTGGTGACAATATTCCTAGGAGATTTCTTTTTGGGATCTATTTGAGGAGGTGATCGATGGATTCTTTCAATTTCTATTTTGCCCTGTGGTAGAGCATTTTTTTATATGACTATAAATAGCTTTAATTTCTTCATCTGAAAACTGCCTGTTTATATCCTTTGACCATTTATCAATTGGGGAATGACTTATACTCTTAAAAAATTTGACTCAGCTCTTAGTATATTTTAGAAATGAGGCCTTTATCAGAAACACTTGCTATAAAAGTTTTTTCCCAGCTTTCTCTTCTAATCTTGAAATTGGCATTGTTGGCACAAAAATTTAATATAATGTGATCAAAATTAATGTGATCAGTTAATAATTATACAGTAGGTCCTCAAAGTATAGCAACTAAGTAAAATACTCCCCAAAAAACTGATCTTACACTTTCTGTTTTTCCGTTTGGAGTGTTTCATTCTTTATTTTCTTTGAGATTTTTTTACTTGAAATGCCTGTTTGTCCTCTGATTCTCATATTGTCCATATCAGAGGGAAGAAATCTGTGGCAATTTAAAACCACAATAACTGCATATTAGTATAAAATGTCTTACTGATTCTGAGACCTTGCTTGAAGCTGTGTCGGCAACACTTGAATTTCTTGCCTAGTTAATTTTTTTTTTTATTCCAACAACACTGACATTCCTATCAATTATGATCCTTGCCTGGTAAAGCACTTGAGCACTTGAGCTTGTTGGTTCATATAATTGGTCTACTCAGGCCACAATTCTGTCTCTGGAGAAAGTATGAAGGGATATCTTATGTCCTGACATTTGTTGTCCTTTATTAGATCAAAGAGCAAATCTAGAGACTGTCTTCTAAACAATTCATTTTCCCTAGACAACCTATTTTAAAACTATTTTTATCTCATTTATTTATTTGATTATGTAGTTATTTGAATTAATGACATCTGTAAGATTCATTCAGTATCTGCTAGATATAATCTTTATTCTAATCACCACTTCTTTCTGTTTTTGAGAGGTGACCCCATTGTTTTTAATCAGTGTTCACACTTGTCATTTTCTAAGATTCCATTTTATCTCTATCATATTTTTGTATTTACAGAGTATAAATCATTAAACCTTTTGTATCAGATGTCTTATAATTGTTATAATCTGTGGATTTTTTTTGCAGGCTATCTGTCGAAAACCAAAGACTTCCAGTGATCGACATAGCTTGAGTCTGGATGATATCAGACTTTACCAAAAAGACTTCTTGCAGATAGCGGGTCTGTGTCAGGACACTGCTCAGAGTTACACTTTTGGATGTGGTCATGAACTGGATGAAGAAGGCCTTTATTGTAATAGCTGCTTGGCTCAGCAATGTATTAACATACAAGATACTTTCCCAGTAAAAAGAACAAGCAAATATTTCTCTTTGGATCTCACCCATGATGAAATACCAGAATTTGTGGTTTAAAACAACATGAGTACAGCAGGAATACTGCTTCGAGAGAGATTATTCAAGTTGATTCTTCTTGTTTTAAGGGTTCCTTATGCCGTATTTCTCCTGCTTACTCTCTCATACATTCCCTCCACCCTCTCCCACTATATAGAGTTTTCTTCCTAATGATGTCAATGCATATCAAATATTTGTAAAGATTGCACTTTAAGTACTGCCCGCTCTGCAGTTCATGGCAGCACCAAAATTGTGCAGAATGGCTTGAGGTCTTCTCAGTTTGCACTGCTCACCTGGAAAGAAACTCTGTTTCAACTTTACATCTAGAACATTAGCATTTTTTTTTCAGTTCCCATAAGCTCATACACTTGTCTTGTTAAGATACCATTGGCTTTTGTGTAAACGTTGCCATTCTATTGTGGCTTCTGCCTTCTTAATATAGGTACTAGAGAGAGGAGTGGTTCTGGCAAACCAAAGATCTGTAAATATTATAGATATTTGTATCCAAAAGACACAAATTAAACAATGTCTAGTGGCCTTCTATGTATGTAGTTATACCTTGTGAAACAAATTGCAGTAGACAGATTTCTATTTAGTGACATACAATCATATCTCTCCAGAAATATTCCAGAACTGATTTGAGAACTTACTCAAAAAATGAGCTTTTTGCTCAAATCCTAACATGTTTTGTGATGTTTACAAATCAAATTTCTGTTAAAAAAATAGGAAAAAACCGCTAAAGTATATGTTTCTTTTTTGTTAAATGAACAGTGACAGGTCATTCTGATGCCATAATGTTTGTTCAAAGTATTTTTAAAATATGCATATGTTATACATATATAAATATATAGGCTTGTGTGTGTTTATATGTGTATGGAACTTAACATTTTTTTTTTCACTTAACAAATAATCAACATCTGTCTCTTTTTGTTATGTTACTTAGAAACAGTAAGTTTTCTAAGCTTTAACTTATGTAGTTTGGGACAATTAGATTGCACAAGCACAATTTTTCTGTTGTCCCTTTTCATATAGAAAGCCATTTTCCTGTATTTTTGAAATTTCTTACCAAGGAGAAGACCTGTAATAGGGAGAATGTTATTCTTACCATTAGCTTAGAGCAAATTTCAAAACCAACCACTAAGCCATTATCATGATAAAGTAAAAGCAAGTCAGTATAATTGTGAACTTGCCTCTTTCAAGTAAGGTGAAGATGTTGCTGAAACAGTGGCAGAGACCTTCATAGCACAATGCCTTTTTATTGAAATATTTTTAAATTAATAGCTTAATATTCTTGCAGTCCTATTTTACCATATTTTGATATGTCATTTTATATCATGTTTTCTTTTAAAATACATTTATCTATATTCAAATATATAATTTTATATAGAAGTGTGATATTTTTATATAAATGATGTTGTAAGATAAAAAGTAGAGTTGGAGTACAGCAAAACTTTTTTGTATGACCCTGGCATGGGAAGCAGTATTACAGAACACTATATGGAAGTACTCCAGCATTGTCGCACCTCATGTATTTGTGATCCTTGAGGTTTTGCAAGCACATATGGTCAATTTATGTATAGCTTGCAAACTTGTCAAATTATTTTAATTGACAGCTTAAAAGCGGAAAATGCTCTGTATTCATGAAAATATTTGTTCTTATTCAAATGCATTAATTAACCAAAGTTTCAGATATCCAGATTTGCAAAAGTATCTGATCAAGTGGCAGTGTGCAATATGAAAACATTAGCTAATATATGTTTTTCATATGTCATTAAACAACTTATTTTTTCCATAAAGAAGGCTTATGAAATAAACATAGCAAAGCTAAAGTTCTAAAGGATATTATATGGCAAATTCCATTAACACTTGATATTTGTTCAGACATGTAAAAAATTCATAGCAAGTGATAAAAAGAGTAGCTTATGCTTTGCATTCTCTAACCTTTGGTTAGCATCAAGTGTTTACTTATGTTTCCAACCTCATTTATTTGGCTCAACTTCTTTCCAGTTGATTTTATAAGTGGTTTTCTTATGCTTGTGTTAATAATGACACAAAGAAAAACTTTTGCTTTTCATTTCTCTAGTCTAGTTGTTGGCAAACACCACTGTTGCAAGGAAAATGGCATGTGGAAAACCCAACTTGAATATTCTATGTTTTTTGCATTTGAAAATTGTGGTTTCAAAAGTGTAAAACTGTTATTTATACTGCATCTGATTTTTTAAAAACTCATAATTGGTCAGTATACAGATTTGGTTTATATTGCCTTTTTATATGGACAACATATGTTGGCAACAATGAACTTAATGCCTAATCAAGTTGTAAATAATCCTTTCTGTGAAAGGATCATCATACCAAGATGATAACGTAATTGAATTATTTTGTAACAAAGTTTGTTGTGTGCCTTTCATGATATTATTAGAAATTCAATAAAATATATTTGTTTGCATTTAGAGCCTCTTTCTCCTGGAGCTCAGTTAAGCAAAGACCACAGAAAGATTCTAGGCAGTTATTTTGACCGTACTTTGTAAAAGAAATCATACGACAGAACCCTTTTGTTTGTACTCTGATTAATGCAGCCAGAGAATTCATGTGCTTCATTCTAGCCTGGAAGAAAATCCCAAACTGAATGTTCTGTAGACATCTCAAATTCAACATGTCCAAAACAGAACTCATAATCTTTTCTCCAAAATCTTCTCCTCTTCCAAATATCCCTATTAGCATCAATGCCACCACTGTCCTTCCATTCACCCCAGGTTCACAATCTCAATGTCTTCTTCCATTCCTCACTTTCACTCACCCCACATAGGTGCCAGATTTTGTCATTTTACCTTCACATGATCTCTCATACATCCACTCCTCTCTGTTCACACAATCACTACTTTAGTTCCATACCCTCACCACCTCTTACCTGGAATATTACAAAGAAGTAGTATTCTAACGGGTCTCCTGTCCTCAACTCCAAATCCATCCAAAGTTATTTTTCTAAAGCATAGGTCTGATCATGTCACCCTCCTCTCCCTCCTCAGTAAACTAAAGTGGCTTCCTATTGTCTCCATAATCATATATAAACTCCTTTGTAACTGAACCCCTTCCACCTCATCGGTCTTGTCATACTTTACTCTCTTCCAAACACTCCACATCCCAGCAACACTCACCTACTTGGAGTTACTCAGACACCACTGCATCTCCCATCCATGCCTTCCGGCTGCCTAGTAGTATGCCTGGAAAGCTTTACCCCTCACCTCTGCCTCTTGGTTTTATTTTTGTTTTCTTCAAAACTGACCCCCAAATCCCGCCTTTTCCAGAAGATCTTTCCTGTACCCCTTCCCCACTTCTTAGCCCCAAAGTTGCTAGTTTCTTCTCCCAGATTGCCTTTCATCTACTCTGCATATACTTAATCATTTACATGTTGCTTCTCCCAATAGAATGTAAACTTTAAGGAGAAGGGACTATTTTTGCTTTTTTTTTTTGTCCCCAGTGCATAACACAGTCTGGCACATAGTAAGTACTTAAATGCTGGTTGACTGAGTTGATTATAGATTCATGAGTAAGATTAAGTTCCAGCTCTTCCACTAACTAGCTGTGTTATCACAGACAATTCTAGTAATTTCTGTGTACTTGAGTTTCTTCAAATGTAAAATGGAGATGATATTGATGTATCTCAGGACTGTTTACACGCTCAAATAGGATGGCACTTTCAGTAGTTGAAGCGATATATCCTTACCGATAAATCACTGTAGGAAGTAGCATATAGTAAAAGGGCATCTTGTACTTATCCCTTCACTGATACTTTTGGTCATGAGGACTATATAAGTTGTAATTAAAAAGAGTGGTCTGGGTCTGATCTTGGTAAGGAGGGGCAAGAGAAGTCTGGAAACAGGCCTTTTCAACTGTAGATTACTAATGTTAATTTAGTTCCCTCTCTTTACCACCTTTTTTTTTTAACACGAATAAGAGTTAAGAGAGGAAACAGAATAGGATGGGTGGAAAATCAAAAGTACCAATTATAACTATAAATGTGAAAAGAGTGAAATAGCCTATAAAATGGCAGAGGGTAGATGAATGAATCAGGAAAATAACCCAACAAAAACATTTAAAACATAATGACGCAGTTACGAGGAGTTGGGGGTAGCATCTATCGTAACTCAGGTAAATCCAGAAATGTTGGGGTGGAATGACGATCTTGGACAACTCAATAGAAAAAAAATATATATTTGCTTAAAATAGGTAAGTAAGGAAACTACATTATGAGTAAAAGGCCCTTAGACGAAATACTAACATACACATTTATGAGTATGTGTGATATATATATATATGTGTGTGTGTGTGTGTATGTGTATATATGTGATACTTAGATACATAGTGGTGTTCATGTACATATAGATGCTGAATGGCATAGCCTTAGAACAAGGAGAAACATTGTAAAACAATAATTGCTACAGCCTTCAATGTGCCCCATTCAGTCCTAGAAAGACCTAAAAGAAATACAAACAAGAAAAAAGCCAATAAACAAGAGCAACACCTAAGATATTACTAAGGTTGAGCAATCCCTCCTTTTCTTAAGGAACTACCATGTTCTAGGCAACTGGTAATACAAAATTAAAAAAAGGTCAGCCATAAATACTTACAGATACACATGTTGCAAGTATATGTGTTGTGTGTGCGTGCGCACATACATATATGTATGTAATAGACTATACAGCTCAAAATAGGTCCCTTTAAATATCTTTTTAATTGGAGGAAGATGAATATCGATTCATTCAAATATAAGTATGGCTGAGGGAAAATTCATAATCAAATAGAAGTCACAAAAATAAAATATATAATTTTGATTACATATGATTAAAAATGTGCTAACAAAATTAACCAAGATATGAAAGGAACGTTAAATAGTTAAAAATCTCTTTAAGTATCTCTAATAAGGATCTGATAGTCAAGATATATGGGGAATTAGCACAAAACCGAGAGCCATGTCCCTGTAGAGACGTTAATGGTATTTCAATAGTGCTTTAAGGTTTGCAAGGCACTTTGTAAATATCTAATTTTATCCTCACAACAACCCTGAGAAGCAGGTGGTGTTAACTTCATTTGAAGAAACAGGTTCAATGACTTGCACAACTCACACAACTATTAAGTGTTAGGTTGGATTCAAACAGCTCTTCTTGACTCAGTGTCTATTGTCTGTGCCATTTAACTGCTTAAGTATTGAAAGACATAAACAGTTCTCAAGAGAATTACTACAAACTTAGCAATCACATCAGAGATTGTTCCAAATCACTAAGTGCTCGTTGAAATAGCATTGATGGGGCAGCTAGGTGGTTCGGTGAGTAGAGCACCGGCCCTGGAGTCGGGAGGACCTGAGTTCAAATCTGGCCTCAGACACTTGACACACTAGCTGTATGACTTTGGGCAAGTCACTTAACCCCAATTGCCCTGCCTTCCCCCCTCAAAAAAAAAGAAAAAGAAGTAGCATTGATGCTACGCCCAGCAAATTTCCAAAAATTATAAACGTTGAAAGGCAGACACAGTGCCAATGGATTTATGCAACTATTCTGGAAAGTATACCAAAGGACGATCATCAATTTGGAAATAGCTAAGAACTGTGGGACACTGGTGGAGTGTCACTGGGTCATAAAATGAATATATGAATAAAGGCATGGAAAGATTTATGTGAACTGAGGGAAAATAAGGTAAGCAAAATCAGAAAAAACAATATACATGATTACTACAACAATGTATTTGGAAAGAACAATGAAGCAAAACAATGTTGAGTGATGACAAAAGAGAAGGTTTAACCTCAGAGGAGTTAGTGCTCTCTTCACTGCAATGGTGAGAGATTGTGGGTGTGGAATGCAGTTTGCTAAAGTTTGTGGGTGTGGAATGCAGTTTGCTAAAGTGCTTTTCCTTTTTCTTTTCAAATCTTATTTCAAGGGATGGATCACTGCATGAGATGGAGGAAAATGGGATATATTTAGAAATGAATGCAATTTTAAAACAAAAGGCATCATTAGAAAAAGGAAAAAAAGACTGGCATAATGTATAGAGGGCCAATCTTAGCATAGAAAAGACATAGGTTCAACCCCTAGCTCTGACATAGACTAGTTGTGTGGTGATGGAAAAGTCACTTAACATCTTATTGCCCTAGTCAATTGTAACACTATGTTACAAAACAGTTGCTGATCTGAATCACTGTAGGGAGTTTCCATACCAAGAGTTCCCCATTCTGATACCATGGCTCTGTACTACGTAGATAAATAGGCATCAATAAAACTTTTTAAATGGAGAATTATCTGAAAAGCTGTTCATTAATAATTGAAGAAATGCACATTAAAGCAAGCTATGGCGACATAGCCATCAAATTAGCAAAGATGTGTAAATCCAATGTTAGAAGTGCTATGGGCAGGCAGGCATAGCAATTCACTGCTAGTGGAAGCAGGGAGTTTGGAATTCTGCAAAAAAAAAATTCCTAAATACCCTTTGACCCAGAAATACCACATATAGGTTTATTACCCAATCCAGTCCAACAGGCATTTATCAAGTGCCTACTATGTAGTTTTTTTGCTAGGTACTGTAGCTACCAAGTCAAAAGGTGTCCTTGCCTTCAACATATTTTACTGGGGTATAGTATATGTATAAATATAAGCATTCTTATGGTAGTTTGAGGTCAGAGAGAAAACCAACCACTAAAAATATCAGGAGAGATTTTCCTCAGGGACAAACATACCATCATACATGAGCCAAGCCTGATCATTCCAAGAGATAGAGTTGAAGAGAAAGTCAGTATTGAGGTGGGGAGGGGTGTTGGGAGGAGCAGATTATGCAAAGATATGAATGAGGAAAGCAGAATGCCAAGTTTGAGGAACACCAAGTACTCTAATCTGGTGAAGATACAAAATACATGAGGCAGAAATATAGCTCACAAGGAAATTTGGAGCCCCGATTGTGAAAAGGACTTTAAGTGCTAAGCTGTGAAGTTTGTGTTTTATTTTAGAGGCAATGGGGTGCCAAGAAAGCCTCCTGATCAGGAAATGACACAGTCAGGTATGTACTCTAGGTGGATCATTATGGGAGCTATCTGGAGGATGGACTAAAGACAGAGCATACCAGGAGGTCAAATAAAAAACAGTTGTAATTATCCAATCAAGAGGTGATGAGGGCCTGAGGTATCCCAAGGAGTTTAATGACAGCAAGACACGCTGCTACATATAAAAATATTCATGGAATCATTTGTAGTAAAAAGCTAGAAACAAAATTTGTGCACAATAAATGGAATTGATTGAGCAAACTGCATGTGAATTTAATGAGGTACTGAAAGGTAGAGAATAACAAATATGAAGAATTCAAAGACACAATTAAAGTGAAGCGGATTGGTGTCTCTGCCAAAAGAATAATATATAGGACCACAACAAGGTGAACAAAGACAACACTAAAAAGCAATAAAACTCAAGTAAAATATAACGTACAATGTTAGTATTATACTCTTACAGTTTAAAGCAATGTTTAAAGCAACTTTTCTGTTAACAATTGGCACAATATGAAAGTAAAACTTTATAGTCAAAATAGAGCTTGTAGATTATGTTCTTCCTAACATCCTGTCCCTGGAAGGGCACAATGGAGGGGCAGCCCTTTACTTCCATTTTTCAGAGGACACACAGATATTCTCTATTTCCATGAGCTGGTGAAAAGTCCTTTATTTGTCTTCTGATCCGTAACTGAGTGGCCATACAAAAGGCAAAAACAGTCAAAAAGCTGTCTCTCCCCTGGTGGAGGATTGAGGAGGAAGGACTGCTCTAAGTTTCTGGGTATGAAGAGAAACACTGAGGCTTATCGCTCCATTTGAATGCATGGTGCTTGCTCAAAATAGATCACTTTTCTCTCTGTTATGTTTCTTATTTCCTGATCTTAGGTGAATAGGTATCCATGACAGAATGGACCAGTTGTGAGATTTAAAAGGTTGGAAGAACCATTAGAGGTCCAACAACTAGAGTCTGTGACAGCAGACAGCCCATTGAACCAGAACAGCACCTGTGTGCTCCAGCCAAGCAATGAATCAATGCAGCAGCCAATCCGTTATGCCCCAACCAGAAGTGAACTTAATGGGGTGAATGTCTCAAACTTTAAATCTGAGGCCATTCTCCCTAGGACCGTAGGTGACAGAGTGAGCTCCCATTTAGGAGGCCTTTTGTACTCCAGATTCTGCTCTATCCTCTCATGAAATATCCCTTTGTAAAAGCTAATTGATGTTAATTTGTTCATTGATATGGAGAAGATAGCGATGAATAAGATGTTGGAGAAATAGTAACTGGAGATGATATTAAGGGAATATACCAAATGGGGGTTCATGAACTATAATTATAAGAAGATAATTCAATCCCTCAGGATCCCTTAAAATGCTGAGGAGAGATGTTGCTAGCTGACTTCTGGAGACTTAACCCATCAGTGCTTTGGAGAGTTTGGAAAGTGAGCCCAGAGCATGTGGTTATATTTACTTGTTTTCAGAAATATTTTTTTGTGTTCAAGTTGGAGGTGGGATGGAAAATGGAAGGTCATAAAGGATTATTTAAGTGTTCACTGGGAAGTGCCTTGTGTCAAAACAATAATGAATCAAAAAAATTTTGAATATTGATATATTTGTGTAGACAGTGGTATTTTATTTTGTGCATTTAGGTGTGCCTGACACAAAAAAGGATAAGAACTCTTGCTGTAAATCTTGTCCATTTGTAAGACCCTTTATCAGTGTAATGCTACAGTTTCACAATCAGAAGGTGAGTTGAATCTGACTTTTTTCCCCCTGAGATAGCCAGCAAATTTGTTGGGGCCAGGGAAGATGATTAGGGAACAATGAAGAGGTTAGTTGTCCTTTGATCTTATTAGTTCTGGACATTTTTTCTTGAGTAACCTCTTGAAAATTGGTAGTTAAGATTCTGTTATTACCATTTTGGGTATAATATCTCTTGGATTAAATTTTTGAAGTGCTATCATATTTGCACATAAAGTTTCCAGGACTTTTTCTAGTTGAGTACATAAGATCATAGATTGAGATCTTACAGAATCTTCCAATGGCATCTAGTTCACCCCCACTTACTTTCCAGACGAAGAACTGAGGTCTGTAGAGCTTAAGTAACTTGCTTAAAGTCACAGAGTAGGTAAGTTTCTGTTGTCACTGGTCCTCTGATTTCAAGATCAACATTATCTACTACCTCTTCTAGTGTGGGTACTTAATTTTGTTGCATTTTCTCCCACTTTTTCAGATAGGCCTTTCAACCCAAGGATGTTATTTTCTGTTTATTCCATTTCTTTGTTCAAATTCTCTCCTGTTTCTACTGTAATCTTGAATTTTGTGATCAAATTTGTCCTGCGCCTTTTTTAGTGACAATAACTCTCTCTAATAAAGATGCCTATCTAGTCTGGCACTAAAGTGTAACACAGACTTGAAAAAAATTGTGGGAAAGTTCCAGTAGTATAGCAAAGAGAAAGCTAGTTCTTAAATTATCCTCTAATGAATATACACCAGTTCCTCACAGTTCCCCTCCTCCCCCAAAAAAAATTCTTGTGGAAAACATAGAGAAATGTGGACTAGATTAATTAGGATAAATTAAAAATTACATGTATTATAACTGACTGAATGGGTAATCTCAAAGAAAAGTTAATACATCAACTTGGCAAGAGGTCTCGCCAGTGGAATGCCTCAGTGATCTGTGTGTGACCCTGTGCCCTTTGACCTTTTGACATTTTTACCAGTGACTTGCATAAATCCATAAATGTCCTGCTTTTCAAATTTAAAGATGACACAAAACTGGGAAGTGTAGCTAATACACTGAATGACAATTGAATTCAAAAAGACCTTGACAGGCTAGCATGGGACTGAATCAAATGATCTGTTATAAGGAAAATCTTTACAACAATTAGAGATGTCAAAAAATTGAATAGACACTGACAATAAATTATCATGAATAATAATGTCATAAATATTCATAATACTAGCATTTATATATAGTGCTTTACATATCTCATTTGATCCCCACAACAACCCTATGGGGTAGTTAATGTTATTATCCCAATTTTACAGATGAGGAAACTGAGAGACTGAGAAAGATTAAATGATTGACCCAGGGTCACACAAGTAATAAGTGTTTGAGGCAGGTTTTGAACTCAGGTTTCCTGACTTCAAGTTTAGTACTATATCAATTGGACCACCCAGCTGCCTCTGGTCTGATAGTGACTTCCAATGTTTAAGCAAAGGCTGGATAGACTACTTGTCAGATGTTGTAGGGAGGAACTGATTTAAGAGGACTTCGAGGTTCTTTCTCAAATTTGAGGTTCAGTAGTTTTGTGACCAGAATGTGTGTGTATTTGTAGCACCTTTTTTTCCAAATGGAAACCTAATTGGGAGGAAGAATGATATATTTAAATATGCAGATAATTAGTAACTGTTGACTAAAAAGAAAGCAATTGGCCATCCAGCCAATTATTATAGTTTGGCTGAGAACTCTCAGGTATCTTAAAGTAAACACTGTAAAGCAGGAATGGTTTCTATATGGAATTACAAATTCTGTGTCAGGGGAGAAACAAATTTCTCAATGTAACTTATGGAGATGGACAGTAAAAATGTAAACCTTTGTTGTTTCTCTTGTCCTTCTCCTTCTAGTCTGAGAAAGAAAGGTCTTTGCCTATTTGCTTAGAATTTTCTTAAGAGAAATATGTACTAATATATATTGCTTGTATCATAATATAGCTTTATATACCTTACATGGTCAAGAAAGTTTATCAGCCTTATGAAGCTAATTCCTGTGTCATTTGGCCATATTAAAGTTTTGTCTTATTGGGGTCCTATTTTCCTTTAATGAAAAAAAGTGACAAATTAATCTAGTTAAAATATTAAGTAAGGCAGCTGGCAACAGGAAATTTTCTTCCCGTTAATATATATATATATATATATGTATATATATATATGTATATATATATATATGTATATATATATATGTATATATATATATGTATATATATATAATACATAATATCTATATATTAATATACAGAAACTGGAAGTAAATATGTTATCTGAAGTAGTGAGGGCAAGGGAAGTTGGCATGATTCTAGGTGTGTGGGATGAAAGACCCTCACCAATTAAAAGTTAATAAGGAGCCATCTCAGGATGGGAACAGAAATAAATTTTATTCAGTTCTCAAG
This sequence comes from Trichosurus vulpecula, assembly GCF_011100635.1. Taxonomy (NCBI): domain Eukaryota; kingdom Metazoa; phylum Chordata; class Mammalia; order Diprotodontia; family Phalangeridae; genus Trichosurus; species Trichosurus vulpecula. The sequence continues at coordinate 42,114,144 of NC_050575.1, forward strand.
AATTGGGCATCCCCTGCTAGAATGAATCCAGCAAGGGAGGCACTTTACAAGAGGCAAGGCACCCATAATTATACCTAACACAAGAGAATTCCCACCCACCTCTGACCCTTCTCGCCATTGGCTGGGAGGTGGGCTTACAGTCTGAGCATGAAAGCTAGACCAAGAACTGGGAAATTGAGGCACAGAAACTCCAATTCCCATTCCCTTAGTTAAGATTACAACTGAGGTGACATCTATAAATCTAAAGAAGGAGAATAGGATAAGGGGAGGGGGAGTACAGTAGAGAAAAACAGGTCATTATGACCCTGTTCTTACTGAGCAAATCTTTAAACCAGAACCAGAAGAAAGAACAAAAAGTTTTAAGGTAAACTTTCCCAGAGGCTGAGCCATCAGACTCTCATGGCCTCAGAATCTTCCCCTTCCCTATATCTTGATTTTTAAACATTCCTGTATGTAGATATGAATAGAAATGAATATTAAACACATCCTCCCCTGTGAAGTCTTCACATTTCATTTATTTACCTCACACATAGGGCAATGTGATTGCTTCCCAGCTGCATCTCCTTTTTCTTGCCCCCAATCTTCACCTGGTATTTGCCTAACATTGTGTAATGTTAATGGAATGGGAAGATCTTCCCCACCCACTAATAGACCTCATGTGGAGCTCATTAAGGGAAGCTTGCTTAGGGGAGGCTTGCTTGTAGGAAGGCTCACACCTTTTGCTAATTTCTAATTAGGCACTGGGTCACGAGGGTTGTGATGCCCTCTGGTTCTGACAAGTGTATATATACTCTGAGGTGAGGTTTTTGCTTTGGGGGCTCACTTATGAGGAGGACCTTATGATTCCCTGGTCAAGACTCTTGAGTGGCCATATGTTCAGAGCTCCCTGACTGCGCAGAGGTAAAGGCTCTCTCAATCCAGTGGTGTGTGTAAAGTGTATAACAATATTGCTTTGATTCAGGCAGTAGAGCCTGGTCTTTATTTCTCTGCCAGAGCTAGCTCAGTGTTTGGAAGGCTCCAAAGGAAAGTGTGGGAGAGAAGAGGTATTAGACTGATTACCAAACTGAAGGTCTATAGAGCCGTTATGCTGACCTCATTGTTGTATGCCTGGGAAACCTGGACAGTCTACCAGTGCCATTCCAGGAAACTGAATCGCTTCCATTTGAATTGTCTTAGGAGGATTCTGAAGATCATCTGGCTGGATAAGGTACCAGACACTGAGGTTCTTACTTGAACTAAACTGCCGAGCAGTCAAATTCTGCTTCAGAGAGCACAACTCCGATGGACTGGCCACGTTGTTCGAATGCAAAACATAAGCTTGCCAAAAAGACTGTTTTATGGAGAACCCTCACAGGAAACGTATTCATATGGTGGTCAGAAGAAGCGATACAAGGACACTCTCAAGGACTCTCTCAAGAACTTTGGAGTTGATTGTGTGAGATGGGAGACTGGCACAGGATCCCTCAGCATGGCATGCCCACATCAAAGAAGGTTCTGTGCCCTATTGATGGGGTTTAGACTGTGGGAACCCCCTTGAACTCCACCCTGAATCTTCCCACTTGATCTGGCTTTTCATGCCCAAATAGCCTAGCCTCACCTTCCATTATCTGGCTACCTCTGGATTGCCTTCTGGCTGTTTCCCACCCTTGATCATGATCAAAATATCTATACCCTAGCTCTCTTATTGTCTGTCATCTCCAGCTAGCCTTCAGCTATTTCCCACCCTGGAGTCTGACCTCATCCCTGTGCCATCAAGCTCCTCCTTAGACTCCTCCTCAAGCCCCTTCCTAAACCCCTCTTCCCATCACCCCAGGACCACCCTAGATCTCTCCTACAATCTTTGTGTATATAAGTCTCATCTTGCCTCCATGAAGGCTCTCAGATTCAATCTACTTCAGATTGAATCTGGCCGCTTGTAAAAACAAGGGTCACAAGGGGTGGGATTTCTTAAGACAACCCAATATGGCAAACCTTTAATAAACTGTGTCTTTTTCCTTAGCTGAGAAGACTTGGGTCAAGTTCTTTTGGCAAGACCTGGTGTGTCAGTATTTTGGAGTCTCCAGCACCCTTTAACCCCAAACCTCTTCACTATGAGCAAAGCAAAATTGAAACAGCTCAAAGGAAATGCAGGATGTGCAAGTTTGGAGTATCCATCCCAAATATTCACATGGATTATTTGGTCCCACCTGTGGTAGAGCATTCCAAGCTAGTATTGGTCTGATCAGCCACAGTTGGACACACTATAACTTGACTCAAGCATAGTGATGTCATTTTGGTCTCCTTTGAGAACAACCAACGAATTTCTCTGCTTGCATTTTCTCTGAAGTTCAGGATGCTGACTTTTCCCCTGAACTAAGTGAATGATATATATGTTTAATTAAAGTAAGATTGTTGACCCCTTAAACAGCTATCTTTCCTAGTAAAGCAGATCTAAGAACCTGTGCTAGCAGCCATCCTGGGTATGCCAGTATGGCTGATGTTACACGCTGTTCTAGTTTTATTTGTTCCATTTTAGTTGAATCATTTGTACTTAAAGACATGATTAAACAAGAAGAAAATAGGTTTCAAGATAGCCTTTTGAACCTCCAATAAATTTTTTTATCATCATTACAGAAATCCCCATAGATTGCTCTTCTATTAACTTTTTTGTGGCAGTTACTAGATTTTGTCATTTTTCAGCTTTGTCAAATTTTGTCAATCTGTCACATGGTCACCTCTGTGTTATATGTTAAGGAAAAGATTATGAGAATATTAAATCAAAACTAAAAATGGTAAATTATTTTGTAAATCTTTAAAATAAGATGCACATACTTGAAATTGCATGTTGCAGTGTTCCAGTGCTTGTGAAATTCTCTGCATGAAAAAAGGTGTAAAAGCGAAATTTGAAAATGGATATCATTTAATTTGTTTTTCCCATAGTCATTTTGGGGAAACAATCTTACTAAAGCTTTTTAGGCATAACAAACGACAGATGTGTACTAACTGATCATTTGGAAAGATACAATTTGGGTTAATGATGTTAATGTTCCTGTTAATGATGTTAAATATTTCCTTGTATTTTATATTAATGTCTTTCACTAAAACTTCTTGGAGCTTAGATTACTCCTTATACATGCATTAAACAAATACCCCATTTAGCAAGGTTAGCAAGAAACTTTTTCTATTTATTGTCATTTTTTATTTTTATTTTATTATTTTGTTATTATTGTCATTTTTCTATGCAGAGAATATGATGTGCTCAATATTTCGTATTTTAATTTAAAAAGATTTAGTTTAATTGTGAGAAATGTGGTTTTGGGGATCACTGGACTTCCTAGGCAGGGCCAAAGTCCTGAAGAAGAACCCTATGATAATCCCTAGGGAAGGCTGTACAGACCACAGGACTCCCA